>NC_064578.1:30070632-30706132 GCF_937001465.1 Orcinus orca | reverse complement strand
TCACTTAAACATCGCCTCCTTTGTGAAAGTTTCTTTACTTACCTTACCTACTAATAGAATTGACTGCACTCTCCGCTGTGCTCCTCCTTGTACCTTATAAATAACTTGATTGTACCTATCACATTGTATTGCAGTTGTGCGATTCTGTGTCTCTCCCCCTGAATGAGTCAGCACTCTTTCAATTGCAAGTGACAAAATCACAAACAAATTCATTGTGACAAAAAAGGGAATTTATTGACTTACTTAACTTGGATGTCAAGGAGCACATGGCCGAATCCAGTTTCTCGAAAGATGTCATCTGATCACTGTTTTTCTGTTTCTCGGCTTCGCTTTTTTCTGTGTGGCTTCATGCTAGATAGGCTCTCCCCTGATAGTACAGGAGGACTCTGACAGCCCAGGGGGGTATGTGGTCTTAAGCACATAGGATCTTAGAAGAAGGTGGTGATTTCTTTTTTCCTGGTCTGTCTGATTCCCCCAGTAATGATCTCGTTGGCCTGGTTAGAGGCATGTGCCTATCCCTGAATCAGTCATTGTGTTCAAGGGAGTGAGATGCTCCTGTTTGCCTGGCCTAGTTTCTGCACCCACTCTTGGAGTAGGGTTGGAGTATGACCATTCCCACTCGCATTGCATGGAGTGTGAGTCAGAGATGGATGGTTTTCCCAAAGGAAAACTGGAGCCCTGTTCCAAAGAAGGAAAGAAAGGCATGCTGAGCAGTAAAAATAGTACCTTTTCATCTCTTCTTTCCTACTGGAATGTTAGCTCTTGGGGTATAAGAATTGGGTCACATCAGCTTGGTTTCTCCAGCACCTAGCATATGCTTGTCGTGCATATAGCTGATTCTCAGTAACCATGGAAAGAAGAGAGGAAAGAATGAGCTTACCCGTCTAGAATCCCAGGTCTCTCGTGCATCCTCAGTTCCAGGACATCATCTGTCATCTCCACTGTCATTAGAACTTTGCTACCTTTCACCTGGACAGCCCTTTTATGGATTGCTCTAGTTTTCTTTGCCCCTCTTTAAAGCTGTAGTAGACTTTTTTTTTTTTAAAACCAAAACATAAATCCAAGCATGTCAACATTCTGCTTCAAATCCCACAATGGTCTGTTGCCCGGCTCCTGCATTTCCAGCCTCGTCTTCCCCATGTTTTTACCTTTGTACACACACTGGGTTTTGGCAGTAGCTCAGACTGGCTGTGCAGTATTATATTTTGGGTCTTCCTCCTACATCCTTTCCATCTTCCTTCCTTGGAGGGCTTCTGCGTTACCTGTTATTAGTAACAGTTCACGTGTCATCTCCTGTAGGATGCTTCCCTGACACGTCTATAGCCCAGAGGTGGTCTCTGCTCCCTCTCGTGTGCACTTGTAGTACTTCACGTGTACCTTAATTATCTCAGGTCATTGGAATGATTTTATATGCTCCTTTCCCTCATTCTCTGTACTGTATATAGGGCCTGGCACCTAGTAGGTATTTAATTAGTTTGCTTGAATGGATGAATGAATTAATGTATGCATTAGCTCATTTAAGAAGCAAGACAGATATAATAATATCTGGTGTGATTTTAATTTTGTTTTACACACAAATGCTCCTCCCCAGGGAGGTGGCCTCTAGAACAATCTGCGGGACTGATACAGAAATGTTATTTCCCAGACTGGTAGACTTCTCTATTTTGAACTTTTCTAGTTTTCCAAATTATCTAAATGAACATGTATTCTTTTGTAATCAGGAAAAAAATAATTTTAAAAAGTATCCTTAAAAGTATCCCAAATGTAATCAGTTCTTAAATCCTTGCTAATATTTTCATAGATAGGAGCTTCCTGGTACATGGTAATGCACATTATTATAAAGCAACTTCTGAGCCTTTTTAGCTTTTGTATGATGAAAGTAGTGCATGAGCAATTAAACAACAAGGATAGCCCAGGTGCTGTGAGCCAGCCATACGCTGAGCCACAAAAGGAGACTCCAAGGCAAACAGAACAACTATCAAGGCTTCACTTTTTAAAAAATGTTTGAATCTTATTTTATTTATTTTTTATACAAGTTCTTAATTAGTTATCCATTTTATGCATATTAATGTGTATATGTCAATCCCAATCTCCCAATTCATCCCACCACCACCACCGCCCCGCCACTTTCCCCCCTTGGTGTCCATACGTTTGTTCTCTACAGCTGTGTCTATATTTCTGCCCTGCAAACCGGTTCATCTGTACCATTTTTCTAGGTTCCACATATATACGTTAATATACGATATTTGTTTTTCTCTTTCTGATTTATTTCACTCTGTAGGACAGTCTCTAGATCCATCCATGTCTCTACAAATGACCCAATTCCATTCCTTTTTATGGCTGAATAATATTCCATTGTATATATGTACCACATCTTCTTTATCCATTCGTCTGTCGATGGGCATTTAGGTTGCTTCCATGACCTGGCCATTGTAAATAGTGCTGCAGTGAACATTGGGGTGCATGTGTCTTTTTGAATTACGGCTTTCTCAGGATATGCCCAGTAGTGGGATTGCTGGGTCATATGGTAATTCTACTTTTAGTTTTTTAAGGAACCTCCATACTGTTCTCCATAGTGGTTGTATCAATTTACAATCCCACCAACAGTGCAAGAGGGTTTCCTTTTCTCCACACTCTCTCTAGCATTTGCTGTTTGTAGATTTTCTGATGACGCCCATTCTAACTGGTGTGAGGTGATACCTCACTGTAATTTTGATTTGCATTTCTCTAATAATTAGTGATGTTGAGCATCTTTTCATGTGTGTCTTGGCCATCTGTATGTCTCCTTTGGAGAAATGTCTATTTAGGTCTTCTGCCCATTTTTTGATCGGGTTGTTTGTTTTTTTAATATTGAGCTGCATGAGCTGTTTATACATTTTGGAGATTAATCCTTTGTCCATTGGTTCGTTTGCACATATTTTCTCCCACTCTGAGGGCTGCTTTTTCATCGTTTGTAGTTTCCTTTGCTTTGCAAAAGCTTTTAAGTTTCATTAGGTCCCATTTGTTTATTTTTGTTTTTATTTCTGTTACTCTAGGAGGTGGGTCAAAAAAGATCTTGCTGTGGTTTATGCCAAAGAGTGTTCTTCCTATGTTTTCCTCTAAGAGTTTTATAGTGTCCAGTCTTACATTTAGGTCTCTAATCCATTTTGAGTTTATTTTCAAGGCTTCACTTTTATCTTGCTAGTAAGACCCACAACAAACCTGATACCAATATCTAATCACTTTAAGTGCACCTTATAATAAGGGAGTGCTTCAGCCAAACCTTTGTAAAGTAAATCTGTTCTCTTAAAAGATGAAGTAAAAATACTTTTTTAATGACATGAATAAATAAAAAGTTTAGACCAGACATTGGGTCCCTTAAACAGGTCCTAGCCGCAGGAATGCCAACCCAGCTGCCAGTCATAAAAACAAGACTTTTTGCAGGGTCCATATTGGGTCTGTTTATTGACCCTTACGAGGTGCCAGGGACTGTGCTCAGTGTTGGATGAAGGCTGTCACATTTCATCCTCACAGCAGCCTCATTCATTCATTCTACAAATATATATTCAGCAGCTACTCTTCTTCAGACTCAGGGTGTTTAAGGTAGATACTGTCATTCCTGTTTTACCAATCTGGCAGAGCTTGAGTTCAAGCCCATATTTTTTGACTCTGAAGACCCAGGCTCTTTCTGCTATACCGTATGCTTCCCAGTATATCGTGCTCAAATTCACAATGCCTTCAGAGAAGTTTTTTGGTTTCTTCTGATAAGGTCATAGAGAAAACCAGTGAAAGAAAACAACAGCAACAACTCAAAGCAGAAGAGCAGAGAGAACCTCTGTTGGTTTACGATAGAGCACAAGGAAATGAATTACATAGAAAACAAGCTCTGGATTCCAGATATAGGAGTGCTACCCCTCTTATCCTGAGACAGTGCCACCCTCCTCGGCATTCCCCGTTTTGTGCCTTCCATCTGCCAGCTTGCCCTCAGTGCTTTATATGTATTTGCTCATTCAAATCTTATCACAACCCTCTGAGGCAGGTTGTTCTTAAAACTCCATTTTAGAGATGAGGCTCAGAGGCACCGAGAGGTTTAAAACTGTGTTCAAGATTTATAAGCACGAAGTGTCAAAGGCCAGGATCGAGGCTGTCTGGGTCCTGGGTCTGACTCATAAGCGCTGTCCTACTGTATCTCTTGGTGCTTCTGGAATTGCTCTGATATTATCCCGATGATCCCAAACCTCTGTGTCCATCCCTTTTCATTCTTGTGACCTGTGGGGCTCCGATTCCAGCTTCCTGCTGGGTGGCTCTACCCAAAAGTCTTGCAGAGACATCTAACTCAACGTGATCCGTATGTAGTCATTATTTACTTAATTCAACAAATGTATTTAGCTCTCCTACTCTGTGCCAGGTAATGTTCTAGACATTAGAGATGAAGTTGTGAAAACCGACAAAAGATTCTTGCCTTCTTTGAGCTTATCTCTTGTGGAGTCTGGTAGGGTTGGGGGGTGGGAGGGAAGGAGGAGAGATTAAAGAAATAACTGAAAGATAAATATTGGAAGGGAAGACTGGTATGGAGATGGTAAAGGAGGTAAGCGGGGTAGAGACTATAGGTGGGGGATTGCAACTGGGGTGGTCACAGAAGGTCTTCCTACAGTGACATTTGAATGAAGACCTTATGGAGGTGTGGGAGCAAGCCATGTAGTACTTGCAGGAAGAATATTCTGGACAGAGGGAACAGCAAAGCCTCTAAGATATGTTTGAGGACCAGCAGCTGAGGCTAACACATCTGGAGGGCAGTGAGAGAGTTGGGGAGAGTAGAAGGAGATGAGATCGGAGAGCAGTGGCCCGACTCTACAGGAACTTGCCGTCTACAATGAGTACACTGGCCGTGACTGAGTGAGAGGAGAAGACGTGACAGGGTTTGGAGCACAAGTGCGACAGGATATGACTTACATTTTACAGGGATCCTGCCTTCCATTCATTCCCTTCTCTACTGTCATCCCTGTTGTCCAGTTGTTCAAATCGGACCCTTGCTGTCCTCAGCTTCTCTCCATGGCTTCCCTAAGCCCTAAGTGGTTTCTTCTTTTCCAGTCCCACCGACACTGTGTGAAATCAGGTCCTCATCTGTCATCTTCCACAACCACAGTTTTAAGAGTCTCCTAGTTGGTGTTCCTTATGCCCGCGCCAACACCATCAGAATTGTGTTCCGATAAATATGGCAGACTTGTCACTCCTTGATTTGTAAATTTTGTTGGGTCTCTCTTGCCTCTGAGGTCAAGTTCAAACTCCTCTGCATACCCTACAAGGCCATTGACTGTATGGCCCCAAACAGCCTCCCTGGTCTAGTCTCCACCCCATTGCCTGACATAGCGTCCAGCCTCAAACTCCTGTCATACAGAGTTTCTCGCTACACCTTGGCTTTGCTGTGCCTGTCATCCTTTCATGTCCTTGTACCTGTTGTCCTCTGGGTCTAGAGTACCCACATCCCCTTTTCTGTCTGGTGAGTAGCTACTCATCCTTAAAGACTTTGTTTAAATACAGTCCCTTCTGGGATAATACCAGGAAGTCCCACTTGTGTAACTTTCAGAATATATTAAAAATTGGAACGCTTCTCACCACCTCTGCCGTGTACACCGTGGCCAAAGCTACCACCATCTCTTTCTCAGATGGTTGCCATGCCTGACTTCTTCTCCAGACTGTTAAAACATAGCATCAGTAGTAGTGTCCTTCTTAAAACATATATCAGCTCACTAGACTGGCTCAAAGCCCTTCAGTGGCTTCGCATCTTTGCAGAGTAAAAGCCTAGTCCCTGACAGTCACTTACAAAGCAGGGCAAGATCTGGCTCCTGACTGCTTCTCTTCCCTCATTTCCTGCTTCTCCCCACCTCCTCCTCTTCCCACTCTGGCATTCTTGCTCTTCCTGGAATAAACCAAGCACACTCTTGCCCCAAGGCCTTTGCACTTAATGTTCCCTCAGCCTGGAAGTCTCTTCCCCCCAGGTATCTGCAGGGCTTGAGTGCTCCTTTCTTGCCTTTCTCAGCTCAGATGTCACCTCATCAGAGGCCTTCTCTGCCCATCCTGTGTAAAATAGCGACAATCACCCCGGCACTCCTATCTTACTTACTTGGGTTTGTTTTTCTCCGTAGCACATACCACAATCTAAAATACATCAATACACAGTAATACAACAATACACAATCTAAAATATAAAGTAAATATATTTCATTAAACAAATAAGTAAATACTAAATAAATAAGTAAAATTCTCTCTCTCTCTCTCTCTCTCTCTATTTATATATATGTATAGAATGAACTATGTATACTATATACTTATACTATATATATAAATATGAGCTCCCGGAGAACATACAGAAGTTTTGCTTTCTCTGTATTTCCAGCACCTTGTGCTTTGCAAATAATATTTGCTCGATAAATATGTATTCAATAAATGAGAATTGTCCAGACTCCCTTCCTAATAATTTATTTCCTGCTCCCATACTAGTATATTCATACTTCTCTTGTGAGAAGTCTTAAATCTCTAACTCCTGGTCCCTATTTCTGTTTCTACTGTTAAACTATGAGATGCTCTGTAACAGGACCTAACTTGTTTTTATCATTATACTTACGGCACTTATACAGCGTTTGGTACAAATGGATATTCCATAAATTTTCCATAAACGAAAAATGAACTACTGAATGAATGAGTGAGCACACATTTTGTGTCACTTTGTAGCACATGACACATGATCACGAGACTCCTTGTGAGAGCTGTAGCAAGGCCTGGGCAGTGACTTGGGAAGAGTGCCTACTTCTTTTGGGAGACGGCTCAGCATCTTGCAGCTGGGAGCTAGGCCAAATAAGTGTCTAGCCCATTTGTCTTGGGATGGCTGCCAAGTCATAAGCAATTTACAATGAAAATTATATAGAAAATATGATGACTGATACAGTGCGAATTTCTATAGAGTGCAAAATATAAAGTATGTTAACCAGCAAAATCTGTTAACAGCCAGATTAGAAATATACTCCCATGAAATCAGAGTATCCTAGCACTTACATGAAGTGCATTTCCTGGGTCACTTGAAGATTTTAAATTTTATTTCACTCTCTGAAAGGTTGAGTTCCATTGGGCTTCATTTAGGTGAGCCTCCTGTAAACTGGTATCTTATTCATTTAATGCCATGTCTGGCTTCTCCGTATGATGAAATTGTTTCAGAACCATCCCTTGATATGAGAGGAGGAGGTAGAATTTTTATATAATGGTTTAAACTAGGTAGAAAATAAAGCTTATTCTCCAGAGAAGCTAACATTCTGTATCTTTTAGCCATTGATAAAAGCTTGGCATGTTGGCAATTTATATCTAAAATACCATTCCAATATACAAAACAGAAATAGACTCACAGACACAGAAAACAAACTTATGGTTACCAAAGTGGGAAGTGGGTGGGGGAGGGGTAAATTAGGAGTTTGGGATTAACAGATACACACCACTATATATAAAACAGATAAACAGCAAGGACCTACTGTATAGCACAGGGAACTATATTCAATATCTTGTAATAACCTATAATGGAAAATAATCTGAAAAAGAATATATACATATATATGTATAACTGAATTCACTTTGCTGTTTACCTGAAACTAACACAACATTGTAAATCAACTCTACTTCAATTAAAAAATATACCTTTCCAAATACTTGTTAAACTATGTAATTGTCATTTATGTCATAGAATCTTTTGTAGAGCTCAAGAAATATATTATGTGACCAGACAACTACTAATATAATTGCATGACTGTATACTCCCTGGGAAAACTTCAATGGGATTAAACAAAAAAAAATTCTAACGTATTTGAAAATGTGCCAACAGCTGTTCCAAATTATCATGTGATATCTGATGTTCTACCTGTACCTGTCCAAAATGGAAAGTGAACTTATTTGTTTGACAGGGTGAACTAATATTATTTAATGTTCATTTCTTTTCCAGTGTTACCTGTTGTTGTCTTTAAAGAAAAAATTAACAAACACCACGTGGCACTTTTTTTTTTTTTTTTTTTCCGGTACGCGGGCCTCTCCCTGTTGTGGCCTCTCCTGTTGCGGAGCACAGGCTCTGGACGTGCAGGCTCAGCGGCCATGGCTCACGGGCCCAGCCGCTCCACGGCATGTGGGATCTTCCCGGACCGGGGCGTGAACCCGTGTCCCCTGCATCGGCAGGCGGACTCTCAACAACTGCGCCACCAGGGAAGCCCACCACGTGGCACTTTTATGTGCCAGGCACTAATCTAATAACTTCATATACAGTAAAGGGCATTTAGGCTTGGGGATTTTCTCTCTTGCAGTTTTTGGAGATTATGACAAAATTATCCAGTTATTGTTATTGGTGTTCCCTGTGGTAAAATCAGAATTTCCTAGAGCACTGAGCAACATTCCAAGTCACATTTAGACAGTACCAGACGTTATCTTGAAAATTTTTTAAATCTAGAGCCATCAGAAAGAATCTCTTGGCACATACGAGAGATGTCGTGAAATTAAGAATTTTCTAATGTAACATCTTTTCTGATTTAAAAAGTATTCTACACTTATTTTGGAAAATTTGAAAATTATACAGATGTCTAAAGAAGAAAATTAAAATTACACCCAAGTGCATTACCCAGAGATAACCACCAGAAACTTTTGGCTGTATTTTTTTTTCCAAATCTTCTTTTCTATGAGTATTTACATATATACTTTTGTTTTTCTTTTTATGAAACTATGACTCTATTGTCTAAGTATCTTGTTACTGATTTCTTGTATAGCAGTAGTTTGTTACTTAACGTTTTTCATAAAAACATATAAAAATTCTTCAAAAATGTGTTACGTTAGTATTTCATCACATGAATGTACCATTTTCCTCTCTTTGGGCATTTTGGGTGGTTTTCAGTTTTTAATTATTATAGATAACAGTATGGTGAATATCCTTATAGTCTTGGTACATTTCTCTAATTATTCCCCTATGACAAATTCTTGGAAGTAGAATAACTAGATGAAAAGATATGAACATGTTTAGGTGCTGATAGATCTTGTCCAATTGGCCTTAAGCAAGGTTGTAATAATCTGCCTTCCTAATTGCAGACTATCAGAGTATTTGATTTTGTTCTCAGCAACAATGTGTATTACCATGATAAAATTTTGTTTTTTGCAAACTTGATAGGTAAAACTAAACTAAATGTAATATAATACAAATATAATGTTAATTTGTGTTTTTTCTGACCTGGTGCAGTTAAGTTTTTTTTTTTTTTCTGTATTTAATTGAGAGCCTTCTCAATTTATGTGTGATTTTTTTCTGTTGATATAAATCTATATATTTACATCAAAGAAATCAGGAAACACTAAAAATCAAGGCTGTTTTTTTTTTTTTTCCCCCCAGAGAGCCAATTGCTAAAGATTTGGACACTACTGTATATGCTCAAAATTTGTTACTGGCGGGATTTTTGATCAAAAACATTTGGACGGGAGAAAAGATCCTTCCTATACTGGAATAGGCTGGAAGGAGAAAGCAGATTTAAATTCAGATGAGATTGTAAATTTGATAATAGGTAGATGACTGAGTTTCAGGGGGTCTTGCAGGGGTGAAGGAGGGACACTTAAGTGAAAATAAACGAATCACTAGCTAAGAATGTGTGCCGATCATTAGGGCTGTTTGCCAAATGGTTCTCCATCCCTCCCCTGTCACCCAGCTTTTGGGTCCCAAAGTAGGATTACAGTTCTGGGCCCTCTCATATTGGATGAAACACGTGACTGTTTCTGTCCAATGAAAAATGATAGCCGTCACTTCTAGCTTGGAGTGTTTCATTGCCGGTGCCAGGCCCTCCAGCACACTCTTTTTCCGTTTGCATTGTAACCATCTGGCGGCTGCTTGGACCCCTGCGTTACTACTCTAATGGGTAGCGACTCTCTGCCAACCCACAAATAATATGTGAAGTGAACAAGAAATATTGTTGGGTGAAGCCACTGAGATTTGAGGGTTGCTACTACAGCCCATTCTGCCTGATCCAGAATGCAAGAAATAGTAGAAAGGATGCAGTAAGTCTGAGGAAGTACAAAGAGGAGAAATGAGTTAGTCAAGTCTGAATGTGGGAAAATGACTTTACTAGGAAAGCATAGTAGGACTGCCCTGCTTCTCAGAGTGCCTGTGTGAGGTGTGTGATCATAAAGTGACAAAAAGCAGAGTTAGGTGGTACCACTCTCACCTGTCATTGAGACCACCAGGGATCCATTTAGGATTTCTGGTTTCTATACCTCTTTCATCCCAGTAGGACAACAGAGACAGAAATGCACTCTCTGTTTACACAACTCATGAAGAGTGCAACGTAATCTAGTAAGCAAGAGACAGAACATTCTGGAGCCATGAGCAGTAACTCTAATTTTGTCGCTAAACTGGCGATTCTCGGAGCAGGTCCCTGAGGCCTCAGTATACTTGAAGGCACATCTGACTAGCAGCAGTGATTAAAAGGAAATTTCTCCGTACTTTCTTAACAATTCCAGTGTTCTTTAAATAATCCTTAGTATAAAATATTACAGAAAAGTAAGATAATTCCCGAGAACTTGGTTTTGAAACATACTCCCTCTGGGACTGAGAGAGGAAGAAGCCTGGAAATAATACAGACACATATAGATACACTCTTGCCGCTATTGTTCAGTGTAGACTGGGCCTGGAGGCTAGTGAAGATATATTTAATACAGGGGAATTATAACTCCAAGGACCTGGGAAATTCACATAACCATACGAATATCACATGTAAATACCTTAACATTAAAAACAATACGCTAAAAATAAAACAATAATAATGACACGGGAAAGTATTCAAAAAAATCTTTCTTTCACTGATAACTCTTGTCCCTCTCACCTCTGACCACATCTGCTTCTTTTCCTATCGGCCTCAAGGGCCCAGAAATTCAGTACTTCATCTTCAAGGCAGGCTTTCCCCCCTCAACTCCATACCTGGCAGGTCCTTCGCATCCTCCTGGTCACTTTCTCAAAGAAACCTTCCCTGAATTTCCAGCCTCAAATAGTTATCCCCCTGCTTGAGACACTCAAGGACTTTGATTACACTCAAGGTAATCACTGTCTCTTCTGTACCATCAACCTCTTCTTCTGGTATCATTCCCATGAGTATGCTGACAAACCCTAGAGTACCCTTCCGTCTTGCACGTTAAAGATCGTCCCTTGGTCTAGCATTCCCTTGCATCAACAGCTCCATTTTTCTCTTCCCTTTCATAGCAGAACCATGCCAACAGACATATAAATGCCATCTCCACCGCCTCCTCTTTCGTTCCATCATCAGCTGAGTCCCGTCCAACTCTCATCCCCCTCACTCTGCTGAAGTTGCCCTTGTCATTGTCATCACTGGTTTCTGTGCTGCCCAATCTAGTGGATAATTTCTGTCCCCATCTCACTTGGCTTCTCAGGGGCAGCTGACATCGCTGACTCCTCCATCCTTCTTGAGATGCTCCTCTCCATCGGCTTCTGCGATAATACACTCTCCTGGTTTTCCACCTCAAAGGTTTCCTCTGTTGAGCCTTCCTCCGTGACTCAGAAAATGGCTTTGGGTTCGCTTCTGTGTTTGTGCTGTTCCCCTAGGAGATCTCAGCCATTCCCAGGTCTTAAATATCAACTCTGTGCTGTGCTGACAGCTCCCACCTTGGTTTCCCTAGCCCCACTGTCTCCTCTGGGCTCCAGATGCCTCCTCATCTCTATCTGAAGATTTCTTTGCCATCTTCATGGCTACAGCTTCAAAATGGAGCTCCTCATTCCTTCCTGTTCTTCTACCTGTTTTGTTTTGCCCCAGTCTTTCTTATTTTAAAAAATAGTAGGGCTTCCCTGGTGGCGCAGTGGTTAAGAACCCACCTGCCAATGCAGGGGACACGGGTTCGAGCCCTCATCCGGGAAGATCCCACATGCCGTGGACCAACTAAGCCCGTGAGCCACAACTACTGAGCCTGCGCTCTAGAGCCCGTGCTCCACAACAAGAGGAGCCACCGCAACGAGAAACCCTCGCACCACAACAAAGAGTAGCCCCCCGCTCATCACAACTAGAGAAAGACCACACACAGCAACAAAGACCCAATGCAACCAAAAATAAAAAATAGTAAATAAAATAAATTAATTTAAAAAATAGTGAATTGTTTGTTCAGTTATTAAGTCCAGAGATCTGGAAGTCATCTGTAATTTCTTTCCCTTCTTCATCCCTCACATCTAATTCATAATGTGTCTGTTTGCTCTGCCTATAAAATACGTATTTTACCTGTCTGTTTATTTCTGTTTCTATTTCAGACCATCATCACTTTTCTCCTGGATGGTTGTAATAGCAGCTGATAGAATTTTCCACTTTGACGTTTGTCTCTTTCCAATCCATGCCCAATATTTTAACTGAGTGATTTTTATAAAATGTAAATCAAATTGCTCTTCGCCCTTTGAAGTCCTCCACTGCACTGAATCTGGAGTCAAATCCAGATTCCTTACTTTGACCTCCCAGGCTCTGTGTGATCCAGCTCTGCCTTCTTCTCCATCCTCATTGCATGTCACTCTGCCTTTGGCTCTTTTGCTCTGGTAAAACTGGTCTTCTTTTTGTCTCTAGAATAGGCTGGTCTCCATCCTCAGTGCCTTTGTATTTTTTGGTCCCTTTTCTTGGAAGGTCTTTCTCTAGTTCATCATGTGGCTGGTGCCTTCTTTTCCTGAAGAGCTCAGCCTAAACGCCAGCTCCAAGTGAGAGTTTCCTCCTCTAATGACAGATTTCCCACTGGTTTGTTTCTGTCCCAGTGCTTAACACAACTTGGGATTGCTTTTCTTTATTTACCTGATTTGGTAGAAAGCTCTGTGAGGACAGGAACCTTATCTCTGTCTAGTGTTTGGTAGGTGCTCTGTAGACATAGTTGAATGAAAAAAAGAATGTATGGAAGAATAATGGTCTTGCCCTGTTTATCATATGAACGATTATTGAATGAAGATATAGAAGAAAAGTGTGAAAACTGGTAGGCAGCACAATACTAAAAAGGTACCAGTCAGAATACACTTTATAGGGGTAAATGTGAAATCCTGTGCTTTGGTTTTAAAAAAACTCAGTTTCACTGTGTAGAATCAGGGAACTCTGGCTTGATGCCAATTCACATGTTAGAGCCAGAAGTGGTAGCTCAAAAGTTAATGAAGTCCTAAACTGCATCGATAAATCCCTGTATTTCTGTATTAGAGGAGGGCATTATCTTATAGTACCCTCCTCCAGTGACACCAGTAGAATTATTACAGCTTTCTAAATTGCAGTGGGATACCTCATTCATTCATTCATTCATCCATCCAGCATTTACCAAGTACATTCTGGGCACTAGTATTACAGCTGGGAGCAAAATTATCACGGCTGTTGTGTTCATGGGACTCAGTGTCTAACTCGCAAAGTGAAGTGATTTCTATTTCAGTGGAAGCGTTGAAGCAGAAACCAGTTCGTCATTTACTGAGAGGCCGTGCAATCTTGTGGTTAAGAACTCATGCTCTGGAGCTCGACTCTGGGGCCCCGGGGCTTCAAATTCCAGCTCTCCTATTTCTCAGCTATGTGTGACTTTGGGCAAGTTTTTAGAATGTCTCTCTGCTTCAGTATTCTCATCTATGAACTGGAGATAATAATAGTACCACCACGTAAAGTTGTAAGAAGTGAGTTAGTGTGTATAAATCATTTAGAAGAGTACACAGCACTCAGTAAGCACTTAAAAAATAGGTATCAAGCAGTTAATGAATAATGTTGTGTTTTCTGGAGGACCAAAGGCTGGAAGACAGGTTGAGGTTGGGGAGAAGTGGTCATAGTGGGAGCTGGGGAGACCAAAGACCAAATTATTATCATTTTGTTTATAATTGTTTGCAATTGTCCGAGCTTGGACTGAAAACTCTTGGCTGGAGAGTTGATGACATTTGTTTTATTTAGTTTTCTATTTTAGGCTAGAGAGGTATGAATCCTGTTTAGAAATAGCCCCCGACAGTCTTTTTTTCTCCTAAAGCTTACAAAGAAACACATACTTTTGGAAATAGTAAAATTATAGCTATCCATAAATGCATATTTTGCTTCACTTTTGTTTTAGTGGCAGCTGAAATATCCTAAACTAGTTCTCCGGGAAGCCGCCAGCGTCCCTGAGGAGCTCCATAAAGAGGTTCAAGAAGCCTTTCTCACGCTGCACAAGCATGGCTGCTTATTTCGGGACCTGGTGAGGATCCAAGGCAAAGATTTGCTCACTCCAGTCTCTCGCATCCTCATTGGTAACCCCGGCTGCACCTACAAGTACCTGAACACCAGGCTCTTTACGGTACCCTGGCCAGTGAAAGGCTCTGATGCAAAGTACCACGAGGCCGAAGTAGCTGCCGCCTGTCAAACCTTCCTCAAGCTCAACGACTACCTGCAGGTAGAGACCATCCAGGCTTTGGAAGAACTCGCTGCTAAGGAGAAAGCCAATATCGATGTCGTGCCAGTGTGTATAGGTCCGGATTTCCCCAGGGTTGGCATGGGGTCATCCTTTGATGGACAAGATGAGATAGACATGAAGAACCGAGCAGCCTACAACGTAACTCTGTTGAATTTCATGGATCCTCCGAAAATGCCATACCTGAAAGAGGAACCGTATTTTGGCATGGGGAAAATGGCCGTGAGCTGGCATCACGATGAAAATCTGGTGGACAGGTCAGCGGTGGCAGTGTACAGTTATAGCTGTGAAGGTACAGTCTGCTGTGTGAAGAAGCAGCCCCGAACGTAACATGACCAGAGTTGCACAGGCTCTGGAGATATATGTGGTCATGTGTGTGTATGTTTGTGTACATAGGTGTTGTGTGTCCTTCTAAGGTTTGCCACGCCCATATATCTACAGAATATGCCTCTTTCTCATCCAGCTGTGCTGTCTGGCTCATCGTTATACTGTGCTCAGATAGCATATTTTCATGCGTAAGCACTACTGTCATTGTCTTTTCCAGGCCCAGGAGAGCAGCATCTTGGTTTCACACAGCCAACTGCCTTTCTCTAAAGCCCAGAATAGATCGTACAGGTGCTATAATTAACTTGCTGATAAAGGGCCGGGAAAACAAAAATCTGTCAAATCCTTCCAGATTCCCACAGGTGTACATTTCCAGCCTTGCCAAAATATTTTATTACGGGCGACATCACTGTCTTGAAGGGAGTGATTTGTCAAATGTGGACTTGTTCTTGGCTTCCTACAGTTTTGACTACTGTCCTTACTCGCCGGAAGCAGCTGAGGTGGGTTTTACAAGCCGACAGGCCTCTTTTTTCAGGAAACTCTCCAGCCCCCCCCTCAGTTCTGCAGTTTTAGGCCTGAGAGGGTTGCTGTGGCCAACTCGTTCTTGCAGTTTCTGAAATCTGGTGCCCTTGGAACAGAGGTCACAGGCTACCTTTTTTATGGTCTGCCCAAATTTTCCTTCTTTGCTTGCTCAGTTTGTGTGTGTTTAAGGTCCCCATTGCTTTTCAGAATAGGGTTATAAAAAAGGTAGGTGAACACGTCAAAGACAGAGTGACCATTGCTGATTTTCTCTGCCTGATCATTTGGCAAAGGAATACAAGACGTAATATTGGCTCTTTTGCCTGTTTAATCTCTTCCTGTTTATTAAAAGGTGATTGGAAAAGCAGAGTTCTGTTGGGTTGGCCAAAAAGTTCGTTTGGGTTTTTCCGTAACATCGTGTGGAAAGACCCGAATGAACTTTTTGGCCAACCCAATAGATATCCCATCAGGGAATCAACTGGAACTTTTAAGGGTCATTGTTTTCTGAAAGCTAGTTTTTAATTGGATTTTGTTGTTATTTGACTCTTGTTTACTAAAACGACTGTTTTGGAAAAGGGATTTTTAAATAAGAAACTCTCCTGGCTCTCTCTAAATATCTTACCATTTCCCAGTCTCAAAAATTTCCTCTGGATAGCTAAAATGTTTTCTAACTCTACCTTATGTCTTCAGCCGGAAACAAGGAACTAGTTTAGCAGTTAGAAATTTAACCAGTTTCTCTGGCATCTCAAATAATGATGCTGACCCAAGAAAATTGCTTGAAGGGGATTTGATGCTGTCCTAATGGAAAGAACCGCGATCCTCTGATCTTTAATAAGGCCTTGCCAGGGATTTAAGAACTATCACATCCAAGAACTCTGATGTGAACGAACAATGGAGTTTGTTAGTTTCTTTCTTAAGGAGGCAACTCTCTGAAACCGAGGTGGTGGTATGTGATAGCTCAAACAGCTACAAAGATGTCTTTGTGCTCCCACAGACTTTCAGCCCTTCTGTTTAATAGTCCTATTGTACTTCCAGAGCGTGGGTGATCAAATAGTTTTTGAAACCTGGAATATCTTGCAGAAAGGAATGAAAATTTTTAATGAATAGTTTCTGTGGTCGGGAGTAGTTAAGATTGATAAAGTATACAAATATACATAAATACATAAAGCTTTATCTTTGCGGTTATCACCTAGATGAGGGAACTGCAGAATTTGAATCTGTAGGAGCAGGGTAATTCCTTCGTTCTCTTAACCCCCGAGGTTCCCAGA
This sequence comes from Orcinus orca, assembly GCF_937001465.1. NCBI lineage: Eukaryota > Metazoa > Chordata > Mammalia > Artiodactyla > Delphinidae > Orcinus > Orcinus orca. The sequence goes on along the minus strand of NC_064578.1, from coordinate 30,689,606 downwards.
ACTCTATCCCATAATAATAGCAGTACTGGAAGCTCTCATTTATTGAGCACCTACTATGTGTCAGGCACTGGTAGCAGCATTTTACATGTATTAACCCATTTTATTTTTACGACAACCCTATGAACGAAGTAGTACTGTTATCCTCATTTTACAGATGAGGAAACTGAGACACAGAAGGATGATGAACTTTTCCATGGTTATACAGCTATGAATTAGTATAACTAGGATTTGAACGCAGAATTTGAATGCAGACATTCTGGTTTCAGAATTTAGCTAAGGCTAAATGGCTTATGAGCAGGTATTTCCTGCCCCTGCAGTATAGTTACCTGTGGGAGTTTGGTTTTTAAAATGTCCACCTCTGGAAAGGTTACGGGAATATTCTACTTTCTCTTGTTTGCAAGTCCTGATGCTCTCCCTTCTCCCCGCCACCTCACTGCCCTCTCCCCACAACATCTGCTGTAGCTTTCTGTACTTCCTCTCAGATGACCGGGATGCATTAGGCTAGGAAAGGGAACCTCTCTAGGTCTCTGGCTGTGTGTGTCATGTTGGGTCAGATGGTTTAAAAAGCATGGGCCTTGAAACGTTTTGCTGGGTGCATTTCTTCCAGGTGACAAGTGCTATGTTTAATTCTCTGGCCTCTTCAGAATCCTGCCAGAGGTATGGTAAGGGTGAGCTCGAAGGGAACGATTTCAGTTAAAATCATGATTGGGGTTGGGAAGGGCCTAAAGGGGGCAAAGAGAATGGAAATTTCAGACAACTGTACTGTTTTCTGCATCCTTGAACATGTTGGTTGAACAGTTGCTAAGGGAGGTTCAGGTAGCTGTGCTAGACAGTATGGAAACACCAAAGGTGAATCAAGTGCCCTTCTTGCCTTGAGAGGATAGGTGAAGTAAGGTGTGCTCTGGTGGTTGTAATTATGAAATGATGAAATGTCAGATCCGGAAGGGACTTTGGAACTCAGCTAGTTCAGCCTCTCATTTTACAGATGAAAGCACTGAGGCAGGGAGAATGGGAGTGATCTGTCCAAGGTCACATGGTTACTTAGTGAAAAGGGAGTGTTACAGCCACAGGAGAGGTTCATGTAAAATGCACTAGGTATCCAGAAACAGAAGTGATTACTTCCTGCTGAAGTTAAATTCAGTTGAAGCTTAAGATCTTTCAGGACTTTGCTCTCAATACCTTTTCCCAGTGAAATCTTCACGTAGATTTATAATGAGCCAATCATCCCTCCTTGGTTTATTTCTGCCAGTAGAGGTCATTGAGAAGTGATTGGTATAGGATACATGTATCATTAATTATATACTAAATTCATTGACTTCCCAAGCAGTGCTAGTTAATGGCTGTCTCCAGTAGGAGGATTGAAATAGTACAGTTTTTAATCAGGAATGGCTTTAGGGAACCATGTGTGAATAGGCAGAGTATTTGATTTTCCTATTCTAGCTTTGCGGGCAATTGCTTGTTCCTCCTAGATATAAAAAAAAAAATCTTGCAGGGAAGATATTAACAACCCATGGTTTAATATAGTCCTACACCTTGTTCTTTGATTCGAACTCCTTCAAAAGGATCACTGAAACACTTACTATTGGTTACTATTTTTGTTTGTTTGGAAGGAAATATTTTCTGTGATATGGTCTTCATAGAAAAAAACCCACAATTCTTAAGAATTTTAACTAGTGCCAACTATTGCAGATTTTTGGTATAATTTCCCAGGTTTCCCATGAAGGACAAAGGAGGAAACGGAAGAAGAGGCCCATGACTCCTTTTGAGTATGCAATAGGCTAGAAGGCAGGGAGTTTGCAATAATTTTCTTGGAACTCTAGGATTCCCATTTATGTCTCTGACTCCGGAAAAGTTGAATCCACTGAAGGATGGAAATTTGTTTCTATAATTCTTAACTCTATTTCGAAATGAGTAGCTTTATGTTTCTTAGCAGCCTTTGAGACTATGAAAAGCTAGATTGCAACTAGAAGTCTTAGAGCACTCATAATTTAAGAAAATGCTTTTTAATGTTTTTATTAGTTTCCCAGCAGCCCTGTCTATGGTCCCAAAGCTCATTTGATCTTGTTTGTTTCAGTGTGTCATGCCTTATCTTTGTTATTTTTGAAGTCACTTACACTGCTCAGTAAAACTTGTTTGATAAGTCACATTTTTTTAACCCCTGTGCAACTATTGATATTTATTCAATTAACAGTAAGCATCTACTGTTTGCCAAGCACTCTTCTAGATGCTGAGCATGCAGCAATGAACAAAAATCCCTGCCCTCATGGAGCTTATGTTTTAGCAAAGCGAGATAGGAAAGAAACAAATAAGCTTGTATAATAAGGGTGAGGCACAGGTTTACAGTTTTAAATAGGAAAGTCAAGCTTCCTTTAGTTGGGTAACACTGGAGCAAAGACTGGAAGGAGCGAGTGGGTGAATATTGAGGCTCAGAGATGGGACATGACTTTGGGATGTTTCAGAAGCAACAAGTGTGAATAGAATAGAGGCAGAGAAAAAGAAAAGTAACAGAAGTGAAGACAGACAGGCAAGACCAGGGGCGGGGCAGGGCGGAAGGTAGGACCTTCTAATATTGTACAGAAGTCCCCCACCTTATCCACAGGGGATGCGTTCCAAGACCCCCAGTGGATGCCTGAAACCGCGGATAGTACTGAACCCTATGTAGACTATGTTTTCTCCTATGCATACATACCCATGATGAAGTTGAATTTATAAATTAGGCACAACAATAACTAATAATAAAATAGAACAGTTATAACAGTATACTGTAATAAAAATTCTGTGACTGTGGCCTCTGTCGCAAAATTTCGTATTGTACAAATTTAATACCTTGCCTGTCTTAACTAAACATTTATCACGCACTGTCGCCGTAACTTTTGCAGTTTGCGGCGCAACAGCAAAACTAGTGCAAATTTCTTTTTCCTTCTTCACAATTTCACAGATAGAAGATTTGTTCTTACCATAGATGTTAGCAACCTCAGCGTACAATTCTTTTTCTTTCCATACTAAGTCGAGAACCTTCACCTTTTCACGCAAAGGAAGAACTTTACAGCTTCTCTTTGGCATATTGGAATTGCCAGCATCGCTACTCGTATGCTTTGGGGCCATTGCTAAGTAAAAGAAGGGTTACTGGAATGCAAGCACTTTGATACTGTGACGGTTGATCTGATAACTAGAGGGCTACCAAGCAGGCTACACTGGACAAAGGGGTGAGTTACTTTCCAGGCAGGACAGAGCCAGATGGTGCACGATTTCATCATGCCGCTCAGAACGGCGCGCAACTTAAAAACTTATGAATTGTTTATTTCTGTAACTTTCCATTTAATATTTTCAGACTGCAGTTGACTGCGGGTAACTGAAACCACAGAAAGTGAAACCGCAGATAAGGAGAGGCTACTGTAATACAAATACTGGGCTTATACTTGGAGTGAGATGGAGAACCATTGCAGTTTGGAGCAGAAGGGAGGCAGCAGTGGAAGCAGGGGAGCTGCAAGAGGCCATTGGGTAATCCAGACTAGAGATGGCGGACCAGGTTAGAAGAGGCAGAGGTGATGAGAGATGGTTATATCGAGTCCCATATCTTTTCACCAGAAAAGAGTGGCAGTGTCCAGTGCCCGTGAGAAAAGAAGCCTAGCAGTGACATCTCCTAATTGTCAAGAGAAGGCTAGGCCAATAAGAATGGCTGAACTTTTTTTCCCTCTCTCCATATCTTTATTGGGGTATAATTTACATACGATGAACTGCACATATTTAAAGTTTACAATTTTAGAAGTGGGATGTGAAGTTAGCGGTGGCTCATCAGAAAAGAACAGCCCAGGTGTTCCATCTGGTGTTATCCCTTCATCATAATCCAGTCTCCTCTGTTGGAGTTTTCAGATTCCTGCATCCCCTGTCCGTCTCTTTCCTGATTTGTTTCTTTATTTTGGTGGAGCATATCCTCTAATGGCTTCTTGAGAAAGGGTGCTTAGAAGGTAAATTTTTGAGACCTTGAATGTCTTAAATTATCTTTATTCTACATTAACATGTGTAGATACTTTAGGTATGGAAATCTTGACAGGAAATAATTTTCCTTCAGAATTTTGCGGGCATTGTACTAGTGTCTTTTATCTTCCAGTGTTCATGTTGAGAGCTCTGATTTTTTTGTTTGTCTTTTATGTGACTTTTTTGGTTGGATTTTTTTCCTAATGTTTTATAAGTTTGCAGTGATATTTTTTTCATCCATTTTACTGGCATTTGGTAGGTCCTTTCCATCTGGAAACTCAGGTCCTTCAATGTGGGATATTTTCTTGAATCACTGTATTAATGGTTTCTTTCTCTCCAGTTTTCTCTTCTCTCTAGAATCCATATGGTTTGGTTCTCGAACCTTCTGGACTGTTTCCTCTAATTTTCTTACTTATTCTCTTATTTTTAATCTTTTTGTATTTTTCTGATATACTCTCAGAGGTTTTCTTAACTTTATCTTCCAACTGGTCTATTGAGGTTTTTCTTTTTTAAATTATTGAAATATTACAAACATCATAAACATGTAGCTTGGTGAATTGTCACAGACCGAACATATCTGTGTCACTAGCTCCCAGATCAATAAAGAAAACATTAGTACCCCAGAAATGGTCCCTTCCAGCATATTCTTTTCCCCAACAGTAACCATTGTCTTGACTTCTAAAGCCATGCATTAGTTTTACACATATTTGAATTAGAATTGTAAGCTCTTTGAAGGCATGGCTTGTGTCTTGATCCTTCTTTGTATGTGCGTATAACGCAAAATCAGTAAGTATTTTTTTGCCCAAAATCAGTAGGTATCTTTTGTTCTTGAGTAGTTTGTGCTGTTCAACTACATTGTGGCCACTGTCCCATCCCTCTTCTGATTTCTGCAACTATGATCTCTGTTTAGTATTAGGATTCTTTTGATTGCAGATAGCAGACACTTGACCTAAACAAGCTTAATTTAAAAAGATAAGGAATTCTTTTATTTAATACTAAGTCTCACGGGCTTCGAGTGGACCTTATTTTGACAGTAATGTGTGGTCACTTTCAAACTTCTTCCCCTTCCTGTTTTGGCTCTTTGTGAGCTGTAGCTTTCTTTTCTTGAGGAAAACAAACTTCTCGTGGTCCCCAAATGACCACCTCCAGCTTTTGTGGCCACTCTCTTTTTCAGGAGCTTTGGGAAGGAGAGAAACCGGGTCTTGGACATGTATTCTGAACCCTGGATAAAGCTTTGCCTGAAGCTGGGTTAACAAACCATTATTCTTTTTTGATTAATGCACTTTGATTCTGGTCTTCTATGCTGTTTACAACATCAGGGTTCCCTCTAAGGCTCCATGACACTCTCTGCACTTTCCTGAGGTTGCCCACAGAATCGCAACCTCTATTGTTCGAAGCTTCGGTTCGGGGAATGTATTATTTGAGAAGTCTTTCTGCTTCCTCTCCTCATTTCATATTTTATTTCAAATAATGTCGTGGTCTTAAAGCTTTAGCCAAGAGCCCCCAGAGCAGTTTTTCTCTCCTTTTCTCACTTTCCTTTTATTCCCCCAAGTCCATGAAGCATGATATAATGAGATTCTCCTATGTATGTGAATAGTTATATCTTAAAAAAACTTTTTTTTTCAAATGCTTTATCTGAAAGCTGACAGAGACAGACATCATGTTGAAAGGCTTCAGATTTTTCAGTAAAGAGTTTTCAGTATTTCTCCTGAAATCCTAGAAAACTTATAATTAATTTTATAATTTATGTGTGTCAGGGGACTATGTTTGTCCTGATTGCTTGTTTCGAGACATGTTTGAGCAGCTTCTTGTTATAGATTCTGAGCTGATGAGGGTGTTGTTTTTTTTTTTTTCCAACTTCTGAATTCTCCATTTCTTCAGACCATTCATTCCTCAGTGGCTGAGTAACGTGCTCTGCGTTAGCAGCCAGCTTGAGTGCTCGTTCCTCACAACCAATCAAGGAAAGCATTTTTAAATGGTAGAGCTCTTTTTTTTTCTTTTTTGCGGTACGCGGGCCTCTCACTGTTGTGGCCTCTCCCGTTGCGGAGCACAGGCTCCGGACGCGCAGGCTCAGCGGCCATGGCTCACGGGCCCAGCCGCTCCGCGGCATGTGGGATCTTCCTGGACCGGGGCACGAAACCGTGTCCCCTGCATCGGCAGGTGGACTCTCAACCACTGCGCCACCAGGGAAGCCCCTGCGCCACCAGGGAAGCCCAGTAGAGCTCTTTGAGGAAGGCTTCTTCCTGACCCACCCTTCTTTCTAAGGGATAGAGTCCTTCAGGAGTGTTTCCCAAATGTTCTCTGGCTTAGGCCATTTGCCATTACTTTGGAAACCTGTCCAGGAAAATTATCCAACGTCTGCACACAGAAGCATCTACCTTCCCGGGGGATCATTCTGAGAAACAGATCTGACCCTATGAAAAAGTCATTATCAGTGTCTGCCACTGCCCTCAGTGTAAGTCTAGCTTGCTTACCATGATTCACAAAACCCGCCGTGTCCTGGCCTCTCGCTACCTCTCCAGCCTCTTCACTTGCAAATCCATGTCATTCATGTGATACTCTTACAACTCAGAATCAGTTATGTTCCTAAACACCCACCATGCCATTTCCCTTCTAGAGTGTGTCTTCCCAACCTCATACCTTCCCCTTTCACTTTCTGTCTCCATTTTTAAAAATGATTTCTTGTCCAAGGCGCTGGAATGTCATAGATCAGTGCTGGACAGAGAAAGCATCCTTAGGCTCTGTACACCAACTGACCTTCTGCAACTTCTGGGTTTCTCCTGCCTCAATATCTGTGACATGGATAGGAAGGTACCTGCTATTTAAGCCCCTCTAGGTATAGGGTTAAGGAAACAGAAAATAGTTGCCAGGTCCAGAGTCTTAGAATTTTAGCACTTGGCTAAGGGAATAGGGAATAGGAAATAGGGCTATTTTTTTTTAAGGGAATAGTTTTTTTGTTTGTTTGTTTTTAATTTTATTTATTTATTTATTTATTTATGGCTGTGTTGGGTCTTCGTTTCTGCTCGAGGGCTTTCTCTAGTTGTGGCAAGCGGGGGCCACTCTTCATCGTGGTGCACGGGCCTCTCACTATCGCGGCCTCTCTTGTTGCAGAGCACAGGCTCCAGACGCGCAGGCTCAGTAATTGTGGCTCACGGGCCTAGTTGCTCCGCGGCATGTGGGATCTTCCCAAACCAGGGCTCGAACCCGTGTCCCCTGCATTGGCATGCAGATTCTCAACCACTGCGCCACCAGGGAAGCCCAGGGCTATTTTTTAATGCGTGGTGACGATGAATATATATTTACATATCAGGGAAATTATTGACATACATTATTAATGGTATATGCTGTTAAATACGGTAGAAAATTTCAAGTGATATATTTTACTTGATTAGAACTGTCATCTCTTCTTCCGTGCTCAGGCTTCTAGCTTTGTTTTCTATGCGACGCTGTTTGCATACAGCTTTGTGAATGGCATTTATCTTTTATTAAATGGAATTAATTTTTTCTCAAAAACTAGTTAGTATAAATAAATCAAATTGGTTAACTTGGCGGGGGCAGTTTTGGACATTTTAAACTTGACCTTTAAACTTAGTCTTCTTTTGTACTTTGTCACATCTTTCACTTCTTTAGTAGTTTGGTTGGTGGGAGCTGGGAATGCACCAAACACATTGAGATACTTAAAATCATTTCAACGTTACTGAAGTTCAAAGGCAAGTAGGAGCCAATTGCCTCTGCTTGTTTCCAAAATAACATAGGGGAACAGTAATCAGTTGCAGTTGCTATAGGTAATTGCAAGTTGATTTTATTGAGAAAGTGGGCAACACTGTATTTATGCAATAAAAAATTTATCAGACATACAGCTTCCCTCCTGCCTACCCAGCTGACGGAGGAAACAAACTTTCAACAAAACATTATTTTAATGAGCACATTGCAAAGGTGCTGGATTTATGGGGGACATCAGGCAACACTGATTGCAATTACTGTCTCTGTTTGTTGTTCAAGACTTTATTGGTTCCATATTGAGAAGAGTGTGAGGATGAAATTTAGAGGGGAAAGTAGTAACCAGTCTGTTAGCCTATAAAGATGATCCCTTTTTAGAACGTCCATACTTGGTGGCATTAAAGCTACCTGAAAATCATTGTCTTTGTAGTTTAAAAATCATTTCTTTTTAAAGTTAAGTTGTCGTTGATTTGACCAGGGAGGGACATAGTCTTCTTAAAATGTCTCTATTCTTTTATCTTGGGCTACTTGCTACATCTGTTATCATTAGGACCCTCTAGAATGAAGCAGCCTGAAAGCCTTGGGGTATCACACATATAAATATTGAGTTCTCATATCAATATTCTTTTGTTAAATTGATCTTATCAAATAATTTAGCATTAATTGCTTTATTATGTTGTATGTTGGTATTAGTCACATGACACTGCTGCCAAAATCTTGGCTCCCTGTGCGCCGGTGCCGAAATGAGATACAGAGACAGAGTTCTGGAGGGGAGAGAAAGGCTGGCTTTATTCTTTGCCAGGCAAAGGGGGGAACACAGGAGGCCAGCACCTCAAGTGTTGCCCCCTCCTTGGGGAATAGGGAGAGGTCTTATAGTCGGGGCTCAGTGGTCAGGGGTATGTAATAAGGATCAAGGCAGTAACAGTCTTGCATTGTTCTTTCTTCTGCAGAGTTTCTAAAGGGTGGGGTTGTTGACAAGATTAGGGTGTGTGCAGGGTCTCCTAACCTTGAAGCGCTTCTCTGGTCCCTTTAATCTTGCCTCAGGTGGCTTCCTGGCTGCTCCCCCCCTTGATTATCAACTGTTCGAATCTGCCCTTTGGAACTCAGGGAAGGTCATGGAGGCTGGAGTCTTGCCTATAAGAAATGGGGGACAAAAAGGCCTCCATGCCTGGGAGCCCCATAGGGTCCTGCTCGGTTTCAACATTAGTGGGTGTTAGTCACATTGCATCATTATTACTTTTTTCAGCCTCGGCTTCCTCACTAATATGTGCTGTAGGCATCTCTGTCAAATCACAGATATCAAGACTCTAGAGCAGCAGTTGGCAAATGTATTCTGTATAAAGGACCAGAGAGTAAAGACTTTCAGCTTTATGGGCCTTATGGTCTGTGTCTTAGCTGCTCAACCTTGTTGTTATGTGTGAAAGCAGCTGTGGACAGGATGCAAAGGAATGGTCCTGACTCTGTTCCTGTTAAACTTTATAAAAGCAGGGGATAGGCCTGATTTGCCTGTAGGCTAGAGCAAGGTTCATGGACTTGAATGCCTGTCGGGGCTAGGCAGGTACTGCAAAAGAGTCAAGTGGCTGACTGGGGACTGCCACTAGTGCCTTGTCTAAAACGGGCAGCTGCTTCTTACCTACAGCCACTTGTGACTGCCCCAGTGATATTTGAGCTTATAATTCAAGAGTAGCTGGAAACTGGTATTTTTACACAAAGCACTTTTATCAGTGGGCAACTAACTTTAGATTTGTTCAGAAAATATAGTAAAGGTCAAGCTATATATCTTCGTGAGCTCTTTTCTGGTCCATAGGATCTAGTTTTGCAAATGCTGGTATTTTCAGGTGTAACTGTGTGTTATGTATAACTATATATTATGTACAGGAACTTCCTGGAAAATGTCATCAGACATGGACAGCAAATATCTAGTTCTGATGCTGCTACCTCCCTTCAAGTGCCTGTGACAGACATCAGTAATCAATCATACCACTCTTTCCTGCTGAGCCTAGAGAAAATTTCAGAGTGATTCTACACCAGTCCTCAGAAAAGCCACAACCAGTGAATTCATTGTGTCCTCTGATATATAAGGTATTTGACACTCCTGTTCCAGAGGACTCTCTTTAAAATGTTTTTGGGATTCACCTGGCTTTGGACTTTTTAATTCTATGACTTTAAAGAAATCTAGCTAAAAACTGCTCTTAACTAAAGAGTATTTGAGAAAATATGTATCAGAAATAACGCATATGACAAAAGGTAAGATTCTGTTACCATGGCAGAATTTATTTTATTCTATTGAATAAATTTATTTATTTAGTTTTGGCTGCATTGGGTCTTCATTGTGGTGCGCAGGCTTCTCATTGTGGTGGCTTCTCTTGTTGTGGAACAGAGGCTCTAGGTGCGTGGGCTCAGTAGTTGTGGCGCACAGGTTTAGTTGCTCCACGGCATGTGGGATCTTCCCGGACCAGAGCTTGAATCCGTGTCCCCTGCATTGGCAGGCAGATTCTTAACCACTGTGCTGCCAGGGAAGTCCCAGGTTTTAGATTCAAACTTAGAGAATTGAAGATCTCCACAGTTGCATGTGTCCGTAAAGGTTCTGGTAGCATTCCGTCTTTGAAGAGACCATGAACTTGGATTTCTGGTCTGATTTTTTTTCACCATACCTATGCAAAGTAATGGGAGCAAATAGTTATAAAGGGGAGTTTCTTTTTCCTTTCTCTTACTGCCTCTGACCCTGGTGCACAGTTACTGGAGAGTAAGATGTTCAGAATTTAGGGACTCTGTGTGAGAATATGTGCCATCTGGGAGCACATACTTTTGGATTGTGTATGTGGCATGCACCTGATGCAGCCTAAGTAAAGCATGCTTTATTGTCCATTTTGATCGCATAAAACTTTACATCTTTTGTACTCTGCCCTCTGTGAGTCTAAACCGTACTTGTCTCTCAAGTTTGATCTTCTCCAAGAATTCTGCTCTACCCATTCTAATCCTCATTGAACCTGCCTCTTCTCTAGATTTCTTTAATATTGAGAACTGTCCTAATTTAGCAGTGTCACGCTTTATTACATTATTTGATTTAATTTGCATTTGTTTCCTCCCCCCATAATTAACATTTTCTTTTCCTGCCATCTAGCGTAGTAAGGACCGTGAATGGTGTGAACTGAAAGAACATTTTGTTTTTAAGCAGGCAATTTAGTACAGATGTTCATTGGATGCTTTTTATATGCCAGTCACTGGGGCTCTAAATGTGGATGAAACAGAAAAATGGACCCTGCCCTTGAAGACCAGAGTCTAGTGGATTAAAGTCTAATGGAATTTAAAATGTTCCCTTTTTTAGTAATCAGTGATGAACATTTACAGCTCCCCTGGAAGGAAAGCTCCCCTGGACCTAGGTCTTTGTTTCATTTACTGATATACCCCAGGTGCCCAGGTCAGTGCCTTGTATACAGTAACTGCTCAGTAAATATTTCTTAGGTGAACTTTTACAAGTTTTTAGGTAAGTGCAGGACTCTTAGTGTAGGTAAACCATAGTGTCTGCCTTCCACTTCCTTTACGTCTCTCCCACTCCTCATCCCAGCCACGTAGTTCTCTGCCCAGAAAAGTCAGCCTTGACTTTCCTTCCAGAAATATTATATGTACATATACGTACGTGTGTGTGTTTGTACTTCTTACACAAATTATAGCCTATGCCTTTCTTTCCCTTAAAAATATATCAGATAGTTCTCTAAAAGTAACTCATGTTACTTTTAGTGGCTGTATAGTATTGATTACTTGGACATTTCATAATTTATTAAACCAGAAACTTATTGATGGGTATTTAGGTTATTCTGATCTTTTGCTCTTATACACAGTATTATGGTAAATATCCTCACTCAAGTTGTGACCTCTGCAAGTAGGAATTTTAGTATACATTCCTAAAAGTGGAATTGTGGAATTCTTATAAGTTCAAAGGGTTTATGTATTTGTAATTTTGATAGGAATTGCCAAATAGTCTTCTACAGAGAATATGAGTGTGCCATTTTGCTGCACTCTGACTAACACCATATTTTATCAAAGTGCTTGATTTTTTTGTGATCTGATAGGTGAAAAATATCGATTATGGCTTTGTATTTCTCTTACATAAATAAGTTTGAACATCATTTTATATGTTTACAAACTCATTTCATTTTATGTGTTCTGTCGTTATAAGTTTTGCCCATTTTTCTATGTGATAATTGATCTTTATCTTATTGATGTGTAGGAGCTCTTTGTATAGTTAAAAAAAAAAATTCCATGTCTGTGCTTGCTTGTTTATATTTCTACGTGAATTAGAGAATCAGCTTGTCTAGTGACCTGCCCCACTCACCTAAAAAATCAATCCTGTTGGTATTTTTGTTGTGTTTGTGTCAAATTTATAGGTGATTTAGGGAGAACCGGCATTTCCATGATGTTTCGTCTTATTTCCCAGGAACATAATATGTCTTTACATTTGTTTAAGTGAGTCATTGTTGTGATAAAGGGCATTGTCTTAACTTTGGGACTGTTTCTAATGTTTCCCTATTAAAATATGCTGGCTTTGGGATTGAGATAGATCTGTATTGTATCATGTTAAGGAACTAGCCACCCATTGCTATCTTATTGAGGTTTTTACCATGAAAGGATATATTTTGTCACATACATTTGTGTAATTGTGGTGACTCATATATCTGTTGTTTGTTTGTTTTCATCTATGAATATGATGAATTTTAAGTATAGACTTTTGCATATTGAACTATCCTTGTACTCATGGAATAAGTTCTACTTGGTCATGGAAAGTTATCCTTTTAATATGCTGCTGGATTTGGATTCTGTTTTCTTATATAGATCTTCCATGACCTACTGGGGTTATCTCCCAATAAGCCCATTGTAAGTTGAAAATATAAGTCACAGCTGCATTTAATACACCTAACCTACCGAACATCATAGCTTAGCCTAGCCTGCCTTAAACCTGCTCAGAACACTTACATTAGCCCACAGCTGAGCAAAATCATCAGACACAAAGTATATTGTAACAGGGTGTTGAATATCTCATGTAACTTATTGAATATTGTAGTGAAAGTGAAAATGAGAATGATTGTATGGGTACAGAATGGTTGTAAGTGTATTAGTTCTCCACCCTTCTGATCACGTGGCTGACTTGGAGCTGCCTGTGCCCAACATCACAAGAGAGTATTGTTCTGCATGTCGCTAGCCTGGGATAGGATGAAATTCAAAATTCGAAGTATGGTTTTGACTGAATGAATGTTGCTTTTACACCATTGTAAAGTTGAAAAATCGTTAAGTTGGGGACCATCTGTACTGTATTTAAGAAATATGCATTGATTTTCAGATGTGAGAGTGGTGTGTGTGCTTGCTTTGGAGTTTGATGCGTATTTTGTCTTTATGAAAAGAATTTGAACACTTTTCTTTTTCTGTGCTCTTGAACAATTTACAGTGGATTGAAATTACCCACTTCTTAATTTTTTGATAGAATTCTCCTTTGCAGCTCTCTACTCCTGTGTTCTTTGACAACTACCCCTATACCTTCTTTGGCTTTTTTTTAGCTTTTCTACCTCTTCTGGGGTCAATTTTGGTCATTAATGTTTTCCTAAAAACCTATCCAGATTTTCTAATTTAGTTACATGGAATTGAACAAAATAATCTTCTTTCATTTTCTTTGGTATGTGTGGTTATTTCCTCACCATTTTCAGATTTTTTTGATTAAAAAATAAATGACATGTTAACAATATTCTAAAGAATTTGTTTTTTTAAAAAAAAATGACGTAAAAAGAGTATATAGTTCACTTATCCATATTTTATTAAAACCTCAGTTATTCCTAAGGTAACTGTTATGAAACCCAGAACTTTAGATGAAACATTTGCATTCTGACAACTCTCTTCTCTTTTGACAGACCCTGAAGAGGAAAGTGAGGATGACCCTCAACTCGAAGGCAGAGATCCTGATATTTGGCACGTTGGTTTTAAGATCTCATGGGACATAGAGACACCTGGTTTGGCGATACCCCTTCACCAAGGAGACTGCTACTTTATGCTTGGTAATTGGGAGGATCAAAGCTATACTGATGCTCTAGTGTCTAGGTTTTAGGTTATTGGGTACATATTTTGCATATGTCTTTTGAAATAAACTTTTCAGGTTTTTTATAGTGATAATAAAACATCTACATGTGACTAGGTTTTCTTAAAAGATACTGCTAATTTTTATTTTCATCTTTTTCAATTTTATTTTATTTTTTATACAGCAGGTTCTTATTAGTTATCTATTTTATACATATTAGTGTATATATGTCAATCCTGATCTCCCAATTCTCCACCACCACCACCACCCCATCACTTTCCCCCCTTGGTGTCCATACGTTTCTTCTCTACATCTGTGTCTCTATTTCTGCCTTGCAAACCGGTTCATCTGTACCATTTTTCTAGATTCCACATACATGCATTAATATACGATATTTGTTTTTCTTTCTCTGACTTACTTCACTCTGTAGGACAGTCTCTAGATCCATCCACGTCTCTACAAATGACCCAATTTTGTTCCTTTTTATGGCTGAGTAATATTCCATTGTATATATGTACCACATCTTCTTTATCCATTCGTCTGTCGATGGGTATTTAGGTTGCTTCCATGACCTGGCTATTGGAAATACTGCTGCAATGAACATTGGGGTGCATGTGTCTCTTTGAATTATGGTTTTCTCAGGGTATATGCCCAGGAGTGGGATTGCTGGGTCGTATGGTAATTCTATTTTAGTTTTTTTAAGGACCTCCATACTGTTCTCTGTAGTGGTTGTATCAATTTACATTCCCATCAACAGTGCAAGAGGGTTCCCTTTTCTCCACACCATCTCCTGCATTTGTTGTTTGTAAATTTTCTGATGATGCCCATTCTAACTGGTGTGAGGTGATACCTCATTGTAGTTTTGATTTGCATGTCTCTAATAATTCGTGATGTTGAGCAGCTTTTCATGTATGTCTTGGCCATCTGTATGTCTCCTTTGGAGAAATGTCTATTTAGGTCTTCTGCCCATTTTTTGATCGGGTTGTTTGGTTTTTTAATATTAAGCTGCATGAGCTGTTTATACATTTTGGAGATTAATCCTTTGTCCATTGATTCATTTGCACATATTTTCTCCCATCTGAGAGTTGTTTTTTCATCTTGTTTATAGTTTCCTTTGCTGTGCAAAAGCTTTTAAGTTTCATTAGGTCCCATTTGTTTATTTTTGTTTTGATTTCCATTACTCTAGGAGGTGGATCAAAAAAGATCTTGCTGTGATTTATGTCAAAGAGTGTTCTTCCTCTGTTTTCCTCTAAGAGTTTTATAGTGTCCGGTCTTACATTTAAGTCTTTAATCCTTTTTGAGTTTATTTTTGTGTAAGGTGTTAGGGAGTGTTCTAATTTCATTCTTTTACATGTAGCTGTCCAATTTTCCCAGCACCACTTATTGAACAGACTGTCTTTTCTCCATTGTATATCCTTGCCTCGTTTGTCATAGAATAGTTGACCATAGGTGCGTGGGTTTATCTCTGGGCTTTCTATCCTGTTCCATTGATCTATATTTCTGTTTTTGTGCCAGTCCCATATTGTCTTGATTACTGTAGCTTTGTAGTATAGTCTGAAGTCAGGGAGTGTGATTCCTCCAGCTCCGTTTTTTTCCCTCAAGACTGCTTTGGCTATTCGGGGTCTTTTGTGTCTCCATACAAATTTTAAGATTTTTTTGTTCTAGTTCTGTAAAAAATGCCATTGGTAATTTGATAGGGATTGCACTGAATCTGTAAATTGCTTTGGGTAGTACAGTCATTTTCACAGTATTGATTCTTCTAATCCAAGGACATGGTATATCTGTCTGTCTGTTTGTGTCATCTTTGATTTCTTTCACCAGTGTCTTATAGTTTTCTGAGTACAGGTCTTTTACCTCCTTAGGTAGGTTTATTCCTAGGTATTTTATTCTTTTTGTTGCAATGGTAAATGGGATTGTTTCCTTAATTTCTCTTTCTGATCTTGTGTTGTTAGTGTATAGGAATGCCAGAGATTTCTGTGCATTAATTTTGTATCCTGCAACTTTACCAGATTCATTGATTAGCTCTAGTAGTTTTCTAGTGGCAGCTTTAGGATTCTCTATGTATAATATCATGTCATCAGCAGTGACAGTTTTACTTCTTCTTTTCCAACTGGATTCATTTTATTTCTTTTTCTTCTCTGATTGCTGTGGCTAGGACTTCCAAAACTATGTTGAATAATAGTGGTGAGAGTGGACATCCTTGTCTTCTTCCTGATCTTAGAGGAAATGCTTTCAGTTTTTCACCATTGAGAATGATGTTTGCTGTGGGTTTGTCATATATGGCCTTTATTATGTTGAGGTAGGTTCCCTCTATACCCACTTTCTGGATAGTTTTTATCATAAATGGATGTTAAATTCTGTCAAAAGCTTTTTCTGCATCTGTTGAGATGATCATATGGTTTTTATCCTTCAGTTGTTGACATGGTGTATTACATTGATTGATTTGCATATATTGAAGAATCCTTGCATCCCTGGGATAAATCCCACTTGATCATGGTGTATGATCCTTTTAATGTGTTGTTGGATTCTGTTTGCTAGTATTTTGTTGAGGTTTTTGCATCTATATTCATCAGTGATATTGGTCTGTAATTTTCTTTTTTTATAGTATCTTTGTCTGGTTTTGGTATCAGGGTGATGGTGGCCTCATGGAATGAGTTTGGGAGGGTTCTCTTTTTCTTGATGAGTCTGGCTAAAGGTTTATCAATTTTGTTTATCTTCTCAAAGAACCAGCTTTTAGTTTTATTGATCTTTGCTATTGTTTTCTTTGTTTCTATTTCATTTATTTCTGCTCTGATCTTTTTTTTTTTTTTTTTTTTTTTATTTATGGCTGTGTTGGGTCTTCGCTTCCGTGCGAGGGCTCCCCCTAGTTGTGGCAAGCGGGGGCCGTTCACCATCACGGCCTCTCTTGCCGCGGAGCACAGGCTCCAGACGCGCAGGCTCAGCAATTGTGGCTCACGGGCCCAGTTGCTCCACGGCACGCGGGATCTCCCCAGGCAAGGGCTCGAACCCCTGTCCCCTGCATCGGCGGGCAGACTCTCAACCATTGTGCCACCAGGGAAGCCCTTCTGCTCTGATCTTTATGATTTCTTTCCTTCTACTAACTTTGGGTTTTGTTTGTTCTTCTTTCTCTAGTTCCTTTAGGTGTAAGGTTAGATTGTTTATTTGAGATTTTTCTTGTTTCTTGAGGTAGGATTGTATTGCTATAAACTTCCTTCTTAGATCTGCTTTTGCTGCATCCCATTGGTTATGGATCATCGAGTTTTCATTGTCATTTATCTCTAGGTATTTTTTTATTTCTTCTTTGATTTCTTCAGTGATCTCTTGGTTATTTAGTAACGTAGTGTTTAGTCTGCATGTGTTTGTGTTTTTTACATTTTTTTCCTTGTAATTGATTTCTAATCTTATAGCATTGTGGTTGGAAAAGATGCTTGATATGATTTCAGTTTTCTTAAATTTACCAAGGCTTGATTTATGACCCAAGATGTGATCTCTCCTGGAGAATGTTCCATGTGCACTTGAGAAGAAAGTGTAATCTGCTGTTTTGGGGTGGAATGTCCTATAAATATCAATTAAATCTATCTGGTCTGTTGTGTCATTTAAAGTGTGTGTTTCCTTATTAATTTTCTGTCTGGATGATCTGCCCATTGGTGTAAGTGAGGTGTTAAAGTCCCCCACTATTACTGTGTTACTGTTGATTTCCTCTTTTATAGCCATTAGCATTTTCCTTATGTATTGAGGTGCTCCTATGTTAGGTGCATATATATTTATAATTGTGATATTTTCTTCTTGGATTGATCCCTTGGTCATTATGTAGTGTCCTTCCTTGTCTCTTGTAACATTCTTTATTTTAATAAAGTCTGTTTTATCTGATATGAGTATTGCTACTCCAGCTTTCTTTTGGTTTCCATTTGCATGGAATATCTTTTTCCATCCCCTCACTTTCAGTCTGTATGTTTCCCTATGTCTGAAGTGGGTCTCTTGTAGATAGCATATATATGGGTATTGTTTTTGTATCCATTCAGTGAACCTGTGTTTTTTGGTTGGAGCATTTAATCCATTCACGTTTAAGGTAATTATTGATATGTATGTTCCTATTACCATTTTCTTAATTGTTTTGGGTTTGTTTTTGTAGGTCCTTTTCTTCTCTTGTGTTTCCCACTTAGAGAAGTTGCTTTAGCATTTGTTGTAGAGCTGCTTTGGTGGTGTTGTATTCTCTTATCTTTTGCTTGTCTGTAAAGCTTTTGATTTCTCCATCGAATCTGAATGAGATCCTTGCCGGGTAGAGTAATCTTGGTTGTAGGTTCTTCCCTTTCCTCCCTGTAAATATGTCGTGCCACTTCCTTCTGGCTTTTAGAATTTCTGCTGAGAAATCAGCTGTTAACCTTATGGGAGTTCCCTTGTATTTTACTTGTCGTTTTTCCCTTGTTGCTTTTAATAATTTTTCTTTGTCTTTAATTTTTATCAGGGTGGTTACTGTGTGTTTCAGTGTGTTTCTCCTTGGGTTTATCCTGCCTGGGACTCTCTGTGCTTCCTGGACTTGGGTGGCTGTTTCCTTTCCCACGTTAGGGAAGTTTTTGACTATAATCTCTTCAAATATCTCCTCAGGTCCTTTCTCTCTCTCTTCTCTTTCTGGGACTCTATAATGCGAATGTTGGTACGTTTAATGTTATCCCAGAGGTCTCTTAGGCTGTCTTCATTTGTTTTCATCCTTTTTTCTTTATCCTGTTCCGTGGCAATGAATTCCGCTGTTCTGTGTTCCAGGTCACTTATCCATTCTTCTGCCTCAGTTATTCTGTTGTTGATTCCTTCTAGTGTATTTTTCATTTCAGTTATTGTATTGTTCATCTCTTTGTTTGTTCTTTAATTGTTCTAGGTGTTTGTTCGTTAATTCTTCTAGGTCTTTGTTAAACATTTCTTGCATGTTCTCGATCTTTGCCTCCATTCTTTTTCCGAGGTCCTGGATCATCTTCACTATCATTATTCTGAATTCTTTTTCTGGAAGGTTGCCTATCTCCAGTTCATTTAGTTGTTTTTCTGGGACTTTATCTTGTTCCTTCATCTGGTACATAGTCCTCTGCCTTTTCATTTTGTCTATCTTTCTGTGAATGTGGTTTTCATTCCATAGGCTGCAGGATTGTAGTTCTTCTTGCTTCTGCCAGCTGCTCTCTGGTGGATAAGGCTATCTAAGAGGCTTGTACAAGTTTCGTGATGGGAGGGACTGCTGGTGGGTAGAGCTGGGTGTTGCTCTGGTGGGCAGAGCTCAGTCAAACTTTAATCTGCTTGTCTGCTGATGGGTGGGGCTGAGTTCCCTCCCTGTTGGTTGTTTGGCCTGAGGCGACCCAGTACTGGAGGCTGCAGGCTCTTTGGTGGGGCTAATGGTGGACTCCAGGAGGGCTCACGCCAAGGAGTACTTCCCAGAACTTCTGCTGCCAGTGTCCTTGTCCCCATGGTGAGCCACAGCCACCCCCTGCCTCTGCAGAAGACCCTCCAACACTAGCAGGTAGGTCTGGTTCAGTCTCCTGTGGGGTCACTGCTCCTTCCACTGGGTCCTGATGTGCACACTACTTTGTGTGTGCCCTCCAAGAGTGGAGTTTCTGTCTCTCCCAGTTCTGTCGAAGTCCTGAAATCAAATCCTGCTATCTTTTAAAGTCTGATTCTCTGGGAATTCCTCCTCCCATTTTCCGACCTCCAGGTTGGGAAGCCTGGTGTGGGGCTCAGAACCTTCACTCCAGTGGGTGGACTTCTGTGGTATAAGTGTTCTCCAGTCTGTGAGTCACCCACCCAGCAGTTATGGGATTTGATTTTATGGTGATTGCGCCCCTTCTGCCGTCTCATTGTGGCTTCTCCTTTGTCTTTGGTTGTGGGGTATCATTTTTGGTGAGTTTCAGTGTCTTCCTGTCGATGATTGTTCAGCAATTAGTTGTGATTCTGGTGCTCTCACAAGAGGGAGTGAGAGCACGTTCTTCTACTCTGCCATCTTGAACCAATCTCTCCGATACTGCTAATTTTTAGAATTGCTTTTCTTTTCATTCCCAGTGTTTATGGAGTTCCCCAAATATGCTAAAGTTTTCAAGATTTTTCATCAGTGCTACTAAATCATCTAAGTCAACTTATCAGTGTGAAGTTTTAAAAATATTTCCCTATCTATATAGGTTTTTAGTGAAAGTTTTTTCTAGTTTTGAATTTAGGTTCTTCTCAAAAATAGCTGACCTGACAACACAGCCTCCCTCCCACCCCTCACCCCCCACCCCAATTGACTTTCCCTCATTTCCCTCATGTAGTTCTTTGGGAAGCAGTAATTCAGCTGTGGTCAGGCTAACTGAAGCTGTGGTGTTTGTGGAGCTTTGCTTTTTGTTTCTTTGCTCTAAGTTTTGTGTTTTATTTTTAGACTTTCTCTTTGTTTCCTGACGCACAGTGTGCCAACAGCATCCTTTTTTCCTCGAACAGCTTCTCAGGGTTTATTCTGTCCTTGGCTCTGATCTCTGATCATTTAGGGCTGCTCTCACTCTTACCTGCCTGGGGGAGTCTACTCATGTGTTTGGTTTTAGAGCCAGGAAGCACCAAGGCTCAAACCGAGTATTTATAATAAGAATTATCTCCCAATTAATAGAGTGTTTCTGTGTGCTGCATAAGGTTCTGGAGTACTGGAGATGGATACAACTTGGTCCTTGCCTTCTAGGAATTATGAGTTTGGAGTGGCCCTTTCGAACATTTCATCATTAAGTGTTTTCCAAATTTCAGTCATTCGCACATCAGCTTCATGGTTTTTGCCATATCCGTGTGCTCCCCATGTTATTATTACTTATGTAACATTTCTCTCTAGATTAACTTAGGTTTTTTTCTTTCGTCAAAATAAATTTTGTGGGGGAGATTTTATATCACTATCTTAAATGGAAAACCAGTATCACTTGACATAATTAGAAGCGTTGTTAGAAAAAGAAGAGAGTTTATAGAAAGAAAGTAAAACAGAATTAAGTGCCCACCGCTTTTGTTTGCTGCAGGTCCTGAGCCTCAGTCCTGTTCTGTCCTTAGTAACTGTTATGAAGAGGTGTTAACTGGATCATGGTACCAATCTTGGACTTTGTCCTTCATGTCAGCAGGGAGATTGGAAGATCATTACGTAGGGAATTACTTTCTCCTGGTACGATTCAGTGGTAAATTCTTCAATTCTTCTCATGGATGAGTCCTGCGTGTGTTACACACTGATCTAAGTAAACCCTAAATCTCTTGCCTTCCATTTGCATGTTGCTTTCCAGTTTACAGATCAATTTCACATAAGCAATTTCATTCAGTCTCCAAACAGCCTTGCCGGTGGGGGGTGGGGGGGAAGGTGCAGGGATTGTGCTGTTCTTTCTTAATTTGCCGAAAGTCACTCACTTCATGTGAGGCAGAACTGGGACCAGTGTGGGTTGCAGGTTTCATATATGGTGCTTTTCTTGCTCTAAAAGGGACCGTTTAGATTGGATCCCAATTCACTGAAATCTCTAGGTGGGAATGCTTTTAGGGTTAAGGTCATCTCTTGGCCTGCCCCTCCCCTGCTTGCCTCAGCATCTGAGTTTCTATTCTGAAGTCTTTACCCCATTGTTTTGAGCATTATTTGTAGGTAGAACAGATTATTAATTCATTTTTTAAGAGACCACCCGATGTGGATATTTACCTTGAGTATAAATGGGTGATAGTTTCAGCCAGTAAACCACTTTCCTTTCGGATACTCTGTTGGAGTTTCTATGACTATTTTGCACCTTTTAAAGAAGTGAGAGTCAGAAGGGTGCTCTTTTTAATAGCTTTATTAATTTTCTGTAACCAAAAGTAGTAAATACACATGGTAAAGGCTCAACTACTTTCTATTTATTTAATAACATCTCATGTGTTCTCTTCTGATTGAAAAAGTAATACATGCTCATTGTAGAGAAGAGAAAGTCTGAAAAGTATAAAATGAAAGGATATAAAAATCAGGTTCATGCCTATTTTAGTACATTCCTTTTCAGTCTTTTTCCTATGTGTCCATATATACGTATCTGGAATAACAATAGTATATGAATAACAGCTATGTTTATTGGGGACTAATGACAAGTCAAACCTTCTTGGAATCTTCTCAGTAACCCTGAGAAGTAGATGTTAGCTATATTGAGAAAGAAAAATTTAAGGTTAGATCAATGTCATTACTTAGCCAGGGTTACACAGCAGGTAAGAGGCGTGGATTGGAACTTGTCACTTTAGCCCACTTGGGCTCTGACACCTGTGTCAGGCCATCCCCTCCCCACCACCTGGAGTCCCTCCTCACCCCACTGCAGCGCTGCCCCCTGCTCTGGGCTTCTGTGCCTTCCTCCCCCTCCCTCAGCGTGATGCCTAAGTTGTTCAGAAGGGCAGAAAAGAAGGTGACAGTGGTGGTGTGTTTGCTTCTTTCTTTTCCATTTCCTTTTTTAAAAAAAGTTTTTTAGTTAAAAAAATTTTTTTAACATCTTTATTGGAGTATAATTGTTTTACAATGGTGTGTTAGTTCCTGCTGTATAACAAAATGAATCAGCTATATGCATACTATATCCCCATATCCCCTCCCTCTTACGTCTCCCGCCCACCCTCCCTCCCTATCCCACACCTCTAGGCAGTCACAAAGCACCAAGCTGATCTCCCTGTGCTATGAGGCTGCTTCCCACTAGCTATCTGTTTTACATTTGGTAGTGTATGTATGTCCATGCCACTCTCTCACTTTGTCCCAGCTTTGCATTTCTTTTTAAAGTTATGTTTTTCTTGGCTCAGAAAAACATTAAAAATGAAAATATTAAATAATTATGTTGTCCTTTGACTTATATATTATAATGAATATACATTTTAAAATATACACTGGTTCCCTTTTTCTGTTGTAGGTGATAAACAGAAGAAGTGTGTTATTATTTTATAGGAGCTGATATCCAAGACATACTATCTAGTCCTGGTTTCCCAACTCCTGCCCTCAGATATAGGTTAAATAACTGATAACCTACTGAACTGGGCCAAGCATAGCCCACTGTACCCAAAGTTTGTATTTAGAATCTATTTTCTTATTAAGATGTCGTGTTTGATTTCTAAAATGAATTTTCCCACACCTCCTCTTAGCCAAAACAAGACAAAGATAAAAGCAACCGTGGTCGAAAGCTTTTCTCTTTACTTTTTAAAAGGCAAATACTATAAAGAGCCTTGTGGAGGGACCTCAGCCCTGTGCTGATGTCTGAAATCTGAACTTCATAGCACTTATGAAAAGGAAACAGTTTAGCTCAATTTATAATAA
Organism: Orcinus orca; assembly: GCF_937001465.1. NCBI lineage: Eukaryota > Metazoa > Chordata > Mammalia > Artiodactyla > Delphinidae > Orcinus > Orcinus orca. The sequence goes on along the minus strand of NC_064578.1, from coordinate 30,666,576 downwards.
TATATTGGTCTGCAGAGGAAGTGCAGACTGAACCCTGCTGTCTCAAGTAAATACTCCAGGGGTGTCTGATGGGGAACGTGTCGGGTGCCTGTGATAAATCCACTGCCTGTGGAATTGAGTGAAGGCCCTGCTTGCAGTGCCTGAGGACACGCTTAACTGGGGTTGTCACGGTTTTACTTTTAAATTGGAATCTTTGCCCTAATCTCAGAGTTAGACATGACCAGATTTGCAAACAGATTTACAATTTTCACTAATTTTCCAACCAGGACTTCAAAACACACTTAGAGAAGGAAAAAAAACACACTCTGGTTTTTCTCAGAGTAGGATGATTTACTTTGCCACAGATGTTTTCCATAGACTGAATGCAACCAGGGAGTTAGGGACTTAAAGGTGGCTTGGAGACAAACTGCGGGTTTGTATTTTGTGGAACAGATTATACAGTTCAAGGGACATCAGCCAAATTATGTTCATTAACCAGGAGCTGAGTGTAGAGGTGGGATGGTGCAGGACAAAGGTGAGTGCTAGGTAAACATTTTGGGCAATGCCCCCTCCCCTTGTTATTATTTTTTACATGTCACTCTTCAAGACTCTGTTCTATCTCCTCTCTTTACTTTCGTTTCCTTAAATCCAACTACATCTCATTTTCACATATGTGTCATTACTATACCCATCAGCTATTTCAAAGCTTTAGTTGCCAAGTAAAAATTCCATGGCAAAAAAAGAAAACAGCAATATAAATTGAAATGCACAGTATTTCTTTTTTGGGTTGGCATTCGCTCACCAGCAGTTCAGGGCAGAATAATGGAAAGGCCATTTCCCATCAGGTGACCAGGTCCCAGACTCCCCTCTTGTCCATCGGCTGTGCACTGTTAGTTCCCCTCTGAACCTCTGCCGCCACTGCAAAACTAGTGCTTCACGATACTTGCTTCGCAGGGTCATCGTGAGGCCAACTCAGAAAGTATATGGGCAAGTGCTTTGTAAACTACGACTTGAACATGGCGACTCATTATGAAGATTGGTGGGGGCCAGGTTTATTTACAGAGCCTGGCCCGTGGATTTTTCTAGATGAGGTTCACCTTCTCTGAAATACCTATGTCTTAGAGCAGCAAGTCCCAGCGCACTGTGAATGTTTGATGTGTATAACCTGAAAACGTGCCACGTTCTATTTCTGGAGCCAACCCGAGCCCTCGAGTTGGAGCCCGTAGCTCTGTGAGCAGGAAGAAGAGAGGCCTCTAGGAGTTTACCTGGGGCTCCTCTGGGACTTCGCTTGGAGACCATAGTATCTTTGTAAATCCTCCAGGTGTCCCTCAATCCTGCCCTGATTTAGACCTTTTATTCAAAGGAAAAGGCTTTTGTTACTTCTTCCTCTGACCCCATTCCCTTGCTCCTCCAACCTCTGACTGACCAACTGAAGTAAAAAGTACCTCTAATATATGGCTTAATCATAAATTCTGAATAATTATACTTTATTACCTCTCATGGGTCTTGAAACCGTAGGTGCTACGTTCTGCTTTCTGCCGAGGCACGGGAATCATACAGAAACAGTAATAAATTATAACTTCAGGCTGCAGTCAGTAGGCTTGAGGAATTGCCATTTAAGTGGAAAGTGCTTGAACAGCCAGATGAGCACGTGCCATGTTTATTTTCGCTTTGAAAAGTAGGACCATGACAGTATGGTTTCAACCGCTTGTCCAACGTGAACTTACTGTGTTCTTCCCTGCTCAGCAACTGCAGTATTTGCTTCTTGCTGTTCACGTTTTACAGGGTTGAGGATGTGTCTCTTCTGAAACGTTCGCTCTAGAATATGCCCCTAAAGGCTGACGTTTTCAAACTTGGGCTTTTTTGACTTGATACCGGATTTTTTGGTATTCAGTTGAATTGGGGAGAGGGCATAGCTGGTGTCATAGGCTCTGAGGATAGGAAGCTGAGTGTGTTCCTAGGTACTTGGAAGGATTTGCCTCTCTTACACTTTCTTATCCTATCCAGTCTTTTTGCTTATTTCTGTAGTATTTATGTTGTGAACTTTACTTGAAGCGCATGTGATGAGTACCTACTGAGGGTCAGGCACTGTGCTGGAGGCTTTGATATATTTCACTTATTTCTCGTAACAAGCCTGTCATGTAGGTAGTTATCCCCTTCTGAGCCCCATTTTTTTTCCCAGCAAAGAAAATCGATGGGGATTGACTGCTCGTGGGTACCTGGTTTCTTTCAGGGGTATGCAAATACTCTGAAATTAGTCTGTTGTGGTTGCCCAGTCCTGTGAACACACTAGCAGGCAGTGAGTTGTTTGGTATGTGGATTACAGTTCCATGAAGACTTCTTTAAAAAAGGAAATTGAAGCTCAGAGAGGTAAAACCACTTGTTCAAGGTGACATACCTAGTGAAGCTTGTGTTTGAATCCAGGTTTTTCTGAGATCAAAGCTGTTCTTTCTTCCACTTGGCTAGCTCTACTAATTATATAGTCATGGAATCTTTTTTCGTTAAAAGTGTGGACAAAATAATATTAATTGAACGATTAATAGATGAATGCACATATATTCTTAGATTCAAACAATATGGAAATGTATAGAATAAAATGTGGAAGTACTCTTTCACCTTCCTCTATCTGGTCCTTTTGTAAGCCTTAACATAGATATAGCAATCTTAAAATATTTACATCTATGTTACTGCTGCTTTTTTAAAATAACACAAATGGGACTTTATACGTGTGTGTGTGTGTGTGTGTGTGTGTGTGTGTGTGTATGTATAGGTATATTACTAGAATACTTGCTTTTTTTTTAACTTAATATGTCCTGGAGATCTTTCCTGTCAGTACCTCATTCATATTATTGTTAGTAATATATTAAAAATAATACATATACTAGGAAATAAAAATTCAAACAGTGGAGGTTGATCTAAAATGTAAAGTGAAAAACTCTTTGCCATCTACCTCCAAGTTCCATTTCTTAGAAGTAACTACTTTTCACTGTATTTGCATTTTATTCTTTTAGTGATTCTCTCCCTCTTAACTCATAAAATATGCTTAATACTTCAGTTTTTTCATCCAGCAACTTTAAGGACTATCAGTTTTTTCATGAAGAGAAATATGGAATCGGCTCTCTTATACTCTTTCTTACTCTTGCTCACTTTTGTTAGTTAACGTTTTAGGGTTTTTTCTGTTAATTGATTACCTTTGTACCAAGATATAGAGGTTCTCTCTTGACTTCTGGTATTTCAGTCATAACATTACTTTCACATTTTTGAAGTGCATAACGATTACGTACTGATCTGTAATTTTGATGAGACGACCATGCTTCCTTTGTATATGGATTCTGAACTTCGAAAACCAGTACCTCACAGTGCTAATGTGTGTGTTATTAACTGTAGAACCAAACGGAGTGACTGGATGCATACATAGAAGTTGTCATCCACTGTAATTATTAAACCTCTGTCAGATGAGAGGACACGTTGCAAATGTCAGGTCGAAATTTTATACCTCATCGAAAGCTCAGAATCGTGCTCCATTCTTTAGCTAGCTTTGTATTTGAACCATGACTTTCTTGTGTAGCTCTCCCTTTCCCCGGGAATTCATCATTGCCTTTCTGTATTACTGCTGGAAGAATCGTGCCATAGTGATAGCTCTGTGCCACTAGGTGTTTTGTCACACTACTTATTTAATGCTTTGATAAACACTGGCTTCTTCAAACCCACCTGGCACAGTTATCATATTGAGATTTCTTCTCATTGCACTCCTTGGCAAATTCCATTTTTACTTGGGTCCTGTGTCTTTTGTCTTTTTTGGAATTTTCTAAAAATGCCTTCTGTCTACTTTAGATTCCAGAAAATGTGTACCTTCTACAGTACCTAATACAGTACTTTGAATATGGTAGGTTCTTTAATAAATATTGAATCAATGAGTGAAATGAACGAACCAAGGATTGGCTTTTCTCCCCTTCATTCATGGCAATACAGGCAAAAGGAAGTACTTATTCTATCCTTGAAAGCTCCTGGCTGGAAAGGGTTTTGAAGACCCTCTGCAAAACAGATGGCCATTCATCTAATACTCTGGGGTCTCCAGAGACAGCTTTTAGAATCTTCCATGACAGTCTATTCCTTCAGTGACCCATGCTTTACTTCCTTGTGGCTAATCCAAATAACCATGTGGCAACACAGAATTTTCCAAAATGACACGGTGTCTGGTTCAATCTGTACATTCTCCTTCACGTTTTTTATAAGAAAACCACCAAAGGTAACAAAAATGTGTTTTTTTTTTAACTGAGGATGGATGTGTTACTATGAATTATGAGGTCCTTTTATTCTCTATGGTTCATTCAATCAGTCACACTGTATTGAGGTAATTCTACATCTGGGTTGGGTAGGTGGAGTTTTCCCCTTTGGCTGGCAGTTTTCATATGCCCTCTTTGGCTATTATGTTATCTCTATAACATAACTCCTAAAAGCACGAGCTCTGGGAAGGAATTTTTTAGGCTTTTAATTTGATTGCATAACCTGTATTCTCTCTTTGCCACTTCTGTAAAGGCAGTGGAGGAATGACCATGAATGAAGCCTTTAAAAATTTTTATTTATTTATTTATTTTTATTACAATTAAAAATTTTATTTTATTTATTTATTTTTTTGGCCATGCCATGCAGCTTGTGGAATCTTAGTTCGCTGACCAGGGGTTGAACCCAGGACTAGACCAGGAATGAATTTGACTTTCCTGAATCAGTCAGTCCCTGCAACAGATTTCAAGACCAGACTATATACCCTATGATGGAAGATTCATTAAACTCTTCCTGTGGAATAATTCTTCTAGGCCCAATAACCATTTAAAATTTTTAAAAAGATGTAAATTATAGTCCTTGGTCAGTTCATTATAGTGGCTTTATCCTAAAATTGGTCCTGGCACAAACCTTTCTCCTTATATTTGTTCATACTGTTCCTTCCACCTTGTCATGTTTTCCCCTTGTGAGTTTACATGTGTAACTCACCTATTTAGGGGTGACATTAAAAAAATTTAATACCCACAATGTCAGGGGCACCAACTATTCAGTGTGTTTGCCATAACTCTCTTTCCCCGCTGGACTGTAGCAATTGATATAGAAGTCTTATCTACTAGAGCTAAGCTTTTTCAGAGCCGGTATTATATATATTCTTGTACTATACACAGCACTTAGTACCTTGTGCAGAATAGGAACTTGCTGAGTATCTGGAGACAACAGTCTTTTTTTCTCCCTAAGTGTTAACCAGAAACCATAACTATCTTCCTCAGTTGTCAGTGGAAAATCAGATGTGAGATAGGACTGACTAAAGAGAGAAATCGAAAGGTATATGAAGGAACAGAACTTAGAGGTTTAAGTGGCTGCTTCTGTTTCATTCATTAACTTCATTTTGGAAGTTCTGGTGCCCAGAGTTCACTGTAGTAGAGGGTGATGTGATGGCGCTGTGTATACAAACTAGGGAGAGAAGAAACTTCATTCAAATTTTCTGTTATCCTCACCTCTATTCCTTCTCATCTCTCCATTTCCACAATCCCCTCTGCCCTCCTGTCTCTTGGGAAGAGTTGCCACGTGGAAGAGTAAAGGCAGCCCTTCCCAAAGTGGGATTAAAGTTCTTTTTGCCTATTTTGAAAGCAAGAATGAATGATTAACCTCAAGAATGTATTCTCTTTGAAGCCTAACTATAAACCAAGCATTCCGTAAAAGTTAATTTCAAAAAAAAAAAAAAGAGAGAAAGGTGTGTACCCTGAGGTCATCTTCACCTCTGTACCTGTTTTTATGAAAGAGTTTTTAGTCCCCTGGAAAATTATATTGGGGAAGGTTTAAAAACCTAACCAAAACTCTTATCACCCACACCGACTGCAGTGTTCTGTCATTTTTATTTGGGGAATGAATATCTCTTTTCTGAGGATCTCTTCATTGAACATTTCCCTTTGGATTTTTAAAAAATCATCATACTTACTGTTCTAGTTTTTATTGCTAGGTACAAAAGTAATAATATATGTCATCCAGTCAAAGATGCTATCAATTTTAAGATGTATTCCAAATTCAGAGATGTTAAATATGAAGAAAAATTAGGATTGATGGTCATTGTAGAAAATTTACAAACTATAAGAAAATATAAACTGGATAACAAAAGTACATCATAATATCACCACACAGAGATAACATCATTCATAACTATTTGGTCTAATTCCTTCTAGTGTTTTTTCCTATACTTGGGAATATATGTTTATTTATTTTTTTAGAAAATTAGTATCATGTTAGGTATAATGTTTTACATCTTGTTTTTTCCAATAATTTTATATCTTGAACATTTTTCCCTATTAAATATTCTTTGAAAATGTGATTTTAAAAAAATCGCTTAAATAGTAATCCCCTAGTTTTGTCATGCCATTCATTTCCAGTGCTTTGGCATCATATATTTTGCCCTGTGAACATCTTTGTATATACATCTTTGTCTGCACCTGTAAGTATTTCTCTAGGAAAAGTTACCAGAAGTGGGATACCTGGGTGAGGATGAGAGTGTCGATATGTAAAGAGTGTACATACTGTACTGTCAGACGCTTAATCAGAAAGATTGTTTTCAGTTTACCTTTCTACCTACAATGTATGAAACATGGTTATTAGTTACTTCTACTAGCCTATTTATCTCACCCTAGGCAACACTGGGCATTACGATTTAAAAATATTTTTGCCAGTTTAATGATGAAAATAACATGAGTGTGACTTACTACTATACCTACACATATTCATATCTCCTTGAATGGCTGTAGGATTCTCGAGTAACAAGCTTTCCACCTTTAAACTCTGTAGATATTGTCCCCTTGACCTCTGATGTTTGATGTTAGGAAGATATCTGAGGTCATCTTCAAATTGATTATATTGTGGCAAACTGTGTTTTTTTCCTTTGGACATTTGTAGTATTTTATATTGAATTTTTGAACAGAATATGTTTATATATTTGGTCAGCCATTTTGTAGTACAGACTCAGGCCTTTTCACAACTTTGGAAAATATTCTTCTGTTATTTCTTTGACTAGTCTTTCATTTCTCTGTTTTCTGCTTTCTTCCCTAAGATTCCTGTTACATCTGTTTTGGCTTCCAGAATCTGCCCCTCGTGTCTTATTTATTCTGTCACTAGTTTTTGTTTTCCCTCTGAGTTCTGGGAGAATTTCTCGAGCTCTCATTTACTTCGGTAATTCGATTTTTCTGCAGCACGCCTTCTGTTGTTCACTCCAGCTATCATCATTTTAAATGAAGCCATACGTATTAAAAACAAGTCAACTCCAAGCAACCTTTCCTGATCTCACGCTGCTCCATCCTCACAGCTGCTTGCCCCATTTTCACAGGTGCAGTGCCCTCTTGAATCAAGCGGCTTCTTGAAATACTGAGAATTTTACAAAATTTTTTTCTGTCCGTTTGAGTAACACTTTTTTGGAAGAGACAGTTTCTGTCAAACTGGTTCCTTTCCTTAGAACTGTAATACTTTTGCCTGAGTCTAGTGATTTTTCCTTGTCTGTTTTTCCTTATAGAAAAAGGACTAGCACCGGCTGATAGGCAAGTCGGTGTCAAGGTTTGTTCTGAAAAACTTAGCATAGGTTCCCGACCAAATCCTTCACTTGAAGGAGGAGGAAGAAAATGTATCTTTGCAGGGCCAGATGAGAGAGTTGATGAACTGGAGTGTACTGAATGACTTGTTTCTGTCTTTGGGTGGTATAGATGCTCACAGTATGAGCAAACCCTGGCAGCTTTTGGACCATTCCTGGCATACCTGCTCGCTCCAGTTTCTTACCTCCGCAATGCCTGGTTCTCTTCGCAAAGCGATGACTTGCACCAGCAACACGTCTGGGGGTCTATGGGTCCCGCGGGTGGTGTGCATTTAACACTGTCCTGCAGAGGCTACAGGCCTCTGGGTGCCCTGTAGCCTCTCCTGCCCTTCTGCTCTGCACCTTCTGAGCTAGAGGGGGAGCACTGCTCTCAGGATCTGCTTGATATATTTATCAGGATGCTGCCGTTTTTTTTTTTTTTTTTTAGTCCCCCTTTGTTCCTCCACTATGTCCCATGCCCAGCTCTGTTCTAACACTTAGCCAGTTTCACCTCACTCATTTCATGGTAAAATCCTTACGGACAAGATCATGTCATTCAACTCTGCATCTCCAGAATCTAGTACAGCTTCTGCCATAAAGGGATACCAGGTAAATAAATTGGGGCCAAATGAGTGCTCTTGAATTGGGGTCCCCAAATGCTACACAAGCAGCTGCTTTGGTCAGCATTACCCAAGGACAGTGCCCCTCAACCCTCTTCTGCATGAGAATCCCGTGGGGCAGTTTCAAGAATACAGTGCCTGGGCCTCAACTCTAGAAATTCTATTTTTAAATTATTATTATTTATTTATGTTTTGGCTGCGTTGGGTCTTCTTTGCTGCACGCGGGCTTCCTTTAGTTGAGGAGAGCGTGGTTACTCTTCATTGCGGTGCGTGGGCTTCTCATTATGGTGGCTTCTCTTGTTGCAGAGCACAGTCTCTAGGTGCATGGGCTGCAGTAGTTGTGGCGCACGGGCTTAGTTGCTCTACGGCATGTGGGATCTTCCCGGACCAGGGCTAGAGCCCATGTCCCCTGCATTGGCAGGTGGATTCCTATCCACTGCACCACCGGGGAAACCCAACCCCAGAAATTCTGATGAAGCTAATCTGTTGTGGGTCCAGGGCGTCAGTATTTTTTTTTTTAATTGAAATATAGTTGATTTACATTAGGGTGCTGCCCTTCTTTCATCTCATTCCACTTATACTGTATCCAGCACAATTCCTTGTAATTTCTGGCGTATTGATAACCTTTCCCTAATGTTGAGCACTGAAGGAAGTCTTAAATTCTTTTACTATTTCATTGATCGTCTCATTGGGAATCTAGGAATGGGGTAGGTAGAGGCCTGGGTCTCTACTGTCATCTTGCCAGGAAGCGTCCCCTCCCCCGTTTCGTTGGCTATTAAATTCTGAAAACGTTCTCAGTCATGGATGTCCCCACATCTAGGAAAAATAAGGTCATAAATATTAAGATTGAGGGATGAGAATGGACAGGTGAGTAAGAATGAAAAGCTTCAGTGATCGTGTGCACCTGGGAAGATTGGATTTCAGTATTGGGCTTATTTAGCTCAGGAGTGCCTTTAGCCAAGCTCCTGATTGTTACTTTAAGAAATTTGGGGATGCAGTAGCCTCTGGTGACACACTAGACAACAGAACCGGGGAAATAAGGGCTGGGTTAAACGTAGTGTGACCAACTGTCCCAGTTTGTCTGGTGTGAGAGTGGGGATCTCAGGATTCGGGCCTTCAGTGTTACAACCAGGAAAGCCCTGGGCATGAATTGATCACCCTAGCGTCAATTATGCCACTGCATCTGTGGTCTCTTATATATGAGATGAGATTTCATGCTACAGTGAACGTCCAGAGTTCTCCCTCACCCACTGATAGAGCACGCAGCATTTAGCCTGCAAAGAGTAAAAGCTTCTTTTCCATTTGTTTTGTTGAATAAATTCTACAAACTCTGATTCCACTTGAGTAGAGAGTCAGTTGTTAGCTGTATTCTGAGATAGCTCTGGAAAACAAGCATTCTTTAGTGTTTTCTTTCTAAAAATTTTTAGCATTAGTCTTTAAAGCTGGGCATGTCTTTAGTGTATCCTTTAAGACGTGAGATATACAATCCATGAGGCTTGAGCCACTTTCATAGACTTAGAATTTTAGATAAATTAGAAGCCCTTCAATGAAAATTACGGGGTTCTTTCTAAAAGTCATAAAGGATTAGAGACATTTGGGAGCAATCTCAAAAGAGTTGTTTGATTAGAGAGTTGCCAAGGATTTAAATAAAGGTACAAGCCTTGGAGTATTACTTCTAATGTTGTGTTTGCCACTTGGCCTGCCTTAGATTAGTGGCGCCTCAGTGGAACAAAAGCACTTAACAGATCTGTTCATTAAGATGATTTGTTTTCCTCCTTATGATGTCTTTAGAGCCTACTGTTAATAGCCTGGGAGTGATAAGGCTTTTCTTTGGGTAGGTGAGAATGGCATCTATGTATTTCTTTTGTTTGTTTGTTTGATCTCCTTTTTAAATTTTATTTTATTTTTGGCCGTGCCATGCAGCGTGTGGGATCGTAGTTCCCCAACCAGGGATCAAACCCACACCCCCTGCATTGGAAGCGTGGAGTCTTAACCGCTGGACCACCAGGGAAGTCCCCAGCATCTATGTATTTCTTAGAAATTGTTTCAACTCTTTATGAGCACCTGGACCTGGGGAAACTCCTCCAACCCCTGCTTTTTGTTTTTGTTTTGTTTGTTTGTTCGGCTTTGAATCCCCCTTTAGATAAAATAGTTCAGATCTACCAGAAATTCTCTGGTGTGTCCTTAACCAGAATCCTCAGAGAGAGCAAACTGGGAAAGAGAATGGACATTCAGTCCTCTTCAGGCCATAAGCTACACTTCTGAACCCACGTCAGCAGAGGTTGGATCTGTTTTGATCCTCTATATTAGCTTTCCTTGTCTTTACATTTGCTTTTAATACTCCAACTGTATGACTGCTGTTTTTATCCTCACCTTTCATTGCATCTTGTGCTGTTTGTTCATACAGTGTCCCAATGTTTTGTGACTTACTCATCTTCAATCTGTTCTTCCTGTGAAAATACCAAAAGTTGCTCTTAATTTCACTCTTTCCGTCCCTTCACTTACTCATCCATTAGCAGGTCCTATTATTTTCCTCTAAAACATTCTGAATCTGATCGCTGCTCACCGTCTCCCCTGCTGTCACCAGGTTTTTGTGGGGACACATTTTCAGCTCATTTAGGTGAATATCAAGCAGTGCGGTTGCTGGGTCTGATGGTAAGAGCGTGTTTAATTTTGAAAGAAACTGCCAAACTGTCTTCCAAAGTGGCTGTACCATTTCGCCTACACACCAGCAGTGAATGAGAGTTCCTGTTGCTCCACATCCTCACCAGCATTTGATGTTGTTGGTGTTCTGGATTTTAGCCATTCTAATAGCTGTGTAGTGGGTATTTGTTTTAATTTACACTTCCATGACAAAGGTAGTGGAGCATCTTTTCATGTGCTTATTACAATCTGTCTGTCTTCTTTGTCTGTTCAGGTCTTTTGTCCATTTTTTAATGAGTTGTTTGTTTTCTTATTGTCGAGTTTTAAGAGTTCTTTGTATATTTTAGATAACAGTTCTTTATCGAACATGTTCTTTGCAAATATTTTGTACGAGTCCAAGGCTTGTCTTAATCTTCTGACGGTGTCTCTCACAGAACAGTTTTTAATTTTTATGAAGTCTGGTTTATCAATTTTGTCTTTCATGGATTGTGCCTTCAGTGGCACCTAGAAAGTCACTGTCACCCTCAAGGTCATCTAGATTTCCTCTTAAGTGTTTTATATGTACACGTTTTACATTTAGGTCTATAATCCATTTTGAGTATTTTTTTGCATGGAGATGTACAGTTGTTCCAGCATCGCTTTTGAAGAGACTACTGAAGTCTTCCCTTCACTTCAGTCTTCTGGAAGAGATTGTAAAGAGTTGGTATTATTTCTTACTTAAATGTTTGGTAGAATTCACCAGTGCACCTATTTGGGCCCGGAGGTTTCTGTTTTGAAAGGCTATTATTTATTGATTCAGTTACCTTAGTAACTACAGGCCTATTCAGTTTGTCTATTTCTATTTGTGTGAGCTTTGGCAGATTGTGTCTTTCAAGGAATTGGTCCATTTCATCTAGCTTATCAAGTTTGTGAGCATAGAACTGTTCATGTTATTACTTTATTTTCCTTTTAACATCCATAGGTTCTATAGTGATATCCTCTTTTTGTGTGTTCTGTCCTTTTTTTTTTTTGCCTTCATAGAAGCTTATTGATTTTATTGATCTTTTCAAAGAATCAGCTTTATTTCAGTGATTTTCTCTATGGATTTTTTTTGATTTTATTAATTTCTGCTTTTATTTTTATTATTTCTTTTATTCTGCTTACTTTAAATTTAACTTGCTCTACTTTTTCTTGTTTCCTAAGGTGGAAGCTTATTGATTTTAGATCTTTCTTCTTTTCTAACATGCATTTAATGCTACAGATTTTCCTCTTGGCCCTGCTTTTACACATCACACAAATTTTGCTATTTTGTATTGTTATCTTCATGTGGTTAAAAGTATTTTAAGATTTCTATTGTGATTTCTTCTTTGACCATGTGTTATTTAGAAGTGTGTTCTTTATTCTCTAAGTATTTTAGAATTTTCCAGCTATCTTTCTGTTACTGATGTGTAGTTTCCTTTCTTTGTGGTCTGGGAGCAGACATTGTATGATTTCAATTTTTAAAAAATTTGTAAAGGTGTGATTTTTGTTCAAGAATGTAGTCTATTTTGATGAATGTTTCACATAACCTTGAGAAGATTGCATAATCTGTGGTTGTTGGATGAAGTCACCTATAGATGTCAATTAAGTTGATTGATGGTACTCTTGAGTTCCACTATGTCCTTACTAATTTTCTGCTGATGGATCTATTCACTTCTTTTAGGGGATGTTGAAGTCTCTAACTATAATAGTGGATATGTCTGTTTCTTCTTGCTGTTCTATTAGTTCTTGCCTCACATACTTTGTTGCTTTATTATAAGACAGATATACCTTAAGGACTGTTACCTCTTCTTGGAGAATTACCCCTTTATCATTACGTAATGCCCCGCTATATCCCTGATAATTTTTCTTGCTTTTGCTCTGTCTGAAATTCATATAGGTACTCCAGCTTTGTTTTTGATTAGTGTTTCCATGATGTATCTTTTTCCATCCCTTTACTTTTAATCTATATGTGTCTTCATATTTAAAGTGAGTTTCTTATAGACAATATATAGTTGGGTCTTGTTTTTTCATCTACTCTGACCATCTCTGCCTTTTAATTAGTATACATAGGCCATTGACATTTACAGTGATTACTGATATAGTTAGGTTAATATCTATCTTATTTGTTAATGTTTTCTATTTGTTGCCCTTGTTCTTTGCTCTGATTTTTCTCTTTGGTCATCATTAAAAAAAATTTTTTTTTTCTGTCATTCTCCCTCCTCTGAGACTCAAATTACATTTATGTTAAAATGCTTAATATTGTCTCATAGGGCATGGATGCTCTTTCAGTTTTTTATAGTGTTTTTCCTCTGTGTGCTTCATTTTGGGTTGTTTCTGTTCCTGTGTATTCTACTTCACTTATCTTTTCTTCTGCAGTGTCTAAAGTGCTGTTAATCTCTTCAATGTGATTTTTATTTCACTTACTATATTTTTCATCTTTAGAAGCTTCATATTCTATATATATGAAAGGTATATACATAAAAAAGAAAGCTATGTATTTATCTTGTGTATCATATATATCATATATCTTTTATTTCTCTCTGCTACTTTTTGGTTGAATGCTGGATATGGCAAATTTTATTTATTGGTGCCTGATTTTGTTTTTATTTTTTTTTTTTTTGAACCTATGGGTACTGAGAGCCATAGGTGATTTTTATTTTACTTTATTTATTTTAGTTTTTAAAATTTTTATTTATTTATGGCTGCATTGGGTCTTCGTTGCTGCACACAGACTTTAGTTGCGGTGAGCGGGGGCTACTCTTCGTTGCGGTGTGTGGGCTTCTCACTGTGGTGGCTTCTACTCTTTGTTGTGGAGCACGGGCTCTAGGCATGCGGGCTTCAGTAGTTGTGGCTCGTGGGCTCAGTAGTTGTGGTTCGTGGGCTCTAGAGCACAGCCTCAGTAGTTGTGGCACATGGGCTTAGTTGCTCTGCGGCATGTGGGATCTTCCCGGACCAGGACTCATACCCGTGTCCCCTGCATTGGCAGGCGGATTCTCAACCACTGCACCACCAGGGAAGTCCCGCCTGATTTTGTTATATTCTTTTAAGTAGTGTTGGACTTTGCTCTAGTGAGTAATTAAATTATTTGGAATAAGTTAGATTCTTTTTTTTTTTTTCTCTTTGCGGTACATGGGCCTCTCACCACTGCGGCCTCTCTCGCCGCAGAGCACAGGCTCCAGATGCGCAGGCCCAACGGCCATGGCCCACGGGCCCAGCCGCTCTGCGGCATGTGGGATCCTCCCAGACCGGGGGACGAACCCGTGTCCCCTGCATTGGCAGGCAGACCCTCAACCACTGCGCCACGAGGGAAGCCCTAAGTTAGATTCTTTTGAGGCTTGCTTTTAAGATTTTAAGTGGATCTGGGGCAGCCTTTAATATAGTACTTATTTAACCCTACTACTAAGATTATGCTTTTCTAAAGACTCTATTGTCTCAGGTAGTAGGAACCATTCTGGCTGCTGAGAACACAGAGTATTCCTGGCCCTATGTGAGGTCTGAGATTTGTCTAGTCTATAGCTTTCTGGAACTTATTTTCCTGCCTGTGGGAAGTTTTCATCCACACATGCACAGATGAATACGTAGCCAAAGACTTGAAGGAACCCTTCTGTAGATGTCCGCTTAGTCTCTCCCAGTGCAGGTTCTTCTGTTCCAGTATTCTGCCTTACAAATCCTTGCTGCCCTGGCCTTCCTAAATGTAGTCTCTGTCTTCACAACTCAGCAAGAGAGAAAACGGAAAACTCTGAGTTCTGATATCCCCATCCCTACTCTGTGACTTTGAAACTGTTTCTAGCTAGTAAACTAAGGCTCACCTATTTTATTTCTCCTATCTTTGGGGTCACTGTTTTCCAGTGTCAGAAACCTTTGTTTCCTATTTTTGGTCTGTTTTATAATTTTTTAGGGTAAGAAGGTAAACTTTGTCATGGTTACTCCATAATGTCCATAAGCAGGAGTCCTGCAGTTGGCATTTTGCATTTCCTTTCTTCTGTTTAGAGGTAATTTTATAGGTTGTTTTTGCTGACATGTAGGGGGTGTGGTGGTCTTTGCTTCCTAGTTTAAGTCATTGTCTTTCTTAGTATCTTGCTAAGAAGCCTCTGTTGCTTACATAGGAAATCATGTGTTGCTGGGGACAGTTTGGTTCTCTTCTGTATAATAGAGGACGTGATGTCCTAAGCAGAGGTGTTACAGATTTTGCCTCACATGTGGGTGGCATCATTTCTTAGAATACGCAACAACTTGGCCATTGGTTTTTCTCCCACTGCATGTGGTTTTAGGCATATTCTTCAGCTGATGAATTCACCACCTTCTCCATTCTTGGGTCGTGAATCTGTAGGCTTGAATTCTGTTCTGAGAGCCAGAGCTTTGCAACATGCTGAGTTGGTTGGTTTGCTGCCTGGAAAATTGTTAGGGCAAAATTGATACTTTGACTGGGGAAGGAAAGAGGCAGATTTTCAGATGAAAGATGTTCAACTCCAAATAATACAAAAAAATTTTGGCTTATTCTAAAGGCATGGGTAGAATTAGATGTATCATGAGAAAGGGAAAGAAGATCAGCCCATAAATAGTGGCGAGTGGGTATCATAAGACTACAAATAAGTAGGGTAACCCTATAGCCTGTTTGCTAAGGACAGTCCTGGTTTATGCCTGTTGTCCTGCAATAATTATTAATAACATCCCCTTTCACTATTGAAAGTATCATGGTTTTTGATGGTTTTATACCATATGACTATATATATATATATATATATATATATATATATATCATCCTACTTACAAAGAACGGTTTAAAGAATACATGGTAATTGTTAATTCTTTGTTCTTGTCATCCTTCTTGAATGATGGATTTACTGTTTACTTTGTATTTTAGTGAAATAGTATTCAGTGACTGATAAGTGTGTGTTGGGTGTTTTTTTTGTTTTTTTTTTTTTTTTAATTTTTGGTATTTTTCCTGCAGATGATCTCAATGCCACCCACCAACACTGTGTTTTGGCTGGTTTACCACCTCGGTTTAGTTCCACCCACCGAGTGGCAGAGGTAAGTGTAAATAAAAATGTGACTCAAACTTAATTGGATGTGACAGAAGTGGTCGCATGAGCAACTTATCATAGAACTTTGGAAGAATATTTGATAGGAAAATTGCTTTCATCTAACTAGACTTTAGCCTCTATTTACTTGCTTTTTTAGCTTTGAGTTGTGTTGGACCCAGTTTTGAAAAGTGTGTTCACAGCCTGGGATAAGTCTATTTTGCTTCTTTGGGGTTATGTTTCTTGGAAAAAATGCCAGCAAGAGGGCACCTTGGCAGGTGTCGCTGGTTAGAGATTTTCTAAGGGGTTTGTATCTGTCAAGGTCAAGGGCAGGGGATGGCCAGAACAAAATAGTAGATTTGTGTGCTTGTGCATGTGTTAGCTGTGACTGGGCTCAGATGGTTGAGAATTTGTATTTCCCTTAACTTTTGGGTCAGGCTTCCGGGCATGTGAATGTAAATTAAGGAGAAAGTTACAGTGGTGCCAGGGAATTTCCAAACTCCCCAGTTATGTTTCTAACCCAGACTTTATTGCTAAATTCTGCCAGCACTTGCAGTGGCAGATAGTCAGCTGATTAGACTAGTTCAGAATGGAAACTTAAGAGATGAGGGAAGCCTTTAGTAGTCACCCTGGAGTATTGTGTGTGCTCAGTTAAGAAGTGTTCCAGAGAGCAGGGGAATGATCATGAAAAGGATTACAAGTTGACCTCGTATCCAAGCTTGTCTTCTGTGCTTTGCTTTTATAACTTGACTTTTCATTGTACCACAAGGGGACCACTGTGAGAAAGTTGGGCAGACGGGATACAATAAAGTGGCAGGGAAACACAAGCACAAGACCTTTCCAGTCCTGAGACTGTGTGAGTCTATAAGGCAGTGTCATGTCTTTTGGTATTTAGGTAGCTTTTCTAGTGGACTGGTCATTTTGCTAGGTGGCAGAGAGGACACGAGTGTCTGTTTAAATCAAGATGCCAGCAAACCCATCAAGCATTCCTTCCCCCTTTTCTCCTTTCTTCTCTCTTCAATCATTCAACTAAATATTTGAGTGTCTGTTCTGTGCCCAGTAGCACTAGAGGCATGAGAGAGAGAGAGCCATCAACATGACAGGTATGGCCACTAGCTTTGCTGAACTTCCATTTTAGTTTGAGAGACAAATATTAAATAGATAAAAACACAAATAATTATCGTAGAGACCTAAAAAGGTAAGTTCTGTTAGGAAGGAAGGAAGGAGTGACTGAAGGCAGGCAAAAAAGAGTGAGCAAGCATTTATAGAGCATCTAATACGTGCTTTGTATTGTACAAAAAAGACTTCATTTTTTGTATAATACAAGATGGTATAGACCTCTGTCTTTCTAGCTAGAACTCTCCTAAGAATTATTTTGAGTATGTGGCTACTAATGTGTATCTTTGCACCTTTCCTAATCCAATCCGGAAGAGTGGACAAGACGATTAGTGCTGTGCTCAGAGGATTGGTACAAAATGATGAAAAAGAAGTTTCACAAAATGTATTTGATAAGGATAACAATCATATTTAATTCATAGGGTTCTTATGAGGATTAAGTGAGTTAATACGTGTAAATCTTTTAGAACAGTAGCAGGTATAGAGTATGCATTCAAAGAATGTTAGCCACTACTACTATTATTAAATTACTACCACTGCTGCTGCTGCTGCTACTACTATTACTACTACTGTCTTTTCAGTTATCCTGATGAAAAGCTAGTAGGAGACAGGAACAACAAAAGCTCTTTGTGTGGAAGGCTATTCTGTCTCCATTTATACACTAGAATGTATGTAATGAAGCAAGAGAACTTAAGTCATCAATGAGTCTTTAACTGGAAGTGTTGCTATTAACTGAAAGCTACTACTCAGAAGAAGGGAAGTGATTTTAGTTCTTTCATCCATTCTGCAAACTTTCGTTGAAATTCCCAGTGCTCAAGGTATTCTTTTAGACACTTGTGCACAGGTAGAGTGCAGAATAGAGAGTAGCGAACAGCATAAGGCTTCACGAGTGACATGACATGTAAGACTTGAACATGTAGGGATTAGGGGATTTTAGGACATTTTAAGACATTTAAGAGTCCTCATCCCATTAGGTGGAAATCTTGTGATCGGAATGGGATGGGGATACAAAGGGAGTATTGAGTGGCTCAACTTTGACTGAATCCCAGGATGCCAGAAAGGGAGTGTTGGCAGATAAAGGCTGATCCCTGAATGATTGGATTGTGAAAGATCTTGGATATCAGGTTAGGTGTGTTTTAACTTAAGTTGGTTCAGGTGGGGGTTATTGATGATTTATTTATCGCAGTAGTGACATATTGGAGGTGTCTTTAAGAAGATGAAAATGATAGAGACATCAATTAAACCTATTGGTCTGAACTAAGGTCATGGCAACAGGAAAAAAGAAGAAATTCCCTTGACTAATGTAGGAGACAGTGACAGACTTGGTAACTGATTGACGTGGAGGGAGGAATGTAAGAATCAATGAGTGAGTGGATGAACAAATGAATGAATGAGTGAATGAATGAACACACTAACCAGGTAACTCTTTATTGGATGCTTGTCATGTGCTGGGCTTTTGGGTGACTCTGAGGTTTCAAGCTTGGGTGATTTGGAGATGACATTACCATAAGTAGAAATAGGGATCTAAGACACGAGGGGAAGACAGTAGTTCAGTTTTGAACAGGCTGAGTCAGAGCTGCCAAGAGGAGAGGTCCAGCAGACAAATGTAAATTGGAGACTAAAACTTGTGAGAGATCAGGAAACCTTTCCTTCTCCACCTCCTATGATAAATACACACATTCAGAATGCAGTTTGAAAAGTACCCCTCTGGCCTTATTTCCTTTTTTTCCAAGTGGACCATCTTAACTAAAGTAGCAGTGCTTTCAGAATATCCTGAGGTTTAGCTTTCTCTGCTTCAGTCATAGCTGTATTTGTACCTTCTAATTTTTAGGCAAAATTTTGAGCGTTAATTAATTTTTAAAAAAGAGGTGGATATGCATAGTGATAATAATAATATAATCCCAAATCTGTATCTTTTATATTATCTCTACTTCAGTTCAAGCTTATGATACTTTACTAATTAGACATACATAATGTGAATGATGTGACTATCCTGCTTTCTATATTATAGATCAGGGTCAGCAAGTTCTATGGCTTTTGGGCCAGCCAGCTCTTTTTGTAAATAAAGTTTTATTGGAACACAGCCACGCTCACTTATTTACTTATTGTTTATGGCTGCTTTGGAGCTACCATGGCAGAGCTGAGTAGTTGAACACAGACCTTATGGCCTGCAAGCCTAAAATATCTACCATCTGACCTTCTTAAGAAAAGTTTTGCTGACTCTGTTTTACGTGATCCTGTGTATACAGGCTTTAAAGTTAAAAGGAATTTTTTTAAAAAAATCATCATTTTAAGGTTAACTTTTTATTTCTACCCCAAATCAAAAATGATAATATTCAATGCTGGTAAAATTACAGTGAAACTGTACATTCATACCCTACTGGTAGTTTTTCTAATTAGTATATTTTTTGGAAGGCTATATGGGGATATGTGTAAAGCCCCATAAAAATATTCATATCTTTGATCTCATAACACTGTTTTGAGGAATCAAACCTAGGAAATAATTCAAAGGAAGTATATATAAAAAGATATTTATCTAGTATGATTAACAGTAGTGAAAAGTTGGACAGAACCTTAATGCCTTTATATTATGTGACTTGCTAATTAAATTGTTAATGTCACCTCATTCAGCAGCATTGACCATGGTAGTTTTGAATACCTATGTACAAACAGTGAAAAGTAGCATGTACATTGATATGTATATATTCATTACAGCTGTGTGTGGATGAAGAATTACACGCAATAAAAATAATTTATTTTAAATAGAGCATGGCAGGATTATGTTTTTATCTTATTTAAAACTTCTAATTTCATCTTATATTATTGTTTTCAGTAATAGAAGAGGGAAAAGATTTTTTTCTCCAACACTATAGTTAACGTTATGGTTTCCCTCAGTACAGAGAAGAAAAAAAATCCATGCAACTTTATAGCCCTCATTTGTTCTACAAATGTCCTTTCCTTCATACAGTATTAAATTAGACATCTTTTCTGTGCCAAACAAAATGATTCGCTATTTTCTGCCTATTCACAATATGTAGGAAACAGATTGTCTTAAGGAAATGTTGTTCTGAAATTCATTTTAGTTAATCACAGAAGAAATCTATTCAGTTTTTAGTTGCAAAAATGTGACTAGAGTATGTCTGATGACTCTCGACCTTTATTTGATTTTAGTTTTTTTCTGGTTGTGACAGAATGTTCTTGGGATGCAACACAGAATATATGGTTTTTTTTAATTTAAATTCTATGTATAATTATATTTTGAATAGATAGTTACGCAAATGGTTCAAAACTCAAAAAGTACCTAAGAGTGTACAGTTAAAACCTATTTCTCCTCACACCAGCCAGCTCCTCTTCCCCAGAGGCAACCAACGTTATCAGATTTTTGTTATCCTTTCAGTGATACTTAATACATATATAAGCAAACACATATGTAATTTTTAAAATTTCTTATATAAATGGTAGTCTACACACTATTCTGCCCCCTTTTTTTTTTATTTTTTTTTGCGGTACGAGGGCCTCTCACTATTGTGGCCTCTCCCGTTGCGGAGCACAGGCTCCGGACGCGCAGGCTCAGCAGCCATGGCTCACGGGCCCAGCCGCTCCGCGGCATGTGGGATCCTCCTGGACCGGGGCATGAACCCGCGTCCCCTGCATCGGCAGGCGGACTCCCAACCACTGCACCACCAGGGAAGCCCCTATTCTGCACTTTTTGTTTTATTTTAGTAAACCTTGATGATAATTACTTATCAACATGCAGTTCTTAGAGTAGGGAATTTTTTTTTAAGATATGATACAAAAGCATAAGCCATCAAAGAAAAAATAGGTGAATTGGACTTTATCAAAGTTAAAAACTTTATGCGTCAAAGGGTACCATCACAAACGTGAAAAGACAGAATGGGAGAAAATATTTGCAGATCATACATCTCACAAGGTGCCCATATTTAGATTTATATAAGAACTCTTACAGCTCAATGATTAAAAAGAAATAATCCAACTTTTTCAACAGATAAAGGCTATGAATAGACATGTGTCCAGAGGAGATATACAAGCGGCCTAAAACACATGAAAAGATGCTCACCATCATTAGTCATTGGGGAAATGCAAATCAAAACCACAATGACATACCACTGCACACCCGCTGGAATAGGTATAATCAGAATCACAGTAACAGGTGTTGGTGAGGATGTGCAGAAATTGGAACCCTCATACATTGCCGGAGGGAATGTAAAATGGCGCAGCCACTTTGGAAAATTTAACCTTCAGAAGGTTAAATTCAGAGTTACCTTATTGCCCAGCAATTCCATGCCTAGTGTACACACCCAAGAGAAGTGAAAACTCGTACATGAATGTTCACAGTAGCTTAATTCATAATAGCCAAAAAGTGGAAACAGCCCAAATGCTCATCACCTAACGAATGGAGAAACAAAAGGCAGCGTATCTGTACAGTTGAATGATAATTTGGCAATAAACAGGAACGGGGTACTGACACATGGACAACATGGATGAACCTTGAAAATATACTAAGTGAAAGAAGCCAGTCACAAAGGACCACACATTGTATGATTTCATTTATATGGAATATCCAGAGTAGACCAGTCAAATCTGTAGACCCATAAAGTAGATTAGTGGTTGCCTAGGGCTGGGAAGGCTGGTAGAAATGGGAGGGGGTGACTGCTAAAAGGTACAGCGTTTCTTTCTGGAGTGATAAAAATGTTCTAAAGTTAACTGTAGTGATGGTTGCACAACTCTGTGAATATACTAAAAGACATTGAATTGTATGCTTTAAGTGGGTAAATTGTATGACATGTGAATTTTATATCTCAATAAAACTGTTTCCACTCCCCATGCCCTCCCAAAAAACTAGGCCTGATTATAGGTTCTTTACATCAGATGAACTCTAATCACCCAGGAAAAATGTATATATTCCCCCCTCCTTTTTTTTTTTTTTTGGTTGCAATCATGGCTCCACCAGAGTTTGTTTAACTGGTCTTTTATTGATGGGAAATTTTGTGTTGTTTTTAATCTTTTATTATAGTAGATGGCATTTCAATTAATTACCTCTTATATAGGTTACTCCATACTTGGGAAAGTAAAGGTGCGGGTAGAGTATGTTTATAGACAGAATGTCATTTTAAAAATGTAGGGTTGTCTGTGGGACAAAAGTGAGTGGTAATTCATTTCCATTTTTTGTTTTTTCTTTGTAGTAAATTGGAGCCACTGCCCTTCTGCTCCCCACACTTTGGGATCTTCATATTAAAACACATATTAGTCAAGCTTCTGTTTGTGGCACAGAAACTTCATTTTTTTCCCCCAGGCATGCCCAGGTCACATTGTATCAAGTGGCAGTAACTGTGCAAAGAAATTTTGTACCAGGGGATTAGCCTTCAAGGTTATTTCGAAGGGATCCATTTAAATTGTAAATATTAAAATAAAAATACTCTGGGGAGACATTTCCCTCATTGGGTCTAAAGGATATTTACAGCTGGCGTTTTCTCATTCTAGGAAATCGTGTCATTATCAAAACAAGCGGATGCACACTCCACCTGCATCCTCTTCTTTTCTGACATATGCTCATTCAAAGAGGGAGTGTGTCCATTTGACCTCTGTTTTGCTCCCACAGACTTAGAGAGGGATGGACTAGTTATCTGTGCCTTTGCTGATACCCGGGCACTAAGTTATGCCTTTCAACGTGCCTTGAGGGTATGAGCCACATATTCTCCATTATCTGAAGAATCTCTTCTGCCAAGGCAGACTTCCAGCTGCCTAGCGTAAGCTTGCCGCAGAAAAGGAAAATGAGTTCTTTGCCCTGTGTTTATAACTTCATTTTTTTCTCCATTGCTGTTCTATTTTGTGTACTTTTGAACCAGTTTTTCTACAGTCTGGTTACCTTTTTTTCCCCATTGTTAGGTGCAGGGCACTTGAGATAAAGTCAGTGTTCTTGACTTCTTGGCTAATTAGTTATTCCTCCAATAACTACTTACTAAGTTTCTTTTATATTTAAGACTCAGTTCTAGGTGCTGCAGTATATGTATAGTGTATACATTTTGAAACAGGACTTTAGCCTTCAGGGAGCCTACTCTTTGGAGATATGAAGCCCATGTAATAAAAAGCAGCAAGATGAGTGACCCAGGTGACGGCCAAGCTGGCAGCACAGAGCCCAAGGAGAAAGCTACTAGAGTCATTCTTAAGTTGAGGAGCATAGGCTGACCTGTGAGGGCGACAGGTCCGGGAAGGGGACAGACGTCCTAGGAAGAGACGGATGGTAACCTTGGAGTTTGCTTACCATCTCGGTGGCTGGTTCTGTCTCTGCAGTGCTCAACGGGGACCTTGGATTACATCTTACAGCGCTGCCAGTTGGCCCTGCAGAATATCCGTGATGAGGCGGACAATGGTGAGGTCTCTTTGAAATCCTTGGAGCCAGTGGTTTTGAAACACGGAGAAGAAATCCACAACGAGGTAAGGACTTTCAAGAACTGTGAAGATTCTCTCCTACTTGCTAGCTAACAAGTTATTCGGCCACAGTTTGCTATGAGTATAAGAGACAAGGGATGGTTCATTACTTACAATAGCAGTAGCCAGGGCATGAGCATTTTTGTGCCAGTTCTCCAAGCCTCTGTTTCCACAGGGTAACGCACAGTGGGCTGGATAGCATGTGCACTTGGAGGGGTTGTGTTCTAGAAGAGGAGCCTGACCTGAGGTAACCCGACTCTTCCATGATGGGCAGTAGGCATGTCTGTCGTTTGCTCCAGATCAAGACACATCTTTATCCTCCAAGTCTGTTAGCAATCCTACCCTTTATTCTGGAGGGAGAAACTCTATCTTCCAAGCGTGTTCACTATAAAGACATCCTTGCAATGAGAGTGTGAAGCAAAGGGCAAGACATGTAGAAACACAAACAAGAGACCCATGAAGGATAATCTTCCAGCAAGGACTGATGGAAACTGAAGGTGGATCCTTGGAGCAGGTGGACCCTTAGGAGCCTTGCCTTCTGTTCAGGAAATTAGTAGCGATTCTGTAGTCTGTGGGACCAGCATGTCTGGATCCCATGAGTCAGTGTTTCAAAAACTTTGTTAGTTTCATTAATACGTTTTCAATTTTTGCTCTGTCTTCGGACTACATATATTGTTATCTCTTCAATACTTTTAAAAGAATCAACTCATTTTTTATGTAAATAAAAGTTTTTAAAAAGGAAGCTTTATGTTACCACTTTTAAGTGGAAAGGTGGTATCACTATCCAAAAGAAAAAGTAACCAGAAAACTCTAGCCTGTGAAAACAGCAGTGTTATACTATTCCAGCAGATGCTTTTGGCCGGAGAAGGTTCGGAGCCTACAGTCTCTATTCTTCACGTTAAGAAGGAAGATTAGTGCGCAACTTCCTGTACATTCTAAAAGTCATTGAATTCTACACTGAAAATGGGTGAATTTTGTGGTGGGTAAATAATACTCCCTCCCCCCAAAAAAAACCCATTGAAATGAAAGTCAAAAAGAGATTACCAAGTGGTAGAGAATCTTTGAAGATTATCATCAATCAAAGACTTTTTCTTTGAAATAATTAGAAGGATTGGTGGAGAATTGGAGTACAAAAATGTTCTCAATCATGTCAGTAAATAATTGCTGAGCATGCGCGAGGCACTCTTTCTGGGTGCTTTCGGATATGTTGGGAAATAAAATAGACATTCTAGTGCAGGGAGATGACGATAAATAACAAACACACTACATCAGTTTATTATACAGTATGTTAGAAGTTGATAAGTGGTACAGGAAAAACCAAACAGGGTAAGGTAATGGAGATTGAGAGAAGCAGAGAACACTCCCGCTGACAAGATGTCCTTTGTCCAAGGTTGAGGAAGAGAGCCATGTGGTTTTCTGGGGAACAGCATTTCAGGCCGAGGGAGACACCACTGCAAGGGCCGTGCGGGTGGGAGAATGCCTGGTGTTTGTGGACTAGTTCAGGGACGGTCCGCTGTGAGTGGTGGGAGTGAGGCTGTTAGTTACAGGAGATGAGGTCACGGAGGTGGTGTGAGGGGATGGGGAACCGCAGATTGTATCAGTCGTTGGAGGTGTCTCTAAGGACAAGGGCTTTCCTTTTTACTCTGAGGGTAATAGCGAGCCATTGAGGGGGTTTGAGCAGAGGAGAACAATGTTCCCACTGTGCCATGTAATATCTTTAAAAAGATATTTACTTATCTTACGAGCTGCTCCTCGGCTTGAATAGAGAGGTCTTGAATCTGAGTAACATGTGTGCCAGTCTTCTCTAATCCCCCAGTCTTTGATTCTTCAAGGTCATCTTCTTACTTTCAGAATGAGTTCCATATGTCAGGACACATCATCAGATACTCTCCTTTGGCCACGCAGGTTGGCGTGCTCACGCTCTTCTGGGTTCTGTTGCTGAATGAGAGCACAAATGTCTATAATCCTTTCCACGGTTCTTACTGTTTGCTTTCCTCTTTCTTAAAGGCCATGTGCCTTTGCTGGACTAATTATAGGATGAAGCCCTTGGTTTCATGTCTGCAGTCTTTTGGGCTGTGTCGGTTTAGAAGTGGTTGGTTTTCTTTGTCTTAGATAGTTTCTAGCTAAACAATTTGGGGACTTTGGAGATTGGAACTGAGTACCTTAAGAAGATTTTTTTTTTTCCAATTTAAGACGCTTAAAAAGATTTTTGGTGAGGTATAAGCAGAACCTTCCTTTGTGTTTATAAAATAGTCTGTTTTCCTTCTTAAAAATCATAAAATATGGAATTCAGTCTTGTCACCTGGTAAATTTCCCCTAGGAAAATTTACTATTTGATGTCATCATTTGGTTCTCATTTTGTTCTGATCAGACCTGCGTCTTCCTTACAGCTACTGGGAAAGGGCTTTCATTGGGTAGCTCTTTGTAGATTGGACCTTAGCATCTCTTCCTGGTCTCATGTCTTTCTCCATGAAAAAACCTATTTCATTGATTACAGTGAGCACTGACCCCAATGGGCATGTTCCCACATGGGCATGATGGGCATGATGCCCAATGGGCATCTTGAGGGAAATGCATAAGCTGACCTGGGACCAAATCAAGAACCCACACTAACTTGGCAGAAGTAGGTGTCATCTGCTTACCTGTAAGAGTGTTGGAAATGATTTCCAACTATACAGTGCTTTGGTGACTCAGAAGTACGGTTTTGGAATCTTACAGACTTTGCTCCCCAATGCCTAAGTGTCCAGTGACTAAGGTTCAGGTAGGTGGGTGGATTCTGTTTGTGCTTCCCCTTCAGACTTTTTCTAGACATTTCTAGGAGAAAAGCTTTTCTTTTTTTTTTTTTTTTTATATAGAAAGTCTTAAAGTTTATTTTGATAGACTTGCTTTTTACAGGAATTGGTTTAAATGAAAAGCTTTTCTTGATTGACCTTTTTCTTTTCTTTTTTTAATTGATTAATTTATTTATTTATGGCTGTGTTGGGTCTTTGTTTCTGTGCGAGGGCTTTCTCTAGTTGTGGCAAGCGGGGGCCACTCTTCATCGCGGTGTGCGGGCCTCTCCTGTTGAGGAGCACAGGCTCCAGACGCGCAGGCTCAGCAATTGTGGCTCACGGGCCCAGTTGCTCCGCGGCATGTGGCATCCCCCCAGACCAGGGCTCGAACCCGTGTCCCCTGCATTGGCAGGCAGACTCTCAACCACTGCGCCACCAGGGAAGCCCTGACCTTTTTCTTTTTGACTATTCCATGGAGAAGGCAGGTGCAGGTGAAATAGGAAGGTTCTAGAGATGTTTCTCTGGGTCACAGCTACGTAACTAACACTATTGTGAACGTGTGTTCATTTTTCTTTGATGATTCAGAAGGTCCTTCAAGATCCTGCAAGTTCCCTAGGCTGTCACTGTGCCTTCTGATACCTGTGGGCATTAGGTATCTTTGTATTGTCACTGCACCAAAGATTGAATAATAGGGAATTTCCATTAAGTGCATGTCTGAAACCTGGGAGTTTGTTTTAAAAGCATCATGAACCCCGAGAGCACCTCAAGAGAGTTCTGGAAGCTGTGAGCCTCCCGGGAGGGACTGCACTCTGGGGAAGGGATGAAGACCCTCCTCCTGTCATGGCTAGCACGTTATCAGTCAGTCAATATGGTGAGACTGTGATTCTTTTTAGCCTTGAAGTAATAAAGCTTCTGTTCTGTTCTGAATCCTGACCCTTTGGTTTTCATGCAGCATCCACCCTGTGGCTGCAGCTTTCCGTCCTCATCCCCAGAGTTTGGGGTGGAGGGGTGCACACCTTTTTATTTTGGTAACCCAAACTGAATCAAGCAGCTGGAAATATTTTTTGCTTCCTTAATTAATTTTAAGGAGGGAGGCAACTGCTTCTCTTGGCAGTGTTAGCACTGGTGAGGGTGGCATTGGATGAATATCCTGTAATATTTTTTGCCCACAACATCGAAGTGAAAAAGTCAGGTTATGGAGTTGATTAAAATACATGCCAATGGGTTTGATGCCCACAAAGATTGTATCTCATGGGCAGTACTTCCACCCCTGAAAAAAAAACTCTGTTGGGAATAAGTTTCAGGGTTGAACTTTTCTGACTGGCCTCCGTGGAACGGGGGTGAGCATGAATTGACATGATTGTTAAAACTTCTCTTGCTCAGAAGATTTCATAAGATTGTGAGATTCTTGAGGACAGTAAGTGGTGGGCCTTGTGGCCTCATTTGGTCTGTTTTCTTAGTATCTACCAAGTGCCTGGCATATGGTCGGCTGTTCATTATTAACCCACTTAATCCTCACCACAAACCTATGTGGTGATTATGTAATTATCCTTATTTTACAGATGACAGAACTATTCAGTAGTGGAGCCCAGATCTGAACTGACTCCAGAACCCTTATTCTTAACCATGACACTGTCTGCTTCAAAAGATAGTTGGGCATCTAAGGAGGAAGATAAAGTCATTATTTGCTAAAATGGACAGGGTCTTTCTTTGCTCTCTTGTCCAACAGCAGTGTTTCCAGGTATGCCCCTCTCCTTGCTTCTGAGTTTTCATTTACTGAAATCCAGACCCTATTGTACCTTTAAAGGCAGAATGAACTAATTACATATGATAATTATTTTGTTTCCTGGGATATCATGGTTGCCAAGGTTTATATGTTTTGTTCTTATAATGGAAAAAACCAGCCCAAAGATAGAAAAACCCTTTCAGCTCTCCCAAACATAGGGCTTGATGCTTTGCTGACAGGTTGTTCCTATAGTGTGAATAAATTTTATGTGAAATCTATTAAAAAGAACTCTTTTTTTCTTGTAACAAATTATGTTGTTAAACCTGCATCTAAAGAGAAGTTGAACTACATTTGTATTCATTTTCCTTTCAAAGCAGTTAAGTTTACCTCTGTTAACCACTGTCTTTTAATACTGCAGGTAAGGTTTAACAACTATTGTCTGAATATTATCTACATTCCTCTTTTTTTTTTTCTGTTTAAACAGCTTTAACTGAAATCAGTTCTACGTATCAAACAAACATTTAGTTAATGTAAACTAAAACCCTTTCATATGACTTGGTGTTCTCAGATTAGTTATTTGAGCCATTTTCACCAATGTTAAATCTTCACAAGTTGCTTTTGTTTGCCTCATGAAAGTTCAATATGGATAAACAAAACAAAAAAAATTCTTTGTGGTAACAGGTGAAGCTTATAATAGCTCTGTGCCTGTATATGGAACATGATTACCTTAGCAAAGCCAACCTTACTCAACATTAAGCTGTGAAAGCTCTACATTTCTGGAGACAACAGAGGTAGAAAGAGCTTTGGGATGAATGAAGTTGTACTTTGATTGTAAAATTTGATTTTCAAGTTGGAGATGAGTGAAAGAAAATAGGAAACAATTTCTTATTCTTTCAAAGCTTTACTCAGCCTCTCACCTACACATATTGGGATTATTTCAATTGCAGGAAGCAGAAAACTCAACCCGAATTAGTTAAGCAAAAAGGGCTTCAGGAATAGCTTGATCAAGGGTCAGTTGATGCCACCAGGACCCGGTTTTTAACTGTTCATCTTGCAGCTGCTTCCTACTGTGTTGCCCCCATTCTTCCCATTCTGCAAAATGTTTGAAGAATCCTCTTCCTGTATCTTCTCACAGTCTCAAGACTTACTCTGATTGAACATATGCCTGTTTCCCCCAAACCCAGTTATGTGACTAGGAGAAGTGTGGTGGGCTGATTGGCTCAGATTGGGTTGCACATTCCACTCCTGGTATAAGAGCTGGAGCTTTACCCAGACCACATGGACTGAGACTGGGGAAGGGAATGGATTATCAAATGAATAATGGGGTTTGGCTAGAGTAGAATGATGCTAAGGAGGCAAATCTTTGAAGTTTACCGTACTAGGTTCATAGGAAGGAAAATAAATTAGTAGTGTCTTTCCTGTTCTTTTTACCTATTGTCATTTGCCCTGACTGAACTGAGAGTGACAATTTAAATGGCTCCGTAGGTTTTATGCCGCCGTAATTAGCTTTATATTGTTCAAGTTATCTGAGTTGATGTTACCACCAGCCCCTCCTGGCCCATGGGTAAATTCTTTGTTTATTTTAGAGCTAAGAAACTTAAAATTGATATCTTCTAATATGTGACTGTGTTTTGCTCTTAATACTAGGTCTTTAAGAAAGATATTTAATGAAAACATACTTTGTTTGATTATATCTTTCCCATCCTACACAGTGCAGGCTGCTGTAAACTTTAGGATCTCAGGATTTGTTGTTGATTGACTTATAGTTTCCTCATGTCCGGGTGATGAACCAACCAACAACCTGGGTTGTCTCAGTAAGCTTTTTTTTTTTTTTGCGGTACGCGGGCCTCTCACTGTTGTGGCCTCTCCCGTTGCGGAGCACAGGCTCCGGATGTGCAGGCTCAGCGACCATGGCTCACGGGCCCAGCCGCTCCGGGGCATGTGGGATCTTCCCAGATGGGGGCACGAACCCGTGTACCCTGCACAGGCAGGCGGACTCTCAACCACTGAGCCACCAGGGAAGCCTTCAGTAAGCTTTAAGACTACTCTCTTCCTGACTTGCAAAAAGGCTCAGGAGACTCCAAGTTATATCGGGAACTGGTTAGGCTGAGCTTTTCTCACCTTTTCTCACCCTATGGCTGTGAAGTTACTGGAGGAGAACTGAGTGACGAAGTTTACTGTCCTTGATTGTCTATCATGGTGGCATTATAACCACAGTCTTGTCTTTATGATCCCCAGGTCGAGTTTGAGTGGCTGAGACAGTTTTGGTTTCAAGGCAATCGATACAAAAGGTGCACCGATTGGTGGTGTCAACCTATGACTCAGCTGGAAGAGCTGTGGAAGAAGATGGAAGGCCTGGTAAGTATCTGGGACCAGGTTTCCTGGGATGTTGTGCTCCGGCAATCCTCGGCTGCCTAATTTGCATGGGTAAAGGCAAGAGAAAGACAAGTATCATATGATATCGTTTATATGTGGAATCTAAAAAGAAAATGATACAAATGAACTTATTTACAAAACAGAAATAGACTTACAGACATAGAAAACAAACTTCAGGTTCCCAAAGGGGAAGGGGAGGCGGGGCTGGATAAATGAGGAGTTGGGGATTAACAGATACATGCTACTATAAATAAAATAAACAACAAAGACCTGTGTAGCACAGGGAACTATATTCAATATCTTATAATAATCTATAATGGAAAATAATCTGAAAAAGAATAAATTTATTTTTTATTTTATTTTATTTATTTTTGGCTGCGTTGGGTCTTTGTTGCTGCACGCGGGCTCTCGTGGTGAGCAGTGGCTACTCTTCGTTGCAGTGCGCGGGCGTCTCATTGCGATGGCTTCTCTTGTTGCAGAGCACGGGCTCTGGGCGCATGGGCTTCAGTAGTTGTGGCTCATGGGCTGTAGAGCGCAGGCTCAGTAGTTGTGGCGCACGGGCTTAGTTGCTCCGCGGCATGTGGGATATTCCCGGACCAGGGCTCGAACCCGTGTCCCCTGCATTGGCAGGCGGATTCTTAACCACTGCACCACCAGGGGGGCCCTAGATTTATATATATATGTATAACTGAATCACTTCGCTGTGCACCTGAAACTAACACAACATTGTAAATCAACTATACGTTAATTAAAAAATAAATAAAGACAAAAATCTCTAAATTAGTGAGTTAGGTTACTCTTGGGAAGGTAGTGGGAACAGCCAAGGATTTTGTCAGTACAAGCTTAGTTCCGTGCAGTGAACCTTTATTGAGCGTTTCCGACATGTAAGGCACCGTGTTAGATATACACTGGGAAGCGACGATGAGAACAGTACAACTCCTAAACTTCATTTGCATTTTTATATGCACCAGGCACTATTCTAAGAGTTTTCCCTATATTAACTTTTTTTTTCTTTTTTTTTTTTTGCGGTACGGGGGCCTCTCACTGTTGTGGCCTCTCCCGTTGCGGAGCACAGGCTCTGGACGCACAGGCTCAGCGGCCATGGCTCACGGGCCCAGCCGCTCCGCGGCATGTGGATCTTCCCGGACTGGGGCACGAACCCATGTCCCCTGCATCGGCTGGCGGACTCTCAACCACTGTGCCACCAGGGAAGCCCCCTATATTAACTTTTAAAGTTCTTACAACAGTCCTGTGAGTTGCAGAAACTGTTATGAACCTTAATTTATAGACATGAAAACCAAGCCCTAGAGAAATTAAGTGCCTCGCCCAAGGTCATGGAGTAAGTGGCAGAGCGAGATTGAAACCCAGGCAGCCTGGCTTTGTAGCTTGTGCTCTTAACCACTACATTCCGTTTAACAAGGAGAGAAGCATGAATATAGCCAGGTGTTGCATTAGCTAAAATGAAATCCTGTAATAGAGATTAAAAAAAAAAAATCACCATCCAGAGGCCGGAGTATTAAATTCGGAGCACTGGAGCTGGGACAGTTGTGAAACAGCAGATGTGGCTTTTGGGGACCTTGGGTGGGGAGAAGTAGGGTCGGATAAGGCATTCAGAGAGAAGCATTAGGCCCCAGGAACTGTAAAAACAAGATCAGGAGTGGGGAAGTACAGTGTGATCAGAGCACGGGATTCAGGGGATGTGTCATAGGAAATGTATCTAGAAGGCAAGTTGAGGCCACTTGGAGTAAGTCTAAATTAAAATAATAGTCATAATAGCAAATACTTATGTGATACTTACTAAGTACCAGACACTATTTTATTTAACTTTTATGACAACCCCATAAAGTAGGTATTTTTTCCCCCATTTTACACATGAGGAGACGGAAGCACAAAAGGTTTACCTGACTTCCTCAAGGTCATACAACTAAGTTGGGGAGCTGGGATGAGAACTCAGGAAGACCGGCTCTGGGGTCATGCCATGTGTCACCTCACTGTTCTACCTCCAAATCGTCAGGTTTGGAATGTAGTGGAAAAGTGATAAAAGCCTGCTGAACTCTTGAGAGAGTACCACTGCACAGACTTTGAGATGTGCTAGAAACAGTGAACTGATTTGCAAAACTGGGTAGTTATTGCTAATCCCTATTTTATAATAATCAAAATATCAAGTCACAACCCTGAAGGGGCCCCAGTTTGAAAGTCTGGGTCAGAGTCCAGAAGTCTCTGCTTTTCAGACATTTCCTTAAATCTTTAAACCATGCCTTTTCATGAATATATGTCGGGGGGAGGAAAGTTGTCATCCTTTTAGTGTACTAATAGTATCACAAAAATGGATTTCTCCAAAGACTTGAATCAGTGCAAAATGGAGCATTGTAAAACTGGGTTTGGAGGTAATGAAAAGTTCATGCTGAAATTTCCTCAGTTAGTTCTGTTCCTAAATTAGCCTGTGTGGAGTATGCTCCATTTTTATGGGATGTATACATAAGGCAGCTTCACTTTTAGGGAATTTCTTTTTCACTGTGTAATTCTGGTTTTGTTTGCATCTGAGTTAGAACTTCTTTACTTGCTGAACCTTGACACTAAGGCATCAGTTTGACTTTGGGATTGTAATTTGACAGTTCTTTGAATTAGAGCTGGCAAACTCTAACAACTAAACAATTAGAGTTGGCAAAATAAGAAAGAAACTCACTGAGTTTTTTTTTAATGTTTTTGTATTGCTTTTGTTCAAGGGCTTTTTTTTTTCTAAGTGAAATCTTTGGTTTTGTGAGCTTACCAGCGATGTTCATTATGAATTCACTTAAACTGTTTAGTTATTTATATATTTTCAAATTTGGCGGTGATGGCACATTAGATCGACTGTCTCCCTTTATAACTCTCGTGTAAAAATACTAAAAAGAAGAACAGTCTTGGGAATTCTCCAGAGCGAGTTTCCTTGCAGTTGGTGTGGCATTACTAAGTGTTCTGAGTGAAATCAATGGCCTCTGTGTCTCAGCAAGTCTCGGGATGATCGTTATCAGCAGAGTGAAGGTTTGGGCCAAGATAAAAGGAATGGCATTCTAAATTAAATTTCAGCTTCAAGCCTTTTTTTAAATGACTTCTAGCAAATTCATAAGAATTTACTTTTGCTATTGGAAGAAACAGAAGAGCATAATCATTGGGCAGGTCTACGCTTCTGTGGCTGTTAGTGCAGTGCCATCTGGTATTTGTGTGTTCTGGGTGGAATTGGCACTGGCTGGTTAAATTCCTACTTTGTACCAGCCCACCTCATATTTTTTCAGTTGTGAGCAGTAGGGGGCAATGTTGAGCTACCAGTTTGACGCCCCCAGATGCTAAGCCTTTCAGGAAAATGCAGACAAATGCACCATTAACTGTCCAGAATTATCCCTGTTGCTTCAAGTTAGCTGTAATCTCCAAGATTCCATAACACAGGAAATCAGTTGTGGGTTAACAAATTCAACAGCAATTTAACATAAAAAGTGCAGTGTTTGGTGCACATTTGGATTCTATAGAGTTAGACTAAGCCGAACGGCCTTTCTGAACGTACTCACTTTGCTTCCAGGGAATATACGGCTCAAAATGATGATCCTTTTAGACAAATGATTCTTCTTTATCGTTATGCTGTTTTGAATTGTAAAAATCACATGTGTGTCGTGGAAAGATTTCTCTAATTAATGTATTTTGTCTGTTCTGCAACATAGCATTGATCTCCTTTGGCGAGAAAATAAAACAAAAAACCTCGGGCAATATGTACATTACTTTTCACCTTTTGCTTGTGATTAAAGCAACCTTTGACAGCCCTCATACCAGGGAAGAGACTTGTGTTGTAATTCCTCTCTGTCTTTGTGTTCATTTTTTTCCTTTGTGGTTGGAAAGGGGTAGTCTCAGGTAGGATATAAAAGAAGAACGGAAAATGAGCTTTGAAATCACATTTCTTCCATTAATGGTAATTGCTTCACATGTCATAACCAGTCACATATTTTAAAAAGTTTAATCAGCTGTCTCTAAAACTCCCCTAGCCTCCACTGCCAATCCCCTGTTCCAGAAAGCAACGTTTTTTTATCACACGGTTTATTCTTGCCGTTTCCCTCCCCGAGGATAGTTTTACTCTGGGCATACTCTTGTGATGTAAATGTTAAACCTTATATTTGAATGACATTCTGATAAAATATCACATTTTCCCTGAATATTACCTCATGAAGTTTTGAGCCATTAAGCCCAGAGCACCAGAACCCTTTCTTTTTTCTTTTTCTTTTTTTTTAAAATTTATTTATTTATTTATCCATTTTTGGCTGCGTTGGGTCTTCGTTGCTGCACACAGGCTTTCTCTGGTTGCGGTGAGCTGGGGCCACTCTTCATTGTGGTGTGAGGGCTTCTCATTGCAGTGGCTTCTCTTGTTGCGGAGCACGGGCTCTAGGTGCGCAGGCTTCAGTAGTTGTGGCGCACGGGCTTCAGTAGTTGTGGCTTGCGGACTCTAGAGCACAGGCTCAGTAGTTGTGGCACACAGGCTTAGCTGCTCCGTGGCATGTGGGATCTTCCCGGACCAGGGCTCGAACCCATGTCCCCTGCACTGGCAGGCGGAGTCTTAACCACTGCGCCACCAGGGAAGCCCCCCAGAACCCTTTCTTACAACCTAGGAAGTTAGCCTAGTCTTTTCTCTCATTTTGCTCTTCAGGAAGGTGTTATGACACTAACACTATTCAAATATTTGTATTTGTGTTTTATTCTTTTTTAAAACCAGCCCACCACCCCACATCCAAGATTAGCATATTATGGGGAGACTGTTCAGGATAAGAGAGAGTTACCATTTGAAAGGAAACTGTACAGGCTTTGCTTTCTGGGTAAAAAAATATGAAAAGCTGAACTCTCCTGTGAGGTGAGGAAGTCTTGCTGTAGCCAGAGATTCAACGGATAGGCCATTTGTCTCTTAGGGTCTGGTATCGCACTTTGCAAAACTGACATTTATTTTACCTATAAAAATGTTTTAACACTATTGAATTCACAGTGATACAGAAAAGAATGCTAGGTGTGATGTCCTCTAAATTGATGACATTTATTCATTTCCTTTTGACCTTAAAAAAAAGGTCAATTTGGTATAATTCTATAGAATATTCTACAATACTTTCCAGAGTAAACATTTTCAGAAGTACGGATGATTTTTGTACTGGAGAGAAATTTCCTCCTTCTTTTTTCATTGCTTTTTTTTTTCTAGAAGACAAGGGTAGATCCTGATCGTTTTGAATGTTTTGAATTGCATTTCCTGCCTTGACAGGTCCTCGTGCTGGCATAGCAGTGCATTTACATGGCAGTTGGCCTTAATAACCTTTATTGACTTTAGTGGGTCAGAGCCAAGACTGGATTATTTTAATGTATCCGTTTTGAAACAGTGTAAAACACAACATATAATTATGTTAGGTAAGCTATCGGCTACATTTAATTCTACCCATTTATGTTAAAATTTGGCACGGGAGAGCAGAGAGATGTGGAAAATGAGTAGGTGTTTTATTTAATACTGTTCAGTTTCTTGTTGTTAAAGTTTTAAGAGAGAAAGATACTTAAGAATGTGAAAGTTGTCCTTTAGGAGTTAGTTGTAATCGTTTAATTTCAAGATGAGTCATGCCTTTCAGCTTGTCATTCTGGCCTGTGTAAATCATCTGGGAAAGCTCAGGCCGTGGAGCCTGTCCGTTGCTGTCTGGCTGAGCCCTTCTTAGTATAGGTTACACTAAGGTGGGGAATGATTGAGCCAAAGAGCAGTTTGTTTGTTTTTGGAGAGATTAATGAAGCTATCATCACAGTGCTTTAGATTAAATTCTTTGTAACTGAATAAAGGAACAAGGCTGCTTTTTCACATACTGAAATATACGTGAGGTATACTGTTTTTTGCCATCTTATTATAGTTCAGTAAGCTAAGTTCATTTTAAACTTTCTTCCAAGATTAAAGATTTGTGGGGGTGTGAGGAAGAAAGTGATGTAAATAGAAATGTTAATTTTTTGTCCATATTAATGGTGGAGTCATCAACTTATATATATATGTGTGTGTGTATGTATATATATATATATATATTATATTTATATATCTCTCCCCTTTAACGTTAATGTATATACTAAATTATATTTGCTAATATTAATCCTGTCTTCCATTTTTCAGAGTTAGCATTTCTGATATAGGAGCAAAGTATATTATAGTAATTTAGGATCTGGTGTGAAATGTCAAGTGGTTTTAAATGAAAATTTAAACTCCCTTTTCCCTTTTTTGACTGGTACAGTGCTGAGTGGCTCAGGAGAAGCACGGATTGGAGGCAGGTAAACAGTCACAAGCACCCAACAATTCAAATTATGTGTGCAGACTCTGAGGTCTGGGACCTTCTATGTCTGTTTAGCTTTGGAAATTTGGAGAAAAGAAAAAAGTCACTTTTCAGCTATAGTGGCTTAAAACCCTTGGCTCACATTTTTTCTTACCTTAAACGTGTTCACTGAAGGTTGGTTCTTTCCATATGCCTCCCTCTCCACCCCTACTCCAATTCCACACCTCTGCATTATTCTATTAAGAGTAAAATATCTGGGGGGAAATTGTACGTATAACTTAGCAATGCATTTCGAACAGGTTTTGATGCCTTTGATTGCCCGTCCGGATTTCTCTCAGATTTTTCCAGTTTTTTCCTTTGTTGCTGCAGACTTAATAATGAATTAAGAAAAAAAAAAAAGTGTTGTGAATCCTGTCTTTTTGGGAAGAAATTTACAATTCCAAGAGAATCCAGGCTTAAGCCTTAGAAACAGAATGTGCATGGAAAGCACAAAGGACTGTGTTTATGATTCCTTTTGAAGTGTTTTTGCAACTGGATAAGGAAAATTTCAGAAACCGTCTGATAGTGTTCAGGGTAAATACTTAAACCCCTTTAGAGAATTTCACACACAGATACTGTGCAGCAGAAAAAAGGGATACTTATGTTTCTTAAAGCTACTACAGCCTACAGCTTTGTACTTAAAGACAGAGGTGTTGAATAGAATTCTACTGAGGATACATCCAGTGACAATATCTCCAGGAACATCAGAGCAAACCAGTGGGTAGGACTTTCTGTTTTTAACCCTTCCATGAGCTGTGTGAGAGCTGAGCTTTATTGGTACCAAGTACTAGGATGTGCCTG
Source organism: Orcinus orca (assembly GCF_937001465.1). Classification (NCBI taxonomy): domain Eukaryota; kingdom Metazoa; phylum Chordata; class Mammalia; order Artiodactyla; family Delphinidae; genus Orcinus; species Orcinus orca. The sequence goes on along the minus strand of NC_064578.1, from coordinate 30,629,147 downwards.
TTACATTGCAGGAATGTTAAGAGGATTGTTCCAGTGCCTCTGCTCTGCTCACAATGAGAACAAGGCTAAAAATGCTGAAGATGGTGAGACAAAGCAACAGGAGCCGGGAGATTCCAAGTGAAAGCCTTGCCGTCTCTTTTAACTCTTATTAGTTTGTGGAGAGAAAAATGGAATAAACAGCTAAGGTTTCTATTTGAGCCTGGTTTCATAGGCTTTAGCTAAATTTTGTTAGCATTTGTTAATAAACACACAGACAAACACACACACCCCCATTTCACATACCTTCGATATATTTTTTTAAGTAGACGAATTCTCTTGTTATATATCATTTTAACCACACTGGAATTCAGGTTGATGTAAAGGTGTGAAGAGCCCACTCGTTTTCCCTGGGGAGCTATTGGAGCCTTGGCTGCTGGAATTTGTCTTGCATTGCTTTGACTAGCAGACCATCGTGGCATTTCAGATTGAATTCAGAAACCTTCAGACCAGATTGGGGTGGTAGGAATTTCCATTTTTCCTAGAAAAGATAGAGCATAAAACAAATGTATACTGTATTTCCTCTGGTTTTGGGGGGGGCAGGGAGTGGGACAGTAAATTCAGCTCTAGTCTGTCATTTATCTTTTTATAAATATCTTTGACATATTCTAGAAGAAGGTCAGTCTAAAGGAATGAAATGATTTCAACAAACAAACAAACAAACAAAAATAACCCGACAGGCCTACGGTTTTGCAAGGGAAGCAGGATTTCCAAAGGCTATGTACCAACTGTTGGGAATATTAATCAAGGTCTTAGGATCTTATTTCCCAAGATGGTTATTGAATGGTCCCTAAAACTATTCCCTTCTGAAGAAAAGTGTTTTGATGATCAAATGAGAGAGTTCGTAAAATATAAAAATACTATACACATGCAAGTCATCACCAGGAGTGATTTTAGAAGGAAGTGTAAACAGGTGTCAATTTTGGACCCCTTACTTAGAGGTTATTTGAGTCTCCTTAGTGCCAGCATCCCTCCCTGTTTCCCATTTCCCTTCCTCTAGAACTAGGGTCAGTCCTGGAGCTAAAGGGACTCACAGTGTCTGGAGCTCAGGGCTACTCTGGTAATGTTTCTCCTTTACGGGGGGCTAAATACTTTGGGAGGCAGGGCTGGGAATCTTTCCATATTTTGCAAAAATGTCTCTATGGACAAATGTGCTCCAAGTGCCGAAATCCCAGAGAGCTCTGGGAACACATTAAGTCGACTCTTTTGTGCATTAAGGGTAACATAACCATCGTCCTGCTCTCTTCTTGTTGACATCTGCAAAAAATGACCTTTTTTTTAAACCAAAGGAAACTGATATGTTGCCTTTTCGGTCTTCCTGAAAGAATCTCTGTGATCATTTGTAGATGATATTCTTAACACCGTCTTTTCCCTAACATGTAAATTATGATCAACTTTTTGGTATTTCCTTACACAGTCTCAGCCCATCTGGAACCATCTGTGACAATCTCATTTGTAAATTTTTCCTTGATGTGTATAAAAATCTCAGATAATCTCCAACTTGGTTTTGATTGATTGACAAAATTAGCCTTCACATAAAAATCTGGAGTCTTATGGCCATATTCAAAATTAATTTTCAGTGTTTAAGACAAATCTGCTCTGGTTATAAAGACCTGGAACAGGTGGTAGCTTGATAATATATATCCCACTAACTTAAATGTTATTAATTTAAATGAGCACTTATGAAATTGCCCGGAATTATGCATCAGATCTTCTTTAACAGATGTTGAGGGATTAAGAAGGCTTGTATTTTATTTAACGTCATAAACTTTTCTTGCAGTTACCAGTGAATTTTTTAACGGACGAAAGTAGTGGGATATGCCAGTCCTTGTAATAAATTAGTGTTTTCTTGGTACTGGGGTCTCATATCTTGGGCCACCTGAACCGTAGTTGGGAAAGGTGTGCCCTCTTCAGCCATCTAGTAATAAGTATCTCAAATGTAGCAAATCCAAAACCGAACTCTTGATTCCCATAGCTCCCCCTGGCCTTTCTCCCGGTATTGCACAGTATTGCACAGCCAGAAACCTTGGGGTCGTCTTGATTTATCAGTGAATCCAGTTAGCTCTATTTTCAAAATAGATTCATGATCTAATTACTCTTTACCGCCCTCTCTGCTACTACCTTGGTGTAAATAACCTCCCTATTTCTACCACTTATATGTTCACCCCTGTTAAGAGTGTTCCTTTCAAGTATGTCAGGTTATTTCACTGCCCTGGCCCAAACTCACCATCCCGTTCAGAAATCCGGCTTCCTTGTGAGGGGCCTAGTGCCCTCTAGGATCTGTCCACCCACTCCCTCCTCTCCCCACCTAAGTCTTTTCCCCCCTCCCCCTCCTCCTTCTAGCCTTCTTTACTGTCTTTAGAACATGCCTGGTTTCCTCCTGCCTCAGGGCCTTTGCATTTGCTGTTGCCTCCATCTGGCACATTCTTCCCTCTCCTGACTCACTCTGTCACTTCCTTCCCAACTCTCTGCTGCAGTCCCTCCTTGGAGAGGGTTTTCTCTGACCAAGCCCTCTCTGGTTGCAGAGCAAGAGTGTCTCTGTTCTGCTTTCCCTCCTATTGCTCTCCCCTGCCTGCCGTGATACCACGTATGTGTTTACGGTCTGCCTCTACTTATAGAATCCTCACGAGGGCAGGAACTTTGTTTTATTCACTTATTGTTTCCCCAGCTCTTAGGACAGTGCCTGATATTTAGTAGGTAATCGACCCCTAACTTGTTAAAGAAAATTAGGAGTTTGGGATTAACAAATACACACCACTGTATATAAAATAGATAAACAACAAGGATGGACCTGCTGTATAGCACAGGGAACTATATTCAATATCTTATAAATAACCTATAATGGAAAAGACTCTGAATAACAAAATATATATATATGTGTATAACTGATCACTTTGCTGTATACCAGAAACTGACACAACATTGTAAATTAACTATACTTCAATTAAAAAAAAAAGAAATGGGGAGTTTCCTGCCAGTCCAGTGGTTAGTACTCCATGCTTCCACTGCAGGGGACCTGGGTTCAACCAAAACAAAACAAAACAAAACAAAAAAATGACTTCATGTTGGGTCAGCATTCCAGCCTTGCCATTTCCTCACTTCCAGGCTCAATAGCGTAGCCTTCAGTACATTCTTTTTAACTCTGTACATTTTCCTCAAATGTTAGGTCCTGCTTCACAGGAATATTTTGGGGTTAGTTTTATTTTTAAACCAACGTAACCCTCGTAGCAGTACCCCCAAAACAGCTTGAACATTAAAAAGTAATAATAATATCAAGAGCACAGAGGATGTACCAGAATGTCCTGTTTTATGCCTTTGGCATTTACACTGTGAAGATGGAGCAATCACTGGCGAACAACTTATGCGAATATGAAAACACTTTTTTGTAAAAATGAGAGATGTAGGTAGGTTATTAAGTTTCCCCGAGTAATAGTGCTGTGAAAACTTAAGAATCATGGTGTTTTTGCCTCATTTGTTGGCATTCTTCGTATTTTAGATTTCCCTATTCTTGAAAAAATAGAGTACAGTTGTCATAAAATTAAATGAGTTCCCCAACAGAGCTTGGACTTTTCATGACTAATTTCCCAAGTTAGATAGGGAAAGTGGCGTGAACTGGACAGGTGTGGGGTACAGAACTAGGGAAATCTCTGAGGAGCAAACTGACTTCTGCTAGACAAGCTGAAAACTGATTAAAATATTTATCATCCTTTGGGTATGCAATAGCTTTTGATGATGGAAGGCATGTTAATATTCATCTTTGCTGCTTGTCTACACTCCAGACAGATCCCAGGAAAGAATGTTCAGATGACCAGTTTTCTCTCCTCACCAGGAGTCCTTGAGACCCAGTACAGCTTGGAACCAAGAAATGCCTTGTGATGTGACGGAGCTTTTCCTCTGGGGGGTGGGGATGGGAGGAATACAAACCAGGAGAGACCTTTGGACTGGAAAGCTTTAAAGGATTACTGCTTTCTCACAGGAAGTCTTTTGCCAGAACAAAGGGAGAAGTTTGGTCATTTTATAAGCGGCAGAACTGCCGAGGCCAAGTCCATGAGGCTGACTTGGCTCCTTGGGGGGATCTAAGCCTTACAGAGGATTTTGGGGTAAATGCCAGTGTGGGCTGAAGATTCCCCTCTCCTTCCCCCTTCTCCCCGTCTTTATTGAGGAAGTTGTTTGCTGCTGGTGCCCAGGTCTTCTGACTGGTTCCTCTGGAGTCTCCATCTTGTTCTCATCTTGAGATGGAATAAGTATAGATGGTGTCCAGTTAGGCAGGTATGAATAGCATAAGGTGGCCTGCTGCGGTTCTCAAGACCTGTCTTTTTTTTTTTTTTGCGGTACGCGGGCCTCTCACTGTTGTGGCCTCTCCGGTTGCAAAGCACAGGCTCCAGACGTGCAGGCTCAGTGGCCATGGCTCACGGGCCCAGCCGCTCCGCGGCATGTGGGATCTTCCCAGACCGGGGCACAAACCCGTGTTCCCTGCATCGGCAGGCGGACTCTCAACCACTGCGCCACCAGGGAAGCCCAACCTGTCTTTTTTAAAAAAATTTGTTTTTAATTGAAGTATAGTTGATTTACAATGTTGTGTTAGTTTCAGGTGATTCACTTTTATATATATATATATGTACACACACATACATATATATACACATGTGTGTATATATATATATTTTTTCTTTTTTAGATTCTTTTCCCTTATAGGTTATTACAAAATATCGAGTAGAGTTCCCTGTGCTATACAGTAGGTCCTTGTTGGTTACCTGTTTTATATATAGTAGTTTGTATCTGTTGCTCCCAAATTCCTAGTTTATCCCTCCCCGCCTTCCCCTTTGGTAACCATGTTTGTTTTCTATGTCTGTGGGTCTATTGCTTTTTTTTTTTTTACCTTTTAATTTTTATTGGAGTATAGTTGATTAGCAATGTTGTGATAGTTTCAGGTGTATGTGAGTCTATTTCTGTTTTGCATGTCAGTTCATTTGTATCTTTTTTTTTTTTTTTTTAGATTCCACATATAAGCAATATATGATATTTGTCTTTCTCTGTCTGACTTACTTCACTTAGTATGATAATCTCTAGGTCAAGACCTGTCTTTTAATTTTTTCTTTTTTTTCTTTAATGGGAGAAAGAATCTGGCTTATTAGTTTAGTTAATGAAGCAGTGTTGTTTTCTGTCTTGATTGGAATAGCCTTGATTATATTTTTGAAGACAAGTAAGAGCCCTGAAAGAAGCTGACCTTTTTATGGAGCTGTCTGAAAAACCTGGCAATTGAATAGAATATTCTCATAAAAGCAGCAATATGTGAAGACACTTAGTTTCTGTCTTTAAAATCTGAAAATTCAGAATCTTCCCCCTTTTGCATTTTAGTTTCTATTATTCCATGCTAAGATATTTTTATGAAAGATACCTTAGAAAATTGGACAATAATGATATATTTGAAAACTCTTAAAAGAGTGAAAAAGAAATGTTTTTCTTCACCCTAGTCATTTAATCATTCATCTGCTCCACTTTGCATAGATAGTGTGAAGTTATACAAAAAGTGAGGACTTGTGTCTCCCAGGTTGATAAGGCACAAGGCAGTAAGTAATTCAAAGGGAGGAAAAACAAAGGAGAAAAGTGAATTCTGACAGAGGCCTTTGGGAATACAGAGGATTTTGATAGCTAGAGCCAGGTGGAGTCTGCAAAGATGGCCGAAGCAGAGACACTGTAGTGGGAAAACACAAGCTCTGCTCACAAATTTGATTAGACTGGATGGAGTGTGCTTTGGGTGAGTCCAGCAGTGAGAGAGATTAGGAAGATGAACAAGGACCTTCTTTTTCTAATGCATTTCTCTGTAAGGTAAGGCGCTCTCACCCCTTAATAACTGGCTTCCTATCAAAGTCATGGGAAGCAAAGTGCTAAACATGCACAGCTAAGAATAAAATGAAACTATTTTATTATCTTGCATCTGCAAAGATTTTACTTGGGAAACAAGTCAAGATTGTATTATTTGCACTGACTCCAAGACCTGTTTGCATCCTGAATACAGCGAACAAGCAACACTACATTTTCAGAAGGAGAATTACAAATGAGTTGAGGCTTTTTCCAACCAAGGTCTTTTTTTTTTTCCCTCAAAAATTGAATACCAGACCTACTGTATAACACAGGGACCTATACTCAATATCTTGTAATAACCTGTAATGGAAAAGAATCTGAAAAAGAATGTAAGTATATACATATATATATAAAAATAAGTATGTATATATCTGAACCACTTTGCTATATACTTGAAACTAACACAACATTGTGAATTAACTATACTTCAATTAAAAAAAAAATTGAATACCAGCCTAATAATTTTGGACTTTGGTCAGAGGCAGGTCTTCCCTTGTGGGAACCACCTGTGATTCTCTTCCGTGTTTAGGAACCTTAGGTCTATTTCCTTCTTTTTTTTTTTTTTTGGATATTGGAATTGTGGTTTGGAGGAAATGACATCTCCACTGCCTTTTCTAGAGGCAGCCGTCTTGAAGACGTAAGTACTTGCATAGAAGTATTTTGAAATACAGTCAAAGTGTCATTCATGAGTTACTTGATTTGGACCAGGATAGCAGGTGTGGTCATCTGTCATTTCCACCGCTGAAAAAGAGCATTTTCTTCCCCACGCGTATCTCCCCATTCTTTGGCTAATAGCTCCAAGTTAGTGATTGTGCACTCCACGCTGTCCTACATTTGCCATTGCACTTTGGCATGTCAGTCACACCACTTGAAAGACAGAGTCAGTGTTCGGAATGTAAATAGTGGCTGTGCATTCTGGTCTCTCCCACCTTTATATATAGATCTCTGCTAGACTTTCACTTTTTCCCTCTCCGTGATGTTTTTATTTTCTAGTGACTACTTTGATTACTTCCAAGGCACGAGGTGTTAATTCTTGAGTGATTAATAACTCTCTGTGAGTTTGTTCTTCAGATGCGAGCTTCTGCAAGATTGCCTTTACTTTGATTCTGTTTGGGAATCTAAGGTCTTGAGATAATGTAGAGGCCACCTTATTTATCAGCGAGATGGAGAAATGACATTATAGGGCTACTGTTTATGTACCAGAGAACCTTATGAGAGAGTCACACCCAGGAGGCTCTTTCCTAGAGAACACAGTGGACTTTGTACTTTTCAGAATGCCTTCTCCTTTGATATCTCTTTTTTTCCTCACAGTGCCAGAGAAACTGGTAGCAGAGATGTAGGCAGATTTGTCATTGTCTTTCTGGGCTGGAACATTAATCCTGTGCCCTTTAGTTTTTGACTGTACCGTGGTACCCACACTGCTAGGCTCTGACAAGCTGAGGTCAACTGCCGTGGAATCCCGGAGCATCAGAGTTGGAAGGGACCCAAGAGATGGTCACCGCATTCTCTTCTTTTTGGCAAAGGAAGGGCTCAGGAGGTACAGAGGCTTGTCTGGGGGCAACAGAGCCAGGTACTGGTGGACCTAGAACCCAGATTCCCCAATTCCCAGTTCAGCATTTTCCACCATGCGCTAAGTCTCCCAGTGTCTATGCCTTCTCTGATGCATTCACCAGCTTTCGGCTGGATGCTAGTAACAAAATATGATAAAAGGAATGTTTCTCTGGAGTCTTTTCTCTGCCTGTGTTTGGGCCTGGCATATCAAAATTAGGCTCTTTCGTGTTGAGGTAAACAATTGTTTCTGTTCATCCAGTGTCCGTTCCTCCTCTAACAGCCTCTGTATGTTCTTTTGGGGACCAGTTTCTTTTAGTGGATGCAGGTGGAGTTGCATTGCCTTCGTCTGGCTACTCCACAAGCATGTGACCTGAGCTAGGTCTTTCAGATCAGCTCTCCCAGGACTATTTGCTGACACATGCACGTGGCGCAGAATTCAAAAAGTATCAAAGCATATGCAGTGCAAAGTAAGCCTTTCCCGCCACTCGCTCTCCCAGACACCCATTTCTTTTTCCTCAGAGGCTAGCGCTATTCACAAACATTTTTTTGTACCTTTCCAGAGATATTCTATATACTTACAAATATTTATGTGCTTTTTTTTAAATGAATAAACACTGTATCTTAGAGACCTTTTCATATTTGTACATTCATTTATAACTGCGTAGCTTTTCATTGTATGGTGTCATAATTTATTTAACCAGTCTCCTACTGTATTCAGTCTTCTGCTTCTGTAAATAATGTTTTAGTGAATATCCTAATATAGGCATACCTTGGAGGTATCGTGGGTTCAGTTCTAGACCGCTGCAATAAAGTGAATTTGCAGGAAAGTTAATCACTCAGGTTTTTTGGTTTCCCAGTGCGTATAAAAGTTATGCTTACTGTAGTCTATTACATGAATGTTTTTAGAATCATGTCTAAAAAATGTACATACCTTAATTTAAAAATACTTCAAGGCTAAAAATTGCTGACTATCGTCTGAGCTTTTTGCATTAGTAACATCAAAGATCACTGATCACAGATCACCATAACAAATATAATAGTAATGAAAAAGTGTGAAATATTGTAAGAATCACTGAAATGTGATTCAGAGACACCAAGTGAACAGATGCTTTTGGAAAAATGGCTTGCTTCATGCAGGATTGCCACAACCTTCAATTTGTAAAAACCAATAATATCTGCAAAGTGCAATAAAGCAAAGTGCAGTAGAATGAGGTTTCCCTGTACATAAGATTTCCACATATAACATCTATGATAATACCTAGGAGTAAAATTGTTGGATCAAAGAATATGTGTATTTTCAATTTTAAGAGAGATGGTCAAATTGCCTTACGTAGGTAGAGTGTAGAGCAGAGTTTGTGTGTGTGTGTGTGTGTGTGTGTGTATTTATGCGTGTGTATTCATATGTAGAGGTTATGTGATGCAGTGCCTATTTTCCCTACATCCTTACCAGTGGCAGTATGATAACACTTTTTTCAGATATGATTGATGAAGAATGGTTCCTGTTCTGTTTATGAAGAAACTGAGGCTCAGAGAGGTTAAGTGACAGAAGTAGTGAGTGACAGAACCGGGGTTTGCAGTTAGCCAAGGCTGTCTGGTTCCAGAGTCTGCTCTCTGAATCACTATAATAATCTTAGCTAAAGCTCCATTCTGTTACTTGCAACCGAAGAATCCTGACAGATTTTGAGGTTCCAGCAAGGAACACTCATACTTCCTCGGCTGGTAAACATGGGAAGTTGCTCTTTCACCCTGGGGTTGTCTGCCAAATCAGCTCAATCAGTCCAGGTGATCAGAGCAGTTACTCTGACATCCAGCGATATCATTATGCAGTGGAATTGAGTTTTATACGGGAAGTAGGTGGCCCTTTACCCTACTGAGTCTTAGGGTCCAATGCCATAGCTGTTTTCATCAATGGAAGGGAAAGGGCGGTGGGGTCTCCTTGCCCCTGGAGACATGGTACGTTACCTGATTTTCTGTTCAGAGTTAGTTCCTGTTGGATTCTATTCAGGTCTGAGTTTCGGTGGTTATGTTCTGCTGTGATGAGCCTCCTTGGCCTCTCCTGCTCACCTTCATTCTTCCTCCACCTGTCAGGCTTCATTAGGTCATTTAAACGATGACTCACTTCCTGTTCTGGGCCCTTCTCTGCTTGGCCATGGAACTGTGAGTTCAAGTCTTCACCCTGCACACACAGTTTCTAGGTAAGAGTTTATTGCTAGAAGACTTTGGGGAGGATTGAGATGATTGGGGAGTGGTTAGAAATATATATCCAGGTAAAGGCAAGGGTGAAAAGGGGTCTCAGGAGGGCTAGAGAGCTCTCCTTTGACCCTTTCATAAACTGTGTCAGTAGACTCTAATTCTCAAGAGTTGGGTGGGGTCCCCTCTACCACTCTGGGCCCTGCTGGGTCACATCTCTTGCTGTGTTGTAAAGTCAGGTTCTACTGCTGATAGCATGGCCCATGGTATCAGTCACCAAGTCATATCAATTTGAGCCCCTTCCCCTTTGAAGTAGTCAAGCTTAGATACTTTCCAGTTAAGTGCTTCAGCTCTCAAGTTAGTCGAGTGTGAGCCCTGGCTCCATCATTTAGGAGTGTATGATATTCGGCAGTCACATGGGGAGGCTCGAGTTTCCTCATCTGTAAAATGGGCATGACGAAAGTACTGCCCTATCGGGATTGTTGTCTGAGGTAATAGGTGTAGTGTTTCACACGTTGCCTGGCATACTTTTAGCATTATTATTTTGAATCTGTCCTCTTCTTTCATTCCTCCTGCCATCTGCTAATTCACTGCCCCCTCACCTCTCACCTGAGTCACCCCTCCAGCTCTCGCAAACTCTCAACTCATCTTATGGTTACACATGCCCTAGAATCGATGCTTTCCATTCAAGTCTCTGTTCAAAAGACAACTCAGAGTGGCCCTTTTCTTTCCCTTTTTACTCTGCTTTATTTTTCCTCAGAGCGTTTATCCCTATCTGAATGGATGTCTTATACATTGATCTGTTTCCTATGCTAGAATATAAGCATCTTGAGGGCAGGGACTCTGTTTTGTCTCTGCCACGTTCTCAGTGCCCACGTGTCAGAACACAACACCTATCTGTTGGGAAAGTGAAGACACACATGCTTTGTGGGTGCAGGGTCTCTCTTAGTCACCTCTTTTTATGTCTTTAGTGCTTCGTACGTGGTATTTGTTGAATGGCCTGCTGTCCCTTCTTCTGGGCTCAGTCCATTTTACAAACTCCCTTGTTTAAAAACATTCGAGAATTATCCATTACCAACTGCAGAAACCTTATCTTTTCAGTCTTGTATGGAATGTGATTTCTCTGCATTCGAGGCATTCAGCATTAGGTTGTACATGAGAGACACCTATGCAGCTTTTCAAGGACGTGAGCACCATCTCCAGTGACTTGGGTTCAACAGCTATAGCTTTCAATCTTGGCTGCATGTTTGAATCATTCAGGATTAACTTTTTTAAAACATCACGTGGGTTCCACCTCCAGTGATACTGATTTAATTGGTCTAATCTGTGGGCCCAGTGGATTCCAGTGTACAGTATTGCCAAGTTGCTGTAGGTTTAAAAAGCCTCACAGGTGATTCTGACGTGGGTTAGGGGCTGAGAACTACTGTTCAGCAGGTAAGTATCTGACCTCTCACCAAATTTGATTTGATTGAATGGACAAATACATGAACGTATGAGCCAATTAACAGGAAAGATGTCTCACTTTAAACCAAAACAAATGTATTGAGTGCCTGCTGCATTTCCTAAATTCTGTGGAGGACTCAGAAGGGAAACAGCCATCTTTATAATTGACATACAAGGTGGAAGGAAGAGGATGTCAGTCACAGGTTCAAACAGAGATGTGAAAGCTTGGAAGATGGTGGGATACACGTGGATGGGTAGGATTGCGGAAGTCTTCTTGATCAGCAGGGACTTCTGAATTAAATCTTATAGAATGGGGAGAATTTTGGCAGGTGGTGATGGGGATGGGAAGAGAGTAGACATCTCCCATGGAGGGAATAGCATGTGTAATGGTTGAGGATGGGAAATGCAGGTTATAGTCAAGCCTCCTAAAGTGGGGCTGGCAGTGCCCCAAAGCTAGTCTCCTTCTAGAGTTCTCTAACTCAGGAAGTGGTACCACTACCCACCTTGCTCTTCATGAGAGAAGCAGGGAGTCATCCCTGAGACTTCCTTCCCCCTTCCCACCCCACATATCCTCTCTGAGAACTTTTATTCCTGAAATATCCACTTCTTTACATCTATGGTGCTACCAGTCTGGTCCAAGACACTATCACCACTCCCCTGGGCTGTTGCAGTAGCTGCTGTCTGGTTTCCTGTGTTCTTCACACAGCAACCAAGGGCAGTGTTTTCAAATGCAAATCTAACCACGCCCCTTCCTGTGTAAACTCCTCCATGGGTTCGAGTTGCTCTCAGGGTAAAGATTAAAATATTTTATCCTCAGCCCACCTCTTCTGGCTTCCCTTCCCTCCAGCCACTTCACTCTCCGTATTTCTCACCACCCTGGCATTTTCTCAACAAAGCCAATGCATTGTGCTTCCTTCTTCTTCAAGGCCTTTGCACATGTTTCCTCTTCCTGGAATGTCTTCTTTCACCAAAACATAGGTACAGATTACTTCTACTCTTTTTTCAGATCTCAGCTCAGTTTGCCACTTCCTTAGGAAGGACTCCCTTGACCTGTCCAACTAGTCTGGTCCCTGTGTTGTCCTTTCCTATTACCTCCATGAAAGCCATGCCCAGAAGCTCAAGCTTTATTCTGGAGGCATTGAGCATTTATGGCAGATAGAGCTTAGGAGCACTTATCAGTTTCATGAAGATCCAGTGCTGCTAGAGACATTAAAATAGATGAAGTGATTTTTGGTGGTTAATTTGTGAATCTCATTAACCATCATCCCTTGACAAAGAACAGGGAATCGTTGATCATATTGTAAAATAGAATGTGAATAGCCTTGTGGTTTCTTTGTACAGGTTCCTCCCAATTATTGGGATACAAGCCAGTTCTATAGTATTAATTTGGGTGCTGTTCTCTGCAATAAGACAGCCCTCGCCAAAGTTTTTTTGTAAGAGGCAAGTCGAAAATGTACAACCATTCCAGGTAAGCCTCCTGGTGAAGCCATTGTCCAATTCTTAACAGTTATGAACAGATGAGTGAATTGATGAGGGGAGCATAAGCTGCCTCTGGGTGAACCTCAATTATGCCTTCTGTAACTATTCCTTTCCTAATTTTAGTATCTTCCAAACATCATTCACCTTAGACTTTACGAAAGGCCAGGGTTTCTAGGGGTGGTCACATTTTTCTCTCCCTTACTAGACATAAGCAATCTGGGAACATTGGCCACCAACCTCTTCCTGTCAGAAAGGTCAGGAGCCTTTGTCCTTGGTACTGCCCTATGCTTGTCTAGGTTGAGAGTCATGTGACAAATCAGGAACTATCAAGGGCCCATGTATTTTGGCACTAGGAGCCATGCAGAATCTCGACAGTGGTTTCAGCAGTGTCATTTAGATGCCATTCTTTCTTGTTATTCCTCTGTTGATGCCCAGAGTCACCATCCAGCCTGAAGGGACCAGGAGGGTCTCTGGTCCAGGGTATCCTTGGGACAGATACAAGAATCCTCATGCTGACTGAGTTGGACTCTCCTGGTGAGAAGAGATTTGTTGTCCTGATTAGAATGTAAACACTTGTTGCAGTTGAGTTTTGTCTCTCATGTGAGTTTTATCATGGCCTTCTGTATTTATAAACATGTCTTGAGCATGAGGGAGAAATGTGATAACTTTCAAGCCCCCAAGAGGGTATCCATTTGTTTTCTCTATGGCCTGAAATTAAGATAACTTAGCATCCTTCTCTGAGAGTCCCGTATCCCTCTTGCCTTGACCGGCTGGCCTGGGATGGTGCCCAGATTGCCGTTTCCTAAGTGTTCCATCTTCTTCTAGTAGGGTCTGTAAAGTTTTTTGACAAAGTACTTTTTTTTTTTTTTTGCGGTACGCGGGCCTCTCACTGTTGTAGCCTCTCCCGTTGCGGAGCACAGGCTCCGGACGCACAGGCTCAGCGGCCATGGCTCACGGGCCCAGCCGCTCCGCGGCATGTGGGATCTTCCCAGACCGGGGCACGAACCCGTGTCCCCTGCATCGGCAGGCGGACTCTCAACCACTGCGCCACCAGGGAAGCCTGACAAAGTACTTTTTGTAGTCAGTTGGCATGTACTAGAGGGGTGCAAAGTCCAGGTCAGGCTTCAGCCGAATCCAGCAAACAGATACTGATTTTTTTTGTTTGTTTTTTAAGATTTAATGTAGCAAGCAATGGAGAAAATCAAGAGTTGCTACACCTGTGGAGCTTACATGCATGTTAAGGAAATAGATGTACACATATATAAGGCATGATGTGGAATGTCAAATGAGAGGTGGAAACAAAATGTTGAGAGAGAGTGCCCTGGAGAATATAAGTCAGATTGAGAAAGCTGGGGTAGGCTTCATGGAAGAGGAGGTTTCCTTTTCACTGCACCTTGAAGAGTGAACTGACTTTTGATAGGCAGAGTTTTTGCAGGTGAAGAGGAGGGGTGGGCCCCATTTTAGGCTAAAGCTCTGGAATACTAGGACTCAGCTCTAGAACGCTAGGGCGGGCTTGCAGAAACGACAGAGTACATTGTCACCAGTGCTTCGAGTACCTATTGGGGGTGGAATGGAAGAGAGAGGGGCAGCCACCTAGGAACTAGAGAGCAAGTGAAAAGGAGAGAATGGGGCCAACTTACGAAGAGCCTTGAATGGCATGCTTAGAAATCTGGCCTTTATTCTGGAGATCACGGCAGGGGGTGGTTTCAAAGATTTTTGAAGAGGATTCATTTTTCAAAAGTGTAACTGGCAGCAACACAGTGGGTAGATGGTAGAGAGGAGAGGCTGCGGACCGGAAGACCTGTTGCAGATATTCCGGTGAGCAGCAACGAGGTTCTGAACCAGGGCGGTGATAGAGAGAATAAAAAGAGGGATGAATTCCAGGGTTTTGTTTTGTTTTCAGAGAGGTACGTAGAACTTCATAATTAGATGTGAGGGATGAAAGATGGGGAGGAGTCACGGGCCATTTTGCACGATACCGGGTCTTAGTTACTAGACGGATGAGGATGCCATTTACGGAGTGAAGGAACAGAAGAGGAGGACGTGTAGGGCCATACTGGGTTTGAGGAGCCAGTAGAACATCTAAGAAGATCTGGAAATCTCAGAAGGACTGAAGTGTGGTCGAGTCAGACCCGAGTATAGATTCGGGAGTTGGATTCACATCTTCGGTAGGCGTGCCTGTCATGTGCCAGGCGATGTTCTCCCATATGTTCATCCACGCTTGAAAGCTCCTGACACATGGCCAGCCATCTACATGGAGACACAGCGGAAGGAAGTGGAATGAGGGAGCGCGAATGTAGGTGAAAGACTCAAGCAGCATCACAGGCGGAGTGTGGGGTGACCTAGTATAAAGGACAAGCACGGGAGAGCCAGTGAAACAACCGGAGATGGCAGTCAGAGAGGTGCCAAGAAAACCGGGAGTAGATGGTGGAAGTGAAGGAAACATAGTGTCAAACCCCGTGGAGAGATGATTAGGATCAAGAGCGACCCTACTTTTGAATTCAGCATGGAAAATGCCAGTAGGACGGTAAGGGCAGAAGGACAAGGGGCCTCTTCTCAGGCCCCTCAGTTTGACCTATAGCATCCCTGGAAGACAGAGCTGCTCTGAGAAACTTCCTCTCAGATCAGATCACAGCAATGTACAGATGGGGCCTTGCAGTTAGCTAGCAGAGTTCTGAGTCCTTCCGGCAATCAGCCTGTAGACCTGCAGTTGCCCAGTAGCTGACTAAATGAGGGCTGACTTAAAGCCATGAACATTTTAATTTGCAAAACCATTGTATTTAATCGCAAGTCGGGGGCAACTTAGCAGCGCATCTCCAAAATGGCACTGGGCGCTGGCCATGGCTTTTACAATTTATGTTGAAAACGAACATTGACCTCTGTGGCATAAAAAAAGCAGATTGTTGACTATTGTGATTAATTTGGTCTCTAAGGCCAGGGAAACCGTTCATGCTGTATATCAGTTGTAAAGTTGTGGTGGTAGTTACGGGGCAAAATGAAAAATCAGTACCAGAACTACAGGATCGTGCTCTTAAAATCCAAGGTGCGTTTTGTTGCAAGTTGCATGGAAGAAACTGACCCCCAAAGGGACAGACATACCTTCTTTATTGCACAAGTGTGTGTCTGTTGTGGAAAAGCCGAGGAAAAGGGATGGGTCTTATTAGAGTGTAGCTGGGGTACTAGGAGAAGGATCAGATTGTTGCAATTTCGAGTAAAACCTCACTAACAGTTATGTGTGTCCTAAGGCAACCTCAACCAGTAATCTCCAGAAGCATTGTGTGGCCAGAAGCCAGGATTACCTGGGTTACACTTTAGCCTCTGCTAATCACATGCTGCTGTTAGACAAGTCTCTTCCCCTCCCCAGTGTGTTCTGTGGTTTTCTGTGTTACGACTTCAGAGATGCATTGACATACTTGAGTGGAAGAGGAGTGTCTTCCATTAGCATCTTTATGAATAAGACACCCAAGGGACTTGTTTACGTTTTCCATGCCTCCAAGTGGGAGTATACTTCTTTTCTGTCAAGCCTCTGCGTTTAAGGGAGTGGGTGGGGGATTCCTTTTGGTGTTTTTGCCTTTTGTTTTGGCAAAAGTGACTGATCCCTGCTTGCCATGGCCAAAGAATCATCACCCACAGACTATATTAGTCCCGTAGGATGTGGAGGGTAGAACCCTGTGTAGGTAGATAGGGGTGTTGAGAACCAGGAGATGACCTGCTCATGGGTCCAAACGTTGGCAACAGTGCCATGGCGAGAAGAAGACATCTCAACATGCAGGGAGAGGTTCATTCTGGGAGCCTCCCTGCCATTTTCGTAAGTCAAGCAGGAATTAATTAAGTATGATGCATGAGCCAGTTGAAATTTACTACCAGCTTCTTGGCCTAGTACCTTATAAGGTTCTATCCTTACAGATCAGGTTTCACGTTGAAGTCAGAAGAATAAGATCCAACTTAAAGAAGAGTTAGTGGAAATGCTAAGAGCTCCTTCCAGTGAACTGTACCTCCGTCGGCCCCTTTAAACCGCTTCTGTTCTACGCGACTTACAATTGAGTTAGCTAGGGTTTGCGGTGGGTTGCCTTGATGTACGGGACCGAGGTGATGATTTGTTTCTTTTCCCATCTACTTCGCGTCTCCTCATTTCAACTTAAGAAATGAATTGTGTGGCCTTTTATAATATAGAGATTAGTGCAGCCATTTTTAAGTCCCTTTTTGTGATCTCAGGAGCTGACTCTTTGCAAAAGAAACACTTCTGTCTTGTCAGAATGACAGTGATTACCCCACAGTTTGGAAAATCTCCAGCAGCTTTGTTCCCTGAAGAAAACGAACTTGATTTGATGAATAAAAGTTGGGTGTATTTGATGACCCAGAGGGCAGGAAAATGTCCTTGTCTCCGATGAGGCTCTTACAGTCAGACACAGCGAACATCAGGGAGAAGATAAACCTTAATCTCCGAAGGAAAAACCCTGGAGCATGAAACTGTTCCCACTAGAAATGCTGTAAATCTTGCACACCATGTAGGTTTTCTGTTTGGGGCAACATCAAAGGCCAGCGACTTCAGAGATTAAAGTGTGTTTGACAAACAGAACTTTCCCCTGCCCCGCTCTTTACGAGATTTGGCCTGTCTCTTGCCTTTGCTTCACCTCCATAGAGCTTCCTTTCTTCCCAAGATGTGGGAAGTCTCATCTCCTCAAATCTGGGGCAGGCTGCGATGGTTTGTGCCTTCAAAGGCCGTTGTAGGCCCAGGTGGCAGGCCCTCAGCTTTCCAGCATTTTCCCACCTCAGTGGTGGACAGCACCTTCTCGTGGTCACTTCCCAGGGACCCTCTTATTTGTGGAAGAGTTTCAGAGCCTTTTGCTGACTCTGAAAGGCCAAGCAGCAGGAAGACGGTGGTTTTCCTCAGCTGAGACAAAGGAGTTAGTCTTTTACCTCAGAATTTCTGTTTCTTTTCAAACCGTCTTCTCTGCTATCTCAGAAGAAATACTTGTGGGTTTTGTTTGTTTGTTTTTTTCCTTGACCTATTTCTGTGTTGGGGATGTCTCCGTGCTTTCTCTTTTGCAGATGGGAAATAGGTGACTGACTGACTGTATTTTTGTTCAAATAAAGAAAAGTTCTTTCCGGATAAATTATCTCTTAACAGAAGAAAAACTTGCCTTCAGTAACATCTTTTCTGGAAAGTAGAGTGTGATAAGATTTTGCTTTAAAAAGAAAAACAGAAAACAACTATTTTAAAGGAATTGGGTTCTGTCAGGTCAAACTTTCCGGCCTCCTGCCAAGTCCCCTGTAAGGTCTGGCCTGGGGCTGCTTCTCAGGGGGGTCAGATAGCAAGTGGAGGACAGACTGGGGAGGTAAACGGCTTTAAGGGTAGACCCCACAGCGTAAAATCTCATTACTGGAAAAGCACTTTGTGGTTAAGGCTAGGTACTCCCAAGTGGAAGGATGGCGATGGTGAATGGTTAAGGGACTCACTAAAATATCTTAAATTGTCTCCGTTAAACACGTAGCATCCTTAGAGGTCAGGCAGAACTGAACCTTGGACAGCTGTACGACAAGCATCTGAGATTGTTTTTAATTGTGTCCCCTTTCTCAAACAGCAGTAATTCTTGTTGATATTGTCAAGAACCTTTCCACCAAGCACAAGCACACCATACTTGAAGGTCAGATGCTTAACCCTCTGCATGGTTACAATGAAAATGGACCCTTTTGTTTTCATTAATGTATCCCCCAGCCGCGTACACGGGGAGAATGGGGGCCTCAAGCGCTCACCAAGCTGAAGTAACTTATTGTCAGGGTGCCACAAAGAGAGCATATTTTCGTTTTCATCCAACAGTTGCTTCGCCTTGGCCTGTGCAGCCAACCACGAGACAGTATGCCCATTTATCAATGGGCAGAATTTTGGGGTACCATTTTGTTCCTCTGACCTGTGTTTCTTTTTACTGACCCGACCAAATTGCTTAAAAATTTTCCCTTTCTGCTGTCAATGTTTAAAGCTGCTTAATGTCTCTGAAGTGATCCCCCCCCTTTTTTTCTAACACTTAACATTCCTGTTTACCACAGCACCTGTTACTGTAGCAAACCACGAAATTGCAAATGTTCTGAGGCTCTTAGTGACCGATAATACTTTATGAAATATAAATAGAGTATCCGCTGACTCCAGGGTGGTGTACGAAGGTGAGCAGGCCCATGATTCATGTATATTTATTCACATATATTTCTTTGTTGGGGGCCAATCAGGAAAGTACGTTGGTGTGTTTGTTTGTTTGTTAGACAAAAAAAAAAAAAAAAAAAATCTCTCTTTTTCTGCTCCTTAAGAGTTAACCAAAACGAAAGGGACCAGTTCAGCAAACGTTAAATATGAGCCTGAAACATGAAGGCTTCATTGTTACTGAAACAAAAATACCGCAGCAGGTGGTAGACTTGAACAGGAGGGAGGAGGAGGTTCAGTTGTTGCCCATTTTTCTAATCCTTTCAGAAAACCCATTGTCTAAACCCCAAAGTTAAAGTGTCCCGGCTCAATCTCACGGAGACAATTTCAGCATGAAAGGACTGTGCCCATCACGGGTTTTCTACAACGGTTTAATCTTTGGGTATGGAATGTATAAGCACTAAACAAGGCAGGAGAGGCAATTATCTCTATGAGATGAGCCAATAATATCTGCTTCTCAAAGCGTAAAACTGTTCTGAGTGCAGCCAGTTAGAGTTAAGTAGGGATTCGTGCCAACAGCAGTAGCATTAGCAGGTTTTAGATTGTATCACTCAAGACAGAAGTGTGGTTTCTGTTGTCTTTGGGGCTCTCAAAGCAACTTTGTGGTGACCACATTACCTTCTTAAAGCTAAGGTTAAGGCCCTCACAGTCTGTACCTGTTTATATGAAGGTATTTCACTGAGGGTGTAGCTTTTAAAAGGTATCAATTGAGAGAGTGGCATGGACAAACATACACCACCAAATGTAAAATAGATAGCTAGTGGGAAGCAGCCGCATAGCACAGGGAGATCAGCTCGGTGCTTTGTGTGTGTGGTGGGATAGGGAGGGTGGGAGGGAGACGCAAGAGGGAGGGGATATGGGGATATGTGTATACGTATAGCTGATTACCTTTGTTATACAGCAGAAAGTAACACAATGTTGTAAAGCAATTATACTCCAATAAAGATGTTTAAAAAAAAGATTAAAATAAATAAATAAAATAAGGCACAGGGATGTAATGTACAGCAGAGGGAATATAGTCAATAATATTATAATTACTGTGGTGTAAAATCAGTAAGAACATTGAATCACTATGTTGTACACCTGAAACTAATATAATATTGGACGTGAACTATACAGTATTCAATACCAGTAAATAAATATATTAAAAAAATAATAAAAGATATTAACAATTGAAGTTGGAATAATTGCTTTCTTTCCCTAAAAATGAATGGAATGTAGTTTCTAGCTCTAGAACAGAGTTCTCTAAATGGGAAGCATTAAAAGATGAGTTAAAGGGCAAAGGCAGACTACTGGACGGATTCCCATCACTGCTCCTGCTGCTGGGTACCAAGTATCCCACTCGTGTGCCGAGTCCCTCTGTGTTCTCGTTGAGCTTTCTTGGTTGTTTCTTTTACTCCGAATCACAGTTGGAATGATTTAAGAAAGTGAATGCAGTGTAGTCATAGTTTTCTATTGTAAATTTCTGATGAGCCTAGAGTTGAAAATCTCATTTTCTTAAACTTCAGACCCAAATTCTGATAAATTTGTAGATATTCCTTCAGTCATGTCCTTATACTAATTGCTCATGTGAACACTGGGAATGTTCCTAACCAGAAGGAAGATGCATTTCTATTGCTTAAGCCACACATAAGATCTAATGATGGCTGCCGTCTGTGACACTAAACATATAAACAAGATAGCATCTGCCAAACTCAAAGACTTTTCTAACCTTCTAGATAATACTGGCATTCAGAAGTTAGTGAACTTATAGTTATCAAAGGGGAAAGGTGGGGGAAAGGGATAAATTGGGAGTGCGGGGTTGACCTATACACACTACTATATTTAAAATAGATAACCAACAAGGACCTACTGTATAACACAGGGAACTCTGCTCAACATTCTGTAATAACCTAAATGGGAAAAGAATTTGAAAAGGAACAGATCCATGTATATGTGTAACTGAATCACTTTGCTGTATACCTGAAACTAACGTATACCTGAAACTAACACAGCATTGTTAATCAACTATACTCCAGTATAAAATAAAAATTAAAAAAAAAGTGTTTACTTCCAGCATTCATATTCCTTTCATATATGATATTCATAAATGTGAGAAAGGGTGAAAAAAAATCCTAAATGATATTGTCATTTTCAACCTTGATTTGGGCATTATAGCTAGGAAGGCTCTGGATATCTGAACTAGATCTAGGTGGAAAGATAGTTCGGTAGAGATGAAGCTCGACAACCATTTGGTGTTGTCCTCTGTATTCAAAAAATGATGCTCTTCCCTGTGACCTCAGGTCCTCTGTCTCTGTGTCTAAGTGGAACTTCAGACAATCAGGAAGTGAGCCACTGCTTCTTCCACAAGTAGAGACCATTTCTGAACCCTAGTCTGTTACTGAAGTCACTGTCAAGAACTTAGCATCGTTTACCCCAGTTCTGCGAACCACCCTTACGCTGCCACCCCCAGCAATGAGATCCTGGACCAGTATTAAGCACTGGTAAAATGGGTTTGTAAATGATACCAACCAACCTTGTGAGGTTGTTGGAAGGATTAAATGAGATGCTGTTTCCCTGCCTCTTAGGAAGTGCTCCAGAGTCATTACATAGTTTCATGGGTAGGAGAGTGAACTCTGCTACCAGCCTGCCTAGGCTTTGAATCCTGATGCCACCACTTGTCAGCTGTGTGACTGAGACTTAATATTTTTGTGCCTTGATTTTCTTATCTATAAATTGGGATAATAATAAAACCTGCTTCACCAAACCGTTATGCGGGTATAATGAGGAATACATGAAAAGCGGTCAGGATGGGGCCTGGCACGTGGTAAACGATCAACTAACTAGTGACAGTGTTTGTGGTTGTTTTCGTTATTGTTATTAATACCTTTATGATTATATTTTATGTAGCCACTGAAATGTGTTTTTCTTTTCATAGCTACTATTAATGCATTAGTAATATGTAGTTAAATTGCTGGTATGATAGGCACTTAAATAGATACTGAATTCCTATTTGAGAACTATATCTCCCAACTGTGTGTGTGTGTGTGTGTGTGTGTGTGTGTTCTCTGAGTAGCTATGTGCCAAGTAGCAAGTAATGCTGACGCTGAAGACTTGGTAGACAGTGGTGTTTACAGAGAGTGGTCCAGGCAGGGACTGCATTTGTCTTGAGTAGATGTTATCTGAGGACAAGTGCAGCAACTCTGCCCATGTGACTTGAACTGAATTATCTTTCCCTACCAGATTGTTACTTCATTTAGAGTTTTAATAGTCACATTGTCAATAGCATGAGCTGCTTCTTTACAGCAAGACATAGCTCTGACCTCAGGAATCTTAAGAAAAGTAAGATTTTCTTTTTAAGTGTGGGCAGATATACATGGTGGAATTTATTGATTCTATCTTTGTTTTTACAAGTCCACATTTTAGTTTTCATTGCCTCAAAATGAAAAGGATGAGTACTTAGCAGGTCAGGATTAAATGATAATGTTAAGGTTATGCTCAGTCATGAACAGGACAGTCTAGTCCAGTGGAGTAACTGTTTTATTAATCAAAATCAGTTCTAAGAGCTTTATTGAATTCGGCAGTTAATTTAGGTAACCCCATTGGTCACCCTCCAGCCCACGTATATATTTTATTTACCTACCTAGATCATAAGCTCCTGGGGGCCAGGTGCGGTGGCCTTGCAGATGATCGCCCTATAGTAGAGACTCAGGTTGATTGATTTATTACATGGAAATTTGCCTTCAGAACAGTCTGTTCCGTGTGTTCTGTGTGTATAAAACGTGTTGGGCCTGGAGTTGGAACGCCTGATTTCCAGTCATAGCTTGACTCCTACACTAATTTTGATATTGAATGAGTTATTTAATGTAGCTGAGCCTCAGAATTCTTATCTGTAATAATGTGGTTAATAATACTTGCTCCACCTAACTCACGTAGTTTTTTATGAGGATTACACGAGATAATGTTCATGAAAGCACTTTGTAAAGTGTCCGTTTATACATGTGTTAGCTTTGGTCCCTGGAGTCTGAGGCACGGGTTAGGTTTGGCTCTATTGCTTACTAATGGTGTAAAACTTGGCCAATTACTTAACTTTTCTACATCCCAGTTCTTTAAATCTGCAAAATAGAGATAATAATACTTTTATCCCATAGACTTATTTTTAGGATTCAATGATATGATGCATGTGAACAGCAACTGGCATGTAGTAAGTGCTCAGTAATGTTAGCTGCTGTATCATCACCATCACCACCGTCACCATCATCATCATCATCACCATCACCATCATCACCACCGTCACCATCATCATCATCATCATCACCATCACCATCACCATCATCACCATCATCACCATCATCACCATCATCACCATCATCATCACCATCATCATCATCATCGTCGTCACCATCCAGAAGGCGTCCGGGTTAGAGACACTGACTTAACCGGGTAGATGGTTAACACTGAACAGGGAGAGAGGGAAAAGTAAAGGCTGAGGTAGTAGAAAAATGACGATCACTTTTAGTGGCTTTGTCAGGCACTATTCTTTAAGGGCCTTATGTATAAAAATTGAATCCTGCTAACCCTTTGAAGTGGGTGCTAGAAATACCCTCATTTTACAGATGAGGAAACTGAGGTACAGAGAGGGTAAGTCACTTGCCCCTGGCCAACTCAGCCATGAATGCGGTTGGACTCGAGAGCCTGTGTTCTTTCTCCCCATCCTAAAATCTGCAGGGGAAGAGAGACCTCCTGATTTGCCCACTGTAACATTCTCTTCATTACCCGCCCCATCAGCTTTGCTTAAATTTGAGTTCTGTGCCATCCAGTTCCCAACTCAGACAGAGTGACATTTAAAGTGCAGAATGGGGTGTATGTGTATAATTTCCCCCGATCTTCAAGTCTGACGCATATGTTTCTCTGCTAAATGTCCCACTAGCATTTCCAGCTTCACGTGTCTAAAACTGGACTCTTCCCTAATTTACTCTCTCCATGCCTCAGTTTCCTCAGTTAAAAAATAGAGGTGCCACTTACAGAGTTTTCTCAATGAAATGAGATCATGTCGATAAAATGCTTGTTGCGATGCCTGGCACATAGCAAGCACTGAATGAATGGACCCCGTGCTGTTACTATCACTTTGTGGGGAGCAGTTCTCAAGGCCTGGGGGCAGTAGAAGGATCTCTGTGGGACATTCTGGCTTCACTCTCCAAAGCAGTTAAATTTCCCATTAGGGCTTTGGTTTGGATATTACTGAGAGAGGGATGGGCAGAAGGTGGGGTGGGGGGAGCCCATATATACAAAGGAGTGAATTATAACAAAGAGCCTTTTCTGCTTCAGTTCTTGTGTAGAAAACATATGTTCAGTGATGCAGGCAGCATTAGGGTTAAAGACACACTGTAGGGCTGCAGACAAAAGGCCCGCACTCTTCCTGCATCACAATGTTTCCAAACATATTCACTTGTCTCACTTGTTAGCGACTGAGCTGTCAGCTGGATCCTCTTGCAAGTGTGATTTCTTTTTCCCGTTCCCTTTCAAAGGCCTCCCCCCTCCCCTCCCTTTCTCCCCCAATGTTTTACACTTCATATAATCCAGTGTGCACGACAGACAACTTCAGCCTTTGTGCTACTGATGGCTTGGGGGAAGCGGGGAGCTGATCTGATGGAGATCTTGGGTACCTTTTCACTGGCCCAAGGATTGGAAGGCACTGAGCCACTTTTAGGCCAAACATCATCCGTGGCTCAGTTGCTTAGCTCTTGGTGTAGCTAGCCATTCTTCACCTTCAATTAACAGTTCCGACAACAAATAGATAAATGCAGTGAGATTCTTAGAAGTGGCGGCTGGGAATTAGGGGTGTGTGTATGTCGTGGCAGCATTGGGAGAGTTCTTGCTCTTATTTGTGGAGTGAATATGTTTTGACGAAAAGACACAGATAAGGCAAGGCACTGCTGAAGTAACTGGAGAGAAGTTGGCTGTCATTCTGGTATTCATTATGTGAGATGTATATATATGTCCGTACTGAGTTCTAGGTCCAGGTGGTATTGCTCTGTGCCATGGCTGTCATTTAAACCTTTCCTTTTTCTTTATTGAAGGTTTTGCAGCAATGGTAAGTTTATTTCCATGGATGAGACTTTAGAAAGGCATTTTTATGTGTATTACTTTTTATTAGGTATATGTATGTAATATAAAGTATTATATGTAATACTTTTATGTATTATCTAGTAGGGCTTCCATTGCGGTGAACAGTCAGCTAGAAATATAAAGAATTAGCACACAGGCACTTCTGCCACTGATGTGTATTTACTCTTGGGCATTTCGCCTTCCCAGTCTCAGCTTTCCCCATCCTTGAAATGGGAATCACACCAGCATCACACATTATAGAGCATAGCTATAATAAAACAAATCACTGTAAGATAATGGTCAATGAAAACGCTCTCTTGTCTTTGTAGAAATCTTGTGTCTTCATTGCCACACCACTGAGTCACTTTCAAGGCTTTTGCTTCTTCTCTCTTCCAAGAGTCTTGCTCAGACTCTCTTGTGTCACGGTATTGTTTATTAGTTGAGTGGCTCATCCTGGAAAGCACCAGCATCTTCCGAGGAAGGCGAGGCAGCCGGGAGGCAGGGAATTTCCTATTGGCTTAGAGCTCTGCATGGGCTATTAGCTCATTTCAGCGGGAGAGGCAATTACAACCCTGCTAATGAATAGGCAGTCAAGTAGAATTTCCCATAGATGGTGTCTTCTGGGGTGAGGATAATTTCAACACCTCAAAATCCTGAGACATGAAACATTATATAAATATTTTCTAATGAAAAGCGCCAACAAAGTCATCCTCGCCAACACATGTCAGAACTGACAAAGGAAACTACTGATGGTATTACAATTTTTAGTGCTGTCATTTGAAAATCCTTGAAAGGAAAACATTGTGGAAATGTATATCTATTCCCCTTAGACAGAAAGTGAACAGTCTGCAAAGATTTTCGTAATGGCTAAAGCTAAGAGGCTGTAAGTTGGGATAGAATTGTACCTGAGGTGGCACCTCCCCATGTGGCCTGAAGGGGCGTGTCACCCGGGGCCAACAGTAGAACCACTGGAAAATAAATGGATTTTCTTTCCCACATTGAACGGATTCATTTCACAGAGTGATGGGGAAGGGAGGTGAGGGTAATAAGAGTGTGTGTGTGAGACTTTTCCCCCTAGTGTATAGGTTTTGTTTTTTTTTCTTCCTGTTTTGAAGGAAAGTGAATGCTTCAGAAGCTAGAATGATTCCTGGGCTCTCTTGGCAAGAATAATTATGCTGTTTCTTTCACCTCTCTATGAACCAGCTTTATTATATAGACCGCACGTAATAGTGACTAAGTGTGGACTGTACTGAAACAAACAAGTCTATTAGGGTCCTTGGAAAACAGGGGGAAAAGAACAATGATTTTGTAAACTCCATAAAGATCCAAAAAAAGGCTTTCAGTAAGTATGCAGAGACTAGAAATCAAATCCCATTTCCTATCATAAGAAGCCCGTTGTTTTAGCCCCAGTAGTTAATGTACTGTATGTGAAAGATTTAAGACTGGTTGGAAAGCTTGGCTTCTGTTTTATTAGGCTGCTATTGAAAAGCCAACAGCGTAACTTCGACTAGGTGCTTTGAGATTTCTTAATGGGCTGTCGGGGGCAAGACACCAGGGCTGTGCTATACTAGCTCTTTCCTGTACATTAAAACAACGGGGGCCAAGCGATCACATACAGAAGTATGAATGACTTGATGCTTTCTCTGTTCCATATGGCCAGCCATGTCTTTGGCAATTAATCACGTACAAAATCAGTCGAGCGCTCTCTGCAGCCTTGAAGTCAACATCTAGTTGTGCCCGTGCCCGTGGAGGCAGTGGGGTTACAGGCGTAAAGTAGCAGGATGAGGGCTGCTGGTGCCACGGCCCAGGCTGCTGGCTTCTAGAAGCGACACTTCCTTTCCTCTTCACCTTTTTTTCCTTTTTCTTTCTTTCTTCTCCTTCCTTCCTTTCTTTCTTCCTCCCTCCATCCCTCCCTCCCTCCCTCTCTCTCTCTTTCTTTCTTCCTTTTCCTTCTTACTTTTTTCCTCTCTCTATTTCTTCCCCTTTCTCTCCCCTTTTCTGTCCTTCTTTCTTTCCTTCTTTCTCTTTCCTGATTTCTCTCCTGCTTTCTTTCCTTCCTTCCTGCTCTCTCTCTTTCCTCCTTCCTCCCTTCCTTCCTATCTTCTTGCCTTCCTTGACAAGCACCTGGATCATTTTTTACCACTATCTGAAACCCCAGAGTTGCCAGCTTGGTTCTGAAGTCTAGCTTCTCCTCACCGCTTCGGCACCCCAGGTTCAGCGTCTGGGGCAGGCTGTCTTTTTCTCCAGCAGCCTGGCCATCCCAGCGGTCACCCACACGGCTGTCCTGAGAGTTCATGCAGTACCAGACAGGCTGCTGTGGCTCTGTAGCTTTTAGTGAAACACATCAAGTGTAGTGATTTCTATACTGTAGGAGGAGAAAAATGGGAAGTACTATGAAAGTGCTTTGGGCAGAAAGTTAAGTAATTGTGCAGATTCCCTGCTGTGGTATTTTAGGATTTAAAAAAAATCAGTATCCATTATCTTCTGTGATCGTTTTTCCCCCTACAAAATGCTGCTGATGACAGTTGTAGCCATTTCTAATATCTGTTGACCATTTTGTATGTGCCAAGCATTGGGCAAAGTGCTTTCGATGGATGACCTCATGTAATCATCACAAGAGCTCTAGGTGTTGTTACACAGACCCCTTGACAGATGAGGAAACTGATCAAAGAAACGTTTTCCCTGAATTCTTTCCCCATAGACATTCGTGATTATTCTCAACTAGCTCCCACATCCCAGTAGTACACAATGGGAAAATGCCAAAATATGTCTTCCAGGTACATTTTTGAGGATTCATTTGGTAAACTCTGCTGAGATGTTCATGCACATAAAGTGGGTCTTTGAGATGAGCTGAACCAAGTGTCTCTTTAGGTGGGAATAAAAGGCCGCATTGTTGGCAGCCTCTTGGAGACTTCTGCCTTTGTGCCTTCCTTTCAAGACAGCCTAGCTTATCTCCTTCTTTCCTTGGTAAGACTGGGAGGGGTGGGGGAGGGGAGGGATGAAGACGGCAGCCTTAAGTAGTCCAGTAGACGGGGCACCCAGTGGTGACTTGGTGTTATCTCTTAGCCGAGGTCATCCAGGATGTGTCTTCTCAAATTCAGGAAACAGGGGGAAGAAAGTTTGAACATTGTGTAAACATTAGCACCCCCAAAACCTCTCGCTCCTGGAGAGGGAGATAAAGTAGGCAAAAAGGCTGAGAGGAATGTTTATTTGTTCTGCTGGGCTGTGGATCCAAGCGCGCTGGAAATCTTTGGCGGTGCCCAGTCCAGTTTAGAAAATGTGAAGGCATCACTCAGCATTGAGCTGCAGAGGCCTCACAAAAGAGCCATCTGAAACTGACAATCAGTAAATGAAGGAAGACCCGAGATCGACCTCTCTTTGATGGGACTAAGGCTATCTCAGTGGGTTCTGTGCCTTTCTTCTTTTTTTTTTTTAAAAAAAAGGGGGGGAGGGGGAAGAAAGAAAGAAGAAGAAAAAAAAAAAGTGTTCCTGAACTTTTGAAGAGGCGAGCCCTGGTTGGGTTTTTGACAGCCCGTGGCAATGTTGATGTGAGGAAATAGCTTTCCCAGCTGATAACATCTTAAAGCAAGTTTCTTCACAAGTTGAACCTTTAGCCCTCATTATCAGTCAGAGCATATCTTTGTAATTTGTGTGTGCAGAGGGGAAATACAACCCTAACATGAGGCAGCTATGTATATAAAAAGTGTTAGGAACGGCATTTTTCCCACCATGACAGTAGGACTTTTTTTGGTGGTGGTGAGGGTATAGGGAGATGCTGGGAAGGTGGGAAAGGTATGCACTTCTGGCATGCTGGTGTTTATATGGCTTTTGAAATTGGAATAACAGCAGCAGATTTTTTTTTTTAAGTGAACTAATCAGAGGGATCACCAGCCACCAGCCATATTTGTAGACTGCCTCCTGTTTCCATGTGTTTTCTCGGACAAAGTTTTCTGATTTGTAAGAAGGATGGATTAAGGTTAAATCTAGGTTTTGGAGTTGAAGGCCTATCGTAAGCTATTACTCCAGATCAGAAGGGAATCAAAAAAATTAAAGACTTATATACCATTATTAGTAATGAGTAAATACCGTAATGCTCCTTTTAAATCTCAGAGTGATTCCTGTCTGAAAACCTTATATGCTACAAATTCTGCATAATGCATGCATGTTCATATGTGCTTTCCTTATGATACCCTACAATTAGGACATATTGAAAGTTACTGAACGTAAAAGTATAGCCAACAAGAATTAGGTGAATTGCTCAGTTTTAACTGAATGAATTCCGAATTGGGGGACTTTTTCCAAGAAAGATGTGAATATACACCTAAAATTTAAGCCTTCTTAGAGCCTTATGTTGGCTTTCCTTTTCTCGTTCTTGTTCAGTCTCTTTCTCCTCTCTCTCTCTCTCTCTCTCTTTCTCTTTCTCTCTTTCTGGTTCTGGATTTTTTACTTAATCTTTTATGCATTAAGTTTTGAGCCAGGAGAAGCTAAAAACACTGTGGAATTCTTGGAGGTCCGTAGAATGCTGTGGGTTGCCAGAATCCAAAGTAGTTTTCTCTACTGAAATGGACAGAGTGAGACTTCTTTCGGCTTATCAGGAGGGTATGCATGGATTAACTGTTATCATAGCGTCATAGTAAAACTATCTATTTCTAGATACATCCATCCAAATGAATATTGCCGTTCTAAGTAGTCACCTAGGGATTGCAAATACTTAATTTTTCTTGATGCTTTTGTTTAAAAATAGGTTTTGTAACTTTTTTCTTAGATTTATCTTCAGGAATAGTTTGAATCAAACCAAAGCTTGTTTCACATATATTTTTTTTTAATCTTGAATAGTACTCTGTGACTGGATTGGTCATCTTATTCACCAGACATGTCATTTGGCTTTATTTGTTCCACAAGCATCTATAAGGAGTCCACTTTCATGACCTGGCACCAAACTTGGTACCTTGGAGGATATTAAGAAGAAATGGGTATAGACCCAGCTGTTCTCATAGAGCTCACACTCTGGAGGAGGCAGGCTCTAGTGAATAATTAATTGCAATGGAATATGACGTGATTTGTGAGATGCTCAGGGGTGACACATAAGAAGGGGTGACCCACTCTACTTAATGTGGTGGAAGGTTGTGGTTCCTGCAAGACTTCACAGAGGAGGTGTTATTTGAGATGTTTCTTGAAGAATTAGTAGTTACTGGTAAGCTATACAACCAGGTACAGGAAATATGTAGTCTAGAATAGTCATGTATTTTCAGGGAACTGCAATTAGTTTTATATGGAATAGAAGATAGGAAGAGCTAAGATTTGAGAAGTAAGCAGGGCCTATATTAAGATGAGTTTTTTTATTTTTATTTTTTGGGGTTTTTTTTCAGATTAAGGAATCTAGGCTTTAAAAAAAAGTATTTTTTTGTATCTCTCAGGTGCAATAACTGAACGCTACGTGAACAGAGCTGCTCGGGCTTAGGTGGGGTGTTTGGAGGCTGAAGCTCCTTGTCTCCTTTGACACTGACATACTCCTCTTGTAGGAGGTAAATTCATGAAAGGGGTGAGATTGACCCAGGGACGCTAGTTTGGACGCCATTTCATGGTCCAGATGAGAGATGGCCTGGACTAAGCCTATGGCAGTGGGGAAGAAATAAGTCTAAGTCATATTGAACAGATAGGAATAATAGGTGTTGATGTTTAGGTATAGGGAGGGCAGAGAAAGGCAGAGGAGGAGACTGGGGTGATTCCTAGATGTCTAGTTTGGATGACTGCATTGATAGTGGTGTCATTCACCATTCTAGGGAAGTAAAGGGAGAAGGAGAAGTTTGATGGAGAGCAAAAATTGCAGTTCAGATGTGGATGAGTTGAGGTTGAGGTGGCATGTCTGAGGTGTATGTTGAAGGAGAGCTAGCCGGTGGTTGGCTCTATGGGGCTGGAACTCAGCAGAGAGGTCTGCTTCTAGGTAGAAGTCTGCATGAAGTCGTTGGCCTACAGGGACCCCTAAAGCCATTGGAGGGGGAGGTCACCCACAGAGAGCACAGGCAGCAGAGAGGAGAGGAGAACCAAGGGCAGAGCCCTGGACTGACTGCAGTTGAAGGTTTCAGAACGAGGCACCCCCCCATAGGACACTAAGAAGGACAGGACAGGTGTTGGGTAGTGGCCTCAGAGAGAGACAGGTCTACTAATGGAGTGGGGTCCAGTGAAATCAGGACTGATTCTAAAAATAAAACCCAACTTCCAGGGATCAAGATTTTCTCCCACTAGGGATGCGCAAAAGAGGATATGCCTCTGGCTTCTGGTAGAGACTCCTTATGGTGGTGGCTGTTCAGCGGTTGCCTGATTTCCTTGAATTTTTTTGTTCCAGGTCATAGACACTTTAAGGAATCCTCTTGCTAAAATAGCAGAGCTTAGCACAAGGTTGATGAGTGCGTTTAAGATGAAACTAAACAATCATAATCACAGTGGCGCAGGACTGGGCAACTAGTCCTCACAAGAACCCGTAGGGAGGCTGTGTGGTCATCTCCATTCTGCAATTGTGGGAAAGGCCATAGCTAGGAAGTGGCAGCTGGGATTTGAACAGCCAGCTCTCTTTAGAATATTCTTAGTCTTTTCCTGATAGGCCAGCATTTCCATAGATTTTGGTTGAAACAGAATCACTAATGAAAGGAAATTTAACCTCCAGAGCATGATCCCTAAACGTATGGTTTACTTTCCCTATATTTTGGGGGGAGGAAAGGCAGAATGTGTTTCAGTAATAGCATACGGTTTAAAAATTGGTGCTTGTTTGAAGACAGTTCTGTGTTTCTACTGCTGGTGAAATGGGCTGTTAACATTTCCTGTGAAAAGCCAACCCTTGCAGAGCCAACACTATTATAAGGATAAAAATATCACTAGTAATTTTTATAAAAAGAATGCCCTTTGACACTCTGAAATTTCCTTTTGTGCAAGGACTTCTTTTCACTCTAAATGTTATGAAATATTTAATTTTAGGGTCTGAATGCTCAATCTAAGTTCACCCATCCTTTTCCAATATCTAAAAAAAAATTTTTTGTAACAGAATTTGTTTTGTAATCCAGATATGTTTTTCTATATTTTTACTAACTACTTATCTTTTAGGCATATTTATATGTAAACTTGTTCTCTACATTCTTTCTTGTCCTAAAAATGTGATGAGAATGAATTTTAAAAATTAAAGTTTATAAAATTTACGTACAATAAAATCGACTTTTTTGGATATAGAGTTCTATGAGTTTCAACATATGTATAAACTCCTATAACCACCACTACAATCAGGATACAGACTAGTTCCCTCATTCCAAAAACTCCCTCACTGATTTGCTCTCTGTCCCTATAATTTGCCTTTTCCAGAAAGTCAAATAAGTGGAAGCATGCGGTGTTTTATCTTTGGAGACTAGCCTCTTTCACTCAGCATACTGACTTTGAGATTCATCCAAGTGGTTACATATATCAATTGCTCGTCCCTTTTATTTGCTGAGGAGTATTCCATTGTATGGATGTATCACAGTGTGTTTATCCATTTACCCTTGGAAGGACATTTAGGTTATTTCCAGTTTTTGGCAATTACGAATAAAGCTGCTATCAACATCTTTATGCATGTTTCTGTGTGAACATAAGTTTTTATTTCTTTAGGTAAAGTCCTAGAAATTGGATTGCTGGTGATATATTAAGTGTGTGTGTGTGTGTGTGTGTGTGTGTGTGTGTGTGTAACTTTATAAGAAACTACCAAACTCTTTACCAGAATGACACTCTTTTGCATTCCCACCAGCAATGTATAAACTTTTAATAACCTGAATACTATTTTAAACACTCTTGGCTTGAGGCTGGCAAATTGTGTTTCACAGTTCCTAAGGCTTTTGAAGAGATATCCCGCGACAAAGGGAGAACCTCCAGGTCCTCCATACCTTCAAAGCTTCAAAGAGAACTGCTCCAGTTTGTTTTATATATTGAATTTCATATAAGAATACACTTAGGGAGAAAAGAGGTTTATCTGTGAAGTACTGGAAAACCATCGAGGTAGGGCAGTGCATCCAGAGCGTGGGATGTGGACCATGGTGTTACCCAGGGTGATGCTCGGTGGCGCTCTGCACATAGTGCAGACTCTGCACATAGTGAGGACAACTCGGAGAAGGTGATTCCCTTTTCAGCTCCTTTTCAGTTCCTGTAATTGTGGCGAGGAGGTCTTCTTTTAGACTGATATGTCTCTAACATTCTCCTGTACTTGTTCATGTCTTCTTTTACAAAGAGGAAGCTGGCTTTAGCCTCAGAGCCTTCAGCAAGCAACAGTATCCATCTAGAATGAAGTAAACATATAACTTTGATATTAAATATTATATACTTTATATACAAATATGGCAAGAATTATGAGACTGAGCTAGAATGACTAAAGTTTGGGAAACTCAGAACTAGGGGAGCTAGTTATTTAAATAGACCAGGAAGTGAGTCCTTTAGTGAAGTGAAGAGAGCTCCTTGGTAG
Organism: Orcinus orca; assembly: GCF_937001465.1. NCBI lineage: Eukaryota > Metazoa > Chordata > Mammalia > Artiodactyla > Delphinidae > Orcinus > Orcinus orca. Next base: position 30,595,824 of record NC_064578.1, on the reverse strand, counting down.
AGCACATAACTGTCTCTTAGTTTATATATTTTATGAGTTTTAAGCCTATATGATAGTAATTTCCTAAAAGAAGACAGTCTTCCATTGCTCTTTGGTTTTGCAATACTTGTTTTTCAAGTTCCTGCTTTTATTACTGATTTGACAAATATTTATTCAAAGTCATTAGGGGAGCAGTGGGGATACAGTGGTAACTAAACAGACACGGTCCCCTGCCCTCATCAAATTCACTTCCTTCGATCCTTCCTCCTTCCCCTCTTAGAGGCTCTTTAGGATCCTTGGAAAACAAGGGCTTCTGGATAAAATTTAAATTATATGAAAGGCAGAGAAGAGATAAATGACTTTTTTGGAAGTTATTTTAATACAGTCAAATGGAGAAATAATTTTATTTTCATCATGTCTTTGGAGCCATCTAGATGTGTATTTTGTTTTCTATTTGAAGCATTTTTAAGTAAAATAATATGTACCTGCAGACATAGTGATAAACTACATGACTTTCTGAGGTTCCTTCCGACTTTAAGTACGTGAGGTGGGGTATCACAGACAAGGAGCAATGCTGTTGTTAGAATACCTGTTGATGCCAGGACCTCTCCGAAATTAGACAACTTTTACGTTAGAGGTCGCAAATTGGCAGCTGCCTGAGTTCTGTTTAGCCATTGTTGTTTCTTGTTTGCCCCACATGGTATTTAAAAAAAGTTTGGGAGGAGGGAGGGGCGATATAGGGATGGGGGAGCGGGAGGTACAAACTGCTGGGTGCAAGATAGGCTCAAGGATGTAGTGTAGAACATGGGGAATATAGCCAATATTTCGTAATAAATGTAAATGGAAAGTAACCTTTAAAAATTGTATTAAATGCAAATCAAAACCACAATGAGGTATCACCTCATACCAGTCAGAATGGTCAGTATCAAAATGTCTACAAATAATAAATGCTGGAGAGGGTGTGGAGAAAAAAGAATCCTCCTACGCTGTTGGTAGGAATGTAAATTGGTGCAGCCACTATGGAGAACAGTATGGAGGTTCCTTAAAAAGCTAAAAATAGAGCTGCCATATGATCCAGTGCATATATCTGGAGAAAAACATAATTTGAAAAGACATATGCACCCCACTGTTCATGGCAGCACTATTTTCAATAGCCAAGACATGGAAGCAACCTAAGTGTCCATCGAGAGATAAGTGGATAAAGAAGATGTGGTGTATATATACAGTGGAATACAGCCAAAGAATGAAATAATGCCATTTGCAGCAACATGGATGGACCTAGAGATTATCATACTAAGTGAAGTAAGTCAGACAGAGAAAGACAGATATCATACGATATCGCTTATATGTGGAATCTAAAAAAAAAAAGATACAAATGAACTTTTTTACAAAACAGAAATAGACTCACAGACATCGAAAACAAACTTATGGTTACCAAAGGGGAAAGGGGGTGAGGAGGGATGAATGAGGAGTTGGGGATTAAAATATACATACTACTATATATAAAACAGGTAACCAACAAGGACCCACTGTATAGCACAGGGAACTATACTCAATATCTTGTAATAACCTGTAACGGAAGAGAATATAAAAAAAGAATATATATATTTATATATACATATGTATATATGTATAACTGAATCACTTTGCTATATACCTGAAACTAACACAACATTGTAAATCAACTATACTTCAATAAAAATTTTAAAAATAAACCAAATTTGTATAAAAACTAAAACTTTAAAAAATTAGCTTCCAGCATTTTAAAATTACAAGTTTTCACATTTGAAAAAAAAACAGGTTTCTTGTTTATTTTGAAAATTCATGAATCTTGCACTGACAAAACAGCTTTTCTGAATGGCAGAGTTGTCTGGGGCTGAGTAGTGGCTATCTTTTTAGATAGAGCATATGCCCTCTTCAGGAACCTTGCCTCACTCATTCATGTTACCTTTCTGGCCCTAATGGCTATTTGAATTTGCAACCCTGCTTTAGCTATTGGGAGCCTGGGTTTCATGCCATAGAATCGCCTAGAGAAACGCAGCATTCCTCCCTGTGCTGGAGGGCCGAAAATGTTGACCTGGGAGCTCATAGAGTATCCAGTTGGTTATATCGCCAGTATAGTAGCTGTAATTCTGGGTCCAGGAGGAAGAGATCAGCGTCCTTTTTCCTGGCTAATTCTAGTCAGGTTATCGTGGATCCTTCCTTTACAGTGAAGATACTACTTCCAGTGTTACCTGTTTGTATCAGTTAGGGTGCTTGATTGTAAGCAACAGAAACAGATTCTGGTGAATTTGAACAAAATGGAACTTTATTGAAAGGATATTGGATAGCTCAAGGTATCAAAAGAAAGAATGATCTGGACTCAGAAAGTTCAGGAAACCGGGAATACTTTGAGGACCATGGGTGGTAGAAACTAAGGAAATAGATAAATTGCCTCCACATTTGTTTCCCCTTTCTTTGTCATTCTTAAGTGTCTAAAGTCCTGGAAAAGAGAATCAGGTTGGCCTGACCCACATCCTTGTTGGGGGAAAGCAGGACACTGTGGTTGACAGTGATTACTGTCACTTCTAAGATTACATAAAAGACTTCCCCACAAGGAGATCTGGGTGCTCTTATAGGAAAGGAGGACTGGGTATGGGTGGGAGGCAACCCAAACAGCAAATGTTCACCACACCTCTTCTCAAGGTTGTCATGAAGATATTAAATATACACTGTAAAATGTGGTAGAGGACTAAATAAGTAGTATTTCAAGATCCATGAGCATCAAATTTTGAGTGCGCTTTTCAAGTAAATGAAGGTATTGACATCAGTTAAATAAGAAATACACTGAGTAATTAGAACAGAGGAAGTGGCAGTTTTATTCCTTTTGGCAACTGCTTTGGTTATAACATCTCCAAAGAAGCCCCCTACCTTTACATGAAAAACAACACTTATAAATCTTAAAGGTTTCTCCTCCAGTTATGTGAAGATAAATACATGTGATGAAAAGTTCTGTGATTAAAACTTGAAAGGCATTTGCTCACTCAAATTTCAAGTGCCAGTAGAATACTTTCCATTGTTTTCTTAATTGTTGTCCTAGTGTCACAGACATTTGCATGTTTAAAATACACATAAAAAGAGCCTACAGGGCTTCCCTGGTGGCGCAGTGGTTGAGAGTCCGCCTGCCTGTGCAGGGGACGCGGGTTCATGCCCCGGTCCGGGAAGATCCCATGTGCCGCGGAGTGGCTGGGCCCGTGAGCCATGGCTGCTGAGCCTGCGCGTCCGGAGCCTGTGTTCCGCAACGGGAGAGGCCACAACAGTGAGAGGCCCGCGTTCCGGAAAAAAAAAAAAAAGAGCCTACAGAGGTGAGCTGTAGATAAAGTTGAAATGACAGTTTCAAATTTGAGTTTTGATGTAATGCTACTTGTTAGAGTAAACAGGGTGTCACGTGCTTGTGCTTTGACTGCTTGAGTGGTTTTTGTACTCACCCGTGAGCCTAATTTTTTTTTAAGGACCACAACAATAGCCAAAGAATAAATGATTCTTCCTCAAATCATAAGTCTACTCTGTATAAGAATCCCTGTACCTACTATTCGAAATACGTAGTGGATTTTCAAAGCTGGAAAGATATTCATGGAGATACACTGTTCTCTGATTCTTGTGCTCTGGGTGTTTCTTTCTTTGCAAGCTCTTGATTTGCAACAAGCACGGAAAATGAGTGAACCCCCCCTCAAAAAAAAAAAACTCCTGGCATGGATGGAAATAGAAATTAATGATTCAAATAAGAAAGAGTGCAGTAAGCCTTAGCTGGGTGGCAGGAACGAGAGAGAGGGAAAGTCAAAGAAACAACTCATGGTAAACTGTATGTGAAAATCATTTCTAATAATAGCTCGTGGTAGGCAGTTCCCAGGATAAAAAAGTCGTTGGTGCACTGAGAAAATTAGAACGAGAACGCACAGTATCTTGATGTGTTACTTAAGGCAATGGAGCTTTAGAGTTTACCTTGTGTGCCATGTACATTGATTAAACACAAAATATATGCTGGCCATTTTTGACCATCATTTATTGTATTGATTTGTTAGCAGGGGAACTATAATAAAAAAGCCATTGATTTACTGTCCTTATTTGCTTATGGGCTTTTTTTTATTATTAATTTTTTTACTTTCACTTTCTCTTTTGGGGGATCATTTCTTCTAGACAAATGCTGTGCTTCGGGAAGTTAGAAGAGAGGGGACCCCTGTAGAACAAAGGAATGAGATCTTGACGGCCATCCTTGCCACACTCACCGCTCGCCAGAACCTGAGGAGGGAATGGCATGCCAGGTTTGTTTTATTACGAAATGGGATTTGTCGTCCCTGGAAAACAAGAGCTTTCTTTGGCTAAGCCCTTCCTGACAGCTGGTCTCATCCCTCTCATTGGAGGGGCCACGAAAAAGAAGCAAGTTACAGATGCTTTCAGCCAAAGTTAGCTTTCCTACACATGGTACCTACATTAATTGTAATGATCTGTGATGTCATCTGTGTGCATGTATGATTTATCCCCGAGTAGAACATTTAGCAGAAATGTTTGCATCTTGAGAGTACGGTAATTTAAGTACCTGATGTTGGAGAACCCTTTTAATCAACCATCTAAAAGACGAGCATTGCTGTTTAGTTCGAGCAGATGTCTGGGAAATCCACACGGTACTCTTACATCACTTGGGAGGCAGATCGCTTGAACTTAGTCTATTCAACAACCCCATTTTCAGAACTGACCAAATAGAAATGACTTTGGCTTCAGCCCAGTTTCTTTGCACATGGACTTAGCTGTGGTTAGAAAGCTGTTAACTGGTAGCAAGTTTCTGCAGACCATCAGGTTTTACAGAATCGGTGCTTGCATACTAAATGCCACGTTACCCTGCTCTTCTTCGCACAGCGGCTGGTTGGTTGGTAGAAACCTGGAACCAGTTCCCTCAAACGTTAGTTATCCTTCAGATGCATAATGTGTATTGTTGAATTACCGTCTGTCTCTAAGCAAGAGGTAGAGGAATCAGGAAAATGATGCTGGATTTTGTGTCAGAGTCTCATTCTATGCTTAAAAATTCTGTGTGCCTGGGAGTCAAGAACATTTATTGATAGCCATGATATCCTCCAAATGAGTCCATGCCACAGAATTACAATCATTGATGGCTTTACTAGTAACAATTCTCATAAAAATAGATTTGCCTGAACAAGCCTGAAGAGGAGCATTTTCCAAGGAAGGAGACAGTTAAGAGGATGAACTGTCCATTCGAATTGGGTATCAGAAAGCTGCTTTTTCACATGTGTGTATTGTCTCTGAATTTAGACTTGCATTGAAACCATAATTTTAAAATTCCCAGTGACATTCTCCCCTTGCCCCCTTTTTTGTAGTGTGGTCAGGGTAAATGACAGTTTCAACTACAGTCATGAAATGACTTTCAATTGAAGTTTCAATAATTAATTTTAACATTTTCTTTGTATTACAGTTTAAATATGTATATTCACTCAAGTATGGATATTCTATTAAATAGCGGAATATCCATGAGGGGACATCTAAGAGGCTTCTCTCTCTCTTTGACCTTTTATATCTTTTCCCCTGGTGATTTCTTTTGTTTTTGTTTTTTTTTTGGCTGCGCTGTGGGGTTTGTGGGATCTTAGTTCCCTGATTAGGGAGTGAACCCGGGCCCTCGGCAGTGAAAATGTGGAGTTGTAACCACTGGACCGCCAGGGAATTTCCCTGGTGTTCTTACTAAATAGGAAAGGGATAAAGAAAGAGGTGGGGCGGGGGGCGGGGGGTGGAGAGAGAGAAGGAAGGAAGGGAAGAAAGAAAGAGAGAGAGAGAGCCCCCTGTAAACTCTCTCCCATCCCCCCAACCCCTCCAAAGACAGCACAGCGAGAGGAAATGTCGAGAATGGATGTCTTCTATCGAGTGCATTTGGTTTGTTAACAATAATTTCCTTATACACCAACTCATCAGACAGCGTGGCCAAAATGGCCTGTTTAAAAGGAGTCTGGTTTCAGCATTTCTGGCCCTTAACTGCTAACAATTTAATCAGGAGCTGGTGCCAGAGCTGAAGTTGATGTAGTCTAGCATCTGAAACAAAACTTCTCGAGTCCTTTGTGGCAGGGGAGGAGACAAGAAAGGGCTTAGCAGCTGACACTCTGCAGACCTCCTTAAAACTAAACACCTGAAAGAAGATTTCAAGCGGGTGGTGTCTTGAGAGCTCAGAAGGAAGTGTCCTCAGAGTATTAAATAACCATAATCCTTCCCCCTGCCCCTTCACCAGCACCATTTGATGTTTCCCATCCCGGTGACCTATCTAAAAGACTCATCCGTATCGTCTGTATAAACAGACAGTTACCATCCACCTTTCTTTTCCTCATCAAAGCTTCCTCTGGCCGTCTGGAATCGGGCATCGCCTCGAGTAGCCATCGGGCGTGTGGTGGTGAAAGTTATAAAACACCCACTGCGGCACTGACTGAGCTGCCAGTGTTTCAGACGTTGGCCTGTTGTGTACCTTGGAATTACACAAGGAAAAACGTGCTTTGAGAGATAATAATTAGCGCTCACCAAAGGCCAAGCAGTGGGTTAACAGTATTTTACTTTCATCAAAGCTATCAGGGGATCCTTTAGATTTAGATAATAGAAATGTTTTCCTCTGAAAGTTAAATGCAGATGACTCTAATTACCTGATATTGCACGTTAGAGAACGCATTAGGAAGAGTACAACTTCGAGAAATTTAGGTCACCTGAGACTCCACAGCTGGCGGTAGCTTTAGTATAAGTCTGTTGTAGTAAAGGTTCCTCCCACTTCAGTAGGCTCATTTATGTTAATGATATTAGGGAGACTATATTAAGTGCAACTTGTAACTTGGTTTGAAAATATTTGTCTCTCTCTCCTCGGCCAGGAGCCGAGCCATTGTTTGGGACTCACTGAAGTCTCTTAAACTGAAAGCATATGTTCCCTGTAATTTAGCTTTTGGAGGAAAGTGTCAATTCTGCGTGACTTGGGGTAACTGAGTTTGTCACAGTGTCACACAACCCTGGGATTCTAGAGGCACATCTGAGTGCTGTGGGTTTCCTTCCCCAAGCCCAGTAATCCCATAAACAACCCTCTCCAAATAGACTTATTAGGGCTGTCTATTCACTTCCCCAGAGTTGAATGATCCAAAGCACTTCGGGAGAAGCCGTGTGAATGCAGGGTAAGTGTTAACAGAAGTGGTACAGAATTTCTGAAGATTTGGCTTTGTTTATACAGTCCACTCTGCCTGATGGACAGCTTGTTATAGCTTTTAAAGAACTGGGCAAGCCCTCTGATCTGACCCCTTCTTGACCTCTGCAGCCCAAAGGTCAGCCTGCAGCTAATAAACTCGGAGGTTCTTAGGGTCTACTGTAGGAAGAGGCAGAAAAAGAGCAGCTGCAAGGGCTGGGTGTCTCCGGATAGGCTGCTTTAGGGTCACTCTCTGATAATGAAAATGATTACCAAATTATATGGAAGTTTAACCGCAGTAGTGAGTGAGAGGAGGGTGGAGCCCGATGTATTAGGTTTGATAAATGAACTGTGAAGAGGCCCATCTGGCCCTCAGCATCTTTTCTCCCCCTCTTTCCCTACCAAGGGGAAACATTTTAAAATAACAGCAGTACATATAGACTCAGTGACCCATGCAAGGAGCTGGAATGGATTAAGATTTAATGGTGACAGTGGAAGAAATTATCATTTGAAAAGTGCACTAAAGAAAAGGTACAGTTCAATGTCCAGGCCTGAGTTGTTTTTCTAAATAAGAAACAGGAAAAATCAGCGCCTTTGTTTATTTTGCACAGGTCACAATGAGAAGCAAATTATTTTTTTCCTGCTTGCGTGCATAGTCTAGAGAATGTAACTAAGTCAAACACTGGCAAAAACGCTTTACCAAAAAGCTGTGATCTGTTTCAGCATCTGGCCACCGAAGATTATACATTCTTTTTTCTTTTTTTTTCGATACTTAATATACATGTGACTCTTGCACACTGTTTTACTACCACACTTGGCAGTTTTTTAAAAAATAAGAAAGCACCTAATGTTAATTGAGTAGATAGTCTGTTCCTTTCTTTATTCCTTTTTCAAAGAAACATCATTGCGATGCTCATTAGTGCCAACAATGGGTCGGTCACAAGCTATATGTTCCCTTACTTGTTAATGGATAAGAGTAATCTATTTAAAGCTCTCTCCCAGCTTCCTGTGGGCATTGAGGGTCCTGGTTTCTGACCAGTGACATTGGCATTCACAAATCTCCGTGCTCTTCTTCGGGGGCACATGCCATGCCTCTACTTTCTGAAAGAGAACGATTTTATTCCATGAATATTTTTGTATATTTTGTATGCCTACTATATACAAAATACCGTGTGAGGTGCTGTGTATGAGATAAATTCTTAAACTGTGCTCAGTGGCCAATTTAAGAATTTGTCTGGGGACGAGAATTTAGCAAGTTCCTAGAAAGAAGCTGTGAAAAGCAGTGGAAAAGAAAGTGGTGGAGCCCTCGTGACCACAACAGAGTGGCATGTTGCTCTTGCCCTCCTAGGAAAGTATTTAACTGTAGATGTCTCTGAAGTCTAGCATTGCCGTACTGTTGAAAATCCCTTATGTTGAACTCTATTGTCTATATCATACAAGCCTCACCCAGACAATTCTTGTGTTTAAAATAGAAATAAAAACCTTCTAAACATTACCCAAAGGTAGCATTTTTTCATCCTGGTTTTGACTCAACTGTGTATGTCCATGGAGATTTACAGAGGTTTTGACTCAACTGTGTATGTCCATGGGGATTTACAGCGAGCAGAAAGCTGGGTGAAGGATAACTCGGGGAGCTGAGGAACGCTTCTAGAACGAACTGTGCTTTTTACCTTTAAAGTACTCTCCTTTAAATTTTTGCTCAGTAAGGTGCAAATACAAAAAATAAGACAAAAGCCAGGCCATTCGGGGGTTTTTGAGAAGCCAAATTGAGATGTAATTCATATAACATAAAATTAATCATTTGAAAGTATACAGTTAAGTGGGTTTTTTTTTTTTAGTATATTCACAAGATTGAACAGCCATCACCATTATTCAATTTCAGAGCATTTCCATTACCCCAAAATGAAACCCTGGACCTGTGAACAACCACTCTCAAGTTCCCCTTCTCCCCACACTCCCTGTCAACCACTTTCTGTCTAATCTGTTGTACTTTCTGTCTCTATAGATTTGCCTGTTCTGAACATTTTCTATAAATGGAATCATATAATTTGTGACCTTTTGTATCTGGCTTTTCTTATTTAGCGTAATGATTTCAAGGTTCATCCACATTGTAGCATGTATCAGTTCTTCATTCCTTTGTATTGCCAAAAAAATATTCCATCGTATGGATAGAACACGTTTCGTTGATCCATTCATCAGTTGATGGACATTTGGGTTGTTTCCACTTTTTGGCACTTATGAATAATGCTGCTGTGTACATTTATGTACAAGTTTTTGAGTGGCATGTTTTCACTTCCTTTGAGTATAAACCTAGGCCTGGAACGGTTGGGTCACATAACAACTCTATGTTAACTTTTTGAGAAACTGCCAGACTCTTATCCCCAACTGCTGCACCATTTGACATTCCCACCAGTAGCACACAAAGGTTTTGATTTTTCCACGATCTTGCCAACACCTGTCCTTTTACCTTTTTTAGATTACAGACATCCTAATGTTATCTCATTGTGGTTTTGATTTGCATTTCCCTGATGACTAATGATGTTGAGTGTCTTTTCATGTGCTTGTTTAACACCATTAGTTTTTTTATTAGGAGATTTTAAAACATGACAGACTTAAGGACTTATCCCTTAAGTGGTAAGGAAGTCACGAGCCTATGAGGGGTATCTGGCTAATAAGATGGATGGAGTTCCAGGCGAAGCTGGCATGAGTGTGCAGCTGTGCCCATCTCTCCATTTCCATGGCTAGGCCTGGCCCTTGATTTGTTGGCAGGTGGCCCACGTGCATATTTTGTTTGTTTGTTTCTGTAGACCCCCTACTTCTCCCTTCTACCATTGTCTTTCATTTCTTTCATTGTAGAATCTCTGAGCATTGCACACTGGATAGGAATGTAGGCTAATTAAGTGGAAACTCTCCACCTAAGTTCTTAACTTCTAGGCTCAAACAGGGCCTACTGTATTCCCGTAGTAGACAACTTCATTTGGGTCCAAGGAGCTTAGAATGGTACTGAGAAAAGTTTTTTAAACATGTTTATGGCGGTTTCTTAGCAAAGCTTTTAGAACTACTTCCTTCTAAGAGTTAAAAGTAATTCTCTAGACCTAGACGTCTTTATAAGACATGTCTTCCCCATATTGGGCTTTGGCTTCTCAAAAAAACTGCCAAGTTAGCATCTTTTCTAGACCAGTAAAACAACCAAACATCTTCCTATTGACCATCTTGCTCTCCTCCACAGCCCCAGCCATCACCCCTTACCTCCAGGATGGATCCACTTTAGACACTTTTGTTAGGGCTCCAAAATCTAGTTGTCATAACCCTGACATTGTAATGAACAGGATTTACTTTTCTAAGCGAATCAGCTTCAGAACCCTGATCTGGGTGCAGCAAGTCTAACGGTTTGTGTAAATGACTCTGTGGGTCGACTCTGGTTCTAAGGCCAGCACAGTACTGTTTTCTCCACGGTTATCTGGTCTCTCCTCTTGTCTCCTGGCAGGATTGAGTTCTATTCAAAACTGACAGGTTGGCCCAGTCCAGTTTCACAATTATAAACGATTATTTACCGAGTGCTTGTTATGTACAAGTTAACTGTGTTCAATGCTGTGCGAAGTGGCAAGATGAGTGTGAAACAGTCTCAACTCTGAAATAATTTATAGTTTAATGTAGGGGAGGGCAAGGGGAGAATAATAAGAACACAATGGCTAGCATGCAGATTTTCATTCTTTTTTGTGTGTGGCACTGTGGGAAACGGAAGAATGATTTAGCAATGGAGTCTCGTCCCAGGAACTTACAGTTTGATAGAAGCTTATGAGGAGGAGTAACCCAACATGTATTATATATGTACTTGATTCTGTGTTTATATTTTTGTCTCTCCTACCAGAATGTAAGCTCCTTGAGATTGGGTATTTGGCTGTGCACCAACTAGAAAACCTGCACAGCATAACTTTAAGCTGTCTCCTCCGTTAGAACGGTGCCCTGTGTGAGCCACATGCTTGCTGCCTGCGCATCTCACATCCCCTGTGTCTAGAACAGTGCCTGGCACTCAGATGGATTCAGTGGCTGACTGAATAAAAGCAGCTTTCTCCTCAACCCACTCCTGTATTTATATTTGTGTTTCTTCTTAATTTGAAGAGGAATGAACGTTTGAGACACTGCCAGCGGTGGAAAACTTGAAACTGGATGTAAGGAGAGCTCTCTGATAGGCACTTCTCTGGTATTTAACTCCCAACACAGCACCTCTGACCCTTACTTCCAGCATGAGGGAGGAAGGGTGTCATGGGCACAGGCTGACTTGGGTACTTGAGGAAGAGCCCAGGAGTGAACAGCATGGAACTGAGCTGGGTTCGGGACAAAAAGACATGGTTTCCTCCCTGAGCCAGCCATTCCTGAGTCCCTGCCCTTCCTGGAAGTGAAATAGAATGAATGAAGAAAGGAAGAACAGGGGGAGGGGGAAAGGCCTCCCTAGGGGCATTTCTCTGAATAAAGGAATAGGTTTCAGGCCAGGAGGGACAAAGCTGAGGCTAAATATGGCTTCGAGTCCATATCTCAAAGGACAGCTGCTCCCTGCTGGTTATCTGCTGACATCCTGATATGGCTCTGATGGTATCAGTACAGTGATGAGCTCAGTCTTGGCGGCTAGGCATTGGGGCCAGAATTTGTTTTCCATCCTAGAAGTTGTGGTCACAAAAAGTGGAACCACCAGCCTTGAGGATGGGCTATGGGATGATGAGAGTGATGTAATTATCTTCTGAGACAGCACATGGTGAGTCATCTGACCATGTCAACTGCTGTCATTCATGCCACAGAGAGTGGCTGCTGCTTCAGGCCAGGTTATTTGGGGACCAAAAGCTGTGGCATTTCCAGTTCAGTAGCTGTCTCCTGCAATGAGCTAAATTTGTGTGCAGCATTGTGGGTGGGAGTGAGGGGTAAACGAAGAAGGTTCCAGGGAGCAGCAGGGAGGCTCTGGCCGGCTAGTTGCCATCCATGTCTTTCTTTTTTAATGCATCTGCCCCATCTCCTGTAATAATTGCAGTTTCTGCTTTCTGCTGCCCTTAGCAGAGGAATGTCCTTTGTGTCTCTGAACCAGATGACTCCATAAAATCCGATAACTCCATAAAACCTCCTCATAAATGTGTAGGAATTGAAACATTGTATAAATTTAGAGCCAGGATTAAATGAGTCTAGAGATAGGGTTACCTTTTTTCCAAGATACAGCAACTTATCTTAAGGAGGCAAGTGTTGTTAATGTTATTACCATTGTTACTGTCATTATTTGAACAGTTTTACGGGGGACAAAAGCCAATTGACTTCTGCGCATCTCATTTATAAAATCAACACATAGGCTTCGGTATGAGCCCCGCTCCTGGCAGCTTTCTGACTATGAGTGGCTGCTGGCTGTTTCTTAGAGGCAGTGCTTCTTCAACTTTTTGAGAAAACATGGATTCATTCATTTATTTATTCAACAAATACCTATTAAGTGTCAGCTATTTGCCAAGCACTGTTCGGGCAGTTAGAAACACAGCAATGAGCAAAACTGATGAGAATTCTTCTCTCATGGAGCTTCTGTTCTAGTGGAATGACAAAAAGTGTTTTCCTAAGTGGAACTCTGAACGTTTCTTTAAAAAAAAATGCGTGTAGTTGCCATGTCCTGCCCATTCAAACACTCGGAAGAACCAAAATGTAGTTATTCAGTTGAGATAGAGATAACATTTTCTCTCCCGATCCTCCTCCTAAGGTGATCACTTGTTATGAAACTTGCAGCTTTAGTTCTAGTGGGTCAGATTTGTGAGATATTAAGGGAATATCAGGGTTCTGAGGCTCACCGTCCTTGGGAGTCCACAGCATTAATTTCTCCTTAGATAGTCCACACCTGTGTTCCCAGTGACTTTAAAACAAAAGATGTGTCACCTTAAATGTCTTCACTTTAAGGAAGCCTTAAATTCAGGCCACATTATATTCACAAATATCTCTTAAGAGTGAACGGGAGAAGGTGTACGTATCTCATTGGTGTTGGGGGGGATTCCAAGTGACAATGCACTGCAGCACTTGATAGATGGTGGTCATGGTTACTGTGAGTGTGCTGTCGGTCATGCACTGATTCCACAAATATTTGTCGCGTGCCTACCTGGTACCAGGCACTATTGTAGGCCCTGAGGTTATAGAGCTGAGTAACACTTCACTAGGCGAGAAAACAGCATAGTCTAATAATGCAATGCAAGAGATTAAGTCAGGATTTGGGGGAAACCCTTGTCCCAGGGATGAAAGTGGCCAGTTCTCCAGAAGTGTTCTTGTGCGACTCATCACATGCCTGACCTCTGTGAGGAGCCCTGCTCCATTGTGAGACTGTGATGGCAAGAGCTGCCCGTCTCCAAGTGTGAGTGAGAAATAGGGGAGAAATCTATATGTGATTATGGGTCATAGGATAAATTCTGGGCTATCTTCTCTCCAGAGAGTTCTCCTTGTTAAATGGGGGGAAAAAATGATTTCTTTCAGAGTAAATTTTATGAATATGGTATAGAGGTTGGGAGCATAGATGCTGAGTCAGATGGCTTGGGTTTGACTCTTGGATCCACTTCTGTGACTCCAGGAAAGTTACAATGAACTTGACAAGTTACTTAACCCCTCTGAACCTCAATTTTTCTCATTTGTAACTTGCCTGAGGGGATAATAATAGAACCTATTCCATAGGGCCGATTAAGGGATTCCATGGAAAACACCTAGAGCAAGTACCTGTCACATACTAGGTGCTCAATAAAAATTACCCCTCTTCTTCAGATCACAGCGAACAAGTGAATAACAGTCCGAGCCAGACTCACCCAAATTGGCCTCTCCTTTGAGAGAGTGCCCCCATGTAAAACCCAAGCCTCATGGTATGGGCTTGATATTGCTGAGCTGGCGAAGGAAGGAGCATTAGACAGCTCATCCTGTGTCAGGCCCTGTCCTAAGTAAGGACAGTCCCATTGAATTGACAGACAGAGGTCTGAATACCAGTTTGAATCCCATCTCCAGCTGGCTGTAGCCTCTGGGCACGTCACAGACACTGGATGTCAGCAGCTTCATCTACACAAGAAGTGGCTTGATCCAGGTGACCTCGAAGACGTCTTCCAGCTCTGACAAGGTGTGACCCTCTAAGTTAGATCCCAGGGAGTCACTAAAGGTGGGGTAAGTGTCACTCCTGCTGGCTTTACCTTTCTACCTCCACCGTCCTTGAAATCTGCAGTTGTCCTAATTTTAGCAATACTAGCAGCTAACATTTAGTGAGAACTCACCAAGTGCCGGACAGAGTCGTAAATGCTCGAAGAGGTGAGAAAAGGGAGGCAGAGAGATGCAGAGTCATTGCCCAAGGCAGCACAGCTAGTAGGTAGTGGAGATGGAATTGAAGCCAAAACAGACCAGCTCAGACCTCTGCTGTGTGGCCACAGCCAGAGCAGTAGCAAGGCTTTCCTCTCTGTCAGCCACTCACGTGTTCTCGTAGTGCTTGACCTGGGTCTCACAGTGTAAGGGTTAGAAACCTCCCAGGATCCTTCCCAGCATGGAGATAGGCAGGCGTGTATCTGTAAATGTTTATTTCCTCTGGTACCTAAACACGTTTCACACTTTTTAGTTGTGGAGGCATCTCTCTCTCTCTCTCTGAGGAAGTAGTTTCCAGCTCATACTTTATAAATCTCGCTACCAGAAATCCTGTAAAGGAAAGTTACTACCTTTGTAGCTATGTCATCTCTTTTATACTGGTTACAATCTTTCAGGAGGTGGAAGAGTGTAGGGGCCCAGATGAGAACATCAAAGTTTAGCCTACGAGAATCTGTAAATCCTCTAAGTGGAGGAATTTCGGAGCCGGCTGATTGGAGTAGATTCCCTTAGGCTGGACAGGTAGGATTTATCTTCTCCATAATGGGTTAATCACCGCTGTACAGTATGTTTATACCTGGGGAACAATTTACCGCACATGAAGAGCAGTAATTTTATTTTATCTCAGGGGTGTCCCCAGTGTATTTTACAACTTTCCTCTGTCAGGTATATTCCGGGTTCTAGATAAAAGCTTAACTCTGGCTTCCAGTTGAGGAAGTGAGGGCAGGGTGGGGCGCGGAGGGGGTGAGGAATAGCTCTGTCGGCCTGTAGGGGACACTGTTGCATCATTTATCAGAATGATTTTCACCATCTTGTCCCAGGACAAAACAAAACAAAACAGACAAATCAAACAACAAAAATAGATCAGTCACCTTAACATTGCTTCTTGAAATTACTTGAGTGATTCTGGTGTGTTTAGAATATTAAGTGTTTTGGTGGCATAGCTCGGGCTGCTTAGTGTCCATTCAGGAAAGGGATAGTTTAGTGTTTCTTTCTGAGAGGGGAGTGATTGACACGCCTTTTCTTACTAGCTTTGTGTCCATCCTCTTCTCTGGACAGGGTGCTACTTTGTAGTTTAATAAACTTGAGGTTTAGTGGAACATCTTGAGTTTTTACAAAGATATGCCCACGTTAAATTGAAATGCTTCAATTCAATTGTGTTCTGAACAAATATCATAAGCCTTGGGAGGGCATCTTGGAAGTTCTGATTTCCTTCTTTTTATCCAGATCTTTATCTTCACTGAAAAAGATGCAGTTTACTGAGAAAATGAAGTCATGTCTACGAGGCAGCCTTGTGGAGGGCCTGGTCTGAACTCTGGGAAGCACCTTCCCAGATTCTCGGCCCGCTCTGGGTTCGGCCTGCCTCTCTTTCCAGCCTGCCGACAGTCTCTGCATCCGTGTCCAGGTGCCCCGTGGCCTTGCCAGCAAAATCTCCCCCCCTCCCTGGCCAGCTCTGGCCTCTTCCCTCCCAGAACAGGAGACCTGGAAGGCGATTGTAATTAACCCCTGGAAAGTATCGGTTTTGCTAAGGCGGCGTGTGCCGTGATGATACTGTTAGCTTGCCCCCTTTCCAGTTTCACCATCAATTATGCCATGTGTTTCATCCAGTTGGTGCTACCCTCCCAGTGTTAATTATAACCTACAAGACTGTTACAGTTAATTTTATGGCAAGCATATTGTCTTTTCAAGGCTCCGGAGCAGCTCATAAATTATCTTGAAGGTAAAATGTAACTTGGGGAACCAGTTATGAAAATTCCATCCATCTCGCTTAGGAGCTGCAGCTGCTACTGTCAGCTGCCTCGCTGCCGCATTGTGAAGGAATTACGGTGGGTCAAGTTTAAGAGGGGAGGCCCAGGCTGTCACTGAGGAGGAAGGCTGTCCTGGCCCTGTCAGACAAGTACCTTCTGCCAATCCCTGGTGGTTCCACTTTGCAGGCAGGAAGAGGCAGGCAGCACAGGTGAACGGTCCCCAAGCTGTCTGTATTCATTACTTTACAGAAACTTGTTGTAGGCGGGCAGGTCCGGAGACCTCGCCTCTTCTCTGTTGTCTTGATGTTAGGCATCATCTGCAAAGTGTGAGAGAGATAACTCTATAAATAACTCTGGGCTTGGTTCCGGAGAGCCCGGGAGGAGAGAGGCAGGAGGCACCAGGGGCCGTGCCTCCCAAAAGCCTCGCGCTGGCCTCTCCGGGTGATGCCCATCTGGCCAAAGCCCTTGGCTTCAACAGGCATTTTCTTTGTGGTTATTATTTTTTATCCAATCTGATCAAGTGAGATTTCGCTGTGAACAAACGTCCTCCTAAAATTGCCCACTAAATAAATTAGCAGGTTTTCTTATTGCGATAATAAACACCCTCCTTTTCTGTTTCCTCACACTAAGTAGAAGCTTTACATTTCAGCCCTCGGGGTTTCGGCATTATTATTTTTAATGACTTGAACACAAGCCTTTCATTTAGCTTGTTTGTATAGTTACTGTAAATGATCTTTCTGCTGTTGGTTCTTCATTTGAAATTCCGCATGTTATGCTCGCTTTAAAAGCTTTGAGGGGGCCTCTGAGAATTGGGAGCCTTATTAAGCACAGCATCTTCCAGCAGCACTGAAAACAGACCGTGGCAGAAAAGTCAGAGGGCATATTAAGAAAGTATGCGTGCATGTGGAAATCTCAGGGTGAGTCTGAGTGAAGCAAACACGAACAGGGCCGTCTCGGTGCAGGGTGACAGCTCTGCGTGGTAGGTAAAGTAGGCCTTCCCTAAGCTGTTGATTTCTCCCTGTGTGTTCTGGAGCATGTTCTGTGTGTTCACACAGGTACTTGCCTTTGTACCAAGGGCCCCGAAGACCATTATACCTGGGCTGCATGACTGAGAGAATGAGGCCTGGTTTTTGTTTTTGTTTTTGTCTTTTTTTTTTTAGGTACTGTGATTTTTTTTTTTAAGTAGAAGTATAGTTGATTTGCAGTGTTATTTTCAGGTGTACAGCAGAGTGATTCCATTTATATATATATTTGTTTTTCAAATTCTTTTCCATTATAGGTATCACAAGATACTGAGTATAGTTCCCTGTGCTATACAGTAGGTACTTGTTGTTTACCTTTTTATATGTGGTAGTTTGTACCTGTTAATCCTAAACTCCTAATTTATCCCTCCCTGCCCTTTACCCTTTGGTAACCATAAGTTTTCTGTCTGTGAGTCGATTTCCGTTTTGTAAATAAGTTCATTTGTATCATTTTTTTAGATTCCACATCTGAGTGATGTCATATGGTATCTGTCTTTCTCTGTCTGACTTACTTCACTCAGTATGATAATCTCTAGGTCCATCCATGCTGCTACAAATGGTGTTATTTCACTCTTTTTTATGGCTGAGTAGTATTCCATTACACACACACACACACACACACACACACACACACACACACACACACACACCCCCCACATCCCACATCTTCTTTATCTATTCATCTGCTGATGGACACTTAGGCTGCTTTCATGTCCTGGCTATTGTGAATAGTGCTGTTGTGAACATTGGGGTGCATGTATTTTTTCGAATTAGAGTTGTCATCTTTTCTGGAGAGACCTGGTTTTGAGGAGTTAGGAGGGCACATGAAATGGTGGGATCATGCCCGAAGAGCCTCTGGGCTTTCTCAAGGAAGTGTTCTTCTGTTCTTCGTTCTCAAAACGATAAAACAACTTAATACTTGGGTACTTGTGAGTTTTCTAGTGAATTCAGACAAGAGGTTGCAGACTCAAATGTCAACAGGGCCTGGCAGATAATCTAGACAAATGAAGGCAGGAGGTGGGATTGAAGTGAATGGGGAAGTTCACACCCTATCTGAAGTGGGCAGCAAGGAGGCTGGATCCGTGTTACTAGGTCTCCTACATTTGTAAGAGAAGGGGAACATTCAGATCATGTGTGTTGGTTTATGAAGTCTCCTAATGATTTGAATGTTAGCAATAATTCAAAGATTTGTACCTGGTATTCAGGCTGATCAGTACATGTCTGCAGACTAGATGGTGTGGTGGCTAGGATTCTGATATAGAATGCAAGTCCTGCCTGCTCTGAGTGAAAAATACCCGCAACCTTCTCATACTTTTAGAGAAGAGAGGCAGTGACCCTGGCCGGGAGACCAGGATGCAGTCTGGGTACTGCCTCTGCGACCTTGTAACATTGTTCTGCTCTATGTCAGTTCTTGCTTGGAGGAAATGTTTGCACGTACTTTTTGCCTTTAACTTGGCAGTCTTTCATCTTCCCTTTTACAGAGGAAGCATATGAGAGTTTTTGAAAGTGAATGAGGGGTATACGGTGCTTATTGTCACCATAAAAAAGGCGTCTGCAAAAATGTTGGCCGTTTGGAATCCAATGAAGAGTTTGGTTCTCAGGAAGGAAGGGCAGGGACTCCACTGCTGGTGATCACCATTTCTCCTATTACACCCTCGAGTGTATGCCTTATCCCCAGCTCCACCATGGGGGAACCCAGCTGTTCCTTCATGGCACAAAGATGTCATGTGGTCAGAATAATCTTTCAGTTTCATTGCTCAGACTGATGGCCACATGGAGGTATGGTCAGGGAAGTTGTTAAATACATGTGGGTTTGATCTTCTGGAGAAGAGGAAAACATAAAACGATTTCTTTCCTTGAATAAAAGGAAAAAGGTAAGCCTAAACCTTGGCTGCCGCGAAAGTCGGCTGTTACGCATGCGTGGTTCAATTTCATTGTAAATATTTCATAAGGGTTATTAGAAGGGAGCCCGGCTGACATCACAGCCCCAACTCTACCAGAGGAACCATTTCACTAAAATAAGCCAGCGTTTCTAAAGAAACATGAATTTCTAATGTAAAGTTAACATCAGGTCGGAAAACCCTCTGGAAGAAATGTCTGTATCAATGTTTATAATCTCTGCATTTATGGATTTGCAGTTTGTACAAAAGACTCCCAAAGAGGCTTTATTTTGGTTAAATAAGACCAGCTTGTGAAATAGTCTGTATATCCAAATCTATCCTAACCCAGTGTCTTGGCAGCCTTTTGTATAAATAACGTCTTTTCCAAAATGTGTGTATTTGAAAAAGGAAGAGGAAAATTAAGCGGCAAACTGTGTCTCTGGGTTGCCATAAACTGACAGAATCTTAGAAACAGAAAGCGAAGACTGACAGCTCATTCATTCTTTGAGCAAATTACAGAGCTGTACATTAATTTATGGATTTTATTGACGCATGGAAGGTTGCAGTGGGAGGCAAAATGTTTACCCTAACTACTTTTCCTTTTTTTTTTTTTTTGGAGTAGAAGTTTATTTAAGCTTTTTTTTGGGGGGAGGCTATGTCACACAAATTATGTATGAGTTTTAGAGGAATTTGGCAGAAAAAAATGAAAGGATATTCACATTTTGTAAAAACTTAATCTGCGTTCACAGATGGCCGTGTTCAGGTGCTATTTTAATTATGAGGTAAAAAACAGCCCCACACAGTAGGAAGTCATCTTAATAAATGGAGAGATGCTTTTGTCTTCAGGCGTCAAAGAGCCTCGTTACAGAGAAATTTAAATACTTTGTGCTACAGGGGAGAGTCTCAAAATGACCAGGATACTTGGAGAAAGCAAAATGATGGACTCTTCTCGAGATCAAAGGAGTCCACTAGACATGTTTTACCAGCATGTAACTTTGAACCTCCTTAACACTGGTCATTTTAGCGATGGCTTTTCCAGTGATAAATGTCCATCATGGATATCTTCATGTGATCAGAGGGAAAATAAATAGAACAAATTGCAACTATATCTTTAAAATTTTAATCCCAAATGGAAGTATTTCTTTACGGCTCTTCAGCTCCAAGGGCTGCTTTGCCCTTCAGGATACAGCGCCCAGAAAAACCAAGAATAATTCAAATGCTGCTGTAACTTACAGCTTGCATTAATAACACACAAATAGAACAGTCTTCTTATTAAATAGCAGTAATATATTATAACAATGCTTTACTGTCCTTCCCTTAGTGGGGAATTATGAGGACCTCATGTTAGGACCTCAGTGTCCTGACATAGTTAATTATCCATGGATAATGGTTTTCAGCCATCTCTCTTCTGAGGGATGCAGCTTTGTTGTTGAGGGCTTATTAAGTGTTTGCAGACTCAGGTGCAGTGCACCTATGCACCTTCCTACAGAAGCAAACAGCTGTGTTCTCTTTACCATATTATACATCACATAGAGCATCTCATTTATTATAGCTGAGCTAATGGTACAAGTGCAAACCTTTATGTCCTGTCCTATACAGCGATAATACACTTGCTGTAGAGATGTTCATCTGATTTTCATAAGTAATTAATCTTTTCTTGTACCAAATGTATCACAGGAAAATGGGTCAGCACGGGGTCAAAATACATTTAATCCGGCCTGCAGAGATTGGAGGAGACCTCTTGCGTATAGCGTCGTTTTTTCTTTCACAAGGGCCTCCCCCTGTTCGTGGTCTCCCCATCGGCACAATGCTCGCATTACTAGGGACTTAGGCTAATGAAAGGGAATTCTTTTCAGTCCTTCAGCACTGAGACAGGATTCAGACTTGAATATGCGCTAAGTGAAGTAAGCTTAGTGACAGTCACCCACGTTCGGTCCCTTGACAAGGCTGTGTATTGTCCACGCAGATAGTGGTGGTGGTTTCTGTCAAATCTGAGGTGTCTCCCAGTTCACGCAGAGGTGTGCCCTTCGAAAATGTGCCAAGGCCGCGCCCAGAGGCCTCTGAAGTGTAACACACAGTGCACAGGTGGCACAGAAGATGATTTTGTAATATACCGAAGAATACTCTGTATTTTAAAGGTTAGGTATTTTGCTTTAGATTAGAAAAGTGTGATTGACGTTTGGATCCATGGTTCCCAAGTCATATTGTTGAGGACAGGACTAAAGTCTGTCTTTAAGTTGTTGTCTTTTTTTAAGTTGGTTTAAAGAAAAATTCTGGAAATATAATAGTGTAGGGTGGTTTATGAATATCGCTGAAAATCATGATGGTGGATCACATCATCAAAGGTTGGGAAGTGCTGACCTTACAAACTGAAGGGATTAAGAAACAAGTATCTTAATCATAATTATGCTATTAGTTATGAAGTAGATGATGATGATCATCATCATCATTAATAAGAGCAGCTAACTTCTAATGACTCTTGGAACTATTCTAAGTGTTTTCCCCATATTTCCTTTGCTTACTTTTCATGCCAACCCGTATGTGGATAGCTTGAAACTCAGAAGTTACCTCAATTAAGGTAGCTAAGACCCAGAAAAGCTAGGAATTTTCCCAAGATAACACAGGTTGTAAGTGACCAAACCAGGACTTGAGCCCAAGCAGTGAGGTTCTGGTGTCTTCTTTTTAATCATTGCCTTTTCTACATCTTGATGGGTGAAGAAATATTTTCCTCTGTCTGTTTTCTAAAGAAGAAAGGTAGAGAAACATGAAAACATGTAACAGTATATATAATTATATATATAATGTAAGTAATATTTAATTTGCATATATCATATATATATGATGTGTATATATATGTGTGTGTACATATATATATGTATAATATTATAATGCAGTAGTCATCCATGCTTTGTGAAAGCTCTAACCTGTGCTACTGATTGGGCCCTGCTTTGTCTATAGTCTGAGCCCTTGGCTTAGCTAGCATCCTGGATGCTTGAACAGATGCCTTAGAACTTGAAATTCCTTATTTGAATGAATGAAAAAGCGGGGGCAGGAAGATCATAACCCTATTTTTTCAGTTACTGACATAGAAGCCTCTGCATATGTACTATTAGGGGATGTCACTTATTACTTACCAAACAAGGGCCTAGGGAGCAAAAAATCTTTGGCAACTTCTCATATTTCCATACTTAGAAAAGCATCATAATTCTTTCACCCGTTCACTTAAATATATAGAAACAATGTCTAATCTTGTCCTAAACTTAAAATGGAACTCTTCAGCAAGTAGCATGGTGAAAGAGAGAGAGTTAACCTGTGACAGTTAATCTCAACTCTTAAACAAATGAAATGAATAGAAGATCAAGCCCTCAGGACCAAGATGTAAGTAGGAATTAGGTCTCCTAGGTCCCAGAGCAAGACTGAATGTGTACATTTGACGTTCTTTTGTGACTCTTGGTTTATCTTGACTTAAAATTCCAGAAAGATGCTCAAACCGGCAAGAATTCTCATCTGATATTTTTCTGAGCCAAAGTGCTTCGTTTTTTTTTTTAGTAGTATTTATGACTAGTCACATTGCACAAGGAAACTTTACCTGGGTGAGGTGTTAAGGTGCGGAGAAATGGGTAATTGGGCCACTTAGAAAACTGTCCAGTAAAAGTTTCCAAGCCAACATCCCCAAGGGCCAGGAGTCATCATGAACAATTACTTGAGAATTGTGAGGTGCTCAAAGAGGAAAATTGCAGAACAAAATGGGTTGAAAGAATGTGTACTCTTGTCATTTCACGTTGAAGCCAGGGGCTAAAACTCATGCCTTGCACCATTGTAATCTACAGCCATTTAATTTGCTAACAAGACTTAACTCATCAGGATCGGCAGCCTCCTCCTCCAGGATAATCAAAACAAGAAGGGTTTGGCTCTGGAGGGTAAATGGTGTCCATCTTCTATTGTCCAGCCCCACCATTTTCTTTCTGGCAGGCTGAGATGAAACAGAAAGCTGATATTTGGAGCCACTGGAATTGTAGGACTTGTAATTTAGAAATATCCATTTTATCCCGTGTAATTTCTTCCCTAAGATTCCTCAGTCTAAATCTGATACAGGTAGGAGCCAAGACAAACAGTAACCATTTATAGTCATCCAGACCAGTTTGAATTTCAGCCTAATGTAAAGCAAAGAGAGTTTTTGGCTTCATTTCAGGTGTGTAACAGGGGTAGAAAATGCATTTAAAATTTAGCAGCAAATGTTACCATATGTTTCCATAACAACTACAAACTTTTATGTTAGAAAAGCAATAATATAAACATGCAGGAATCTTAGAACAGTAAACTATTAATTTACCAAATATAAAAAATCCAGCATGAAGGGGCTTTTATAGCCATAGAAGCCATGAAGGGGCCCAGCATCCTGTGAATTTCTCCATTATGTGGCAGAAAATGCTGCCGGTCGGTTTAAATGAGCAAATCTTTTAAAATTATAGGTACAGTGTCAGTTCTCCACAGTGCATTTTTCTGAAACAATGTGTGATGGTGCCAGCTATGGCTGATTTCTTTTACCATATTGAGCTAGTAAAATACCCTTTAGTAGCTGCCCCCAATGCACATCTGTAAGATAACTGCATTTTTTTCCATCACCCATAGCATCAAACTTAAAAACGAAGGCTAAGGTCCTATAGAAAGTGTAGTGCCAGGGAGCTGACTCTAATGCTTGTCAAGGAAAAGGGGTTCATCGATTGTTGATATATAGGAAGAAAGTTCACAGTTTTCTCTCTAACTCATTTTGGAATATCAAAGAGACAAGGGAAAAGGGGGAAAAATGGATCTACATGACCACATCTTAAGAATTAAGGAGTTAGTTGAGTTAGAGTTGTTGAAATCACCGCCAAAGGAAATTCATAGTTCTCTGATTTCTCTGGGGGGCAAAGACACATCATCTTTCAAGGGTTGTGTCAGAAACATAACAATGTGTGGATGGGTCTTTCATTCGAAAGGAAGCATGATTTTTTTTTCCCTGAACCTACCTCAGAGTGTGGATAGGGTTTTGAATCTTCTCCTGGAACAAAACAACGTTACCTTGTCATTTAAGGGAAGATGATGCACCTTGCCCAGCTTTGAAACCTGGGATGATGAGATAACTATCATTGAACATACTGATCAGTGAAGGTCAAAGAGAAAAGAAGGTCAAAGGGAGGTAGGCTGCCCTAAAAATGAAGTGCAGAACTCCAGAAAGGGCGTGCATCCAGGAAGGGCCCTGTTACAGGTTCGAGAAAGGGCTAAAATTCTCGAAATTTCAGAAGGTGGAGTAAAGAGCCTCCACCGTTTCAGCTGGGGTAGGGTGTTCGGCTTGGCCTCCCTGCAGCCTTCACGATGAAACTCACAGGCTGCGGAGCCAGAAGGGCGGCAGCAGGGGCTTTGGTTGAAGCAAAGCTCAGAGTGTTAGTGGGCCAAGGAGAAGGCAGAGGCTAATGTTTAAGGAGCTGAGGAAACCTGGCCAAGCAGGAGTAAGGGTGAGAAGCATGACCAAGGGGAGAAGAAGGTGAGATGGGGCTGGAGAGGCAGGAGGGGTCAGATCTTAGGATTGGGGTAAAGATTTCATTTCATCATGGTGTTTGCTGTCTCCAAATAGAAATGGATCCAAATTCCATTTACAAAGCGTTTGGAAAGTTTCCACTATGTGTCCAGTGCTGTGATAGGTCTTCTGATCGAGGTTTAAGGTAGTCATCAGAAAGCAGACAGAATTGATTGTGAGATAAATGCCAGGTTAAATGGCATCAGCCTTAGTAAGTAAGTCATGAGCTCTTTGAAATAAGTAGTCATTATGAGTTGGGAAAGTTTTTATGGAACAAAAGGAGTCAAAATGGAGCTTAGCAAGTATTGAGCACCTACTCTGTGTTGATGCCTTTATAAGTATTTTTGTGTTTTTTTCTCCCAGTAATCATACAGAGGTTGAGTACTACTGCCTCCATTTTATAGATGATGAAACTGCATTCAGAGAAAATTAAATAAAGATGGTTATGGACAGAACTTCAACTGAAACCAATTTAACATGTTAGAAGAGCGTCAAAACCTAAAAACCACTAACCTCGAACTAAAAGTGTTACGGGTTTTTGAATAGCCCTATGATGTATTCATTCTCTCATTTGCTCAGTCACTTGCTGTTCATGTGCTAAAACGTCAAAACAGAAGGATCTGTGTGTTTGTGTTTAGGGATGTGGGGAAGAAAGGGAACTCCAGGGAGATGGCGGCCTATTATGAAGCCAGTCTCTGGGAGAAAATCCTCTCAAATAGAGTAGGCAGCGGCAGCTACTAAGTGGCAAGGAAAGCAGACCTAGTCCCCGGAGGAGGAGAGGAGAATTAATGGAAGAAGTAGGTGTCAGGTGTGACCTTGTAGGGTTGAGGAGAGCACCAGGGTGGAAAGACCCTGAAGACATTGCAATGTAGAACACATTATCACTGGTGTTATTTTCTGGAGGCAAGCAGAAATGCCATAAACGGAGGCATAATACAGCCATGAATCACCAACATTTTCCTCTTTGGTCTGAGAATCTCTAAACTACCCTATTTAAGATTTGTTTCCTAGGAAGTCATTGTTTGCTTCAGGGGTCCTGTCCTTAGGTTATCTTTTGAGGGACGGCCCTGGGTGGTGGCAGGTCAGCCTTAAGGTGACCTTTTTTTCAACTGAGGCCATAGCCCCATAAACATTTTCTTCTCCCCTGGCTTCAGCTGGGCTGGCATTTCTGACAGACGTGTAAACAGATGCCAGCATTGTTGCTAATGACAGGTGATTATAAGAGGCACGGGGGCCAAGGTAATTAAACCACGTTTTGACAGGAACATTTGGCCATGTAATATTTCAGCATAAGAAATATCTTTGTAGTGTGCTTTTTTCCCCACTTGGTTTGGTAAATAGAATTCATTTTTATTCTTCAGAGCGTGGTGCTTTGAGATCTGAAACTGTCCTACCCGAATTTTTCATGGTTCACTGTAGGGCTGCAGAAAATGGTTACCCTTGGACTGCGTGGGGATCTAGACAGGGGCTAAGACTCTAGCCAAGGTCTGCTCTACAGCAGTAGTGGGAATAGAGTCTGTGACCCTATTGCCACGATTGTACTTGACATACTATTTTGTCCGGTTTGATAGTGGTAATGCCTTGAGAGAGAAATGTGAATTATTTTTATACCACTATCATTTCAGCTTCTCTCCCTATTGCCAGGATTTATCTCATGTTGCTCCCAGGGATCAACAGATAGCTTCTTCCATTCTTGGGTCCCCTCTATTCCCACTACTGGAAGTAGGAAAAAAATCTGGAATCACCACTAACCTGTTGTTACAAGGAACGATAGTAGAAACAGTCATCAAGATATGGAATTTGTTCATTTATTCATTAGATTTAAATGTAATATATATATTTTTTAAACCCACCGCATTCTTTTTGCTGCCAGGATATTAGCTATGCCTGTAGAGACACTTAGAGACGACCTCCTGCTAACTGCTGATGGCTTCTAGCTTATGACTTTATGTTTGAGGGAATCTTATCTTCTATTGGATAAATAGCAGACCTTCCTAGACTTAACATTTATAGTTTTCACTACTGTACTAGCTATATGAGTCTTATTTATAGTACGTGTAGTAGCATGTTCTCTTTTAATAAATCACAGCCAACATTTACTGCTTATTATGGTCCTGGCGCTTGTCTAAAACGGGAACTTTTCCCAAGCAGGTTAGTTCCTTCCTTTGCTGCAAAACCAGCTTTTTAATACTCTTGGTGTAGTGTGTACCTGGCAATTTTAAGAGAGCAGTGAAGCAGACCATTCAGAGAAGGCCAGATTACTGGCTGGAGAGCTATTTCTTTTCTTCCGCCAGTTTTGATTTTCTCAGAGGAGGGGGAGAGGGGGAGATGAACTGGCGAGTACAGTTTGGTTTATGCCAGAGGAGAGCTGAGTGATTGTGACTCTTTGCGGGCTGGCCCCCTCCGGTGTGGAAAGCTGCGGCCAGCTTTTACGTTCTGCTTCGGGCTGCAGTCAGTTTCTAAGCAGAGGCTTTTTTAAAGCTTTGTCAGATAGGTTAAAAGGTGTCCCACCTCCAGTGTATTAAAAGAGAGAGAGGGAGATTAAACTCACTAAGCCTGCCATGTTCCCTGTAAAATATCAAGTCAAAATGATTTTTAAATCCGAAGTTACTAGGCTTAGGGGGTGCGACCTTTAGTGAAAATAGCCTCCGAACCGGGGAGGAGAGATCTGTGCAAAAGACAATTGGCCCACAGGCTAGTGGCCTTGGGAAGACTGCGGCTGAAGCCGAAGTGAGTTGTCCCGTTTCTCTGCCTCAAGGCCAACAGAGCACCAACCCCAGATAAATAGCCAGCCTGGGTCCTGGGCCTCTGGATTCACCGTAGAGTTCCAGGTAGCAAAGCCTGGGCTCCGCTCCTGGGGGCTACAGGGGTGAATGAGTCACGGCCCGGGCCTTCGGGAGGCTTGCATCAGATGAATGCTACTGCCAGAAGCAACACTTATTGAACTCCTCCTGAAGCATCCAAGTGCTTTGCATGATTCAGTAATGCTTTTAATCCTAAATAATATTACTACGAGCTAGTTCTTATTGAGTGCTTCTCTGTGCCAGGCATGACATTTTTAAGTGCTTGATGTGAATTAATTCAACTATTACAACAGTCAGTATTTATTTATTATTATTATTTTTTTAGCATCCCTAACTTTAACAAGGGGAAGCCAAGGCAAAAAGATGTTAAGTAACTTCCCCAAGGACACAGCGTTGGGAGGCAGAGGAGCTGGGATGACAGAGCAGGAAGTCAGGTCACCAAGCCCGAGCCCGGGGCCAGTGTCCTCAGGGTCAGCATCAGGACCACCTTGTGGGCGTGTAAAGCAGGGATTGCAGGCCCTTCCCAGGCGGGCCTTGAGAATCTGCACTTCTAACAATTTCTCAGATGACGTTGGTGCCCACAGCTCTACGCCAAGTGGAAGAGCACAGTGGAAACCAGCAGAGAGAATGAGATATTGTATTACTGATGTAAACAGAGTGCTTTGAGAATACCAGTAGCAGTGATAGTATTATTGTTGTCGTTGTTTTATCATCATCATCATCGTCATTAAAGCAGGCATCGAGTGCTTGCTTTCTACTGGGCACCGTCTTGAAACCACGTAAGCACTGTAACTGTTACTATGGGCTATCTCATTTAATCCTCACAACAACCATGTGAGGTAGACCCTACTGTTAACTCATGTTATGGCTGAGGAAACTGAGGCACAGTGTACAAACCTGCTTAAATGCCAGAATGAGGATTCAGACTACCCCAGGGTCATTCCAGAGCCCAAGCTCTTAACCGCGAAGAGAGTGATGAAAAGCTAAGGGGCATCCGCCACCTCCGTAGAGCAGGGAGCCCATGAGTGGGGCCCCGAAGGAGGAGGGAGTGGGGGAAAGGCTTCCCAAATGGAATGGAGGTGTGCAGAGGCCCAGGGGCTGAAAGTGCGAGGCGTGATGAGGAATGAGTCACGTGGAGCGTTCTGTGTAAACTGTGTGGGAAGAAACGCAGCATGGTAAGGCTCGGCAGGTAGGCTGAAGGCCTTGAAAACCAGGAGTCGCTGGCACTCCAGAGTGGGCTTGGAGCTTTTGAGCACCTATCAGGCGCGTCCTTTTCTCAGAACTCATCCCGAGACTTGCAAACGGTGATGGAGTCATTCTTTGTTCAAGGTGCTGCTGGGCCTCCCCTTCTCTGCCTTTCATAGCTTGAAAGTGTCCCAATACGTTCCGAGAAGAGTTTCATCTCTAAGGTCTCTAAGGTTAGTGACCCCGTGACAGTGACTCATGCCATGCCAAGGGACGAGTGAGTTCTGTGCACCAGCCACATCAAAAACAAACAGGCACGTGCGCGTGCATGGCTGTAAGTGTGTCGGTGTATAAATCCACGTAGCACACTTAGAAAAGGCCTGCTGTGGCACTGGTGCAATGGTATCGTCGGAGCTGCCAACTTGTTTTATTTCTGATCTCGCCTGGCAGCCCCTGGAGGAGAGGAGAGTATGAATTTTTATCTCCCATTGACTAGACTTTCATTATATCGTGCTTACAGACACAATGTCAGCACATAAAATGTTAAACATCACTGGTCTGATAGAGGCTCCCATTGTCTTAACTCTGGTGCTGGGGGAATCTCGCTAGCCTTGCCGTAGTGGTTCTGTCAGTGTAATATGACATGAAGCATTTCTCAGTAATGACAGACATTGAATATGAGTGACAGGAACTCTGACCGCGAGGAGTGGGTTCAATTACCAGAGACGGGAGTTACCTGAGATAAAGCCAAAGGGCCCAATTGTGCTTGGTTTCGACCCCTTGACTCCCAGATCCAGAGCAGCCAAGACAAATGGCTGATTAACCAGCCCCTAACCCTCTTTTTCAGTGATAAACTTGTTTGGATTTCTCTGTCCGGGGGGAAAAAAAAAATCTATGGGTGGCGTGTTTCTAAAGGAAATATGATCAGAAAACAGTAGGGCTGCTTGGTGCTAGCCAGTTTTGTCTCTCACAAGCATACAACCAACAACTGTCACTCTATCTTGGAATGGATCTAGGACACAGTGTCCAGAAATCAATACAAGATCAATGATGGCTTGGCTGTCTGAACCCCACCTTTCTCTGGCGCAGCTCCGGTGCACCTGTAGCCAAGGTGACGCCAGAGTCAATGAGAGATCCTGCCATCAGAAGCTCTCCTTTTTTCTTTCCTGCAGGCTGCTTTGCTTAGCGTCGGGTGCCACTTTATGCTTGTTTAGAGACCACTGCTTCTAGCCTGAAGATAAGAGTTCTAGCGAGCTACCCAATTAAACTGTCGCAGGCCGCCCTCACTTGACTAGCTCTGCAGAGTCATTTAGCTAACAGACATTCCTGACTATTAAAGCTCGTAGCAGCATGTCTCCAGAGCTGGAGATAAAATGAATGAAATTTGTTATTCTGGGCTGACACTTGATCCCAGCTGTTGAACTAATGCTGTTGCACCTGAAGTTTTTCTTTATGGTAATTGCTGTCTGTGTTATTATTTCATAGACTAAATTGGAGAAAATTGCAACAGGTATTAAATTCTTGGAGCTAATTCATGGGAGTTCTATTGTGCATTCTTCCAAGGTAGATTCCAACTTCTGTTCAATGCTGGGAAGATGGATTCTGCTAGCCAGATGCACGGGCTTGTGTTTCATTATTATCAGAGGCTTTCCAATTTTAGGTCTGGTCAGGCATTTATCAGCTTTACCTGAAATCTGTTTTTCAATCTACTTTTGTTACTAATTCAGTCAGCATATGTTGAGACGGGCCCTGGGGAATTGTTATGATGACCAGTATCGTTAAGTGATTTGCACCAGTCTGATCCGTGACACATCCTTGGTGGTATCACTGAGTCTCTTGCATCACGTAGGCTTAGGTAAAGGGCAGTATGAAATTAGACTTCTCGGGCTTCCCTGGTGGCGCAGTGGTTGAGAGTCCGCCTGCCAATGCAGGGGACGCGGGTTCGTGCTCCGGTCCGGGAGGATCCCACATGCCGCGGAGCCGCTGGGCCCGTGAGCCGTGGCCGCTGAGCCTGGGCGTCCGGAGCCTGTGCTCCGCAATGGGAGAGGCCACAGCAGTAAGAGGCCCGCGTACCACAAAAAAAAAAAAAAAAAAAAAAAAAAAAGACTTCTCACCGGGCACCTTTGGCATCTACCACTCTAAACTGGTAGTTCCTGAACCCCTCAAATAGTACCACTTCTATGAGAACTCATTGAAACAAGTGTGCTGGAGATGTGGTGTCCAGCAGCCTCCCAGAGCATCTGAATCCCTGGTCCTCGCTGCCCGTTCTTGTTCACTGTCACCTTATCTGTGTTAACCTCTTTCACCGGGTCTCTTCCCAGAGTTAAGGGAAATCGTTTAAATGTAGACTTTCCATAGTAGCATATGAACCATATTCAGAGTTTCATGTAATCCCTGAGGGCTCTGTTTCTGTAGTAGATAGTACAGGAGACCATTTCTTTTAGAGCATTTACTTGTTTGCTTAGCTTGTGGTCAGAGCTAATGGTGAAGGCCCCAGACAGGACCCAGAATGAGAATTTGGATCTAATTAGTCATAAAAGTACTGTGCTTGCCTTCAAGTGAATGCTTTGGGGGAAAAGAGACGGTGATGATGTTGTCCCTTTAATTTTTCCCCGAAGACCATGACATAGCAGGGCTCTTTCAATTTCAGGTACATACTCATATCTTTAGAATCCAAAGACTTTGTCACTGTCCCCACTAGGAAGCAGTAGACAGGCTCCACTCCATATTTTGACTGAAGGCAAATGGGAGAAGCTTGAACCTCAAAGTAATGGAAGATAGACATAGGGATTTGTGATTGTCATGATTATGCTTCATCATTCTACCCCCATTCCTAGGGATAGCCTATAGACTAATTCATGGGTCCCCTGATAGAAGGATATCTGGGAGGCCCATAAAAATTCATCCAAAAGTCCTATCAGGTACTTTCTCTCCCCATGTAGACATCTGTACTTTGACTGCTGATGGCTAGTATCAGGCTGTCTGTGGTAGAGGATTTATATTGCAAGTTGAAGTCCGTTTAGTTCGCGGGATCTCAAACATACTGAATGTATGGTGGTCCACATTATTTCACATATTTATCAGCTTTATTTTAAATAAGCTATTTTGAAAATTCAAATCTGCTGAAATTGATTTACTGTAATTTACAGCAAAGTTCACCATGAAAAAATCTGTATTTTCTTTCCCCACTGAGAAAATGAAAAAAATATTAGTCTTTCATTGGTATATGAAATGTATAGCATATGTGTAGAGTATTAAGTATAGAATATTTTTTTAAATCCTGAGAGATTTCTTTTCTCACCATCAAATCCACTAGGAAAAAATGGGCCTTTTCATCAAAACTAGACCAAGACTAATCTTTGTTGTATTTGCTTAAATTACCAAGTGTACAATACAACAGTTTGGGGTATTTTTAAGCAATATATTAACAGGCAAACATGGACATTCATTTTTGTCTTTGGTATTTGAGGATCTTAACGATACCACAGTAACACAAGTAAAAGCTGTTATGTAATAGCCACACGTGTGCGTTTCAGTCCCAGAACTCATGCTTCTTCACATTTCTGCCTCTGTAACTCACTAGCGTGAGTGATAAGCTCTTCTCTCCAAATCTTACCTGGACTTATTGTTCTGTATCTTTTGAATTACTGTCGGGGCCTCGATTGTTTGGTCTGTTTTGTGTGGACTGCATGGGGCACGTGGTGGTAACCTCAGCCAATGAGCTTGTTTGACAGCTAGTTATTCTAACAACGTATATGAAATAGGAGTCAGAATTTGGAAGGCTCCCGAGATGAGGGCAGCAGAGAGGCTGACTTTGGGCTCTGCAAAGGCGACATTAAAGGAAACCAGCCCCCTTCTCTGTAGTACTAGGAATTCAGACACCTCTAGACAGGTCACTAGAGTAGAAGGATTCTCGAGATGGTAAATATTTGGATGAGGGGAGACTAGTGCATAAACAGGAAGGACTCTTGAAAGTTTATCCTGAAAATCCTGAAATAATTCCTTTCTTCTCTCATAGACTCGCGTTAGAGAGCATCAGGCCTTAGGTTAAGTGACTTGAATTCATTGTAACAACTCATCTCATTCACCTGAGTTCAGAGAGGTTTTTCCTCACTTTTCCAAAGAAGAAACTGCGTCTCAGAAAGCTAATGTGTAATAATTCCCACCTCACATTTTTAAAGTCATTTTAGCAGGTGGGA
Organism: Orcinus orca; assembly: GCF_937001465.1. NCBI lineage: Eukaryota > Metazoa > Chordata > Mammalia > Artiodactyla > Delphinidae > Orcinus > Orcinus orca. The sequence goes on along the minus strand of NC_064578.1, from coordinate 30,562,920 downwards.
CTCAAAGCTGGGTCTGTTGCTTCTGAAGCCATGGTCACCAGTTTTAGGTTTGTGCCTCTGTGAGATGACTTGCTCTTATCTTGGAAAGCAGTAGAACTTTCAGCAAGCAGGACTTCAAGCAGATTGCTAAAATTCCCCCTAGTTGTTCCCGACAATAATGCCAACCCAGTGCTAGGCTTTCGGTCACTGCTGTGAAAACTAAACCATGCCAGGATATAAAACAAAGTGTATTTCTTCAAATATAAACTTTAAGCCAGTTTTCATAAAGGTGAGTTCTTTAGAATTGGCAGGGATGCCACGTGGATCACAGTAGGTCTTTGTCAAGGCCAGAGGTTGGCAAACTTTTTCTGTAAAAGGTCAGATAGTAAATATTATAGGCCCCATGGGCCGCTCGGTCTCTGTCACAATTGCTCTACTCTGCTGTTGCAACGCAAAAGCAGCCATCGACAATATATACATGAATAAGTGGGGCTGAGTTCCAGTAAAACTTTATATACTAACACAGGTGGCAGGATTTGGCCCTATTTGCCAACTTGGCCTAAGCCTTGAGGAGGACTTATGTTTAAGGGAACCAGAACACAACCAATGTTTTATTCTCTTTTCATTTATTAGCTGATATGTAGATTGCCGGTGAGGGAGATGTCCTCTCAGCATAGTTTGAAACCCTTTCCGTTGGCTTGGATTTTAAAGTTGTTTTCTTTCTTTTCTTTTTCTTTTTTTTTTTTAAATCTCTTATTTAAGCACATGTTAAATGTGTCCATGTTCTTTCCATTAAATATCTTGGTTGCCTTCCCAGACTTCAAATTGCAGTGAATTTATCCCCAGAGGATGTTTGGTATCAATTCTCAAGATGCAGTTTGAATGTAGTCTGTTTCTATAATGGAAGCAGGATTCCAAATCTTCATTATTTAAGTTCCAGAGAAAATAATGAATCACTGAAATGGCTATTACTCAGCATTGTTAAGATATACTGAATCCATTGTTTTCTTGTCTTATAGCTTTATACCAGCTCAAGAATAAAGTAGTATAAAGGTTTAATTTTAGGGCTGCATATGAGGCATTTAGATTATGATTTCTAGTTAAGCCATGCAGAATTCAGATTATATTATAATGAAACTTCTTTCTTTAAATCAGCATTTTCCATAAGGTAAACCTAAAAACAAACAACAACCAAAAAACACCAGTTCATGAGTCCCAGAAACATTTACCCTAACAATTGTAATAGTTTTGGGTACTCCATTCCTATAATAATGACCCCCTTTTATAAAATATTCCATCATGTTGTCACCATATAATAGGGATTAGTGGCATCATCTTCTTTGACAAAGAGGGAATTAGTAGTGGTACTAGTATGATAGCGGTAGTATTATTTAACTGGTGGTACGCTTGGGCAGTTAGCTTTTCTCTTTGAAACTCCTAATAAAGGCATCAGTGGTATCCTCATCTTCCCCACCCAAGGGCAGCTATGTTGGGGAGGAGGGAAGTTTTTAGAAGGAATTACATTTCAACACCTCGACTTCTTGCTACCTGCCGGAAGTGTACGCTTGCTACCCCTACTATTACTGTAAAGTAAGGTACTTATGTTCTCCTGATTTATCCAACACTGTACTTTTGAAATATTTAGTCACCCTCACTCTGTCTTTCCTCTGTGTTTTCTAGAGCAATAACACAGGGTACTATGCATTTTGCAATCAAAAACCCTATTATCTTGGATGAGCCATCTAACTTGTCTGACTCAGTGTCCTCTTGTGTAAAGTCAGAAGAATGATACCAACCTGTAATACCAAACTTAGTGGGGATGTCTATTTAAGTGCTTTGTAAATTGTACTTATCACCGATGAGTTATTTTTGCTGTTTGACTAGCTATCTGGCCCTGCATTGTTTAGGAGACTCCTCTACCATCATTAAAATAGCTAAATCCGTAGCCTATTCCCCTTGGAACATACTGCATGGAGTTGCCCATGTAAGAAGCAGTTTAATTGCAAATCAACCAGGGTTGCTCCATAACCGAATACCAGGGGGCACTGTTCCCATTGTGTTGAATATGTGGCACCCGCAGAAGCACAATTTCAATACTAAAATCAACGAGTAAAATTCCAAACACCTGCCCTTGTAACTTCTGATTTGGAGCTCATATTTGAAACTACTGTTTGTTTTCTCGGCATATGACATTTTAATATATAGGACAGAGCTTTCTCTGTTACTCCCTTTCAGGATCTTTGGTTGATCTTGGTTTCTGTTGCTCTGGAGAACAACTGCCTTCCAAAGCTCCTTAAAGGACATTTCATGTATGCCCTTAGTCTATATTTAGAGTTGGACCAAACCAAGAATAGCCTCTAAGTTGGGTGACCGACTGGCTGTCATTTACATGTGCTGTGACCACAAACAGAAAGAAACTTAATTTTATGTATGTAGATGTGAGGGACAGGCGGCTACAAACCGTAAGACTCTAGTACCTTCTGCCCATATCAGATGAGCTAAGCCCTTCCCAAAAAGCCAGCCAGGAAAACATACGATACCATTTGCAATGGTAGAATGTTGCACGCTGTTCTTCTGTAATTATAATGGCCTGATCCATGTGGGCTGGGTGAGTCTTGCTTAACAATCATTAATCTACTGAGTCTTAGTATCAGCAGCCCATCTTGAGGAGCAGCAGTACTTGGCTGGATGAGTAGGGCTTTGATTTCATTGTAATAAGGATAGCTTTGTTAAAATTCTGCTGCTCGGTGGTACCCGAGGATTCTGGGAAGAGAATCCTTGTCTTTTTCTTTTCTTCTTTTTTCCCCCCTTCTTCTGCGTGGTGGGGATGAATTGTTTCTGTCTCTTCCATCCCCTAGGTTACTATTTATGCTCTGCCTTGATCTCCTGCTTGTCCCTTTATTTCTCCACGTTGTGAAAGTTTCTTTCTGTGTGACCAGGAGTCTGTTTAGCAGACCATATTGTGAGTGAAGGGCCAGCGTTTGTTGCCTGAATTTGGCAATGCTGGGCAGTCAGCTGGGATGTAATTAAGACTCTGAGAACAGGCTGTCTTCTCCACGGGAAGGGCATGTTAGATGGTGCTGGGATTTGGGGCTGTCAGTTTGGCCAAGGCTGGAGACAGAGAGCTAGGGACAGAGATATTTCCTTTCATTTATAATCCCTTTATGCACAGTGTATGCACTTGGCGAAGTTTACATATAACCTAGTGGCTGGAGCTTACAAGCCAACGCAGTGCAATTAGCATATGTTACATGTATATTTTAGTAATATTTTAAAGCAAGTGCATATTTCCAAAGTGAATTATGCATGGATGACAGCAATAGGGTTGTGTTGCACTGGGTGTCAAATCCCACAACTTTTTGTCGAGACGGTGGATTTTACACTAAAAAGGCAGAAAGACTAAACGAAGTAAAACAGTTTTAATTTTTAACAGTTTGGTTCGGCCCAAGGAGCCAGGCTGTGACAGATATAACTGACATTTGAATAATTGGATTAATTTAGAGAGGGGCAAATCCGGTTTTGACGGTTGCGCTTGTGTGTATTTTTTTTTTTTTTTTTTTTTTTTGCAGGAGTGGAGTTGTGTGGCTTAGATATGCACTTTGTGTGATGCCAAGCAAAGCTTGAGGAAACTCCACAAAATGATTAAAGTCATTTAATTAGCTTGTGTGCATATATATGTGTATGTGCGCATGTGCACTCTTCATATATTATATAAAAGAAATCCGCAGTATATACTTCGTTCACCTCTGTCTGTGGCATACATATATATATATATAGCATATATAAGCAAATTATATGTGCTCTTGGGAACTTAGGAAATTGAGTTTGAGGAAAATGTACACCATTTCAGAGACAGTGTAGAAAACGTGCAGACAAGGAAACTCACCATGACGTTGGCAAGCCCTTTTCCTCCCCGTACCCTTGTGTTAGAAACCATCACAATGCAGCAGAAGAAAAGCCTAATTTGGTATCTGGGATGATCAGTAGCCACATTCCATGTGGTTAAGTCCTCGACCCTAAATTCCTTCAGCTTTAGGTGGCTTTTTTAGCTTCTTGTGCGAAGATCATCTCAGCAACTTAAAACCAAGTACAGCGCCCCAGCACCCCCCATCCCCCCGACATTCTGTTAATGAAACATGCCATCTAAAACCAGCATGCTCAGGCTAGACCTTGCGGCAGGCAGTCTTGAATTGTGGCTCTGGGCTGGTTCTAAGAGCCTTTTCCCCAGCAGGACATTAATAGACATTAACACCCAGGCAAGAAGTGTTGATGTGCAGTTTATAATGTTAGCACCCAGTTAGGCAGGTCTAACACATGCTGTAGGAATCTTGTACCGACACATGTGTGTGGGGAGTCAGATTAATGAGGACCATAAAAGGAGAGACGTTCCACACGGGCTGGGGACCTCATCCTAACCTCCTTTCACCAAGCAAACCTGGTGCTCCCCTGGCTGGAAATGGCCAGTTGGATGTTTTCAGTATTAAAACATATATACACTACTGTATATAAAACAGGTGAACAACAAGAACCTACTGTATAGCACAGGGAACTGTCCTCAATATCTTGTAATAACCTCTAAAGGAAAAAAATCTGAAAAAGAATAGATACCTATATATATATGTATAACTGAATCACTTGGCTGTACTCTTGAAACTAACACAACATTGTAAATTAACTATACTTCAATTAAAAAAGAAGAAGAAATAGAAAAAAAGAGGAGGTTTGGAAGTTGTGTTTTGCTCTCTTGTTACGTGATCATGGAGCCCAGAGTGCTAGTCAGCACTTGCCATTAAAACCCCTTCTCATCAGGTGCCCTTCAGGCTGAGAGGAAAGGAAACTTTCACACGATTCACAACCTGACTGCGAGGCAGACGTTATTATTTTCCTCCTTCGGCTTTCCCCAGCTCTTCTTCAAGTGTTTCTGGATGGTTCAGAGACACTTACTGGTTTACTTTGTAAATGGGGCAATGAAGTGTTCTTGTCTCCAGCCTGGCTCTCCTTAGGGGATTCTCAAAGCCTTTTAAAATTGTGTGTTTTTCTGGGGCAGCCTTGAAAGTCCCAGGAGTGAAGTTGCCATCTGTCCTTTATATTAAAAGAATCTTCTGTATTGTATACCTGATGGGCTTGTCCCAGAGATAGATGTTGTTAATTAAAGGACAGCATTTGTCCTTTATCTGAAATAAATCTTCTCTTTTGCCCGAAGAACAATTTTCCGAGCTTTAGGAAACAGTTAAGGACATTCTGCTTGGAGTCCTCATGTTTGCTAAAGGTCCTCAGTCCAGAATCACTCCCTTGGCTTTTATTTAATCAGACATGTAGAATAGTAAAGTAAAAAAAAAAAATTTTTTTTAAATTTTTGGCTCGTTTTCTAACTAATTTATCTACCAAGATTCTAACTTTGGCAGAGGCTTATGTAAATGAGTGTAACGTATAGTGTTAGTGGTAATTTGTGACTTTTTGGTGGAGATTTACAAACAGCGAGCTCCCGGCCATTCTTATCGTGCTGTGTCTTTATGCAGCAGATATGATGGTACCTGTACCCTGCAATGCCACCTCTCCATTTTGCTACTGCACAGGCTCTGTTCCTATACCGTCTGCCCCTGGGGAAAGAAACATGCCAACATCTGCCCACAGCAAAAAGAGCCAGAGTTCTGTCAGATCACAGCTCAAATACGTACAGGGAGAAAGAAAGCATCTTCTTTAACCTGCTGGCTCTCTGTCTCAGGAAACTCAGAAAATAACTTGGATTTGTAATGTGGAAAGGCAGCTCGGGCAGGGCGGCTGTGAACTGGTGTGTAAAGTGTGTTAGCCTCTGTAGTCCTATTAAGCTTAGAGAAGGAGGGTGGCCAGAGCCTTGCAAGGGACTAGCTTCAAGGAAAAAAGGAGACCGATTATAGTGGCAGAGACATTGCCTGAGGAACACGGCCAGGGTCGAGAGTCGAGATGGGTCCAACTGTCCTTTTATTGGTACGAAAGACCCCGGACTCGCCTGTGCTGTACATGGTGAGGAGAGTAGTGGATTGGGCCATGATCTTCTGGTGATGTAATGGTCCAACCAAAGCTTAAGCTCTATATGCAGTGATTCACCTTTAAAGGGGGATTCAAGTTAGGTACCATTTCCCATCATCTGTTCTTTTTCTTTTTTCTCTTAATCATACAGAGTAGGAATCGGGCAGGTGACATGATAGAGTGAAGTAGGCTTCGGTGAAAAGACGAACAGGAGTTGTGGCAGCCGTGACAAACAGGCCAGCGCTTACACTGTTTGCGAGGGCCAGTCGCTTCTTCACTCTGGCCAGTTGTTACCTTGTGGGAATGTGCAGAATGCTCAGAATTTTCAGTAGAAGCTGTGGATGTCAAACTGTTTGAATTTTTTAATACTGGCAGGTAATTCACTGTTTTAAAACCGTATAGGCCAGATCAAATCATCTATAGTAAGATGTGCTTTCTGGGTTGCTAGTTCGTACAAACTGCTATACGTAATATGGTAACCTTATCAAAATGGGGGTATCCTAAGTAACAAATGGATTAAAAAATAGAAACTCAGACACAAACAACTATTAATGTTTTGGGGATATTTCCCTTTGAGTCTTTGTCTCCCGCATATGCATTTTATATGCGTGTTTTAAAATAGTTGTAATCATAGGAGGCTGTGTTTTCTCTTACAATTACAGGCAGTTTCCTTATAAGGCTACAGGATCTTCCATCAAGGAAATGTACTGAATATGCAAAATCATTCCCCTGTTGGGCATTTAAGTTGCTTTTGATTTGACACCATTACAAGTAATGTGGCAATTACATTTTACTCATGCTGCATTTTCCTTATCTTGGATTAGTTCCTTAGACTCTGAAAGGAGGATTGCTTAATCAAAAGATATGAATGTTTTTATGGTTTTCAGTAAGTATTGCCAAATTGCTTTCCAAAAGTGTTGCACCAGTTTGCTCTGCAATCAGCAAAATGGGAGTATACCAGTTTTCACTGTATCCTTGCCAGCATTATTATATTTCAGAGACTCCCGCATCCCACCCCGCAATTGGTGGGTGAAAATTAGACCTCACTGATGTTTGAATTTGTCTTTATTTGAGGGTTTCCCATAAGTCTGTTGACAAATTGTATTTGTTCTTTTAATATCTGTATTTTCTGAGGCTAGATTTTGTTGACGTTTTGTTTGCTTTTGTGTGTGTTGTTTAAAGTTGTCTCTGTTAACAATCGATAAGTAATTTGGGAAGAGCCTCCTTGGCCAGGCCCTCCTCCAGGGGAACCCCTGTCTCAGCACTGTTGCAGCTGCTACTTTTAACTGTGCATTAACTTGGACTTGAGCCAGGGCCCAAGCAGGGTCCCCTTCCCGAAGAGGGGCTCTTGTGTGTCTGGTGAACCACAAGCTCAAGGCTGTATTTGCCAATATGTTTTTGGCAGAACTCTCTAATAAAGTCCCATCCGCACTCTTCTATGAGATGCAGTTGCAAATTTGAATGATGATTACCTGAGGCCCTTTTTGGGTAACAGCTAATCTCCGCGTCTTAGATGTTTTTTGTCCATTGCCTCCCCTCTTCCGTCCTTCACCACTGGGCTTCGTGCGTGTTCTGACTACAGTATAGATGAGGTATTATCTGAGTTTCTTATAGCATGGTCTAATGGAAAGGGCCCTGTGCCAGTAATATGGAGACAGGGGTTCTGTTATTGGCTCTGCCCTTTGTTTAATAATAGCTTAACAACAACAATTTATTGAGTGCTGAAATACTTTTTCGCATTCTTCATATATTATTGAATCTTCATAACAATCCTACTAGGTAGAAAATATTATTATTCCCGTAGGGGTGAGGAAACTGAGGCTCAGAGAGATGAATATTTGTCTAACATCAGACTTCATTTTTCTGGACGAAAGTGAGTTTTTCATTACTCAAGGTCTCAGTCTTCTCATCTGCAAAATGGAGTTGCTTCTCTTTACCTCAGAGCGTTGTCATGGAACCAAAATGATGTCCTATATATTATTCAGTTGCATTGAGTACTGAAACCCAGGACGTGTAAAAAAAATTATAGTTATTAACTTGTTCACCTCTCTGGCCCTCAGCTTCTTTATTCATAAAATGTATCTGCTGGACCAGATTATTTTCATTGGTTACTTTCAGCTATAGCATCTCCTCACTGGCTGCAGACTCAAATCTTGGTGGGGGCAAAACAAAAGCCTATGTGGTTCCTGGAGGCTGTGCTGTGTTTACGATTGCATCGGAAGTCAACTCTGCATGCCAGGGCTATCCATCCCTCTGAGCCATTTTTCTTGGGAAGGAAGTACCAAGTTTTAAGAAGGAGGAATTTCACTCTTTGCTGTGCACGGAGAGTGCAGGAGAATTCTCATAATGGGGTAGTTGAGGTACCAGTGTCCGCTGGCTGCTTTAAAGCCATGTGGAACTGCTTACTTTGGCTCTGAGGATACTGCAACTTCTTAAATATAGAAGTGGGAATATACCTTATTTCTGTTTTTGCTCATACCTTACCCTCAGGTGGGAACTCCATTAACCAAAGTGGTTAATGCGGAAAGAAAGGCACTGAGTCAGCTCCACACACAAATGCATTCAGGTTTAATTTCATACATATCATTTTTTTAAAAAGAAACAGAGGTTCAGGATCCCATATGGCACTTAGCCTCCTAAACAAAGATCATCAGCCCTAGACGAGAAGCAGGTGGCCTGGCATGGAGAGCAGAGGTTATTTTTGCCTCTGGGCTCCTGCCATTTCAGAGTTTCACAGTGGCGAGGCTACACAGCAGGAGGCTGACCCCAGATGCTCCCCCTTTGGTGGGGATGGAGCAGGCCCATTGCCGCTGCCGGGTGTAAACTTGCTCAAATCTAGGTCACAGTAGCCCTCCCAGAGAAGTGTCTGTCTAAACTTATTCGCCTTTGCTACTTAATTGCTACTTCTAAACCTGATTCATTCCAAGTGATGTCACAGCCTTAATTGTTTCACCCATCCGTTGTGCCTCCTTAAAGCCTGCGATGATGATATTTTGGCATTTTCTTTCAGGTCAACTCTTGGGCAGCAGGTTGAGAGGACTTAGTTTTGAGGGTGGTGTTAGGGACCAGAAGTTTGGGAACTTCGCTTCTCCTTCTGACTCTGCCTCTCCTTAGGGTTTAGTTTCCTGACTGGAATCTGAAGAGATTTTTAAAGTAGGTCAGGAATTTCAAATGCAAATGCTGATGGGCAGGTAACAAACAGGAGTGAGAAGGGAAGAGAAGGAAGAGGGAAGTGACTGTAAAGGAGCATGAGGGAACTTGGGGGATGGGTGGACATGAATACCTTGATTGGGTGATAGTTTCATGAGCATATACATTTTTCAAAACTCATTGAACTTATTACTTAAGATCTATGTGTTTTATTGTAGGTAAAATAAGTGTAAAATAAGTAAAGTGGACTACGTAGTGAACTGGAGAACACATACTTTATTTAAAGGCAGCAGTGAAAAAAACACCACTATAATTACAGCATATTTTTCTACTATTTAATCAAATTGAGAAAATAAAAGTAACATTTGATTCTAGGTAAATTTATGTTTATGAATAAAAATCACTGACGAAAAGAATTTTTTTATATATTTAATTAATTAATTAATTTTTTGGCTGTGTTGGGTCTTTGTTGCTGCGCGCGGGCCTTCTCTAGTTGCAGCGAGCGGGGGCTAGTCTTCATTGCGGTGCGAGGGCTTCTCATTGCGGTGGCTTCTCTTGTTGCGGAGCACGGGCTCTAGGCGCGCAAGCTTTAGTAGTTGTGGCACACTGGCTCAGTAGTTGTGGCTCGCGGGCTCTAGGGTGCAGGCTCAGTAGTTGTGGCGCACGGACTTAGTTGCTCCGCGGCATGTGGGATCTTCCCGGACCAGGGCTCGAACCCATGTCCCCTGCATTGACAGGCGGATTCTTAACCACTGCGCCACCAGGGAAGCCCCGATGAAAATTTAAAAATAAATAAATGAAGGCGACAGTGATGAGCTCTAGCCAATTGCTTCTCTGCAGAAGGTGGGCCTAGTGTGGCTACATTTTCAAGAAAAGTCAGAAATTTAGATATTTTTATAAAATCTCAGGATGTATAGATTTGTGGGCCCCGTTTGGTCAAACAGAACATCAGTTTGTGCTCTTTGAACTAGAGGCTTCTTAAATTTACCCTAAGGGTCATTTGAGCTCTAGTATTGGATGATTCTGGCTGGCTATGAGACCTTGAACCAAAAAAATTATACTTAAACCTTAAACTTAAAAATGAAAATTAAACTTCAGTTGTCTTCACCTATAAAGTGTTGATAATTCATGGCTAATCTTGCAGGGATCTGGTGAAGAGCATATGAGTTACCTTGTCCAAAACCACTTCGAAACATGAATAAGCAGCATATAAATCCAAGTCACTATTACCTTTATTGTTATTCTAAAGAATTATTTAAATTTTTAGAATTGCTACTGTTCAGAATTGAAGCACTGAGCTTTTTCAAGGTGGCTAGTAAAAACATCAGGCATTCACCAGGAGGAAATATGGCTTGCCTGCAAATGAACGTGCAGACTTTTCATTATTCTTGGTGGGGAATGTTTCTGTGGTGTGTGAGAGAAAGAGAAGGCATTTCATTTGTGCAGCTGCTCGTATAAATTGCAAAACCTTTGGGAGCCGAAGTCCAGGGTAGGGCAGTAGCATATAAGGAAATGCGGTTGATGCTGTATTAAAGATTCCTTGTCTCAGGCATTTACTGCCCAGGAATCGGAATGCTCTATCTTGTCACTGACATTTTGTGAACAAGCAGCCTGTATTGGATGGTGATAAGTGGATTATCTTAAATGTCATTCTACACTGTTTTAGAGTTGCAAGGAGAGTTTTGATATTGAGTTGTTGGTTAGTATATTCTATACCAATCCTTTATGATGAAATAATCTCCTCAAGTTACATCCAGAAATGTCAAAGTTGCTTATTTCTTCAATCACCCATAGCAATGTTTCCATTACGAGGTATGCAGAGAAGATTGTGTAATAATGTCAAACTATTTATAGAAACGTTTCCTAGGAATCTCTACTTTCCTTGAGTTGTTTGTGTATTTAATACTAGAGATTTGTTTTTATATTTATGTATAGTTTTCTATTTCTAAATTGACTTCAGCTGAGGTTGTTTCACTAGTCTTTATAGAGAGTACATTTAAAAATTGATATTAGCATTCAAAAACTAAAACTAAGTCCAGTCTAACCTTTTTAAAAATATATATAAAGATTCACTTCATATGGTTTCAAATATTGTAATATTCTTCTGTGTGTGTATGTTTGTTCCAACTGTGTCCTAAATATTATATGGATGTTATAATCATAACAAAATTTAAATATGCTGTTTATTTAGGATCAAGTAGTATGTAGTACTTTGACCAAAAAAATCTGTTATTTATTTTATGCTAATTTATGCGTCATTTCAATTTGTAGTATTTCTTTGAAATTCCAGGTTTAATCAAATTAATACTATTACACAGAATGTAGTCATTTGTATAAAGATTTGGTCCAGTGGATTTATCTGGAAATACGTACAAAGTAGATTTTGAAAGCATGTCTCAAGTTTTACTTGGCAAAGTTATTCTAGGGCTTCCCTGGTGGCGCAGTGGTTGAGAGTCCGCCTGCCGATGCAGGGGACGCGGGTTCGTGCCCCGGTCTGGGAAGATCCCACATGCCACTGAGCGGCTGGACCCGTGAGCCATGGCCGCTGAGCCTGCGCGTCCAAGAGCCTGTGCTCCGCAATGGGAGAGGCCACAACAGTGAGAGGCCCACATACCGCAAAAAAAAAAAAAAAAAAAAAAAAAAGTTATTCTAAATGTTGGCTGTCTTCCCTAAAGATAAGATCTTTCTACACACAGATATTGAAATTATTTAATACGAAATTATTTAATATGTAGTGACTCCCTTTAGCCCCTCTGTACTCTACTAATCTTACCCCTAACCTTCTTCCTCCACAATCCGTAAAAAAAGGCATGCAATGTGTATTTAAAAGAATTAAAATATATAAATAATAACATTAAATTGAACCATATAAAATTACTATTTTTGTAGATCAAAACAGTCACATAACAGCAGTTTTATACAACTCACCCTAACCGTTAATATTTTTGTATTGCGTTTGCTGTATGCTAGACGTGTGCTTGATGTATATTAATTCCTTTATTGATTATAGTAATCTTATGAGTAGGTACTATTATTACCCCAACTTACAGATGAATAGCTGAGGCACAGATTGATATAAATAACTGTTAGAACCAGACAGTCTACCTCCAACGTTTGCCTGTAATCATTGCTCCATGCTGCCTCTGCAGAAAAGCAAACTTCCTTTGGCTCCCCCACCAAGTGTATTGATTTCCCCTGCAAAAAGTCACGTAATTAGCTTGGTGTGTATCCTTTTAGAATAGATCTGCCTCTTATGTGCTTGCGCACACTTATGTATGTACCAATAGAAAATACATGCTATTATTCTTTTCATTCATTCTTTTTTCTTTCCTTTGCAATGTCTTGTCTTAATTTCTTCCTTTCCTCATTCATTCCTTCTTCCCCTCTTTCTCTCTTTATTTTTTACAAATAGTGCAAACCATATAGTTCTGCAGCTTGGGTTTATTCACTGTAAACTAGCTTAGAAAGCTGTTCATGTTAATATGTAGAAATCTAATTAATTCATTTTGACTGCTGCACGATATTGCATAATATGGGTGGTATATCCTACCTTATCTAACTACCTTGCTATTGATGATGTACGAATTCTTTTCTTTTTTTCTTTTTTTCTCTTTTTGCTGTCAGAAGTCATATTGTAATCAATGCCCTTCTTCATGCCTCTTGGTCCATATATAGACCATATATTTCTGTAGTGTGGATTTCAAGAAATGGTATTAATAGGTTAAAGTGTGGACACATTTAAATTTTTAGTAACTGTTAAATCATCTCTAAAAGAGCTGTGCCGATTCCTATTCCCATCAACTGTGTATGAAGAATTGATATCAATTTATCAATCTTAATTATTTTATTTTTGCCACTTCGATAGATGAAAAATTCTATCTTGTGGCTTTAATTTGCATTTTCCTGATCACTAGAGAGCATCATTTCACATTATTATTGAACATTAAAATTTTTCTTCTCATATTGCTTGTTTATACGCTTTATGCATCTTTCTGTTGCTTATCTTTCTCTTATTCATTTGTAGTTCCTTATATGTTCTGTATATTAATTCTCTTCTATTTGCTGTGTTTCAGATATGTTCTCTCAGTCTGTCACTTATTATTTAATTTTGAAAATTTTATGTTATCTTTTATTTTAGATATGTCTTAAATATTATTCATTTCAGATACTCTTGTCAAATATATTATTCTTTTCCTTTATATAGTTTTTGTGTATTATATCTCTCTTAAGACTGCCTTTCTTACTCCATATTTTAAAATAAATTCATTTTTATTATATTCTAGTGCTTTCATAGTTTTCTTTTTAATGTTTACCTTTTTAATCTACCAAAATTTTACCTTTGTGACTGGTTGTTAGGTAGAGGTTAACTTTACTTTTTTTCAAATGGTGAAACCAATTGGCACAATAACATTTTTAGAATAAACCTTTCTTATCTCTATTAATTTGAAAAGACACTTTTATCATATACTAAATTCCCATAAATGTGTATGCCAGTTTCTGCTCTCTCAATACTGTTTGATTTATATTTTTGCTTAATTACCAAAATGTTATGTTTTGATATATTATAGGGCCAGTGCCCCCTCCCCATTTTTTTTTTTAATACTTTTGTTGATGTTCTCGTGCCTTTTTCTTCCAGATGAATTTTAGGATCAGTCAAATTTCATTTAAAAACGTCCCATTGGCATTTTTATTATGAGTGCATTGAATTTATATATTTATATGTTAGAGAACGTTTAAAAAATTGTTTCCTCATCCATTAAGATGATGTATCTCGTATTTATTTATGTCATCTTTTGTGTCCTTAAGTAAAGTTTTAAAATTATTCTTCACATCTTCCTAAGTTTATTTCTAGATATTTCATAGTGTCTGTTGCTATTGTGATGGAATTACAAGTATGTAAGCTGGCTGTTGATTTTTTATGTTTATTTAGTTACCTTATTAAACTCTTTTATTAGTTCTAGTAGTTTTTCAGTTGATTCCCTTGGAATTTCTAGGTGAGGAATTATCTAAAATAATAATGATGTTGCCATTTCCTTCCCAACACAGGTACTTTTAAATTTTCTTTTTTCCTCTTAGCTGAAATTTTCAGCAGAATGTTGAATAGTGGTAGGAATAGTAGTCTTCATATTTTTCCTGTTGGTCATAAGAATAGTTCTGTTTTACAAGTAAGTTTGAGATTTGCTGAGATTTCTGTTTTTAAAATTTGTGTACCCTATCTTTTTCACAGAAAATATATTGTTACCATTTTCTCACTCTCCCTTACTTGATAAAGGTAAATATCCTTTATCAAGTAAGGGAACTTTTGTTCTCTTTAGTGGATATTGCATTTAATCGGATCCTATTTTTTTTAAGAGGAGGTTGTCTATTGAGATGATCATATATATTTTTTCCTTTAATTTGTAAACATGGTATATTAGATTATTAGATTTTACACTGTTGAACCATCCTTGCACTCCTGGAATAGACCTTACTTGATCCTGATGTAATCTACAGATGGACTTGATTTGCTGGTATTTTATTTACTATTTTTATATCCATATTCATAGGTGAGATTTCCCTATGGATGTGTTTTCCTTGTAGAGACCCTAGTTAACAGGTCTCAGTAGAACTCACTCATTCCTAACCTTTCTGTGAAGTTGACCTGTTTAAAGTTTGTCCGAGTCTTGATTGGCTTTTGGCTATTTTAGCATCAAGGCTTTTGCATGCAGCTTCCCTCGTGTCTTTGAACTTTATTTCTATTTATAGCTTTCCAGAGTCAAGGCATGAGTTTGCTCTTTCAACTTCTTTTGCTCTTGCCTCCCAGCTTCTTTACAGAGAGAGAGTGTATTTCATTGAGTGTATCTGTATATTGACTGCTTTATTATTTATCCTGCTTGAGGCATGCAAATCTAGAGTCTATGGGGCATCTTTAATGAACATATCCTTAATTATAATTCCTTCAAATGTTGTTTCTGGTCTATTCTCATCTCTCCTTTTGGATCTTCGATTACGTATATATTAGACCATCTCACTGTGTTCTATAAGTCTTACCGTGTCTTCATTATTTTTCAACTTTCTGTCCTTTTGTAATTCATTTTAAATATTTTCTTATGATCTGTATTCATATATGGTTTTATATATAATTTATGTAGGTTTATAAATTGTTGTACTGATAAAAAAAGTATTTCATTGAAGCATGATGCTGCACCTTTATGAAACTTGTAATTGCCCCTTTTCAGTTGGACAGTATAAATTTTTCTCTATCTTCATTCTTTCCTTGTTAAAGCTAGTTTTATTTATTCCTAGTTTATATCAAATGTTTCCCTAGGAGTAGACATTTCCTATTTTATGGGGACAAACACCGGGTTTGGAGAGGACAGTATTATGTAGTTTTTTTTAGGAATGTCAAACATTTGGCATGCCTAGCCCTACACCCTCTTCTCCTGCCCACAGCTGATATCACAGATCTTAATGCAGGTTTTCCTCTTGAGCTTTCTCAACAGCTATTACTGGCACTTGAAATTTAGATGAAACCTATTTGCCGTTCCTAGAATCGTGGAAACGGCATAGATTGGGAGGCAGGAGTCCTAGGCTTTTCGTCTCTAACTTGCAGTGTGGGATCAAGCCATTGCAGTACTTAATCTTCGTTTCCACATCTATACAATGAAGAAAAAACTGGGTGATCTCTAATGGATCATCCGTTTAGAACATTTTCTGATGCCTTTTACACACTCCTTCAACATTATTTCAGGGTCCCAAATGTATATATCTTGAATATTTGTAAATCATCACCCAAGTGTACATTTGTAATTTTGATATCACTGTTTTCCTGTTCGATTATACGTTTTTGAGATTCTAAATACACCTGCTCCTTAGCTAATTCCTTTCTTGTTTAGTACTTTCTACTACTCTTAAGATTGATAAATGCTCATTGTAGAAAATTTGAAAACTATAGAAAAACACAAGAAGAAAATGAAAATCACCCGTACACATGCTATCCAGAACTGTTAACATTTGGTGTAGGATTAGGAATGTTTATGTTTTTAAAATTTGTGTACCCTATCTTTTTCACAGAAAATATATTGTTACCATTTTCTCACTAATAATTTCCCTCAAAACATACAATTTAGGGCTTCCCTGGTGGCACAGTGGTTGAGAGTCCGCCTGCTGATGCAGGGGACACAGGTTCGTGCCCCGGTCCAGGAAGACCCCACATGCCGCGGAGCGGCTGGGCCCGTGAGCCATGGCCGCTGAGCCTGCGCGTCTGGAACCTGTGCTCCGCAACAGGAGAGGCCACAACAGTGAGAGGGCCGCGTACTGCAAAAAAAACAAAACAAAAAAACAAAAAAAACCCATACAATTTATTTAACCACATCTCTTTTGTTTTTTCCTTAAATATTATGATAGACATCCTTTTATAAAAATCTTTGATCCTTTATTGAACAGATTTCTAGATATGAAGTCACAAGGTGGAAGGGAAGGTACATTTTAAGTCCCTAACAAATCATAGGTACTTCATAAATAGGTGTGCAGTGAATTTTTGAATAAAACATTACCAATTTGATTTCCAGAAAGATGTACCAATTTACGTTTTCATCAGTAGTTTTTGAGACGGCCTCTCCCTTCTCATGTTTGGGAGTGTGGAAGAGTACCGTTAAAAAACTTTTTTTTGCCAAGTTTATGGGCAAAAGTAACATCTTTTTTCTTTATCGCTACTGTGGTTAAACATGTTTTTCATGCTTATTGGCCATGTTTGTGTGTATACGAATTTCTTATGCCTTCTGCCCATTTTCTCCTTCCTTTGGAGACATACATGTTAATGGTTAATAGCCACAATGGCTCTGAATGCATTATCAAGGTGCTACTGTGTAATTTACAGTTGGAGCTAATCTTGGTCTGCGGGGGTGAGTTGGGGGTGGTGGAATTCCCAATATAGAGGTAAAGAAGAGAACTAAAAAAGTCTCTGTACATCTGGTAAGACTTTACTGTCGCTGAACAATAGTTCTATATTAAGGAGTAATAAGATGGGGATTAACGTATACACACTACCATATATAAAATAGGTAACTAATAAGGACCTACTGCATAGCACATGGAACTCTTCTCAATACTCTGTAATGACCTATATGGGAAAAGGATATAAAAAAAGGGTGGATATCTGTACATGTTTGACTGATTCACTTTGTACAGCAGAAACTAACACAGCATTGTAAATCAACTATATGCCAATAAAATTTTAAAAAAATAAAAAATAAAAAAATATTTTTTTAAGGGGTAATAGTAGTCTCCTAGGCAGCTCTTGGTAAATTTTGAGGCTCCTTCCATGCTTGCACCCTTCCGGGAGGCCTTCAGTTTGCTGTCTCCTTGGGAGCTTGTTTGATTCCACAGGAAGCATTAAGCCAAAGCATGTTTCCTCACTAAGTCAGATCTCAGGACCTTAAAACCTGGCTTCCAGATTTATGATGCTCACCGGTAGAACTCCACTCACGGCGCTTTGTGCCAACGAAAGAACCAAGCCTGCTGATTCCAGCTCCCTGTGTGCCCTTTATGAGTCAAAATATGAAGGAGACAGAAGCAGTCCCACCCTGAACTCAAGAAGAACTGGTTAGTCACGAAGCACAACCACATGATTTTGCTCTTTTCTGTTGTGTCTCCTAAGTTTTTTTAAAATAGAATCTCTTGATTTATTCCTCATTCTTCTAACCTGGTGCTATTGGGGTCATTTTACCAAACAGTTGTGAAACAGTCACTGACCTCTGCTTTCTGGTGAGATTATTTGACAAGACTTGCTACCTGGAAACCCGAGTGGCTGAAAAGAGACCTCTTGATGCATTTTTCAGGTTCAATACTAAGCAAACACGTTAGACTCTGCATTCAGGCTCCCAGCAGAGGGGGTGCTGACAGGAGGGGGGAGGGGCTGAAATCCAAGGCGCCCTCTTCTCTGCAAACTGGGACTCTGTTTGCCCACATGGGCACCTTTTGCTTTCTTTCTTTTCTTTTCTTTTCTTCTTTTTTGAATTTTATTTTATTTATTTTTTATACAGCAGGTTCTTATAAGTTATCTATTGTATATGTATTAGTGTATATATGTCAATCCCAATCTCCAAGTTCATCCCACCACCAGCCCCGCCCCTTTCCCCCTTGGTGTCCATACGTTTGTTCTCTACATCTGTGTCTCTATTTCTGCCCAGCAAACTGGTTCACCTGTACCATTTTTCTAGGTTCCACATATATGTGTTAATATACGATATTTGTTTTTCTCTTTCTGACTTACCTCACTTTGTATGACAGTCTCTAGACCTATCCACGTCTCTACAAATGACCCAATTTCGTTCCTTTTTAGGGCTGAGTAATACTCCAATGTATATATGTACCACATCTTCTCTATCCATTCGTCTGTCGATGGGCATTTAGGTTGCTTCCATGACCTGGCTATTGTAAATAGTGCTGCAGTTAACATTGGGGTGCATGTGTCTTTTTGAATTACGGTTTTCTCAGGATATGCCCAGTAGTGGGATTGCTGGGTCATATGGTAATTCTATTTTTAGTTTTTTAAGGAACCTCCATACTGTTCTCCATAGTGGCTGTATCAATTTACGGTCCCACCAACAGTGCAAGAGGGTTCCCTTTTCTCCACACCCTCTCCAGCATTTGTTGTTTGTAGATTTTCTGATGATGCCCATTCTGACTGATGTGAGGTGATACCTCACTGTAGTTTTGATTTGCATTTCTCTAATAATTAGTGATGTTGGGCAGCTTTTCATGTGCTTCTTGGCCATCCGTATGTCTTCTTTGGAGAAATGTCTATTTAGGTCTTCTGCCCATTTTTGGATTGGGTTGTTTGTTTTTTTAATATTGAGCTGCATGAGCTGTTTATATATTGTGGAGATTAATCCTTTGTCAGTTGATTCATTTGCAGATATTTTCTCCCATTCTGAGGATTGTCTTTTCTTCTTGTTTGTAGTTTCCTTTGCTTTGCAAAAGCTTTGAAGTTTCATTAGGTCCCATTTGTTTATTTTTGTTTTTATTTCCATCACTCTAGGAGGTGGATCAAAAAGGATCTTGCTGTGATTTATGTCAAAGAGTGTTCTTTCTATGTTTTCCTCTAAGAGTTTTATAGTGTCCGGTCTTACATTTAGGTCTCTAATCCATTTTGAGTTTATTTTTGTGTATGGTGTTAGGGAGTGTTCTAATTTCATTCTTTTACATGTAGCTGTCCAGTTTTCCCAGCACCACTTATTGAAGAGACTGTCTTTTCTCCATTGTATATCCTTGCCTCCTTTGTCATAGAATAGTTGACCATAGGTGCGTGGGTTTATCTCTGGGCTTTCTATCCTGTTCCATTGATCTATATTTCTGTTTTTGTGCCAGTCCCATATTGTCTTGATTACTGTAGCTTTGTAGTATAGTCTGAAGTCAGGGAGTGTGATTCCTCCAGCTCCGTTTTTTTCCCTCAAGACTGCTTTGGCTATTCGGGGTCTTTTGTGTCTCCATACAAATTTTAAGATTTTTTTATTCTAGTTCTGTAAAAAATGAGGGGTACCTTTTTATAATTTGCCCAAAGGTGCCAAAAAGGCTTGCCGAAGCCCTAATCAACAGTCTCTACAACTCAAGGAAGAACTTCTTCTTCCAAGCAGGTTCAATCCAAAAAGCTGTCCATAAAACCTTTTGTTTGTGAATCCAAAGTGGAATGAGACAGCCACTGGTAATACAGTCTGTTAAGGACATAATTTTGCCCTAGTATTTAGGTTTCTTCTTATCAATAAAGCTAAATAGAAAGTTCTTAAGTTCTAAATACAGTAGAAAGTTTCTTAAGAAACTGTATTTAAATAGCTCAATATACAACGGGTATACTTTTTATTGCAACATTGGGGCTTTGTTTGTTTGTTTCCTGAAGCGACCATAACTAACACAGGATTAGATGCAAAAACTGTTTTCTGCTACAGCCTGGCATTACAAAATTCTCAGTTCCCACAGAGTCGTGTTAGACACAAGTCTAAACAGAGTGTAGCCAGTTTTCCTCACAATGAGATAGCAGGGTTCTCCACAGTATTTGAGGCCTGGCAAACTACTATTAAATTTGGAAGTAAAGTTCTAATGGCATCTGCAGGTGAAGGCCCATATTCCTTTGTGTTCCCCAAATCATCACACCAAAAAAGAAAAGAAAAAAACGAAGCCACTTTCCCCTGAGTCATGTCAGTAGACATGGAGGAAAACCTGAAGCCTTTCTGCTCTTAAGAGCCATTCTGAGCCTAATTTCAATATCGCAGTCCTGAATCTCATCGAAAAATTAAGCAAAGGCTCACCCCCACCACCCTCTGTGATCAGAAGGCATTAGGAGGGAGGTATTGGGGTAAATCTCAACCTTATTCTTGAGGTAGGTTGAGGGTCGCACTCTTATGAAAGAGCATGGCACGCCTCAGGCGCACCATTTTTCTTTTGTCTGTCCAAGTTGGTGAATATGATGGAGTAGAGGGCTTTATGTGAGATTCACATTTTCCTTTTTCATGGGGGAAATTAAATTTTAAGTCATTTTTAGTAGGCGTTTTGTTCAAGTACCATAACCAATGAACAGATGAAGAAAGACTTATCTTGATGGTAGTCATGTGCTCTCATGTTATAATCAGAGGGGTTTCGGTGAAAAACCTTGCCTTTAGGGGTCAGGAGGCTTCATTCTCTCCCACACCACATCCAGAAGTTACCATTATAACACCTGCTCGTGAGAACTTGTTTAGCCTCACTGGTACAAATTCGCATCTTCTAGTGACAGAAGGCTCAGAAATATTACTCTCTTGGAAGCTCTGCCCAGGAAACAAGTTTTCTAACTGGGCTTTGCAGCTGTTGAAACTTCATCACCTTTCACCTGAATCTCTACTATGTTTTGCAAATGAGGAGCCGGTGAGAAAGATATGCAGCTCGGAGCTGGCCAAGTTTTAAGTAGGTAAAGCTTGTAGTGTTTAGATCATAGCCCCAAACTACTTAAGGCTTCTGCTAACATGGAAATCAGACTCTTTACTGCTGAGAGATTGGATATTCAGATAGATTTTTTTATGAAGGAAATAAATATTTCAACATGCAAACACTACCCAAGCGGGTAGTGGTGCTTCAAAACAGGGTCAGAGGTCAGGTTTTTTTCTGTTTGCTTTTGGGGATGAAAAGTTGAAAGGTATTGCATATTACTACCTACCCCGAGCCTCACATGGTAAAACAATTACCGCTAGCTGGTGCAAAATATGTACATGCATTTCTGTGGTCAAAGATCCTGAGATTTCTCTCTGCGTTTTTTGTGGTCCTCATTATAAAAAATACATCATGAGGAACGATGGGGTTTTCTCCATCATAAGTGTAAAAGAGTCAGGCTGAAAATTCATGTCGGATAGTTCAACTTTTAACAAACTTAATTTCGGAATAATAAGTAAGAATAAATAAGAATACGATGGATTTTTCCTTTAGAGAATAGTATAGTTCATTTTCATGGTTTGCCTTTAAAACACGCACCAGAGTCCTAGGGTACTGGATCCTTTTTAGAGGAGCCGCTGACCTAGTGGTCAGCCAGTCTGAGTGGATGGGGGCCCAGGATGTCTCCAGGCAAGCATAAGGGACGGTGGCACCTTGTTCCGAAACTCAAGCACGGATTCAGTGGAGTGCAATTTTGGTCATAGTTGGAATTGCTAGATAAGACTTAGAGCTTCTGAAATCCTTTTTTCTCTGCCTTCAAGTAGGGGAAAGTAGTACTGGCTGCACAGTTAATTAGTAGTCACACAAAATAACAGAAATGGTAAGCTGGGATCCATACAGGAGCCAGCAGGCAGTGTCAGTGAGGGAAGCAGGCCAGGTGCCATGCGACAGGGAGTTGCGGGCACCAGGCAGAGCCAGGAAGCGCAGCTTCGCTTTATTTATTTATTTATTTATTTATTTTTGCGGTACGCAGGCCTCTCACTGTTGTGGCCTCTCCCGTTGCGGGGCACAGGCTCCGGACGCGCAGGCTCAGCGGCCATGGCTCACGGGCCCAGCCGCTCCGCAGCATGTGGGATCTTCCCGGACCGGGGCACGAACCCGTGTCCCCTGCATCGGCAGGCGGACTCTCAACCACTGCGCCACCAGGGAAGCCCAGCTTCGCTTTAAAGAGGACAAGCAGCTGCCCTGAGGGAGTGCGGGCCCACTGTCGTGGACTTGCCAGGTTTCTTTTTTCTGACAGAAGCCGGAAATCCAGATTTTTATATGAAAGGTACTTACATAAACATTTTGGCAACTAAGTTTTTTAAATGTTTTTAAGCATGTTGAAGGCTGGAATTTACCTACAAGCCACATGTTTGTGGCTTCAGCTTTCAAAAATTACAAAATGTGGAGTCAGGGGCTTAGTGGCAATACCTTCTCCTTCTCCAGGGGAAGTGTTTATAGGCTGGTGTATTCGGAACGATGACTGTTCTGTGGTTTCAAACCTTACCGCAAAGAATGCAGAGTTACTCTGAGATTGAGAGCAGCTTGTCACATTTACATCGTTGCTTTTTAATGACATAGGTCTTTTGTCAAGGCCGACTTAAGGGAGTCGAGTTCCAGAAACGTTTATAGGGCAGAGCCACCCTCAACTTTCTCTTCTTACTGACTTTTAACCCATCACAAAGTAATTACTTTCTCTCCCCCTCCCTCCCATCAACCTTTAGAATGTGGTTATTCTTCAGAGTTCATTCAGAGGCAGGACATTATTCACGTTTCCTTTCCCAGAGCCACTAAGCATCAACAGAAGATAGTGTTTGTACCGCAGTCAAACAGATAAATCATCACTTAATGTGTGCTTTTGAGTAATGACTGGTTTAGTAATGATCAGATAGACAAGAAAAGACCTTGGCTAAGTCAGTGATGTTATGACATGATTATTTTAATAATTGTTTCTTTTGGTTTCTTTTGGGATGTCTAGCTGGCATCTGAGTTTCTTGGGCAGAGAGTGTAGTGAAATATGTTTGTTTTTCAGGGCAGAGAGGAGTGGTGGTGAGCAGTGAAATTACAGTGTGTCCTCAGCAACCATTGATATCCTTCCAAATAGATGAAGTTTAGTTTAAAACCTGCCATTAATTCTTGGCCTCTGGCAAGAGTGGTACAAGGTTGCCTGTTTGTTCCAGTGAGTGTATGGGGGTGGGGAAGGGGGAAAGGGCAGTAATTAGTCAATGACATTTATGACCGATTTATAAAATACAAATGAAATAATTGGTTACAAAATCATGACAAGCCTTCACTTGCCTTTTGCAATTGTGTTCTTAACACATTGTGAAACTTTATGAACAGTCTTTGCAGAAATCAAACAGCGGCCGGTCTGAAGAGATCAAGCCAAGGCACTCGACTTGGGGAATAGCTATGGGGCAAGAAGATTCTCAAAGTGTGTTTCCCGTCCTCTTCACAAATACACCTCACTGTTATTTTAGATCCAGAGACAGTCTCAGACAGGGAGTCACCACAGTTTTGGTGTAGCAGGCCTAGCCAGGGAAAAGAAAAAGAAAATCTTTTAAATGCATGGAAGCCCTTTGAAGTCCTTGCTAAGATTGAAGTACAGGGTGTTTGTAGAACGTTAGAGAGAGACAGTATACACGTCCGTAGCCCTTTCTTAGAAAAAAAAAGAATGTCATGAAGAACCTAGAGGTAAGATGGGAATAAAGACACAGACCTACTAGAGCATGGACTTGAGGATATGGGGAGGGGGAAGGGTAAGCTGTGACAAAGTGAGAGAGTGGCATGGACATATATACACTACCAAACGTAAAATAGATAGCTAGTGGGAAGCGGCCGCATAGCACGGGGAGATCAGCTCGGTGCTTTGTGACCACCTAGAGGGGTGGGATAGGGAGGGTGGGAGGGACATGCAAGAGGGAGGGGATATGGGGACATATGTATATGTATAGCTGATTCACTTCGTTATAAAGCAGAAGCTAACACACCATTGTAGAGCAATTATACCCCAATAAAGAGGTAAAAAAAAAAAAAAAAGTGTGAGGTGGCGTCAAGGAAATAAATGCCGAGGTTGGCACCAAATTTTGGCCCTGGGTGATTTTTCTGTTTTTCAATCTCCTTTCCGATCCTCACCTCTAACCTTAGTCTGTTCATCCTTTCCCACCTTTAGAGAGGGAACATTGGCTGAATAAAATGAAAAGGGGAGCCAGAAGCTAATTATGTGTTTAAAAGTATATTGAGGTATAATTTGAAGCTCATTTTGAAAAGAATTTGTCCATGTCTTTGTAAGGAAGTTCTCAGCTTGAAGAGCATAACCCTCAATTTTAGCAGAGATGTTCCATTTAGTGTTTTGTTTTTTTTTTTAATTCTTCTGAAACATTTTAGACCCATGATCAAAAGGGCTGACTGGATCTAAGTCTCTTATTTTCTACACTCCTGAGCAAAATTAGAAAAACTGGCTGATCTAGTTTAGAGAAGAAAGCTAATGGTGGTGCAGGGGGGGGATACTTTCAAAATACAGTCCTACTCTAAATCCTCTGCTTTTAGTGATAGACTGTTCTAATTTTGAAATAAGTTTATATTGCTCTAACACTCTAAAAGTTCAGTTTTGGTCTCCAACTCTTAAAATAACAAATCATCTCCAAACGCCTGAAATTCCCTTTAGTTAAAAATGGGATTGAAGTTGAAAAGGGAGAGCTAGGACTGGACATTACCCTGCAAATCTAGGTTAAACCGGGTTGAGTTTTTCCAGAGTCCACCGTTTAGGATTTCAGCCGTCCCAGACCGGCACGTGGTGTTTCCTCTGCTCCTTTGTGAAGGCTGACCATGTGTTCCCTTGCCCGTGCTCCTAAGCTGAATATCATCGCAAATGCTCTGGATCCTTCTTCGGAGAGCCTTTGTGTGGCACACAGGAAGGGATGGGTCATGAATATGCAATGCCTGATATGTAATGTCTTCTTTTAAAACTACAAAAAGAGCGTTCTGATCTCCAAGTTGGGAGCTGATTTCTGATTTCAGCCTAGACAGATCTGCTTAAAACTATAATCAAGCTGATTGTACTGCCCTGGAATTCTAATTTCCAATTTAGGGTTTTGCTATATAATCTCTAGTAGAGTGTGTCTAATCTTCATGAAACCCAGAGTCTTTATAAAAACTCGGTGGATTTTCTTCCACGGGTCTAGGCTGAGCTGTAGAGACATTCAATTACTGAGTAAATGAAGGCAGTGTTGTTATGTCACTGTCTTTTTGAAAGACCAACTCAAATTCTATATGCTGTAGCTTTGATCCTTTTCATTTAATTCTAAGTACACTTGTTATTATAGTAACTGTTGTTTGTATGTTATTTTAGCTTTTTACTTAAGTAGCTATTTAGCAATTTAAATGAAAATGTAATTAGGTTACATCTGTTTTACATGCATGTAATACCACGCAGATGTAAACTTCTATTAAAGCCATATTTTCTTTTTGGCAAGGAAAGGCAAAAACAAAATTGCACCAATCATTGGAGTACATCTTGCTCTTAAAATAAAAGAACTGTATATACAAAACGCTACGCCATTATTTACATGGTGGTGAGAGTACATCACTTCAGTTTTTTAACTAAAAGAACAAATGCCTTCTATTTTATCTGGATACAGAGTCTAAAATGACAGTGTAGCTTCCCCCAGTCTGTGGGTTTGTGCAGACAGGGTTGCACCCATCTCCACATCATAAACACTGGCTCCTATAATCCCACGTGCTGTGGAGTCAGAGAGCCGCAAGAGTCTAACTTAGCTCTACTTTAACTGACTTTGGTGAAGCCACTTTACCCTTCTCTATTACTTAAAAAAAATCCCCAAGAGAAATAGTATTTTCTCGACCTGCCTCATAGGCTTGTTGTGAGGATCAAGTGAGATAACGAGTGAGCATGTATTTTGCAAAGTATAAAATGTAATTGTTAGAGAGCATTATTAGTATATTAGTCCAAAGACAACATCAACAGTAAGCCCCCCTCCCGTTCCCCCCACATTTTTGTGTGTACAGTGGGGATTGAACTCAGAAATTAATTCTCTTGTTTTGGGAGCCATTGCCTCTCTTACAGCCTCTTAATAGGATTTATAAAACATCATTTCAGACAAAGTCATTTATCTTATTTGCTAACAAGACACAAAATTTGGACTGTCTGGAACCAGGTAATATTTTAAGAGTTGCCCATTTGTTCCATACATGTTCAGCTTTTCAGTGCAGTCATTTTTAATGGTGGTTTTTATAGCATCAATAAAAATATTTTCATATAATTCTTCCTTGTAAATATGGTTAAACTTTTAGCTTTCTGCTACTTGGTAACATGTTAAATAACTTAATGTACTTTCACATTGATTGTTCAATGCCAAGACAGTAAGAAGCCAGGAGGAGCCAGCTTTATAGCATTGCTCTTTTACACTGGGGCCCTAAGCTGAGCTATGAGGGAAAAAAATTCCAGCAGAGTTTGCAATATCCAACTTGTTAGAGATTTTCCATCTCTGATTTTGAAAGAGGGAGCATGGGTTATATTGCCAACATCTCTCTCATACCTGCTTTAAGAAGTTAGTATTTTAGTTGGCAAGGAAAGGAAATCTTCCATCCATGTAATCATCTGTGTACCATTTATTGAGCACTTACTGTATGCCGAGTGCTATTCTAAATGTATATGATTTCATCCTTTAGAGCAAACGCATGGAGTAGTTACTGTTGTTATCCCTCATTTTTTAAATGAGTTTTTAAATTTACAATGTTGTGTTAGTTTCAGGTGTACAGTAAAGTGATTCAGATATATATCTATCCAGATAGATATATATCTATGTATCTAGATATATCTATATATCTATATCTATTTATATATATAGATATCTATCTATATCTATGTACCTATCTATATCTATCTATCTATCTATATTCTCTTTCAGATTATTTCCCATTATAGGTTATTACAAGATATTGAGGATAATTCCCTGTCCTATATAGTAGGTCCTTGTTGTTTACTTATTTTATATATAGTAGTGTGTATATGTTAATCCCAAACTCCTAATGTATCTCTCCCCCCTGCCCCATCCCTCATTTTTGAGGGGAAGAAATTGAAGTCTAGAGAAATTAAGAACTTTCCCAAGGTTATATAGCTTATAAGTGGTAGAGCTAGGATTTTAACCTTGGCGGTCTGGCACCAAGGCCTACATTTTTACCCACTCTGCTTCTCCACACCTCGTGTAATACTAGGGCTTTTGTTGTTATTGCTATCTCTTTGTTTTTACTGGTTCCGTCATCCGAATCAAGCATCTGTGACCTAGAAAGACTCTTAAGAGAAGACTTCCCTTCCTCCCCACATCCCCTTTTTCCCAGTTCAGAAAACCGTATTTGAAAGACATAGGTGCCACAGAAATAAAAATAAATAAGACACGGTGCCCATGGTACGTACAGTTTAGTTCGTGAGGGGTTTGGGTAAGGGATATGGAGAAATAGACTGCCAAGGAGGATGGAATACATGCTAAATAAAGATTCAGCTGACGTGCTCAGGGAGCACGGATCAGAGAGTCATCAAGGTCAGGGGAAGCTGCACTAGACCTGTGCCTGGGAGAATGTATATGATTGTGATAAGCAAAGGACACAGGTGGCATTTCAAGCTTCAGTAATAGAATGAGCAAAGACTTGGAGAAAAGAAAATGCAAGCTGGCCTGCTGCAAGAGTTACAGCGAGAGATTCCGAAGCCTCAACTTGGGCACCGGCAGGAAGAGCACAGCTCAGGAACTAGAATGACCTTGCAAGGGTAGGGGGCTGGGATATGGCGACTGATTAAAGAAGGAGGGAGAGGGAGAATTGGAGGAGGTTACTGGGGTCTCCGGCCCGGTAGGCTAGTGGTAATATTCATCATAAGAGGCAACTCAAATTCAAGAAACACTCATATAGTTAGAGAGGCAGAACCAGGTAGAAGGTAAGAACGTGGACCCTCTATTCAGAGACTCCTGGGTTGGAATCTGTTCTCTACCACTTACTGGTATAGTGACTTTGAGCCAGTTACTTGTTTCACTCCCAGTTTCCTCATCTCTAAGATGGAAATAATCTTAATACTTACCCTGTAATGCTGTTGGGGAAAAGCTAATAGCTGTAGAATGCTTGGCACAGTGCCTCATAGCACACGTTAAATAAATATCTTACTTTGGGTGAGGAGGCTTTGAATCCCCATTTGATAGATGGGGCTCCCAAAGTCTGGGTAGGCAGAGTCACTTTCTAAAGTCCTGCATTCAGCGAGGGCTTGCCAGGGTGAGTAGAGACCTATACTCTGGCCTCTTGGTGCAGTGCGCTGTCCTGCTAAATTCTAGGTACCTCACATTCAGTCAGCGTCAGGCTGAATCTTGTGGTGTGGCTTTGACTTTCTTTCCATAGAGGATGACGTAGCAGAAGCAGGTACTGTCTCCTCTCATACGTTTACAGCCATTGGTTGAGTGTGTATTATGTGTCTAGCGTGCTAGTACATGTTTTGCCTACATTTCTAATGACAGATTATAGATTTAAATGTTCTCCCTTTGCTTTCTTTTATAACTTAGGCATTCACCTTTCCAGAGTCTTTTGGGTCCACCAAAGGCAGTTGTATCCTTCTGTGCGTGCCCTACAGAATGTTCATGACAAAATAAATTGTATTTCTTGATGACTTGCTGGTACAGGAAGGCCACCCAAAGCGTACCCTCTTCTGTACCCTAAATCTCAGTGTGTGTCCTTCTTTTTCTCCTTTTGTGCCCAAGTTAAGCTATTAAGTAGGTAATACACTGTTAAACCCAGATCATGGTGCTTGGGAGAACAACGCCCAAGACTCATGAATAGTCCTCACTGTTAATTGTTAAGCTGCTTCTGCCGGGTGGCTGACCTCGCAGCGTTTGTGTTGTGACAGCTCGTTTGCGTTGATGAGGTGAATGCGTATCTGCCATGATGGCAGGAGTCGGATGAGTCTGGGAAGCCTGGACACAGTATCAGATCATGTTTCACCCAGAGAACAAGATTGATTGATGGTGTTACATGAGGGTGAGGTGGACCCGGCACCACCGTACCACATGCTTTTTTATTCCCTCGTCTGCTCAGTATGCAAGTACAAACAGCTTTAACACAATTTTTTACCTAGAAAGGAGCCTGGGGCTGCATCCAAGTACATTTAACATATGAAAATTGAGCTGCTTTGAACTTGTATGTTTTTGATAACTGCTTGGTATGCTTCCTGGAGGGTCACCTGTAGGCTTTTCTTTCCAAATCCTAATCCCTTTGATTGAGTGCCAGGATAGATAACTCTCATTGAACCACTCCAGTCTCATAATTCTTCCTTCATTCGGAGTTGAAAGGGAACAGCTCCAGATTCAATAGGCAAATCCTCAGATTTAGCTGAAGTCATTCAAACACTTTAAAACTAAAATGGTTTTGTTCTAAAATAGGGTTCAGATGGGCTACTGAATGTTTGCACAAGCTAGTTGCTGCCACGCACTGCAGGATGGGGTGGAAAAACACCCTTGTCTCCCCCTGCACCGCCGACCCCCTCCCCGTTTGCTGTCTCCTTGACCGAGGATTAAAAGGAGGACAACTTGGAGAGTTTGAAGTTTCAAAGCGAGTTGACATGATTGTTTTTAAACGTGGGCATGAGAACAAGCTAGACATTGCTTCTTTTCCGTCCTCCCTAAGACCAGGCTAAACATTCCTGCCCTCTCCTCCCAACCCCCTTTAGGAGGAAGGAAAACAACCATGTTCTTTTTATCTTTACAAATGTGCCTGGTGGGGACTAATCTAAACCAGTTCAAG
Organism: Orcinus orca; assembly: GCF_937001465.1. NCBI lineage: Eukaryota > Metazoa > Chordata > Mammalia > Artiodactyla > Delphinidae > Orcinus > Orcinus orca. Next base: position 30,533,070 of record NC_064578.1, on the reverse strand, counting down.
ATGCTTTTATTGAAAACTGTTTAGAGGAACGGAAGGTGCTGCAGAATTAGAAAGAAAGTAGCATCTGGGCCTCTTTGCCGTCCTGCCCCTGAGCTTGCTGTCTGTCTCTGTCTGGCCCTGTCTCCAATCTCTCTCCCTCTCTCTCTTTCTCTCTCTCTCTCTCTCTCTCTCTCTCTCTCTCTCTCTCGGCACTAACCTGGATTTCTGCTGAGATCTCTGTTTCGAGTCTTTTCAGAGATCATGTTTACTCAAAGATGGTTCCTTTCTGCTGAACATCCTGTGTCTGTCCTATTTGGCCAGAGAGTGCTTCTGTTGGGAAAAGCCATCCTCTTTCTCTTTGTACCTAGTGCCCTATTTCAAAAGGAAGCCTGAAAAGTCATTTCCAGGTTCTGTGTGTGATTGGGTCCTGCGTGGCTTATCAGAGCGAATGTTCCCTCCTGGGTGAACAATCCTTCCCCTTCTCTTGGCCACCAGATGAAGAGATGGGCCCATTGTCAGAGTATTGGGGATCTGAGGCAAGACTGGATTTATTCTCAGGTTGCACTTGAGGCAAGACTGGATCTATCCTCCCCTGGCTAGTTTCCCACTTCTAAAATGAGGCTACTTCACTCATCGTTGACACCTAACCTTTGTCAAGAACATGGTATATTAGTAAAGTGAAAGATGTTATGTGGGGCTTCCCTGGTGGCGCAGTGGTTGAGAGTCCGCCTGCCGATGCAGGGGACAGGGTTCGTGCCCCGGTCCGGGAAGATCCCACATGCCGCGGAGCGGCTGGGCCCGTGAGCCATGGCCGCTGAGCCTGCGCATCCAGAGCCTGTGCTCCGCAACGGGAGAGGCCACAACAGTGGGAGGCCCGCGTACCGCAAAAAAAAAAAAAAAAAAAAAAAGATGTTATGTGATTATGAAAAAGGTCAAGACTGGAATCTACCCCATAAGGGAGAACAAAATGATTCAACAGTGATCCAGACAGCTCCTCATCTGAACCCATTTTACAGTCTCCTCTTGGACTACACATTCCATCCAGCTCTGTACTAGGACTTGACCTTGCCTAGCTTGTGAATTTCGACCCATTGATGGTATAAGTTTATTAACAGCCTTGTTCATTAGATCCTTCTCCTGTTTCTCCTTTTCTGTTTCTCCCCCTGAAAGGTCTTTATGACATTGTAATCATTTATAATTTTAAAGTGCCTCTAATAATGCCTAAAAACAGCGCTTGATTTTAACGAGTGCTGCTTAACCATAGAAGGCTGGTGTCTGCATCCCTGTCAGTCCTTACGACGATACTTTGGAATGAAAGTAGAACGTTTATGACACGTTTTATTATATTCCTAAACGTGAAAGAGGATTCTAATTTCAAAATAAGTGGCTATACTTTTTCATTCTTATTTAGCCTGTGTAGCTGTTTTAATATCCCTTTTATGGTTGACTGGTCAAGGTTTTAAAACAAGTTCTTCGGGGACTCCATGCCCATTAGTCCCTGGCCATAAAACCTGAACTTGACTAAAATAAAACATGATGCCATGGAGCAATTAAGAGGAGAACTTTCAGAGATGACTGTGAATATGAAATGCAGTGATTTATTTTATTAATGGATTTGGGGGGAAACCAGCCCACCTCTTTGAAGCTCAACTCTGTGTATTTGGGGATTTTTATATTTTTAATTTATTTCTTTGTTTCTCTCAGGGCAATAGGGGGTTCCACAGCGGGCTCTTACGGTATAGCAATCCTCCTTTTGTAGCCTACTACTTCTGAATATGAGCCTTTATTTTTTAACTTTATGTGGAAAATGGGGGTGATGTCACTTAGGAAAGCACTTTTCCCCAAAGTGGTTTTGGGAACCAGAATCTGGTGTGTTATTTTAAAAAGTGATAATGTAGTAAAGCTAGGCTTTGTGCTTTTAAATAATTGCAGGATTTATGGGATCTATCCCTAACCTGTTCAGTTTTATGGAAGGACAAAATCCAGGTTTCCATTTCATCAGAGTTTCTTAAAAACCTAGAAATGCAGTTGACAGTTATTTCTCTTACATGATAATGAAGTCTTTGTTTATTAAACATAGTTTGTAATCTTTTAGGAGTGCTGCAACTTAGTAGCCATTTAATTTGCGAATGGGATTGGCCTCTCTAACCTTTGAAGGAAAGAGTTACTTTTAATGCTTTAAAACTTTCATTGAGGGCTTCCCTGGTGGCGCAGTGGTTGAGAGTCCGCCTGCTGGTGCAGGGGACGTGGGTTCGTGCCCCGGTCCAGGAGGATCCCGTATGCTGCGGAGCGGCTGGGCCCGTGAGCCATGGCCGCTGGGCCTGCGCGTCCGGAGCCTGTGCTCTGCAACGGGAGAGGCCGCAGCAGTGACAGGCCCGTGTACTGCAAAAAAAAAAAAAAAAAAAACTTTCATTGACTTTCAGTTGCCAACTAAAGGATAAGGTAGGTTCAGGTTGTAAGAAGCCTTCGGTGCCTTCCAGCCTCCTCTCTGTTTCCTCTGCTACTGCCCCCGCCGCCCCAGTGGTAGGTCTGCTCCAGAGCATTTCCTGTATCCCAGATTTTCCATCTACTGTACTCTTAGGTTTCCACTCCTCTGCTCATGTTTTCTTCTCTCCTTGGAATCCTTCCTTACTTTGTCTCCTCCACCCCACCCCACCCCCAGCAAACTGCACTTTTCCTTTGCCGCCAGTGCGGATGTTTCCTCCTTTAAGAGGCCTTCTGGACTCAGTATCTAGGGCTTCCTCCTAACCCCGTGCAACACGTGTAAAATGTATGCGGCCACCCTGTAGGCATCCTTCCCCTGCCCAGCAAACTGACCACCTCTCTGGTCCATGGTACTTTCTACAGATCTTAATTCTTGCACTTACATGTTAAGCTTATTCGCTGTTTGTCTAAACGTTTGTCTTGTTCACCTGAAAGTAAGCCACTTGAGGGCCGAGGTGGCCATAACTCTGTGACCCAAACTGCCACAAGGGAGAGGCACAGTAACTCTCAAATGAATACATGAACTGTTTTCTTGCCTGAAGAAATATCAGGAGATGCCTAAGCTAAGCATTTGGGTGGACAGAAGCACTTTCTTTCCACCTGTTTTAAAAGTTATTAATCAGCCCACAGGATACTGCTGAGGAAACCTCATATTAGAGCTAATGAACATTAAACTCAGATATCATCAGGAGCTGGCCAAGAACCCAGGGGTGGCCAGTGAGCAACCTCGGCCTAGAAATTTGCATCTTTCCGTTTCACGGCCAGATCCCCTGGCAACCGCACCAGTGTTGTCCTGGCAGGCACACTTTGTTGCCTGTCCGACAGCCAATCCCCTATCCCTACCCTGCTTCTTCACCCCGCTAAGAATCGAATTTTGTTCGGCTGGTGGATAGAGGGCCCTTAATTTCAGGGAACGTCAGCCCCTCTGCCAGCCCCAGGGGTAAATCAGAGTTGGGTTAAGCAAGCCATGGCATTAGGTGCTCACTCTCCCAGCCTCCCTTGCAAGCAGGGGACCATGGGACAAGTTCTAACCTATGAGTTGTAAGGCAAAGCCTGCTAAGGCTTCTAGGAAGGGTTTCCTTGCTGGAAAAAAGACAGAGCCTTATCCTCTGCCCTTTCGGAGGCTTCCTGCCTTGGTACTAAGTGAGAGGACACGATGTTGGAGCTTCGACAGCCAGCTTTCAACCATAAGCGGACAAGTATGAGGGCAAAAAGCTATTGCACTGGTGTTGGTGGAACGGATGGCCAGAAAGAGAGCCCGGATCCATGATGAACAACGTCAAAACCCCACCTCAGGCTTCCCTGGTGGCGCGGTGGTTGGGAGTCCGCCTTCCAATGCCGGGGACACGGGTTCAAGCCCTGGTCCGGGAAGATCCTACGTGCCGTGGAGCAACTAGGCCCGTGTGCCACAACTACTGGGCCTGCACTCTGGAGCCTGTGAGCCACAACTACTGGAGCCCATTCTCTGCAACAAGACAGGCCACCGCAATGAGAGGCCCTTGCACCGCAACTGAGAGTGGCCCCCACTCGCTGCAACTAGAGAGAGCCCATGTGCAGCAATGAAGAACCAAAAATGCAGCCAAAAAAGAAAAAGAACAACAAAAAAAACCTCCCACCTCCAGGCTTCTTCTTAAATAAATCAGTATCCTGATGGTTGCAGCTTTTGAGAGTTAGTTTTCTGCTCCTTGGAGTAGAGCACATCCTAGCTTATAAAAATGAAGACAGCATCCTAAGAGGAAAGATAGTAGCTAGATAAAACGTGGAGAAGTCTTGACAACGTAGTAGCTGAGAAATTTGGTGGCTTGTACACCTGTACACTTCTATTAAGTGCAGGGAGGACCCACTGAGAAGGGCTGCAATGTTCATCATTCAAGAAACATGAAAGAGTGATCTCTGATATTCCTGGCACTGGGCAGGAGGTTGAGGATTGAGAAATAAAAGGCAGGTTCTATCCTTAAGGAACTTTTGGTGTCTAATAAGGGAGACCGGTGAGTAAGCAGGCAATTAAGAATGTGATCGTTGCTATCTTTTGATAGGGGTGCATTCAGGGAACTTTGGGAAATCAAAGGAGGCCATGGAACCGTGATAGGCTGGGGAGAAGGAAGGGTCAGGAAAGGTTTCCTGGAGGTATTAATATCTGAGTCTTGAAGAAGGAATAGGCTTTTGCCAGGCAAAGAATGGTGGGGAAAGGAGAGAAGGGGCACTCAAGACAAAGGGGACGTGTGCTAAGGTGAAAAGCCACGAGAGAAATGCAACATTTGAAAACTGCAAATCTTTTGCCATATTTGATCTAGATCTTTCTCATTAAGATTTGGCAAAACTGATAAGAGCTACAAATATTCTATACACTTTTGGTATTTGAAAATATTCTATAATAAATTTTAAGTGAATAAATGGGAGGTGAGAGATGAAAGCATCAAGTATAAAGCATCATTTCCCAATACGTGCCCCTCATAACTCTCAATCCTTGGGATGTTAAATGATTTTAAGCAGAATAAAAGAGGGGAGTGGTTTCCATAGTCAAATAAATTTGGGAAACATTGGGTTAAATAAAATTGAATAGCTTTCATTCCTGCAACAATCCCCAAAGCCCTTGATACTCTCGTGTTAATTGTAACTCTCCAAAAGGAGGCTACTGCCTGGAGCATTTCCCCAAATATATTTGACCGTACATACACTCTTTTTTTATATAACCCTCTGCAGAACTGAGGCTTTGGAAAGGGTCGGTGTAGACTATTCCTACAGAAAGCTCGACTGAGAAAGAAAGTATAGTTACAGGGTGACAACTAGCATGGGGTCTGAGTAAAGGGAGACATTTCATAAGATGGGAGAGTCAAGAGCATGTATGTATGCCAAGGGCGAAAAGGAGTGGTGAGGGAAGTTATAGACATAGGAGCACGGGCACGTTATTGGGAGGGCAAGCAAGGTAGTACTTGAGGTTATAAGAGGGATGGAATCTTAAAGGACTTCTGCCAGCATCTCTGTTCAAGATGTCAAGATTGTGGTAACGTGTTTCCATGTTCTAAGAGCAGATAGGACCGTAGATCAGAGACCACACACACACACACACACACACGCACACACACACACGCACACGCACACGCACACCAGCGCCTCCTTACTGAATTTACGTATCAGTTGCAAGAGACAGAAAACCCAACTCAAATTGACTTCGGTAGAAAGAGTTTAGTGGTTCACACCATGGAAAAGTGCATGGTAACTAGCTTCAGGCACAGCTTAATGCAGGGATTAACCATATCATCAGGACCCATCTCTCTGCTCTTTGTTCTTCTTAGTTGGTTGCATTCTTAGCTTCCTCATAGCTCCTGGCAGCTTTGGCCTTTTCTGTTTGCAAGATGGTTGCAGCTCCAGACTTCACATCTACCATCACACCACTAATCCTATAATAGAAGAAACACTTTTCTTTCTCAGAAGCCCCAGCTCCTTACTGTGCCTCCTTGGTCTGAGTGATTTATGAGTCCTTCGCTGAATCAGTCCCTACAGCCAGGGACTATACAATCAGTCAGTGTCCAAGCATCCTCACCATCCCCCTCGTGAAGGGTGCGAATTCACAAAGGAAAACCAAGGATTCTGTATCTCAAGAGTGGAATACGTTGAAAAGGTAACTCCCTCCCATCTCCACAGAAAGGAAACTAACTCCCAAAACAGAGCCCTTAGATTTTACCCAAGATGATTTTAAATTCTAAATGTTGGAATGTGTAGGATCCCAGATCTGACAGCATGAATTAGATCCCTCCGTTTGGAGCACCCAAGTAAACGAAGGGTGTTGACAGCTGTCATGGGGAATGCTGACTGATCCTTACTGAAGAAGTCCTGCAAGAAATCCTCTCTAGAAAGAAAGAAAAAGCAGTTTTTGAGAACCCGGGTAGCTTTCACCAAAGACCAGAACCTGTCAGCCACAGGCAGAAGTCATTAGCAGGATTTATACATGCCCCTATCCAGCACTGAGTCAAAGGGAGATACGCCAAGGGGATTTCTCTCTTCCGGAAACCCACCAGAGGAATGAGGAAGACTTTCCGGGTAAAGTTTCAGAGAACTTAATGCATAAATCCCCTTAACAAACACTGGGATTTGGGTTTGTAACTCATCCCTCCCAGCTTAGGTCCTGTGGAGACAGGCTGTCATGGCTGCCATGGGACCAGCACAACCAAACCGAGGAAGCAAGGGGTAGAATTTATGGCAACAATATGGAAACTGCCCAAAGTGGTGACTTTTTTATAATGTGGCACTGGACGCATTTTTGCTTTCAGGACACTTGGTAGGTAGCCCTTGAGCTGTTGCTAAAGACCCCCTGAAAACAGTCGGTGGCTGGGTGCTAAGTGTTGTCCCCTCTCTGTGATTTACAACTCTGTGACCTTCATTTCTCCTCTGATAGAGACTGTGCCATAAATTGGCCAGATTCTCCCAAACTCTGTGGCAAGTGAGAATGGGAAAGTCTGGATTCTCTCCATGTCTGAATCGTAGAAGATATCATTAATTTGCTAAGTTTCTGCCTCACAAGGAAATTTTAAAAACCAACACACAGACATTTCCCCCCACCCCTCTGGATTGACAGACATCATTCCTCGAGGTACCTCTGGTTTGGAGAAAAGCAGCCAGAATTTATATCCAGACAGCGTGCCATGATCTCTCTTTACCTATTTGTTGCATTAGATATGAAGTCAGAACAAATGGTGAGTCTCAGAGGAAAAGGTCCAGAATGCAGCCTGACAAACAAGAGCAGGAATGATCTCGCGTGATGAGCGCTGTGCTCTATTAGTGCTTTGGCCGTGGATTTGGCCACCATTCAACAGTCTCCACGGCCAGCTTTCTGCGTGCGTTTTCCTGTCCTCCTCCTGTTTGGTTGCAAACTTATTTTGACTGAGGATTTACTTGTCACCTCATGTTTACATTTCAAATTATTGCATTAAGAAAAACACGGGAGAAAGCAAACAAGCAAGTATATTCCCACAGGTCACCAGGCGTAGAAATCATACTCATATTTCAAAGAAAAGGAAGGGGGTTGGGCTGGAGAATGGAGGACAGATATATTTACGGGTGAAAAAAAAACCCTCCTAACTTTTTGGGCGCAAGTCAGATCCTGGATTGTGGGTATTTTTCTCAGCTACTGGTGATTCCTGGGACTGCTAACCAGGGGAGATTCTGGTCCAATTGAAGTTGCCATGTAATCCCACAGAATCATGCTACCATTCTGATTTCTCTGACTATTAGTGACTGCAACAACAAAGAGAAGAACTCTGCTTTAAGAACTGTTTCCACAGTGTCTCTAGGGGACAGGTTTGCTTTGGTCTATAAATACCCCAAAGGCAAGCTGAGACGATGTAAATTAAAGAAATAGAGCCGGTGACAAGCAACTCTGTGGTTTTATTTGATTTTCCAAAACACATGTCCATCAGCATGTTGTAGACAACACAATATGATTAAAGCACATGTATTGCATTTTAATTGGTATAACGTGTGATGTATAGTAAAGTTGGAACCACTAGGTATACTTCTACTTTTGAGCAATTTCTTTGATTCATCAGACTTTCTAACAACATAAAATATGAGTCAGGAAGTCTGCACTCTGAGCTGGGCTCTGCCCCTCTTCAGCCTTGTGACCTTGGATAAGTCACTAAATATGTTTGGATCTTGTTTTCCTCAGCTATAAAATGAGTGGTTTATGCTAGATAAAAATGTAAGTAGTCTTCCACTTTCAAAAAAAGTCCAAAACCTTTCCTAGCCTCTGGAATTTTATTACTGAATTCAGTGACCTTAAGTCTCTTTAGCAACTGAGTCTCTTCCTTTTTAATTGATGACGAATTTGACTTTTGTCTAAACTTTGGATTTTTTTTTTGAAACTGATTTCAGTAATTGCATCATACACATTTTTTTAACTAGCTTATATTAAACAAGAGAGAGCGAAAAAAATGGCAATAACAATATAGTTTTTTCCCTGACATTCCATTCCATAAGCATTTGCCCTGGAGTAAATGTGAGATAGAAGTCAGAAATCTGTGCCTGCCTCTCAGAGGGTGAATATCTTCCTATTATGAGTGTGATTCTAACACCTTGAAGACGTATTCTTTTGGTGCAATATGGCCCCAAAACATAAAGCAACTGTTTGTTGCCTAATTGAACATTTGGGTGCTTAACTGAAGAGCCATATCTGTTCCAATGGTGGAGGGAAACCTAGCTGTGTTGGACTTAACTGAAAAATGGTATTGACCTACAAGTGACAGGTAAATATTTGAGTTCAACTTGGAGGGACTTTTGAGTGTAATTTTGAGTCCTCATAATTTTTGCTTTCTCAGATGCCTTTAGAATCTGATAGCCCTGCCCTTTGCCCTGCTCCCAAAGCATAAGATAGGACTCATCGATAAAGACCATTAGATTTCATGCTTTTTCTCTGCTTCCAGTTGGTCTGAGAAATGATAAGAGTGGAGTAAGGAATGGGAACGCATGTTAATCCCACCCACTGTACTTTATGGCTTTTAAGGCTACTGAACTAGCCTCCCAAGACTTAATCTTTCTCAGTGTCCCTTGGGAACTTGCCTTTCAGCATGTGGTCACCAGGTTGTGCTCTCAGACAACATGTAAGCCACCAGCTTCGTGCTCAGCCTTCCAACCCTGGTAGAATTTGGCCTCAGAAAGGGCTTCCTTGAGGCCAGATGATTGGTAATATTGTGTTCCAAACACTTCAGGAAAAAGACCACAAATTTCTACTTGAATACATCCTTTTTACCACCCAAAAACAAACGAATGGAAGAAGACGAGGAGAAGACACCATCGGGAGTACTGTAGTCTTTTTATCTGGTTAGGAAGCTGTGTGCATTTTTAACCGATTCTAAGCAAAATTATATATTCTACTTTAGCCACTTCATCTTTATATTTCCCTCGTGGCCATTTCATGGAAGAAGCTTTCTACTGCTCTCGCTATTTACATCACCCTTTACAATTCCAGAAGCACTTCAGATCTTCAAAGCTCTTAATAAACTGTGACTGTCACAATTATTTTTAAAGCAGTGATACTTTCAAAAATTTGTTGTGATCACTTAAAAACATATGTCATCATAAAGACAAATTATAACGAGTGTTGATGACGAGAGGGAAAAATTACAGCCCTGTGTATTGCTAGTGGGGATATAAAGTGGTGTAGCCAGTTTGGAAAACAGTCTAGAAATTCTTAAAATTGTTAAACATAGAATTACCATGTGATCCAGCAATTTCACTCCTAGTTACCCAAGAGAAATAAATACATATATCTATACAAACTTTGCACACAAATGTTCAGAGGAGCATTATTCATAAAGGCCAAAAATGGAAACAACTCAGGTGTCTCTTGAATAATGAGTGGTTAATCAAAATGTTGTATATCCATACAATGGAATATTATTCGGCAATAAAAAATGAAATAATAACACATGCTACGATATGGATGAATTGTGAATTGCTAAGTGAAAGAAGCCAGTTACAAAATACCATCCAGTATGATTCCATTTATATGAAATGTCCAGAATAGGCTAATCTAAGAGACAGAAACTAGTGGTTGTCGGGCTGGAGTGGGCAGAAACAAATATACTAAAAGTCACTGAAATATACTCTTTAAGCGGGTAAACCATATGGATTGTGAATTATATTTCAATAAATATAATTAAGAAATAGGCTCAGAAAATGTTTAATTATCTTTACTTAGCATGTTGCATCTTCAGGGAAATGACCCTATTAAAATTTTGCAAGTAAAAGCAACAGAATTTCCCACGTTGGGTTATTCTTTGGCTATAACTATCTTCCAAATCAAATTGAAATTGATATTTCCTCCTCATTACTATGAGCTGAGCTACTGCATGAAAGTAAAATATAGCTGTCAAGTAATTACAAAACACCCATGTTAGACACCACATACTAGTTAATGAATTTGCATCCTTAACCAAAGAGGAGAGAGAACAAAATGGGATGTCATACATGTACATGGGAATTTTCCCATAGGCCAGATGAACACTCTTTTGGTTTTGATACCAGGCACCAGCTCTAATACGATGAAGCCATGTAGCCTGATGACATGGAAATTCAATGGAATGCTTTAGCATTATGGGTTATCTCCAGGCAGAACCGGATTTCTTGTCTTCACATCAAGGTAGATGTAAAAGGGAGGAGAACCTATATTTATATGTGTGTGTGTGTGTGTGTGTGTGTGTGTGTGTGTATGTATATATATATAAAATATTATATTATTAGTTATATTACTATATTGATAGCTATATAACATAGCTGTTTCCCAAGCACTATGCTAATGCAATACATGTAGTACATATTACTTATATATGTACTCATTTAATCCTCATGAGAATTTTTTGAGGACGACATTATTATCATTTTGTAGATGAGAAAACCTGAAGAGAATAGAAGTTAAGTAACTTGCCATGCTTACCCAGCTAACTCTCACTCATGATTCATGAGGCATTTACCAAGCAACTACTACATACGGGCATTAAAGATACAAAGAAGGATCAAACACAATCCCTGCCATCAAAGAACTTAAAGAACTGTGCTGGAGAAGAATTTAGTTATGTCATTTCAGAGGTAAAGGAACTCAAATTGGGGAGTTTTGGGGCATCTGTCTTAGGACTGTATGGCCAAGATAAATTGATAACATAAATGTAAGCATCAGTGTACTAATGGGAGGAAGTGTCATGGAGAAAATTTTATTAAATGTGTCTAGGACTCTTGGGAACTACTTGTTCATTATTAAGTTCTTTGATGACACAGACCATTGCTCAAGAATCTCTTCCCAGAGTAGTTTATAAACATCAAATGGTTTCATGATGAGTAGTTCCAGAAAGGGTTAAAGTTAGCTTCTCTGGGACACATAATGGGAGAGTGGCTGAACATGATTTCAAAGGGATTTTTTAGGAGAGAATTCCAATTACAGAGAAGTAATTTCCCTTTCTAGCTTACTAAGCTCTCTTTCAGACTAATGCAGTTTCAAGATTCATATCCCTTCTCCCCTTATTTCAACAGATATTTTGAATATGGAAATCTTATGTCAAAACTTAGCCGAAGCCTTCATCAGGCTTTTGAAAGGCTAAGTAAGAATTCTGTTTCTAGGAATAAAAAGATTCTGATCAGAAAGATTCTTTGCCGGCTAGAGTTCCTTTTTTGGATGGTAGTTCAAGCAGTCTTTAATCATGTTTTTGTTGATTATTTATTAGTTTCCCTGGGAAATCAAAGACTCGGTAACGTAAAATGTATTTTCCTTAAGATATTTTATGAATCAGAATCCCCAGTAAGGAAATAGTGGAAAATACATTTCCTTTGCTAATATGGACTAATTGGGAATTAAAATACCTTCCTCTGGTGAGTGCCCCACATGGAAATGCTAAATGACCCAACTGGCCCAATTGTACCAACCACGGTTTCCGTACACCCAGACAAACACAGTTTGTCTCTGCCACCCAGATGAAACTCTTATGCCACTGCTAGATAAAGAGAATGTTTTGTCAGTAAATCAAAACTGCAGAGCACTAGAACTAATTTAAGCAAAAGGATAGGCTCCAAGCCCAGCTGTGTGGGTAAACCCACACTGAACCAAATGGGGGAACTAATGAAACCTAATACGTGTGTATTCCAGCCATCAGCCTAGCGGCTATGTAACACAGGCTTGCAGGGTTTGTCACTGTGAGAAGTGTGAAAACTAACTTCCATCTTCAACCATGTGGGGCCGACAGCCTTTGGCAGTTTTGGCCAATACCACGCTTGCTCTTGGGGAACCCACCTTTGGCTAGCTTCCTATTGGAGGTGAGTGGAATTATGAAATATACTTACTTATGCAGATCATCCTCATCAAGTGGAATCAAAGGGCACTTGAAAAAAAAAAGTAAAACATGAACGAAATTTGATGCATTTTATGCCGTTGAGGCCAATATAGTTTGGGGAAATAAAAGATGGACATCCATGGGCTTCCCTGGTGGCGCAGTGGTTGAGAGTCCGCCTGCCGATGCAGGGGACACGGGTTGGTGCCCCGGTCCGGGAAGATCCCACGTGCCGCGGAGCGGCTGGGCCCGTGAGCCATGGCCACTGGGCCTGCGCGTCCGGAGCCTGTGCTCCGCAACAGGAGAGGCCACAACAGTGAGAGGCCCGCGTACAGCCAAAAAAAAAGATGGACATCAATGAAAAACGTAAAAACAATTCAGAGTAATAAAATATGTGTGTGTGACAGAGGCAAGTGGACCATGGTGGTAAAGGGCACGACTCTGGAGTCAGATGGTCTGAGTTCAAAGCCCACTCTGCCACTTACTAGGTGTGAGACCTGGAGCAAGTTGTTGACTTGCATTGTCATCTATAAAATGGAGATGATAAGAGTACCCACCTTGTAAGGTTGTTGTCAATTAATAGATATAAAGGTGTTGAGAATGATATCAGGCATGTTGGTTGGCATTATTATAGATCAGAAGTCACAAGCTCGAATGCTTACAGTGCTCAGAAGCACCAGCACAGTTATCACTGGCAACAGAGACATGGCCTAGTGACGTGGAGAAATGGAGAGTGGTGGGGACAGTGGCGAACAGTCACCCCTCTGCTCTGTGCTGGATGTGGCCATATGAGAATGCTGGTTCCGTGTTGCTGTATCTTCTGGTATGTCAGAGGAAGCTGGAAATCTGGATTTTATTGAAAATCTCCCAACTCTTTTCAATGTGGTTGATTTATTTTAAAACCCTCTACAAGCCAAATAAAACACTGTCTGCAGGCCGTGGGCCACCAGCTAATGACCTCTTTGGTCTAATAATGAAACATTTTAATGTAGCTTATGGAAATCCATCTGATGAATTTATTGCCACACCATGAAACAGGTTCATTCTGATTCCGGAACTATCCATCGGGTTCCTATTAAGTGTCAGACCTTGTGCCGGTGCTCAGGCTACAGTAGAGGCCAAGACAGATAATCCGAGGAAGGCACACACTTCACAAGGTTTTTAAATGAAGAGAAAGCAACACCTGGCACTTAATAGATACTCGATAAATGTAGGTTCCCAGCTCCTTCCATTGCTTTTGTTAAGTCTAGACCTGATCCACTGAGTGTTTGGGAGCTAACCTAGGTTTCTGGGTAATAATCGTGTGACGCAGTTAAAAACAAATGAACCTACCAACACTATCGCAGAAACGCTCTACTAAAGCGCTGTTCCTCTTAAGTTTCCTGCTTTTTCTTTGGTTCATCATCCTAACTCTTACTTGATAGCGCATCAGTACTTAGGAACTTGGGCTGTGATGTTTTACAGTTATTTGCACGTTGCTCCACAAATTTTTCTAGTTTCTTCGAGAATACGAGCTTCCTTCACGCTTCCAAAGGGTGTCCCGTGGGACACTAATCCTGTGAGCTAATCCAGTGTCATTTGAGAAATAGGGAATATTATACACCCCCTCCTCTTTCTTGGAGATTCACAAAGCGCATTAGCAGAGCCCACTTAAGGCTCTGAGGAAAAACTGCAATTTAGGAAACTACTTGATAAGCATTGTCTCAATTACTGTTTCCCAAATGTATTTGACCAAGGAACCCCTCCTCCTTTTCCCCCCAGTTAATGCATCTGAATATGCCTGGTTACTGATACTGTCCGACCCATTGGGGGAAAAGCTGGATTGCCAATTATAGTTCCTGTTCGAACTGTAGTTTCCTCCAATTTCTTCCCCATGCCAGCATCCACAGATAAAGGTATCTCCAAAGACTCAGACTTTATTTTCAATCTGAGTGTGGCAGTGGCCGTCTCGTTGCTGCTTAGCAATTGAATTGTAAATTCCTTGAGGATCGAGCCTGTCATCCTTGTCCTTTCCCCAGCACCAAGCACAGGGTCCTTCCACAGTGGGTGTTTAGTAAACGCACATTGAATGCTGTGAGACTCCTTTTGTCACTATGGTGTTTTAACCAACCAGTGAATGGCCCCAGCAAAAAAAAAAGAAAGAAAGCAATATATATTGCAAGAGATGTTAACCATAAATGAATTCCAGTGAAGAGTAGGTGGGCGTTTGGGGGTCCTATTCTTTAACTTTTCTGCACATTTAAAATGATTTCCAAAATTTAAAATTCCTTTCGATTCAAAAACTGTGTTCTTAAATGGTGTAAATTATACCTTGATTAAAAACAAACAAACAGATTGCAAGATTTGGCAAAGCTGAGAGGAGCAAGAAAGGAAAATGAAGGATGCCCATAAACAGATCAAGAAAAGAGGATGGAAATGTACTGGGGAGAAGAACAAGTGAGCAATCAAATCAGCAGGCTGGGATTTTTCCAAAGATCTGTGCCTGATACTGGTTTCAGGATAGGATCTCCCAAGAGCCCAGTTCCCAGGCTGCATTCCACCTCGGGTCAGCCCAGGCCTCCCAACAAGCCTTGCGCTAGTGGTATCTGCCAGTACCTTCTGTCTTCGCAAGCTGTCGAGTCCTCCACTGTCGCCCTGTCCCCAGCGCCCCTCTCCCCACCCCACCACATACACATCTGGCCTTTCTGCTGTGAGGCCAGCCCAGTAATCTCCTCCACCATCATGCAGCTTCTTCCGTGACTCACCCACCCGGGCACACTGCTCAGTGCTTCCTGTCAAGCCTCAACCTGACCCTTCTTTGGAGAAAGAGGAGTCAGCGTCAGAGGGCTGACGTTGAGGGCTCAGCTGTACAATGACATTTCCCACCCTCATCAGCCATGGAGGAACCAGAGTTTATTTTTGACCGTCCGTGTGAGCTTTGCGCAGACCCTAACAGACAGGGGAACACTGAGCTATTGTCCCCATTTTTCTGAGCCTCAGTGGCTCTAATATGTCTCTTTGGTTGTGGGCAGAGTGCTCATTCTTCGGCTTTAATACAATTCCTTCCTTCCTAGCTCTTCACATTTGTAAATCTTCAGTAACACATACGTGGGAAATCAATATGACATGCCCCAACCCAGTTGCAGTGGTCAAAGGAAGATCATCCAAGCCTTTAAAATCAGTCTTGTTGACGCTCATATTTTTACATCCAGTCCCACTTCCTCACCTCCTGTGTTTTATGAACGCGAGTGATTTAGGACAATGAGAGTCACAGGATTTTAAATAACTTAACTCCTAGGTGTGTTTGGTATGGAAACAAAGATAACCCTGTTCAAGAGTGAATCTGTGCCTCTGGGTGAATGGCCAGGTGTTCTTTTAACTGAACTGTGAGACTAATTTCTTCCTGGCCTCTGGAAACCAGCTGAAGCAGTGGGCCAGCTGGTATATCTTCAATCTTGCATACCAACATCTTTCCCTGATTCACAGATTTCCTTTATCCCCAGCACTTCCTCTGGTATGTGCATCCCTGACAGTAAGCGATATCTCTTATTGAATTTGGGTATTTTTAAGACGTGCGTCTTTTGGAGGGGGGAGTGGGGAAGGAAGGAGGGTGGATGGTTACGATAGAATATTTCCAGAGGGAACCTCCCTTTAATCTCACTCATCTCTGACTCTTGTGCATCAGATGATCTCCACCCTCATAAGAGGGTGACACTGAATCATTGAGGATAACATTTACGCACATGACTCTTTTTAATATTTCAGTGATCTCAGAGAAAACAAACGTAACTTACATCCAGTTGTTGTAATATCCATGACTAGGAGTATAAAACAATAAGAAAGCTGTGGAGATTGTTATCTAAAGAAGTTCCTTTTGGAAAATTTCTGAGAACTTTCAGTTGCCAAGCACAGCTTTTTTTTCTTTTTTTTTTGTATCTGACTTTCTTTTTTAATATTTATTTTATATCGGAGTTTAGTTGATTAACAACGTTGTGTTAGTTTCGGGTGTACAGCAACGTGATTCAGTTATACACATATATGTATCTATTCTTTTTCAGATTCTTTTCCCATTTAGGTTATTACAGAACACTGAGCAGTGTCCCCTGTGCTCTACAGTAGGTCCTTGTTGGCTATCTGTTTTAAATATAACAGCATGTACGTGGCAATCCCAAACTCCCCATCTATCCCTCCCCCCACCCATCCGCCCGGGAACCATAAATTCATTCTCTTAAGTGTGTCAACTGACTCACTTTCAGTGATTTGAGATTTGGAGAGGCCCGGAGATTTACTTGGTGAGTCACAGAACAACTCTTGATATTAGGAAGCAGAAGTCTGTACCTGACAGTCTGGTGGTTCTCAGAATACTAGATCATATCCATAATTTATTTTTCCCAAATAGCTGTGACATATAAGATTCTCCATACACTAGCAAGGCTATTTGAAGATCACGGGGAAGTGATAGAGGACCAGTGGTGACTTGAAGCACGTCCACTTTGGCAGTGTGCACCTGTGGACACTTCTAGTATAATCTGTATCCTATCTTACAAAAATTTGAAAGTTAATGCAGTTTTCTTTGCTAGTGATAGATGGGCTTTGGTTTTCAAGAGCCTGCAGTGCTTCGGTTGAAGGTCTATCTGTTTTAGAGAGGAAATTTACCGGGGCCCCCAGTGCGAGCTGCACGAGGGGGCAAACTGGGGAACCTCCTTTAGTCCGGTGTGTGTGAGAATTTTGGTCCACCGAACTGAGTCGTCACTCCCATGGCTCAGCTGGAGAATGCCATTCTCATGTCATTGGCACGAGTCTAGCTTGCCTGAATTGTGTGCTGTCAGATGTGCGTGGGATGGGTTTTCAGGCATTTTTAAATGGAGAGAGATGTCCTGGATATTTCAGCTGCAGAGGCCCTTGAACTGGATGTTGTCAGCTATTTCCATATTACAGAAACAGTGATGTTTCATGTAGAGTATTGTAGCAACGTTCTCTCCTAAGAAGGTGCATCCCCTTTTCTGTTTACACGCAGAGTTGTGTGTTACAGCAGGTCTTTGCACTTGGTGACGATTGTAATTTTTGAAGTAGCACCTTATAAAGCAACAGAGACTTGTTTTCAAGAGGGAATTTCCTGTGGCTAAGAACTAAAAATAAAATAATAAAGCAGTGTCTAGAGCAGAAGGGACTGGGACCAGAGCAGAAAGTTTGAACCAGCTTTTAACAAAAGATTTAAAAATTTTAAGACTTTGGAAAAATTCACCTTAAAAGATAATGTGAATAATGATAACAATCATATTTCTTGATTGTCATATGCCAATCCTGTGCCACATGCTTATGGAAATTTTTAAATTTCATTTTCACAGCATTCTATGAAGCAGGTACTTTGTTATCCCTATTTGCCAGATGAGAAAGCTGAGGCTTCACCGACTGATTTAGGGTCAGACAGCCTCCAGCAAGCGGGGAAAACAGACTTCCAGCTCACGTGGTCAGCCTCAGAGTGGTTGCTCTGGGCCATTTTTCTATCTTACCTTATATATCATTTCTTCCTACCGCAGAGGTCACAAACTAAGAGCCAGGAGGCCAAGTCTAGCCTCGGGTAACAATAGTAGACGTGGAGCAATTACTATGTATCAGGATTATTTTATGCACCTTCCTTTGTTCCTTCACTTCATCCTCAAAACAACTCCATGAAGTGGTGGCAATTACTATCCCCATTTAAACGTAAGGAAAAGTGACATTCATATTAAGTAATGTGTCCCACATGTTAGCACAGCTAACATCCAACTCCAGGCAGTCTGGTCCCAGAATCCATTCCCTTAACCATTATGTTAAAAAACGCAGTTGTTTGCTAATATTTTTTTAATAAAAAAATTTTTTTTAATTGAATTATAGTTGATATACAATGTTGTGGCAGTTTCAGGTATACAGCAAAGTGATTCAGTTATACATATATATATTTTTTTCTTTTCCCTTATAGGTTATTACAGAATATTGAATATAGTTCCCTATGCTCTACAGTAGGTCCTTGTTGGTTATCTATTTTACATATAGTAGTGTGTATGTGTTAATCCCAAACTCCTAATTTATCCATCCTCCCCTTCCCTTTTGGTAACCATAAGTTTGTTTTCTATGTCTGTGGGTCTATTTCTGTTTTGTTTATAAGTTCATTTGTATCATTTTTTTTACATTCCAAATATAAGGAGTATCATGATATTTGTCTTTTTCTTTCTGACTTACTTAGTAGGATAATCTCTAGGTCTATCCATGTTGCTGCAAATGGCATTACTTCATTCTTTTTTTTTTAATTTAAGTTTTTCCTTTTTTTTTTAATTCTTTTTTTTTTTTTTTTAAACCCCACATTTGTTTATTTATTTATTTTTTTGGCTGTCTTGGGTCTTCGTTTCTGTGCGAGGGCTCTCTCTAGTTGTGGCAAGCGGGGGCCACTCTTCATCGCAGTGCGCGGGCCTCTCACTATCGCGGCCTCTCTTGTTGTGGAGCACAGGCTCCAGACGCGCAGGCTCAGTAGTTGTGGCTCACGGGCCTAGTTGCTCCGCGGCATGTGGGATCTTCCCAGACCAGGGTTCGAACCCGTGTCCCCTGCATTAGCAGGCAGATTCTCAACCACTGCGCCACCAGGGAAGCCCTACTTCATTCTTTTTTTTTTATGGCTGGGTAATATTCCACTGTATAAGTATACCACATCTTCTTTATCCGTTCATCCGTCGATGGACATTTAAATTGTTTCCATGTCTTGTCTCTTGTAAATAGTGCTGCTATGAACATTGGGGTGCATGTATCTTTTCGAATTACAGTTTTCTTTAGATATATGCCCAGGAGTGGGATTGCTGGATCATATGGTAACGCTGTTTTTAGTGTTTTAAGGAACCTTCACACTGTTTTCCATAGTGTCTGCACCATTTTACTTTCCCGCCAACAGTGTAGGAGGGTTCCTTTTTCTCCACACCCTCTCCAGCATTTATTATTGTAGACTTTTTGGTGATTGTTCGCCAACATTTTAAAACCTGGATATTTCATACAAGTCTGACTGCTCCTGAAAAAAAAAACAACAGAAGATTGGACAATACTGGTCCCCTTCCACCTGGCGACCATCACTTGGCAGCAGTGGGTAGCTGCCCGTTTTACAGGGGGTATGTCTTGCCTGGTTGCTGTGACCCCTCACTTTTGCTGTGTTTACTCTTTGGTTGCCCACCTGGGCTTTGGGGGCATTTTATTTTGCATTCCCAATCTACAGTCTCCCTAGTACTGGAGGTGCCTCTGCAGCAACCTAAATGTGTTGTATTGTAGCACAGGGTGTTCTGTGCATTTCTCCCAAATAACAACAAATTCCTCCGCTCTGCCTTCCTCCCTGTCCTCTTCCCCGAGATCCTGCAGGGCTAGTGTTTGTGCTCAATCAGGTGGGGAGCATGTGAGGTTTATAACGTTTTCTCTCTGCCTGGTCCATGGCACGCTGGTGGTGCTTGGTTGGCAATAACCGAGGTGATAACAGCATCACCAGGCTTTGGCACGAAGCTTGGTAGGCTGTCGTATGACACAGAGATACCCAGCCTCTGTACATGTCAGAGCAAAATACAACGCTAACATCCAGAAATGAAGAGAAAGATTTTGGCAGGTACATGCCGCCTCCTAAAACTAGAGATTTAAATATTTTAAAAGGGCTTTTCCAAGAACTCAGTCTCGATTATTTGTTTCATGTTGGGCCCAAGCAATGCATTATTGGTAAGATAATGAGTGGCATTCACCCAAGAGTAATCCTTTCAGGGATTTTGATGATGCAGTAAATCATGAGTGTAAAGCCTGAGTGGTTTATGCCATTAAAACCTCAAGATAGAATTAGACTTGTAATCACCACTTGCCCATGTTTTGTCATTTATGATAATTATGGTAGTAATAATCCGTGTATTGTTGAGAAGTAGCAGTCAGAAGCATCCATCAGTTTTTTATCGACACCAAATCAAGTTGATACTTCATCTTTGCTGCAGAAATGTAGATTGCACCAATTAGTCTAAAGAAATTGGGCAGTCATTAGCAATGAAGTCAGCAGTTAATCTACAGGACATTTCTGGTCCCTCTCATGCCAACAATCCCTCTTAATTACGTGGAATATCGTGAGCTTCTTTGGGAGTCTGTCAATAGTGCTGTTGTTAGCTTAGAACTAGAAGAAGCATCTACGTCCCTGCTTTTATTTTTTAATTTTTTTTAACGCCCTAATACCTCACAGTCCCCACCTTGTACCCCTCTGTGCTTCTGAGCAAATTTATTCTGAAGCAGAACCCTCGAATCAAAGCAGTTGGCATTTCCTTCCTCTTATTTAGAAATAGGAATTTTCCCCAATGGGCTTCTTTCAGTGATGGTGTGTTAGCTCACCATCCCATACTTGTTAACTATTATTATTCACCTTACCCAAATCATGGAATAATCATCTCTTTAAAAAAAAAAAAAGGAAAGAAAGAGAAAGAAAAGTCAGAATTTAGAGGAAAAAAATCCAACTAGTTGTGAAGAAATCCTGGTGCTAATGAGCCTTCTGCATCTGCCTCAAGCCTTGTCCCCAGGCTAACCCAGTCTCCCGCTCCAGACATTTTCAATCAGCGGAGCCCACAAATTGTACTAAGCAGCTGAATAATGCAGGGTGGAAATTTCAAATATATATATTTTTTCTATTTAGGAAATTTGGAAACGAACAGGCAAAAATAACTCACCCACAATCTCCCACCATGACACCAACTCTGTAACCATTTTTTTGTTACACACATGTTGAGCTCTTAAACCTACACGCATGTTGAGCATTGTTGTTTTAGTGTTATTATAGTCTCTTTTTTTCACTTGTCATAATTATTTTTCACTTTACTAACAGTTTTCATCATCATTTTTAATGGAGGCATAATACCCTGTCAAATATAGAGTATATATGTCTCCATGTTTTGGATTATTTCCCTGAGATAAATTGCCCAAAGTGAAATACTGGATCAAAATTTATAAGCTTCTTTATAACTCTTGATACATATTGACAAACTGCTCTCCAAGAGGATTATACCAATTTAAAAAACCCCACCAGTAATGTATGCAGATACCAATTTAGTTTTCATGAATGAGATTTAAATCCAGATGTGTTGTTATGCTTGTAGCTAAACTAAGAATATAAATGCTAGCCTTCCATAATGGTCAAATGGGTACAGTATCAAATTGTGCTCTGACTCAAGTTGGCTGAAACAAGGGTGATTATTATCTCACATTACAGGAAGTTCAGAAGTAGGACAGCTGTAGGTTGATATGATCATAGGCCCAATGATGTCACTGAATGCCTGGATTCTTCTAAGTTCTGCCACTGGAACCTTTACCCTTATGCTGGCTTCCTTTGTGTTTCAAATGGCTGCAGCTGCTCCAGGCATCACATCCAGATGTAGAAGCAACAGCAATGGAAAGACATCAACCCTTCTAGTGTCTCCTTCTCCAGAGTGCGAAAATGCTTCGAAGGAACTCCCAATTGACCTTCCCTCTGGTCTCATAGTCCAGATCTCGGTCACGTGTCTCCTCCTAAACCCAAGACTGGCAAGGGAAGTGGAAACACCATGATTGGCTTATTAACCAAGACTTCCTCCTGGCATTGGAGTCCATTTGCTCTGAATGTTGAATAAAATAGAAGTTCTGTTAGCAAAGAGCAAGAAGGAAATGGTTGCTGGGGAGGCAACCAACGGTACCTCCCACAGATGCCATGCTTTTCTTTTTTCAGTCTCTGGCACGCTCTCAGAACCATTTGAAATTCTTTAGTAACAGTTCACGTATTTAATGGATATATGCAAAATTTATGCAAGTACTGGGCTTTGCCCCGTACTGGGCAGTACTTGTAAAGTCCTCGTGTACAGTGGTGTGTTTCCTTTACATTTTCCTAAAAACCGACGTCAGTGCTGAGCCCCTAAGACAGAAACCGGGAACTCCTCTATTTTTGTATACCTTTGGGGCCGAGGTCTCCTATGGGGAAGAGGTAGAAATTGGAGAATTTCCTGTTTGGTAGAGATTTGACATCTAGTAATGCCATAGTCAGGGTTTCTGCTGACACTGAAGGTTTACAGCCTGATGAAACAAACCTTGCTGTCCAGGGTGAATCTCTCAGGCTCTGTGCATCTGATTCCACTGCACAGCCCAGCATGGTGAACATTTCACTCCTCATTAGCACCTCCAGGGAAAGACCAGGGTAGAAGAGGGGGATTGAGGAATTCAGGTCAGTCACATACTTCTTGTTTTATCTCCTTGCAGAAAATGACTGAAATTCCTGCCTCAAAGAGTATTTTGAAAAGAATCTAGTTTATTTCTACACCTATTTCCCCACTAATGGTACAGATTATTTAGGAGCATTATATTTTAGTGTAAAATATATAAGAAAAAAAAATTTTTAAACAACAACAGAAAAAACAAACAAACAAACAAAAAAACCATGTTCCTGGGTTGAAGAAACCAGCCTAGATGCTGTATGTCTCAGAAAATGTACTATTTTGCATTTCATGTATACAGTTGGTCATATGGTACAGATGTTGTCTCTATATTAGTGCCTGACTTGCAAATACTGTTTGGCCTCAGGGATATCAAGGTGATCCTGGATCAAAGCTCTCTATTCCTTCACCCAGGTAGATGAGGGCCCCAGAGGTACCCATTTCCTACCACACTGTGATGGAGTCATTGCTTCAGTTGTTTTTCTGAGTGGGGATCAAAAAAAAAAAAGAAAAGGAAAAGAAACCCCACCTACTATTCTTGTGTGCTTTTTGTTTTACAGTTTCATAAGGATTTTTACAACATAATTACATGTTCTAACTATGAGATTACATACATTTCCACCACTTACATAATCAGGTGTAATTATACCAACTGCTTGGACAGACAGTGATAAAGTACTTGAAGCAAAAATGACGCAACGAAATGCTATTTCAAAAAGGCTTTGGGAGCGTATGCTCCACAGTCCCCCAGAAGAGGTGGATCAAGATGAATGTGATAGCCTTCAAGTAGCTATGAGCGTTTTTATAGGTTATGACACCAAGAATGATTTGTATCATTTGGTAACCGTCCTAGAGCTACCTGTGCAGAAGCTGGTCGAGTTCTGGTTTAGTCTCCTTCTCTCCCTCCTGCCCTTGGCACTTCCTTCCCCTCTTCCCTTTCTCCTCTTCTCTCCTCCTCCCTTCCCCTTCCCTTCATTTAGGGGCCAGGAAAAGGGTTTGAAACTGTAGGCTAATGGAGAGAGATGGCATAGATTCCTGGGACTTCATCTCTCACTAAAGTGATCCTTGGATGAAAATGTTTGAAGGCAGCTGGCTTAGAAGGGAGAATGTGGTCCTTAAAATTTTCTGACTTACTCCCCAGAAGGTAGAGTGGATATAAAGTCTAGGTCCATTGGGTTTCACAGCCTTTTTTTTTTAGCGTGGTGTCATTGTTGTATAGGAGGCAGAAAGGCAGAGAGAGGTTAGCAAACAGATTACAACGTATGTAAAATTAGGAGCTTTGGAAATGAAGAATAGCAGACAATCCGTTAGAAACAGCATGCTAGTTTATTATAATTGTTTTTTCCATCGCTGATAACAAAATATATTGAAAGGGTAATTCTTTTCCCAAGTCAACTCCTTTCCCTCAGATGCTTTTTTCAAGAAAAAATTTTAAGCAAAAGGTTTTTTAAATAGATTTTTAAAGTTTTCTTGGGGAGAAGGGAGGGCTCTTGTTACACGATTAGGGTTTCTCCAGAACCTTTCCATCATTCACCTACTGAATTTTTCTTTATTAAAAAATAAAATAAAAACAAATCACCTGTCCTAAGTTTATAGTTCAGAACAGTTTTGGGGGACTAGTTCATCACATTCTCCTAAGGACAGTATCTCTTAGGTGTGCTGCCCGTCGTCCATATGGAGCAAATTAGAGAGTGAAAGAAAGGAGTTGCCACTGTTTCTGATTGGTTACGGTAGTATTGGAAAAAAAAAAATTGACTTGCCCCTCTCTGGAGAAGAAAGATGGATAAAACGTTCTTTGAACACACTAGGCTTTTTTCTTTTTTTTTTTCCAGTGTCGGTACAGAAGGGTTGCATTTATATTTGGCTTTCCAGACCTGTCTCTTGACCTTCTAATTACTTTATTTGAAACAGCACTGAGGGTATAATAAACCTGGAGGTTGCCTCTCCTTTGCTTTATCATAAATTAAAGCTGCCGGTTGGTTGAGGTGAAAGTAGAGGCAGAATGTTCATTACCGCTCAAGTGACGGCTTGTCAATAGCAGTGCTTTTTAGTTTGTTCTAGTCAGCACTTGCTGTGCATTTTGTTGGACCACTGGGAAATAAATACAACAAGATTATACATTTGGAATACCACAAGAGTTCATGAAGGAAAAAAACACACAAGTGATAAATTATACACTCCGTAGAAAGTGACATGCTATCTTGTGCTATTAACAACCACAGATAATTGCAACGAATTGTAATTGCACTTTGCAACTTACAGTACAGTGTGTCCAACATCAATCTTAATAGTGAACAAAGCAATTTATATTAAAACTTAATTCACGTGGTAACTTTTGGCTGTATACGCGGGAGCTAACAGATGTAGCTTTTCAGAAAGTTCAAAGGCATTTGAAACGTGGCAAGAAATGCTAATGCAGTAAGCCTTGGAGAAATATTGCATTACTCCTTGTAATGAAAACAAATGTATGTCATTATGTCCCAGTTTGTGTTTATTTAATAAAATATGCAGTTTGCCCATTGGTGAATTCAGTGTTTCTGAATGGGTCTAGAATGATGTTCTATTTGGAATCAGAGGCCAAATAGGACTAGCAATTATGTGTCTAGTATAAATAGTCTGCTTTACTATTTTAGTAGAATGCACCTTAATGCTTCGGTGGGTTTTGCATGAGGTGTAACAGCAACGTGGCGTCACTTTATTCATGACTTTCCTTAGATTGGATGTCTTTGAAGCAAGAAAGGGAGATCTCCCGGAATTACTTAAGAGAACAAGCACATTTGTTGTGTGAGCTTGACTGATGGCCAGTAGAGCAGTTGAGTGAAATCTCTAAACTGATTAGGGCTTTAGTTCAAATAATCTTCTACCTTTTTCATTAATTTATTCCTTAATGCTATTTTGCTGCTTTTCTACCAAGGATAATAACCTCACACTCGCTGACCTCCATGAGTGGATGACCTGGAGCCCATAACTAATCTTATTTATTCTCCTGGCCAGCCGAACTTCATTTACCTTGACTGGATAAAGAGCCTTGCGTGGCTAAGCTTCCCTTCCTTCGGAGCTTTCTAGTTAATCTACAGTGAAGGGGTGACGATAGACTTTCCCAATCAAGATCCCGAAGCATCCGGGGGCAGTGGAAGCTTGGTGCCATTTCTCTCCCTTTCTTGCAAGCATTTTTCCTGCATCATTTCTCACCCTTCTTGAGACTTTAAAAATGAGAGAGAAAAACCGGAGGGGGGCGCGGGGAGCATTTAGCCACAGTCCCCCTGTCCTAATACAACCATTTTCATTTTGAAGTTAATTTCCAGCCATGGGCCATACGAATACAATGTTGAATATAGGTGTCATCGTTGAATACGTATAATTTTGTTTTCTGCTTTTTTGTTTAACACCAGTGTTTCCCATGTTGTTTTATAATTTAATAGTTATGCATTTTAATGATGATAATAATCCATTAAGTTCCAATAGTGTATTTTATTTAAGCAGTTCCCATTATTGAAAAGTTGGGTTACTTCTCCTTAGTTTCACTCTTATGAATAATGCTGCAATAAAAATCTCTTTAGGTGTTTTCTTCATTTAGATTGTTTCCCTGGAATATATTATTAGAAGTGTACTTACTGAGTAAAAGGTATAAACATGTGTGTGGCTTTTTGCCTTACATGACCAAATCGCTTCCTGGACTAGTTACAGTATTTTATGTCACCACCTGCAGTGTAGGAGGAACATACAGTTTCATCACAGCAGTGTTGAGATTTATCCTGGTTCTTCCGTGTACAGACTAAATGACATTGGGCAAGTTACTTAACCTCTCTGCCTCACCTGAACCTCATTATTCCCCATCTGAATAGAGGAGATCATAGTAGTACTTACGTCATGCATTATTATGAGTATTATATTGCTTTATATATTTAAAGTTTTTGGAACAGGAAGCAACTAAAGGTTGCCTTTTATCAGTATTACTATTATATTACTAAAATTACACTTTTCTCCTAATTTAATATCACCTTCTATTTAAGCTGCAGTTTTTAAAGGAAACGTTGTAGTAGTCCATTGGCGCTTAAGTAGTCAGTAAACTCCGTAATCAGCAACTTCTATCCGTATTCAATGAAAAATTTAAATTGCTTAGGCACTTCAGCCATTAAGAAGAACTCTGTAGTAACGAGTATGCTGTCTATAAAGCAGAGGCTTTTGAAGCTCCCTCTCTTAATTTATAATAATAAAACACCTCTTATTCCAGAGCTCTCTAAACGGGCCTTGAAGCCTTAGGGTTAGGTGTGTTCATTCTGCAATTCTTATATTCAGTAAGGACACAGGTTCCCTACTTTTAGGTATTGGGCTCTGCATTAAATGATGTCAGGTATCTGTGGGTTTTTCAGTAAGACAAAGAACTGGTTTCCTGGGTCCCTTAATTTCGGAAAATAGATTTCAAATTTATTCACAGAAAAACCCGAACTAATTTTATTATCTCGTGGGATGATTTTGTTGTAGCAAATATGCTGCGTCCTGTTGAGACTTGAGTCCAGCGCCTTCCAAAGCAAGGAGTCAGAGCAGTTTGCCCTGTGTGACCCTGGAGGCCCTGGGCAGACTCTGCCCTCGTCTGGGCATTCCCTTCCCCAGGCAGAGGCTGGAAATTACTTTCTTGAGACCTTCTTTTAAACAGAAGGAAAGCGGCTGCCTCATAGTTCCCTTCTGATGATAATTTCTGAGTTAGAATTCTTTGGTGGCAAGCAACAGAAACAAATACTGGCTAACTTAAGCCAAAAAAAAAAAAAGGCAGGAGGGAGAGGTTCTCTTTATGAAAGGCTATGGGGTGGTTTACAATACCCATGAAAAACAGCTCGGACAGGAGAGGAAGCAGTGCAGCTCCTGGGATCCGGGTAGGAGGAAAGCATGTACACTTATCAGGAAGGAATAAGCTCTGCCCCACTCAAGAGTCAAAGTCTGATGGGGCCCAGCCTGGATCTTGCACTCGCTTCTCAGCTGGGGGAGGCCAGAGTATCTTGATGGCAGTCCCACTAAGACTGCCCACTACTGGGGGGGAGCAATGTCCCAAAAGAAAATTGGAGTCCTGTTACTAGAGGTAATAAGAAAGGGAAATGGAGGCTGTACAGCTAAAAATAACAAAGATAGACTGAACTTTCAAAAGACTGTATTACTGGGAATTCCCTGGCGGTCCAGTGGTTAGGACTCTGCTCTCACTGCCGGGGGCCCAGGTTCAGTCCCTGGCCGGGGAACTAAGATCCCACAAGCCGGCAGTGCAGCCAAACAAAATCAAACTGTACTCGTAAGTCTGTGCTTTATATATAATAAATTAAAAAAAAATCCAGTGCTGGCTTAGCTGAAATCTTAAATAAACAAACAAATCGATAAATAAATAAATAAATGACTGTATCACTATAGTGCTTCCTCAACTATAGGAATTATATATTTCCTAATGATTAGAAAAGCAACTCAATGATTACAGACACCATAAAGTATCTGGACCACCCAGTGGCCATTGTGTGTGACATTAACCCTAAAGATAAACATAACTCTTTTTTATTAGTCGTTGTGACACTGAGGACTCACATAATCAGGCATTTTGTAGGAGAAGTTTCTCACGTTTGGCTGCAAATATTGCAGACCTGAAAGACAGTGCCTTCAGCCTTTATAGGGATTTATATTTCCTTCATTTGAGAGAAATCCACAAAGACTAGGGCCATTGTGGGTGCTTCACAACATCACCAATGTTCGTGGTTCCTTCTGTCTTTCTGCTCTACCAGGGTTTTGAAGTGGCTTCTGTTTTCAGGTTTCCTTCATGGTCACAAGAGAACTGCTCCAGCTCCTAATGTCTCATCTACATTCCAGGTTGGAAGAAGGAAGAAAGGGGGGAATGCAAATGTGTCTGGCAATGGAGTCATCCCCTTCCCCCCTTTTAAGGAACTTCCCCAGAAGCCCTTACCCAACAACCTCCACGTAGATGCCATTAGTCAGAAGTTCATCACTTAGTCACACCTGTTGATACAGGAAACAAATATTTTTCAGCTGAGTACAGTGCTACTCCCAACAAAAGCAGGATGCGGTAAGGGAGGGAGAAGAGGAGGATGGATGCTATAGGAAGGGAACCAGCAGTTTCGGACACAGCCCTCTTGTGGGGGGTAGACACCCTTCAGCTCTCTCGTGGGAGTCCCTGATGTCACCAGTATTATAGACTGGAAGCCAAGAGAGTTATAATGAAGTGTTTTCTCGGGTAGAGAGAGGAGTAAGTGGATTGAATGATGAAAACTTTAGGTCGTCAAATAAAGTTCCAACATTTTCTTCTTGCCCCAAGCATTCAGAGCAAACTCTGTGGAGTAGAAATTGAAGGCAAACGTGCCGTGCCATTTTTCTTCAGCCTTTTTGCAATGCAACAGGACAATCAATGCGAATCTTTGCAGTAATCATATATTGATTTTCCTAGACTCTAACTCCATTTAAAGCACTTTCATCCCCAAGAGTAGAGACATTGGAGGCTATCCGAGGAGGAAGTAGGTTTCCTTGACCCCCATCTGCAGTGCACGATTGATTAACAGAGGGTAGTTATGAGAGAGAGAGAGAGTGAGAGAGAAAAGAAGGAAGTCATCGAAAGGTTAATATTGGCAAAAGAGAAACATGATTATAGGACGTTAGGCTTCTGGAAAAATCATAAGGTCGGGATAAGATAATGATACCGTCTAAAATTCCACGAGATTTTAAGTACTTAGCATCCTCTTACTGTGTAACTCCCATCCCCCAACAACCACAGCTGAATTGGGGGGATTGACAAAGCTGTGAACGGACAGGAGTGGACGGATAGTTTAGGTTCGGGTTTGGGATGAGCTGGGTTGAGAGATACCAGCGGAATGAGAGATACCGTGATAGCCTCTCCTGAGTCATTTAGTCACTAAGTACTAAGCTCACAGTTTAATGTGTATCATATGCAGGGTTTCCTTGCTTCAGACAAAGCTAAAAGAAAAAGATTTTAAAACACTCATTGTAACCCCTTTTCTTAAGAAAAC
The DNA here is from genome assembly GCF_937001465.1 of Orcinus orca. Classification (NCBI taxonomy): domain Eukaryota; kingdom Metazoa; phylum Chordata; class Mammalia; order Artiodactyla; family Delphinidae; genus Orcinus; species Orcinus orca. Next base: position 30,503,592 of record NC_064578.1, on the reverse strand, counting down.
AACACAAAAGTACTAGTTCTTTCCCTCCTCCTCATCATTTCAGTTCCTAACAATAACAAAAAATAACATGCAACTTCTGAAAATCCCAAGAGTTTAGGTCTGCTGAATATTTCTGTGCACAGCTGTCTTCATCCCAGAGACAAGGAGAGTAATTGGATGGTGACGTTGACAAAGGCAGGCCAGTTCTGCTCTGCCTCTGGCGTGAGTAACTGGGATGTCACCAAACTGAGAGTGACGCTTCCTGCAGCAACCCCAAGTTCCCAGCTCTTACACATTCCTTGCTGGAAAGGCAGGAGGGCGCTCTGGGGTTCTCTTGTTTGCAATATATTGTTCCTAGTGTATGTCTCTCCCTTAACCCCTCCTGTTTTGTATCAAGGCTGGGTTCTCACAAGCAAGCTCTTAATTAAACTAAAAGGTGCACTGTAGCCTCATTATCCTTCTCAATGTGCTGTACTTGATACTGTTTATTTTACTAGCAACTCAGGAGTTTGTGTTTTGTTTTGTGTTGGTTTTTTTGTTTGTTCTTTGTTTTTTTTTTTTGCTTCAGGCAAAGCAACTAGTACACATTGTCAGATAAAGTATCTTATCTGTCAGCAGCGCCCTTGTGAATTAATCATAATTCAATAGGCTTACTAATCAAGATTTGAGATGAATGTTTTGATAGAGCAATCAGATATGTCTAATCTATCATTAGTTGACAGTCGCTTCGGGCAGAGTGTGAACTTGGCAGTAGTTAAGACTTGTCTCTGATCCCTTCGGCTTGGCCCACCAGTTGGGTAGCATGGCTGATGGTAGCAGTGGACCCAGGCATTGAAGCTAATTAACTTCTGCTTCTCACTTCGCCCACTCCTCCCTCCCCTCCCACCAATTTTCAGAACACGTGGGTGGCATTCAGCTCCTGTGAACTTCCTGTTCATGGGATCAACAGATTTAAGCACATGGTGTTCCCTTTGTCATTTTTACCTGATAACAAAGGTGTGCCAAGCCCAAGTGACAAATCTCTAGGGTGATTTATGGTGTCACTTACAAATGGTGGTCAGAGAAAAACATAAGTGTAATCTATTGTTAACCTTTACTGATTACAACCCTTGCCACGTCATGTGTCACTAAAATCTGTACCCTATTTGACTGAGTTGTACATACTTGGGGGGGATTTACAACATAGCTTGCACATTTGTTCAATTTGATAGTCTAAATGAAAGCTTTTGTTGTAGGTTAGCATTTTATTGTACACAGTGTTTTAAATTCTGAAATAAGATCCTGTAGTAGTAAGTTACACTGTGTATATTACATGGTAGTCATTTATACATTACTGTGGGAAAATTAAGGATGGAATCATTTTGTGGAGCAGTCTTTTACCAATTTTTCTTTTCCTCCCTACATTTTTATGAGCATAAAGATAATGCTCCCTCGTTGTAAAATGTTTGGAAAATTCCAAAAAAGTCTAAGGAAAAAGGATTTTAATTTCTCAGAATTCCATCAGCACTGAGTTAATATTAACAGTATATCATCCTATGAAAGTTAAATAAATAATAGCACAAATACCTCAATGAGTGATGGCCTGACTCTGTCATCAATAAAGTATAATTCTCCCTGGCATGCTGCTCTGGAATCTGTGGAACACCAGAAGAAAATCCAAAGGAATCCAGCAAGATGAAACTCACAAGGTTTCATTTTCTGCATGAAAGGCATGTGGGAAAGCTCATTTAGGCTGTTAGTGTATCCAACATGTTCAAACTGACAACTTTTCAATTTCACAGGCATGTCCCAAGCCTTCCTAAATGAATGCTAGCCACACTTTGAGAGAGTGTAGCTTGGGTGATTGAGACAAGGAAGAGTGGAGAGTTACCTAATTAGACTCCAGGTATAATTACGTAAGGCGTTCCAGGCAGCAGTGTGCTGTGTGTTAATTAACTTTCATGCTGAATGTGCAGTAGCACTTGAACAAAGAACAGTTCACAGAGGAAGAAAAGCTTCCTCACGTGCCCTAGCTTTAGTTATTTTCTTCCTAAAGCTACCTTCCCTGTCCCCTTTTGTTAGTTGAGACATGAGACATAGGGCAGACTATTTTGCAAGAAGTTTATCATTTGTCCCTGTAACTGCCTACTTTCTTCCCTAGTCCCAGCACATTCTTTGGAATGATCTTCTAGGAAATAAAATGTGTGTGTATTCATTTATGTATTTACCTATCACCGGTTTGTAAAATCCAAGAGATTTCCAACCTTGATCTTTTGCTCTTCGTGAAACTGCCACAGGTCTCTTTCCGTGGTGAAGAGCGACATTCACTGAACCACAGGGTTCGTTCACATCCCATCAGCAATCTTGTGTCATAGTCCTCCTTGGTTTATCCCATTCCTGTCTCCAGGTAACAACAGTGGGAAAGGTACTGGTTAAAGAATATTCTTTCTTCTAGTAAATTAGTCCGTGGTTTCATTTATGCTGGCCTCTGCTGTCGATTGCTGCCCGAGTTCTTAACTAACACAATAAAGTATTACAGTCTGTAAATCCTTATAAATCAACTATACATACTTGCATGAGAAAAGATTGCAGGTAATCAATGAAGCACTGTGTATGGATAGGGGCCAATTAATTTTCCACTGCTCTCGCAGTCCTCAAGTGGGAAAATCCCATTCTGAGGTTCTCTGCTCCTTCTAATCCTGTCTCCTTGACATCTCCTGGCTTCATTTTGCTACTAATAAACTCTATAGGATGACACACAGGACCACCCTGTTCACAGAGGAGATGGATGGTGCTTCTAGGATTCTCTGTACGATAGCATGAAATTAACACAGATTAAGGACTTACCAGAAACGTTAATAGGTCGGATTCAACACCTTTTTAAAATTCTGGTACCTCTTACCAGTTACGAGAAAGAAATGTTTCAATTTTACTTAGTACTAATAAATGGTCTTGATTTTTATTGTATGATTGGAAGAAAGGAATGATGAAAACCTCTGTTGTATAAAAAGCATCCTCTGGGAGCCCTGTGACTGGTTGGGAAATGTTTCCAAGCAATGCAGCCCTAGTGCAGATGAGGCTTGCTCACAGTTGGACAATTTGAGTACTCCCTTTCCATCATTTTCGCTTGGATATCTAGTGAGACTGTGTCCTCATTGTTTTATTCCCCTCTAGCATCCAGTGTGGACCAGATCAGCCCTTCATAGTCAAGAGCAGAGCAATCAGTTTTGACCAAGCGCTTGCTCTTTTCAAGATTAGGGTTGGTGCATCAGGAATCCAGAGAAGTCTAAGGCATAATCCCTGTCCCCAGAGAGTTTACCGTCTGTTTGGGAAGATAAGACACAGAAACATGAAAAAATAAACTAATAAAGGTCCTAAATAACAGTTCAAGACAACACTAGGAAAGATATGTCACATGACAATACTTGACTGTCAGATGCACTTACAGATTTCTCTTAGAGGAAGGATATTCTTAGACCCTTCTAATAGTAGGGGCTCATAGATACCAGTTGTGAATCCCTGAAGTATTAAGAAAAGCAGTACTACTCTATAAAAACGCTTTTCAGCTTCAAAATGTCACTGCTGAAGAGAAATCTGGTCTATGTAACTAGTAGAATAATTATTTTAGATTATCATTGAAATGAAGGCATACAATTTACAAATTCTGATAAAATTCATGGACCTCTGAGAAAATACCAGGGGACCTCACAGACCCAGACAATAGATAGTCATTTCATTAGCAAGGTCCAAGGTCAGATGGTGGGTTCATCTCAAGCCACGTAGATCAGATTTTCAGGAATAGTTGACTTTCCAGTTGGGTAAAATGTAGACGGTTGGGAAGAGGTCATTGCAATTAGGTAGAATTCATCAGAAGGATCAGGATAAGATAGTAATTTAGTAAACATAGCCTAAACTAGTTAGGCTGCCTGGCTAAAATAGAAAGTTTCAGAAAATTAGACCAAGAGAGAGACACTAAGAGATGGCTGAGTTCTGGGAAGCCTTCAAATGTTTCCAACGCTGAGAGTGACATGATGCTGGTGATATTTTAGGAAGATTAGTTTGATGGCAGGTGTACGATGAATTGGGTTGTTCTTGTATAAAGGAGTGTATTTGGAGTAAAGCAGTATTCTTGAAATAACATGAGATGGGCATGTACTAGGCAGAGCAGTGATACAGAAGAGAAATATGAATTTCAAAGGACTTCTAATGTGAGAGAATTTTTTTTTTCTTCTTTTTTTTCTGTACGCGGGCCTCTCACAGTTGTGGCCTTTCCCGTTGCGGAGCACAGGCTCCGGACGCGCAGGCTCAACAGCCATGGCTCACAGGCCCAGCCGCTCCGCGGCATGTGGGATCCTCCCGGACCGGGGCACGAACCTGTGTCTCCTGCATCGGCAGGCAGACTCTCAACCACTGCGCCACCAGGGAAGCCCCTGTGAGAGAATTTTCTACCAATTAGTTACAAAGATGAAAAAGGGGACAGAGTCAAGTGTGATTCTCGATTTCAAACTTAGAAATAACCAGACATTTAGAGGGAGGGGGTTGTGTACTCCAGCACTTGGTTTAAGTACAGGGAGAAGTTTTAAGGATACAGCTATGTAAATAGCTATTGATCAGACCTAAAACGCAAAGAAAGTAGCACTGCCTTGATGTTCTCTTGGTTGATAAAATTATGAAATTATCCCACAAAGGATTACTTTAATCTTCGTGTCAACTCAGCGACCTGAGATATAAGAATACTTGAAGTACAAAGCCAGTAATTGAAACAAAACAGATTTCCAAATGTTTTCGCGATTTTGGTATTTTATTGTGGGTTAATAATCGCCTTAACTATCTTCTTACAGGGCTTGTGTTTAAGGGCTTGTTGATGCTTCTACCAGTTGACAGCCAGATTCCTTCTTTGCTTCTATTTAGGTTAAGAGGTTTTCATATCACCTTGGTTTTCAGAAACTGACAAATTGGCCAATGACCTGTCAGTTCCCGAGTGACTTTTCTTTCACCTGCTCACAGAGATAGTGTTGTCTCTGAAGAACTAGTGCTTTTCTCGTAATGTGACTAAGCCTCTGTAATTCTTGAAGAATTGGCTGCTTTCTGTCTAACAGAGAAACGAAGTTCAGGCGGTGGGGCTGGTAAATCCCTGGGGCAGCGTCCTCAAGTTTGAAGAGTGAGGAGAAACGGGGCAGAAAAACCCTGTACTTCCTGCCAAGCCTGTTGCCTCAGTCTAGGAATCTGGATCCAGGCAAAAGGTTGAGTTGAGTACAGACAGCTGTCTAGTCTAAAACTGTCTTTATGAAACTTGCACTCCTCCCATTCCAGGCAATAGGAAAATCTCCACATTGGTCAGAAACATCTGAGTCCTGTGAGCCCTGAACAGTGTGACTTTTTAATAGGTGATGGCCTTTAAAGTCCTTACAGCTTTCCACGTGTCTAACTTATGATGCATTCAGTGTTGTATTGCCTCGTCCACATTTTAGCCATCTCAGCATCACTTCTGAGTAGCGAAGGTCAAAGGTGTCTTGCACGGGCCCCCTGGCACTTTGAGGGGACATAGCAGTGCAGGCCAAATTCTGAAACCATTTAAAAATCTGAAAATAAAAAATTAAAGCTGGTTATTTCCCTTATTACTGAATGGTATATGTGAAATCACCTTTCTAAATAGACTTTACATTAAACATTGGCTTTCCTCTCTCTGGGAAGGTAGATGTTTGTGTAACAAGGAAACAAAGCCACTCTCAGCAGCACTTTTCTAATAAAAGATCCCGTTGCTTTTCCACCTTAAAACCAGAGTTTAAGAGCTTTATGATTCAAAAATGAAAAGAATTCCCTAGCTATATAAGAAAAAGAAAGAGTGATGGAAAATTTGAGCCAAAAAAAAAAAAAAAAAATGTGCCTCACTTTGCCATCTCAGCACAGCCTGTTGGCATGAACACATTGGGAGGACAAAGCTTTTATTTGGAAATAATCATTTCCAGTTCTGCTACAGTCATTATCCCACAAGTTTCCCAAATGCTCTGCTGTGTATAGTACTGTGCCCTGGAACCTGTTTAGCCACAGGTGGGGAATGAACTGAGCTCTCGAGACCAATAGGATGATGTGAACGTAAGACCTGGTAACAGAGCTCTTTTAGTAGTTTTAGGATCTTGAAAAAGGTCATTAATGCTTTCAAGCCACTAAAGTTTCTCTAATTCTTCTGGAGCTATACTTTTTTACAATCATAGTTTACGTTTTCACAGAAATTGGCTTGAAATACTTTCCAGTGATAAGCTGGTGTCTGTAGCCGTGTGTGTTAGGCGCTCACCCCTCATTGGCAGTGTGTGCTTAGGAAATGAAGCACATTGAGTCACCAGCAAAACATAATTGGAATAAATCCCTTTCACAATAATAGTACGTGGGCACCGTTCTAAGCAGGGAGAGTTTGGGATCATCCATTTGATACCGTTTTTGTGTGTTACTGTAACCACTGAGGTCAGAAAATGCAGAGTTGGTTCTGAGTTTTTCCTTGTGCTCCCAAAGAACTCACACACCTCTCAAAGCGACTGATAGTCAGTGGGAAGGGCCTTATTGACGGAACGGGATCTGATTTGTCCATTTTGTTATTTTGGCTGTAAAACATGTTCTCTTTAGTCAAATTGTCTACTTTTATTTTAAGGTATTCCTGAATGTAAACTTGCAAGATAACTTGCCGCATCAGTACTGGATTGGTATAACAATTAAAGCACCAAGAAAATAGGTGTTGTTTCCAAGACCACATAGCTACCCAGACCACAGCCAGAAATGACATGAGACCCCCTATGAGGTCTCTTCTTCATTTTGTTGAGGTTGGTCACTGGGGTTCTGGCCCTTCAGTCGGGCTTTTGGTAACATGAAAGGTGGGGGCGGGGGGGCGTTCAGCTGAATGCATTGTCGTCATTGGATGTCCCGGAACTATGTCGACACGTGAATTCCCAAAGACCTCTTAACCGGACACTGGTTCTAACGGCTCCTCCCCTGGGAGCCAAGGGTCTTTAAGGTATTTTGAGGGGAGAACAGTTAAGAGGTCTAATCCATAACTCCAAATCCCCATGCTTGGGGGAGCTCATTGACATGGTAGGTTTTAAGGGCTCCTTTGGAGCCATTAGGGTTTGTCATGCTGAGGCCCCCTGGAGAACACCTAACTGTAGATCATTGTCTCAGTGTGTTACAAGGGTCTTTCACAAAACAGCTTCCTGCTACTTATGGGAAACCTTGGGAACGTTTTGATGCAGACAAACCCAAGAACATTCTTTACGTTTGTGCTGAAATAACTGGAATTGTCAGACGTTTTTGTATCTTGCCCTCACTTCCTCCCTCTTTAAACCAAACGGCAGTTGTACATTGATCCCTGGGTGTGGGATATATATCGAATACATTTCTTTCCCTTTCCAGTTTCTTTGTTTTTGAGGTTGGGATTTGTGATGGTGGCGGTGATGGTAGAGATAGTGTAATGAACAAACACAGTTATCACATCCAGGGGCTGCAAAGTTTTAATTCAGAAACGTAATAGAGATCACGTTGTTTCATATGGAACCAATTCCTCCTGGCTTTCTTCCCCCGAGGAGTGAAGGAAATATCTCTGCTATATGGTTAAATACCTGATAGATTAGACCTGCAGATAGGTGGGTAGATGAAGGCAAAGCACAAAAAAAGCTCACGTTTTCAGCTGTCTATCCTATTTTAAGGTTCCAATTGCCCCTCAGTATTCTGAATTTAGCACATTAGTCCTAATCTAATATTTAGCTCTTTAATGTTTTCAACATTCTGGCTGGACTCAGTTCCAAGCTTCCGTGTTGCCTATCTCTGTTAACATCTCTGCATGCATAAGAGGGCAGTCATTAGGGCTGGACTGAGGGAAAACAACCAGAAGACCAGACCCCATTTCTTGGGGCCAGGAATCCAAGTCCCTAGCATTGAAGGCAGAATGAACTGAGAGGATCCCTGGGTCATAAAGATAGATCCAAGGGTCAAAACCAAAAACTGGAGCCTCTTTGTGCCCAGAACTCCAAGCTCATTCAGAAACTGGTTCGTTTCTGAAAACTCTGAAGTTTTGAGCGTTCTAGCTCCTTCTCATGGTTTCCCACTTCGTACAGAAGTTAAGCTGTAGGGTCAGAAATAATTCACAGGTAGTCTTTGTGCTAAGCAAGAGCCTGTGGATTGAGCTCTAGCTCAGCCAGGACATCTCCATGTTACTTGGGTTTTTACAAGCTCATTGCCTCTGTTCCTCTCCTACAGATGGAGCAAATAATACTGCTTTGTTTCTTTCCTTTTAAATTACCAAGAGGTATGTAGGTGTGCAGTAATACTGAGGACACTTCATGGAGACTGTTAACGATGAGTGCTTTTTGCTGGGTGAGATATACAAGTGAAATAAGGGGCATGACTGTTTTGGTAGAACTTTGTCGAGGATACAGAGTATCTCATTAAACCTGATCTTAGGAATAGCTGTGGGTGGAGGTTTCTGTCTTTGGTTTCTGCATTTCCCTGCATGTCTGCTTGCTCCCTTCTTTCAGCACACCAACTTTTGCTGTATCTCTGTCCACACGGCTGAAAGAGGGTTACCACTTCTGGAATAATCCACTCTGGCTTAGGAAGGGGGGGGGATGGTGAGGCCACCCTGAGCAAATATGACTGCCAGGATCCTGCTGCTGAAGCCATGTGTGTTGGAGAGGTCGGTTCCCATAAGGGGGAAATGACATAACCCAGTGTGTTTCCACTGTACCACTCCTGTAAGGAGTATGTTAAACTGTACCTGTAGTTCCTTGTATTCCTTAGAATAAAGTTGCTTTAAGGCATGAACATAAAATTTTAGAGCAGGAAAGGATTTTCAAGTTCACCCAACTCTACCCTCTGTGTCTCATTGAGGAAAAAAACTAAGGCAAAGGGAAAGTGATTAATTTCCCAGAGGTCCTAAAGCTAGAGAATAGGGTTCAGTGCTCCTGCTTTTAGGGAAAATCATCTAATATATCCTTTATTCACTTTTCTTCTGCTGTATCACAGCTGCACAGATTTCAGATGTTATTTTTTCCTATTGCCTAGAAGTTTTTGGATTACAAGGGATTTATATTTCTAGTCCCTTATTTAATAGATGGTTTAAGTTTTTATAGACTCTTCTCTAGAAAAAACATAGGTAACGTTTATGAAGACGACATGGAAGCATGGGGAGATGCTTACGATGTGCTATGAAATGAAAACAGCCGATTAATGATTATTTAGTCTTTATGTTCAAAAATATGGAAAAATATGCATGTGGATGTCATCGAGGTCTATTAGAATGGTGGTATTATGTATAACTTTAAATTATCCTCAAAGCTGTCGTTATTTTTAGAATTGTAGAAAGCACATTTAATAAGAATACACCCTACTTTACTTCTCGTCTTAGAGCTTCCTGAACCTGTATACCTAATATTCTTGCTCATGGAAGTGAACTCGCCCTAATATAAGGCCTATATTTTTTGGCACCACTGGAACCTTTATTCCAGTAGTGAACACATCAAAAATGAAATCCTCGTCACAGTGGCTACAGCTGCATTAAATTAGGGTCTAAGCAGAGACTTGTCCCCAGAAAGATGACCCACCAGAGGCAATCAGAGGATATTTTCAAGCACGAATAGAATCAGAATCTAGGAGTTGGGAAGAACCTCACATCATGTAACTTGACCCCTGTGGGCTTCGGAGCCGGTGATAGAAGCATGGAACACCTCAGGTCTGTAGAGGCACAAGTTTGGTTAAAATCCAGGTAGAGGGCTCTCAGTGCAGTGGCCTCTTGGTGAAGTGCTTCCTGCCGTGATACCAGATGCAACAAGATTGTGCTCCACTTGGGAAGGGCCTTCCCCACTCTCTCGGTTGCCCTCATCCCGCAAGCCTCGCTGTCTACTTCTGACTGCAAAACTGGGGGAGGAAATCCAGTCCCTTAGACGCCATGAGATTTTTCATCTGCCCTCATGGCTGTCCGCGTGTAAAAGCAAGACAGGACAACTAGAGCAGCCAGCAGGGCTTGGGAGGGCTGGAGGGCGCACCTCGGCAACGGGGGCCTTTTGCTTACACGCCTTTTCTTCTACTTGAAAAGGGCAAACTGGATTGTCAGGGAGGATGAGAAGGGAAGGGAAGAGATCAAGAGCCGAGCTGACACTACACGCGTCACACCTGTCAGGGGCCTTTAAGCCATTCGCGCCCAGACTCCAGGAACCTGCTCCTTCTAGCTGTTTCTACATCATGTAATGGTGCTGCATGGTTGAGGCTTAATGAAGGTATTGTTAATGAATTTGATGAGCAGGACAGGTTGTCAGAGGCGCCTCTGCTTCTCCAAAAGTAGGAGAATCTTTGTTTCAGAGTTGATACAGAGGGATGGAGGAGAAGGAAAGATACTTTGCCTTCTGGAAAGAAACTATGTAGAGTTCGAGAGAGAAACATTAACACCTCTACAGGATTATCAAGAATGATCTGGCCCATTCATTCATTGACTGATGTATTCATTGATTTATGTTTTTCTTTCAACAAACTTCTACGTCTCCCACTGTGCCGAGTACTGGAGAGACAGGACCTTGGCCTCATGGAGCTTACGGGAAGACCTGTCCTCCACACTCACTCCACTACATAGATCTTGAATGCTTAGTATATTAGGTAACCGTACAGAGCTACAGACATGAACCAGGCACAGTCCTCAAGAAGTACAGGTGTCAGGGACGGAGCCTAATCTCTCCAGAGATTTTTAGTCGCTTGGTCACTTATTAGGCCGCTCACTTCCTGTAGGAATTTGTTTTCTTAGTTGGGTTCCAATCTGCCTGCTCGAATTTAAACTTGTTTTCTTCTGGTCCTGGCCAGCCCTCAGCGTGCGGGGCTGCCATTGGTACCTGCTGTTCAAGGCATGAACCAACAGTTCTCACCTTGGCCACAGTTGCGCTTAGCGGCTCCTCCCCGAAGCTGCATTTAGCAGGGGTTTTGGGCTGAGCCTCGGGAAACCTCAATTCAAATCAGAGTTCAAACCTCCTGACTGGTGAGGGAACCGCTTCATTACTTACGGTGAAAAAATTGACTTAAATAATCCTTTTAGGGACACAAGATGCAGTGGCTGGACCTTCTATTCAGATTCTTTTCTTTCCAGTAATAATGGTTTCAGGTCAACATCTCTTTAAATTTGGTTAATTCCATTAGGACCACTCCAAAAGAGAGGTTCCACCCATGGCTTTGAAACCCAAGTGGGATGAAGAAAGATCATTTACATAGTCAAAATTTCAGTTATACTAACCAGATTAAAGATTTTCTACTGAATTAAAGAAAAATTTGACACATAGATTATTTGAGACTAATTATTGAAGCACGCAGGGAAATCTTTCCTGAAATTGTGTATTTCCAAGCTCTCTTGGTGCTTACGTGCCAGTGGGAGAAAGCCACGTTAAACAGATATATAAATAAGGTCATTTCAGATAGTGACTTAGGAAATGGGGATAGAGGGGTGGGTAATATTAGAGAGGTCAGAGAAAGCTTCTCTGAGAGGTGACATTTAAGCTGAGATCTGAAAGACCTGGAGTTAGCGTTCCAGTCAGAGGGACAGTAAATCAGAGTTTCTGAGGTAGGACTGGCCTTGATGTCTTAGAGAGAGAGGAGTGTGGAAGCAATGTTCATGGCGGAGTGATGAGAGATAGGAATAGTCAGAAAGGATGCAGGGCCACAAGAAGAAGTTTCTATTATATTGGAAGTCCAGAGAGTACTTTCGAAAGCGAAACACAGACTTTTCCTAAGCCATCAGCAAAGGGAAAATGAGTGAGGTGTGTGTTTTATTTAGAACTGAAGAAGAAAGCGCTGTGGTTTCTCCCCTTTTTGTACCTCCACATTGAGTTACACAAATATTAGTAAAATCAAATCATATTTACAAAAGTGCTTTGAAATTTTTAAAGCACTATAAATTCAAGGATATTGTTATTAAATTGTTTAACATAATTGAGGGTATTATTACTTTACGGTAGAAGCAAATTGTCCCTGTTAGACCCACCTGGCAATTCCCTGAGGCCTACGTTGCTCTGAGGACTCCAGTGCTGTTTTCCATACCTCGTGAGGGTTTCAGGGAGGAGGATTCCCACCATTTAGACCCACAGACGCTGAGGAGAGAATCCTGGTTTGGCGCACTGCTCTCGTCTGAGTCTGTGGGAGCAAAGGTGAAGCCGTCCTGAGGCTGTGATTCCCAGGTTGTCTCCACTTCTGGGGCCACAGGAGCTAAATGGAAATTATGAAAATATCCAGGGCAAGAAGCTAATAAATAAGAAGTGACAGGCATCGCATACTAGGGGATTATTTGAGTCTCCTGCAAGCCCCACGATGAAGGTTGAGGGCGTCCAATCATCCCCGGTAATGTGCTGCCTGATGAACTCCTGATACAAAAGGAAATCTGCTCTATCGAAAGAACTAACGAGAAGATTGATGTACCATGCCCTTTGACGTGGGATGTTTCTAAGAGCTTTTTTGTGACCTTTGGTTTCTAAATGTAGTCCTTGCCTGTGATCTCTAGAAAAGATAAAGGAATATGTTCCAGGTTTGTTCAGTGGTACCAGGAATAAGGAAACTAAGATTTGCATTACAGGGGACTTCCCTAGCAGTCCAGTGGTTAAGACTCCGAGCTCCCAATGCACAGGGCACGGGTTCGATCCCTGGTTAGGGAACTAAGATCCCACATGCTGTGCAGCATGGCCTAAACAAACAAACAAAAGATGTGCGTTACAGGATGGTGACTACCATTCACGCTGGCTCTTGTCTGTGCCTGGCCCCCTCAGTGGAAGGCCCTGGCAGGGATGCTGTAATCATGTACTGAATGAAGGCAAGAGTCATTTTGCTATCTTTCTACTAAGTAATTCCACCAGTGCTGCCCAAGCCAAAAGTGTGGCACAAATTAATTGAGCAAAAGAAGTGATTTGCATACAGTTGTTTTTTCTGTTCTTATTAGGATCAGAAAGGGCAATTGGATGAAGATCATTTCAGGGGAAAAAAAAAGCGTACGTTACTTATTGTTCAGGGTGAATGCTTTTAGGAGAAAAAAGGGGATGCCGCATCCTTAATAACTCTGGCACGCCACACCAATTCTGGTCGGCCTGTTAGATTAAACATGAACACTCTCTCATTATTCCAGCAGCCTTGGCTTCCCCTCCAGCTCGATATGTATTCCACGCACAGTCAAGCCTCTGAGTTGACATCTTCTTCTAAAATTGTTTGGCTGTAATAAATATAAAACTTTCACCACCGATGTAAAGCATTGCTGGTTGGCATCATTTCCTACCCCCTTTTAATTATTCCTGACACTGTGGAGAAACATCTAATATAAATCTGTAATGTGTACTGATGACAAACTACACGGTTGAAGGACCATGTAATTTCTCCACAATTAATTAAAGTGCATGGAGATTCCCCCCCCCCACTCTTTCTTGCTTTCTTTCTTTTTCCTTTTTTTTTTCTTTCCCCCAGCAGCCAGATGCCACTGACTGGCTCAAATAACACTGCTGTCAACTGTAAAAAATTAAGATCCAAACCGTAAGAAAGGTACTTAGATAAAGAAACCAGATGCCTGGTTATTTGTGATCCCCGCACACATCTTGATGTAAGCCGCCATTGTTCAACATCTGTATTTCCACAGCCTTAATTATGTACTTAACTCAGCAAGTCTGTCAGCAGTTGATTTCCACAAGTATCGTCACTTTGCTAAATCTTCTATGAAAAAATTGAACGGCGCCAATCAACCAAGGGATGAGAGACACTAGAAGATCTTGTGCAGAAAGAGGCTGCTGCCTGTTCACGCCCGTGACGCAGGCTGGTGTTTATGGGCGTGTGTGTGTGTGTGTGTGTGTGGTCACTCGGAGAGTGAGGGGAAAAGAAACGCTCGGCTACCACTGCAGCCTGATCTGCCACCTGGAATGGATCAAAAGCAAATTAATTTTCATTTTCAATTAGGAATACAATTAAATCCAAAGTGATGAGGGGGGGAAATTGTAATGTTTACATACCGCCCGGGTGCTGGGAGGGCGGGAGGGAATACCAGGTGACGTGAAATACAGGTCTTTATATCTGGGTGTTTAATTCATTCGGGCGTTAAGGGGATGACTGGGACTGCAATGCTGCTACTGCGTCTCACTTCCCCAGGAGCGCTGCCCCCTCCTTCCCCTCGAGCAGAGTTTTCGGGAAAGGGAAGCGGGAAGGCCCGTCAGGGGGTAGAGACTGTAAGTGGTGCCTCCTTGGGGCCCTGCCCTCCTGCTCTGCCAGCTCTTTTCCCAGGATTCTGCAGCGCATCAAGGCCACGGATGTTTGCGTGAAGAGCCTGAATTCGGAAACAGGCATTTGGCTTTGCAGTCTGTCCCCAGCTTGCCGGCTCTCAGTGTCCAAGCGGTACCTGACAAGTGGATCCCCCAGTCTAAGTCTGGCCATCATCAGAGATATTGAGTGATTGTGTGAAAGCAATCTGGCCGCTGAATACCTCGTGTCACGGGATCCGAGAGCTCTTTTCACTTGACTTTTCCTCTACGTTCAACTGTTGCCTTTTGTTGGAGTAACCGAGTGGGGGGACCTGTGGCGGGGACAGGATGCCTCCCAGCTGCCTGGGGAACAGTTGGCCCAGTGTGTTCATCACCAAGGGTGGTAACTGGGGGAGCTCTGACCCCTATTTTAAGGCAGGTCAATTATTTGTCAATTATGAGATCTAGAAATCCAGATAGGAGAGTCTTGTGAAATGCTCGGCTCTGTGGTTTGGGGGTGGATAAGATAACAGTGGTCTGTTGACTCTGAAGCAGTAGCTTCCTCCCTGTATCCACCTGTCTGTCTCCCAGGGCAGTCACATTTGGCTTTGCCCTAAGCCTGCTGCTATGCTGATGAGAATCTCCCAGCTATCTGTCTCTGAGATCAGCCTCTTTGAAAAAGCAGAGTGGGTGATAAATATTTCGTCATATGAATAACAATGAAGATAGCTTCAGATAATAGCTGACATCTTTCTAAAATCCTCTGGGTGATGGATTAAGAGGAAGAGAAGGTTCTGGGTCATAGAAACAGCTGCTTTTGGTGAAAGATTCTCCAAAGCAGTGTGGTGACCGCAAATCCCCAGCGCTCCAGTCCATATTTTACTCTGTACGACCCCACCTTCCCCGTTGCAATGCAAGGGTTTACGTTACCTCCCTGCATGGTATTTGTGCTTTAAAAGAAGATTTTATTACTTCTGCTACAGTGGAATTTCTCTCTTCACTAGACAGTTGGCATGACCACAGCCTGAAACTGCGTTGGGGTGGTCAGCATGCTGGGATCGTTTTTTCCCCCCTTTAAAGCTATTCTTTTTTTTTTTTTTTTTTTTTTGTGGTATGCGGGCCTCTCACTGTTGTGGCCTCTCCCGTTGCGGAGCACAGGCTCCGGACGTGCTGGCTCAGCGGCCATGGCTCACGGGCCCAGCCGCTCCATGGCATATGGGATCTTCCCGGACCGGGGCATGAACCCGTGTCCCCTGCATCGGCAGGCGGACTCTCAACCACTGCGCCACCAGGGAAGCCCTAAAGCTATTCTTTTCTTTTCTTTATTTTTTAAAAGGGAGGGGAAAAAAAACACAAACTTCAACAAATCAACAGAACTATTAACTTTCTTATTTATTTGCTAGAGAGCAAAAAAAAACACCTCAATGTGAAGTGACAGAAACACCAGAACAGGCAGTAGGAAACCATTCTACTTGCAAGGTTCCAACTGAAATCACACCACAAGCAGTGGGTTATCTGGAGATAGACATCTTCAATTTCAGCAATGGGATTTCTTCTTCCACTAAAAAAAACATGATCCATAACGTTGACTTAAAAGTTTCCTGTGCTTTGTGTTCCCCAAACTCTTCCTCTCAGGAACAGGCTTCTCTCTTCTCCATGGCTAACAGTTTTCACCACTTCTCCTTCAAGGGCAGAGGTCAGTGTCACTAACATGATAAAGGCCAGAAGAAATCTTCACAGGAGCCTGGGAGATTAACTCTGCCCACCTGGCAGATATCATGGCATTTAGTAACTAGATTCCTCCACCATCAAGCGAAATAGCACTGAGAAAATGAATCTGGATCGGTGATGTAATAATAGCTGCATCTCTTGCACACGTTATCGCTTTGCACGTATCTCAGGATTAGGAGTTTCGAAGGATTTGAGACTGTGGTTGGGGACGGTTCAGGACAGTGTCAACATTTGTCCCAGCTGGGCTTGGGCTAGGCTTTGCAGTTAGCTGACCCGCCCTCCTCACGAACTGACACAAGTGATGTGTGGTCTTCAAGTGCACATGTCTTCCCAATGCGCTATATTTTCCTCGCCCCTAAGTTTCTGATGACCCATTTCTGAGATGGAAAGCTCTTGGCGTTGGCCTCTAACTTACATCACTTTTGCACTTCAAACTGCCCCGTGATCTCAAAAGCAGTCCTCATTTTTAAATCGCTCTATATATCAATACTTCATTTTATTTCACAGAATGTTTTAAAATTATATTTAAAAGGCAGCCTCTTTCATCTCATGTGCCCTTGGCTGGGAAACAAAGGAAGTCTCTTAAGAGGTGTTTTACATTTTATGACTACAGAGAGAGAGCATCGTTCTTTAATAGGCATATAGGTAAGAGAGTTCCACATTACAGGTTTTCAGAGATTAAAAGTTCTGGAACAAGGCCGTTTGATAACATCTTTGAAGGGCAGAGCAGCAAATAGAAACCTCAGAGGTTTGGATGCCAAAACAGAACACTCCCTGAACTTGTGGGCAACAGGAGCTTTTCTGAGATCATATGATTCTCACCGATAATAGCGTCCTGCCTTGACAATGGGTGAGGGCTGTGCAAGATGGATCGTTCTTGTCTTATACTTCATGGTTATGGGCGTGTAATATGTTCTTCATTGAGCCAGGCAATTGACGGAGACGCCAGTGCATTTAAGACTTGAGTCTACTGGAAATGAGACTTGCATTCTTGCCAGAAATGGATGCTTTCTGTGTCCACCACTATCACACATCTTGATATTTTTTGTAATCCTGACTCTTAAAACAATAATATCAAACAACTCCAGGGGAAAAAAAGTTAAATATTTCCATATGAAGAGCTGATTAAATTTGTATGGTTTTCTTTTCAGTAAAAACTGATACGTGATGAAACACAGTGCAGCTGGCTGACTGGTTGGGACAGAAACTCCCATGTCTTCTGATCTTTCTGCCAGCAATAAGGGCCGGTGCCCAGCGACCCGCCATGCTGTGCCCGGGGTTCTGAAATGCCCATTCCCAGGGCGTCTGGACCACAGAATGCAGCCACTAAACAGAGTCAGCCGTCACCTGGTTAGGTCTTTCCTCTTAAGTCATATGGTTCTCCCCTGTCCTTTCCTTCAAGGGCAGGCTGAGTCCATGGGAAACATTGTGGTTGACAGTGGGCAGGTGATGTTCTATCAGGATTCTTTCACTTGAAACTGGGGGGAAAAAGCCTGGCTGGGAAGTGTGGGGAGGTAGCGGCAAAGATGATTTATTGGCTCATGTGTTTGAAAAGGTGAAGAATATCTGACTTCAGTGCAGTATGACCTTGGGTTCAAATGCGTGGCCGTGATCTGCGTTCTTCTACTCCATGTGCTGCTGCTGCCTCTTTGGTGTTGGTCCCACCGTGGCGGCCAGCAGCTCTCAAGGCTCTATCCTTCCGAGTTCATATCCCATGGAGTTTTGAGCACATGTATTCATTTGCCTTGATGGAAGCTAGGGGAGCGGGGTGATGCCAGGGCTAGGGGTGACTGCACTAGAAGCCCTGGGGCTGAGAGCCCCAGGAAAGCTTTCCTGGAGGGCAACTAGGAAAAAAGGCCACAGACTGAGTTGTTGACAAAAACAAGAGTATCCCTGACTTGTGCCAAAGGCCATTCCACCAGAACAGTAAGACAGGGAAATAGACCTCTTTGATCAGCACACCTGAGTGTCATAGAGAAATCAAATTCACTGCTTCTGTTTCCATTCCCTTTAAAATATGAATAATAAGAGGAAAGGGCTGCTTAGTTATTCGTGTGGATGTACAGGCTTGACTCTTAATTTTCGCAGGGTTCGGAGTGGGTAGGTCTCTTCTGCTGCTGCCGGCAGTGGCCAAAGTTGTATTTTTGTTCAGCAGACGTGAGAGAGGTGAAACCATCCTGCCCTGTCTGTGCTTAAAAAACGTGTCCATCTGGCCCCTCTGCGGAGAGGAAGTTGCCAGAGTCAAGGACTTCTCTAGGCTTTGGCCAGCTTTGACCCTTGCTCGTCACACTTTCTTGGGGCTCTCCTTGACCTCTAGGATAGGAAGGCACCTCTTCTGTCTTTATTCTCCTCGTTCCTCTCTCTACCCAGCCTCTTCTCCTCCTGGTTTTCAAAGATCATCTCCTGCTGGGTCTCAGCTCAAATTAACTTGGTTCCGTGGCCTTGCCATGAGAAGCAGAAGTGCCCTGAACCACCTGTGATAGTAGCGACTCTTTCCCTGAGTGAGGTCAGGCACTCAGAAAATGGGTAGGCGATATTTGCAGTGGGTCTCCTCCTGTAGACTCCTCAGCTGGGGATGGCAAAGGTCCTCCAACTCAGAGACTTTGATTTTGTGTTAGAGAAAAAGACAAGCTTGACTCTCAACATTGGTGAGGCTCCGGGGAAAATCGTGCGTGCCACTGAGCTATTAGAGATCTCTATTTGTCAAACGGAATGTTTACTGTGGGCTCCCTTACAGCCCTCCCAGCCCCGCTGCACCGGGAACCTGTCTTCAAACAAAGCGTTTACCCTCTGAGCATTTCTTTCTAATTAAAATTTTCCATATACCCAGTAAACAAGGGCACGTTTGAAATGTAAATTTGTCATTTTCGTAGGCAACTTAAATCAGCTCCACCTACCTTGAGACTGGTTTCTCCTTCAGCACAAGGCTGCACATTCCTAGTTTCCCTTTAGTCTTGGGCAGCTCACACTCCAATGTATACTTAGATCCTGGTGTGGGTCATTGTTGTTTTCCTTGAACACTTTCTGCAGTTATTTGTTGTAATTATCAAGTTCATTTTTCTCTAATAGATGTGATTCAGTATATTTAGCACTGTGTAATGAGTTTTCTGCCTGGTTGCATCTTAGCTAATAAGGAATTCCTTAGCGGCATCTCTGACAGCTGCTGCGAATCCCAGGTCTGTGCGGCCACAAGAGACCCCTTCCATGAACTGCTAGCATTAGAGAAATTAACTCCATTACACTCACCATAAAATTCAGGCTGAAATTTGATTACTGATAGACCCTCAATTCAACTAGCAACTGTAGAAATGGGTGGTGCCACTGGGGAGAAAGGTGAGTTAGTGTGAAACGCCGGCGTCCGCTTTTCCATCAGTGCGTGTGTTCAGATATTTCCAACCGTACCTCCAATTTACCCCCTGAGCAGGACCAGGGAACAGTGCCAAGCTGGTGGCTTTATAACTGCGCGCTTTGGTGGGTATGAGAGACCGGAAGTCTTCGTTACTGCCATGATGGTGGTACCTTATTTTTAGTGCTTCTGTCTTCACTGAGCTAAGAAACCTTTTGGTGTGTTTTTGGCCATCGAAACTACTTGCCGTTGTTGCAGGCGGTCCAGATTTGTAAGGCTAAAGTGCTGAGGACAATTAGTAATTGGTGACTGGCTGCTATGATGTATAGTTGCCTAGCAACTGTGTCTGAATTAAGTCTCTGGAAGGGGCATACAGGAAGAGACAGGACAGGAAGATGAAATAGGTACCATTTCGATGTGTAGGTGAGTTGGTAATGAAAAAAGAGTAGAAGGTATATGTAATCATAGAAATGGCTGAGAGGAAAATTGGGGCTCCAGGAGAGAAAAGACGGAACTTAGTTCCTCTCTTGCTAAATAAAATAAGAATAAGTGGCAGTCGAACCAACCCCATTATTTTAAAATCTCCTCCTCTTTCTTCGACACTTTACTGTGATTCCAACGCAAGCAGAACTCAGGGAGCATTCTTTACCCCAAATGCAGCATGAAAATTCATGGAAGGGAGAGATGGAGACTTGAGTTGTGCCTGATTCTTGAAATCCTTAGGACAAGCTTAATTTAGCGTTAGTTCATACCAGTGAACTGGGATTAATTGGGGGACAGGGCCCAGTTTTGATTCAGCCCTGCTGCGGTACGGGGGTGGGAGGGGAGGGGGGGGATTGGTACTCAGGAAGCCAAGAACAGCATATCCATTTCATTAGACTCAGCTGAGTTCAGAGATTCAGCCGACTAAGCCATCACCCTGAACTCCCTGATTTAGTGAGCTGGTTTAGCCTCTGGAAGGCCAGATGAGCCAAAGAAAGTGGAAAAGCAGTAAAAGACCTTGATCCAGATACGGAGCCTTGTTAAGGGGCTGCCTTATCTACACAAGGAGCTGTGTCTGGAGGTCTGCAAAGGTCCGGGACTCATTACTGCTAGTGAGGGCTGTTTTGCAACTAGTATTGAAACACTGAGATAAAGAAAGGATATATAGGAATTAAAAACAGATAATGTAAACACTAACAAAGAGTCTTAATCCCCTCAGCAGAGTGTTTTGCATGTTTACCTCTGATCAGAATTCTTAATAATATCGAGTGAGTTGCAATTCAATAAAGATTCCCTAGGAAGAAAGAAGTCGATCCTTGGATTAAAAAAACAAAACAAAACAAGAAAAACAGAACCCCCCCCAAACTTAACACTCACTGTCTTTCTCTTATTTGAAAAATAAAAAATGAAGAAACTTTTAAATAGTAAATAAATGACTCAGGAAGGTTTTGTTTTGGCTTAGTTGGGTTCAGATCATTTAGGGGTACAGTGCAATCCCCCCCTTATCTAGTGATTAGAAGGGCATCTTTAGGGCTCAGAAAGCAGATTTTCTATCTCCACCTATGACTTGTTTTCTCTCTGAAAAATGAAGGTGTTTTGATATAAAGTTATTATGTTGCAATTGAGCAAGTCTTTGCCCTCCTGGCCAGAAGTTTCTCGCTGGAGAGAGGAAGCTGATAACCATCTCTGATTCTTGCCTGCTACCTATTAAGGGCTCACCCTCACTTACAATCCAGCACTCTATTTTCAGGACAATGTATAATTATTTGGGAAGAATCCACGTATAAAAAGACAATCTGGGGCTTCCCTGGTGGCGCAGTGGTTGAGAGTCCGCCTGCCGATGCAGGGGACACGGGTTCGTGCCCCAGTCCGGGAAGATCCCACAGGGGGAGTGGCTGGGCCCGTGAGCCATGGCCGCTGAGCCTGCGCGTCCGGAGCCTGTGCTCCGCAACGGGAGAGGCCGCAGTGGTGAGAGGCCCGCGTACCGCAAAAAAAAAAAGACAATCTGTCTAACGGCCTATGGTTCCAGTTTATATATCTTAAGCTAAGGGTGCCCTGTGCTCCTACATTCCCGCCACTCTACGCAATACTCATATTCTAGTTTTTTAACACCCAGCTTCCCTACTGGATTGTAAACTCCATGAGGGCAGGAGCCATGTACCTTGCTTTCCACTGACTATTGTATCCCTAGCACCCAGCACAGGGTCTGTTACATAGAGAGAACTCAATAAATGTTGGTTGAGTTCATTGTTATCTTAGAATCTAGCAGTGGTAGCCAACCTCCAAGATGGTCCCCAGTGATCCCCAGCTCCTGGAATTCACAGCCTTATGTAATCCTCTCCCTTTCAGTGTGGGCTAGACTTGGTGACTTGCTTCTGACAAACATAATAAGGGAGAAAACTAGGTCATAAAAGGCACTGTGGTTAATCTCAATCTCTTTCTGTCTGGACCACTCACTCTGGGGGAAGCCAGCTGCCATGCTATGAGCAGCATTATGGAGAAGCCCTCATGGTAGGGAACTGAGGCTTCCAGCCAACAGCCATGGCAGTGAGCTTAGAAGTGTATCTTCTAGCCCACATCAATCCTCAGATGACTGCAGCACCCTCTGATACATTGACTGCATCCTTGTGAGAGACCCTGAACCAAATTCCTGATCCATAGAAACTCTGAGATAATCATGCTTATTGTTTTAAACCCCTAATTTGGGGAGTAATTTGTTACACAGCATTAGATATTGAATATACTAGCCAGTTGCCACAGGCATCACTTCATTCACTTGTTCATTCAGGGATTACTTGTTGAATGCCAACTCTGCCAGGGACTGTGCCGGATGCTGGGAATAACAAGACAAATAAGGCAAGGCCCCTGCCTTTGAGAGCACTGAAGTGCTGTCCATTTAGATGCAGTGGGCATACAAAGGAGAAAACTCGAGCAGGGTAGGGTGGGAGGGTACCTAAGCCTGACACAGTGGTCTCTTAGACACACACAAGTACACCATAGGAAACACTTTTTCCCAACTGTACCTTAGCTTAGCCCAGCTTTAGACGGTTTTAGCAAACTCTGTTCGGCATTGATCTATATAGCACGGAGTCATGATAGAGCAGGTCGGACGCTACAGAAGAAGCGTCAGAAGATTTCAGCTCTGGGGTTTGACTGTCCCATGCTGAATCTGACTCATTTTGAATGGTTCTTCCCAGTCTGTCAGTTTTATTTATCCCTTGTTGATTTCTCTGTCACTAACACTCTATTATCCAGGGGTCTTTTGATTAGAAACAAATGGTTTGATAATTTTTAAAAGGACAAAAAAACATGAGATTATTTGAATGCTTTGTGTGTTTGCTGGATGTATAAGTGCAGGTTTCCCTGTGACTGATGGCTGAACATGGCAGGAGGAAGAGTCATGCCTGGGCTCACCAACGGAATACTTGTAGAAAATGACGAGAAGATAAAGACATCAGCCAGTATAGCCCTGATATATTGATGGTCAGTACTAAATCACAGTGGAAGGAACACATGTCCATAGGGACCCTGCTATAATGGCCCTTAGAACGGCTGATTCATTAGCAGACCCATTTCCAGGACCTCATGCTCTAGGCTAAGCAGAGCTTGCCCTGTGCGTGGATGGTGTTGTATAGCTGACCTAGGGCCTGAGGATGAGTGACAGAGGTAGAGGGGAAAATTCACTTTGCAATAAAGAAGCAGCTCTGCCGGGCCTGGGTCCTCTACCCTCTAGGGGCTGGGGCTCAGGAATGAGAAGTAATAGGACCGGCTACCAGAGAACCCCAATAATACTATCAAGATGCTCCCAGGTTTAGAAATGACTCCAAGGAGGAAGAAAGCCGACATATTCCTTATCCACTTGCCGCAGGCCGCAGCGGGAAAGCAATAAGTTGCTGATACCATCCTCTTGCAGGTATAACTGATCTGAGGGGGAAAAGGGAAGCAGTCTAGGAGAGACAGCAAAGATTGTTTGGGCTTTTCCCACCTCCTCTGCACAAGCAGGAGGACGAAGGAACAATTGGTGGTATTCAGGGCCTTTATTTGGAGTTTTTCCTCCCCTTTAAGAAAAAAAAAAAAGCTTCCTTTGTATGCCGCGGCAGTGTCTGTTTTTGTTGTGGTGGTTTGTTGTTTTAAATAGGAGAACTTGTGAAATGAGACTGCATGAAAGATGGACTTGTTTTATATATGGGATATTGCCTGTCCTTCAGATCTATGTGTCTCGCTTATGGAATGAACCAAAGTAGGAGAGATAAACTAATATTTTGTATAAGCTCAGCCAGACAATACAGATGATGAAGATGTTTCATCTTCTTATGCATGCAGAAAATATGAAAAATCGTGGTTTACACATATTTGCTCAATTCAAGTGTAAAATTGGGCCCCTCGATTGCCCTGGGCCACAGTGACTGTGTTAAGGAAGCTCGATTTACCTTGCAGCCGAGTGAAAAATGATCAGAATATTAGACTCATCTAGCCCACATTAAGGAACCATTGCATTTCCCGACAATTTTATTCTATCTCAATATGAAAACAGAGCAATTTCAACTCATATCAGGTTATGATCGGCAATTACAGTTGCATAATTCACCTAGTTGCCTCTTTGCAGGGCCTTTATTTTCCCTCTTGGTGACATTCCTGAGAAAGTGCCTGATAAAAATGTCATATATCATCCCAGCTTTAGAACTCGTGAGGGGGTAATCTGCTATGCCTTGCTGAGTCCATATTCATCACTGGATTTTTGACTTGGAGGGGTCATGACACTCATAATTTCCTGTTTGATATTGTCCTCACCGGCTCTGACAAGGGCTGTAAAAGCTGGGTTGTAGGCAGCGGTTAAGCCCTGTTCCAGTGGGGCTCATCACCAGCTATAACAGTGCATTACTGTGGCTCGTGCTGTAGTTGGCCGTTTCGAAGATAATTAGATTTGATGTCAACATTTCTTTATCACCTGCATCCTTTTGTGCATCTGTGTGTCAAGTTGTTATTTCCGGATTTATTAGCACCCTCAGAGCTCCTCTCTATCTGTCAGCCTGTGTGCTGTTTGTGTTGACAGTTGTAAAGTTAATTACTAGTACTAATGAGCACCGGGCTTTTGGTGGACATGGCGTTTTGGACATTTAAAACTGTAATTAGTTGGGTTTTTTTTTCCTTGTGTAGTGCTTCAGTACAGAAAAAAAAAAGTGTTTAAAAAAATACCTTCCGTTCCATTTTGACATTCTGTGTGCAGTCAACTTATCTTTTATTCAAAGGCTCCAAAAATTCAGTTCTGTTTATTTTGCAAATAGACTTCCTTTCCATTGTAACTCCATGAATAATTTCTCTTGTTCCTTACTTCTCTTTCATATGACCACTTCATATGCCTTGAGAATTAAGGCTAGTGATGGTGGAATGATCAAAAAACATACTGGGAAAATGTTGACCTCCACCCAATCAGCAGGCTGCAAATTTTCGCCTCACAGCTCTCCTCTTCTCAAATCTCAGTCTGGATTCAACTGAAGGATTCAGCGACTGGTGAAGACTGGATAAAATTGAAAGAGCAATAGATAGTTCTCTGGGTGGCTGGATCCTAACAATAGCCAGCGTTTATGTAGTATTAGCTCTTCCATGGCCAAGAATCATGGTACAGCTCCCCTAGATTCATCCTTGCAACAAAGCTCTGAGATCACTACTGTTATCTCCGTCTTAGAGACGGGGAGGCTAAGGTTGAGAAAAACCAAGCAACCTACCCAAGGTCTCACAAGTAGGAAGTTGCGCTGAGATTTGAATCCAGTCAGCGTAGCTCGGAGCCTGTGCTCATAACTACTCCTCTAAAGACATAAAGTATGCTTTCACGAAAAATTAGCACACTCCTGGGGCATGTATTCTAGAACAACAAAAAGCCGTCACTCACTAAATCAGATGGGCTCATTTGTATTTCCCTCCCAGTCATCCAGGGATGCTAGTTTCAGTGTAATGGCAATTATCTGTGGCATGTACTTTATGGAGGTATTTTGTTTGGTCTGCTGCGGCGGCAAAGCACCACTCCCTTGCTGCTATTCATATTTACTTTCTATTCATCATTATCTGCCATTTTGCTAAATAACTATCCTTCCCGGACATAAATCATCTATAAA
The DNA here is from genome assembly GCF_937001465.1 of Orcinus orca. Lineage (NCBI taxonomy): Eukaryota > Metazoa > Chordata > Mammalia > Artiodactyla > Delphinidae > Orcinus > Orcinus orca. Next base: position 30,478,240 of record NC_064578.1, on the reverse strand, counting down.
AATACTCTGGCTCAGAGAAAATTTCGCCCTGGCACTGCAATGATGAGATAACTATTTTCATCTCTTGTGGAAGCATTGAGATTTATTGGCTTTCGATGGGCAACAGACCAGGCATCACTCTCTGCTAAACAGACTCCCACTTGCATTTATTCTTATTGCATTTAGCGATTCAAAATGGAGCGCTCGGAATCCCTGGAGGGTCCATTCCCAGCCTGGGTGGGGTGTTATTACTTTATATTAGATAAGGGAAGGACACACAAAGAAACATGTGGCGATTTGGATGATTTTTTATTTCCGTTTAGCAGTGATGACAGAATGTCATAGTGAAATGACTTCAAAAGTCATTTTTCCCCACTGCCCTGGTTCTGCAGCCCTGTCCCTTGAGGGCTCTTCCATTGTACAGTGTTATTAATTCTGCTAACTTTCAGACTTCATTGCTGACAACAGGCCTCTTGGCTTTCGCAGCCTATTACATTAAATTTCCCATCAAACCATGTCAGCCTCTGAGGTCACAGATTTCGAGAGAAGCTTTAGATATTTTGCCATCTGACTTCACGGGCAGGTGTTTTCTAAATTGCTTTTAGGTTTGTTTTTCCAGTGTCAGAAATCAGATTGAACTTATTTTAAAAAAACTCAAGACAGTGAGCGCTCATCGGGGTAAGAACAGAGCGGAGCACGAGGCACGTCTGAACTGGCGCGTGTCTGTGTGTGTGCGCGTGCCCCCGCCGTGCACTTGTATTCCAGTTGACCTTTCGGTGGGAAAGCAAAGCCTTCCAACCAGACTTCATCCCCGACCCCACCTGGTGAGTAGAGTGTCTTGTTGACTATCTATTTTTTTATTTTTTTAGTAACTATCGAAGCCCCCAAATAATAGTGTGACCTCCCTGGTGAGCAGAGCTAGGCTCCACTGACCTTGATTTTGCAGGGATCTGTGAAACTGTTGGGTGGCATTAGAAGGTCACTGGGCAGGCCAGTGAAAGGATTGTGGGCCTGGTTTAGGACCAGCATGGCTTAATGTGGAATCCTCGAGCAAGTTCCCAGTGGCAATAAAAACTCTGTGTTCCCCTTCCTGTGTTAATTTCGGCGTGCTGTTGTGGGATTAAAATAAAGGAAAAGCAGAAACCTTCCTTCCGACTTACATGGCCACAGGCACCATGTTGCTGTCAAAATTACATTCCGAAGGAAGCGTGTGGAGGAAAATGGAACCGGGGCTCCATTTCAAGACAGAAAAGAAATGAGATGTTATTTTTGAAGCAGTCAGCTCCCGAAAATGATTACAAATCATTTGGCAAATCCAACCTGCCCTCGAAGTTCTTTATTTATTATTAGTTCCAGTTAATATTTCTGCTCTAAAAATGACAACATTCAGATCTCAGCTTGCCATGGCCGTGCAGATTTACAGCTTGGCAGGGAACAGCCTCGTGGTTCCCTCACTGTGTGTCGTATGTGTGCTGGGGAGGGTGGCCAAGCGACAGGTCTTGGGAGGAGGGGGAAGGGATCCCCTCTCGGACCTCCGCAGTGACAGATGTTCAACACTTGGGTGCCCCACCTCCGCGCAGGTGACAAGAGCATGGGTGCCTGGCGGGAAGGGGTGAACACTAGCCCTGCCCCCATTTTTTCTCTATAATTTTGAGAGATCACGCATCTCCCCTGAGCCCATCATTAGCTAGCTCTCCCTGCAGGAGGAGGTGGTGGAACGAGGCTCGGGCCGGAGAAGGATGAGCAAGGCGAGGTAGTGTCACCGCGCTTCCCCTGCTAGCAGCCATAAGGTGAGAGAATCATTTGTGGCACTCTGGGGACAGTTTTGTCACCCTGACAGTAATGCTGTTATGCGCTGGCTTGACACACAGGATGAATCCATAAAGACAGATAAGTAACTGTGAAAGTGGCTGGGGATCAGCCTGAGTGCCACCACTCACCTGCAGTGACAAATAGATAGTCATGAAGGATTGGAAATCCTGCCCAACACAGAGATCTGTCAGCAAAGAGATGGACGGCAGCCCCGGTGACACCGGCAGCTGGAGGGACGCGTGCGTGCGCACATACGTGTCCCTGCAGGGGGTGCCAGGAGGTTGCCTTTAGAGCCTCGCTGGGAAAGGGGGAGGCTTTTCCCAGAGGGGTGTCTGTTGGTGCACTTGCAGGGGGAGAGGATTTCAATGCTCCATCCGTATTTTCTTGGTGAAATGGAATTGTGCGTGTTGTGTCTTTTTATTGATGAGTTCAGGCATATTTGGTGAAGAAGGCTGTGTCTAGTTTCCATTTTCCCTGGGATTTTTTTTTTTTCATACCAATAGGGGTCCCCATCTGCAAATCGAATGAATCCAAGTTTTGATAGTTAGCAAAATATGACCGCTAAGCTGTCGGTGTGAGGGGCACCAGGCAAAGGGCAGGAGGAAGCGGGGGGCAGGGGGGCTCAGATGTATCTTTTATGCTGGAGAGATTTGTTAGTTCTGGCTGAGAATCTGCTTGTCCTCACCGAAAGAAATTCGGAGGGAATCGCTGGCCAAAAAAAAAAAACCAGGCTGTATGCTGGAACTGCTATTTCCCAGTTGGGCTGGAGATGCAAACAGCACTGTGTGGTCCAGTGCTGAAATCTGTTGTTGTTACCGTGCAGGCTATGCCATCCTTGTTTTAATTATTCTTGAGGTCATGAGTGCCTGGCTATGCGCTATCATCTTCCTGGATAGTTATGAAAGAGATTTGAAGTGACACATAAGCACGTATGATAAGAGTAAAAACCTCCTTGGGTCACCATCAGGGGTTGGAAAAAAAGTCATTTAGAGCTCTTGTCTTTCTTTTACCTAGAAGGACGATTTTGATCCCAGGGACGAGCATACCATACTGGGGATCCAAGGGTTTTGGACAGGGTGGGTTCTGTGTCTTATGTGCAGGTCGGCAGGAGAGGGGAAGGAAAGCAAACCGATGATCGAGCGTCTCTTTTCTGTAACAGTGATCGAGATTGCTGGTGTTGATAAGATAGTTGGCTATAGGGTATAGAGACTCATCTAGCAAATCCTTGTTCTGACTGTTGTTTTTTTGTTTGTTTTTTTTTGTTTTTTTAATTTTATTTTTTATTTATTTTTGGCTGCGTTGGGTCTTCGTTGCTGCGCACAGGCTTTCTCTAGTTGCAGTGAGCAGGGGCTACTCTTCATTGTGGTGCTCAGGCTTCTCATTGCGGTGGCTTCTCTTGTTGCGGAGCACGGGCTCTAGGTGTGTGGGCTTCAGTAGTTGCAGCACGCGGGCTCAGTAGTTGCGGCACACGGGCCCTAGAGCGCACGGGCTTCAGTAGTTGCGGCGTATGGGCTCAGTAATGGCGCACGGGCTGAGTTGCTCCGCGGCATGTGGAATCTTCCCGGATCAGGGTTCGAACCGTGTCCCTTGCTTTGGCAGGCGGATTCTTAACCACTGGGCCACCAGGGAAGTCCCCTGACTGTTTTAATGTAATCATTTTTGAAAGAAAGGAATTACCATAGTATGCTCTTTTTTTTCCCCCAAATGAGTCCTCTTGCCCTATTCCTTTGCTGTCATTTTTGCCACCTACCTTTGTCATAGGTGGAAGTATGCTTGATTTAGCTCACCTATACCTACCTACCCTGTTAATTTTACTTCTAGGAGCTTAATATAGAGCTCCTTCTATTTCTGGAACTCTCGTTTCCTCAAAAGTGGTTACATGTAGCTTAACCTATTACTACTACTAATGCTGCTGCTACTACTCTGATTGCTACTACTTCCATTTGAGCTGTATTGTATATATTTAAACATTTATTCCCCTGTCCAGGCAGACTCTTGCAACCAGATTTTTCCTTAGAAAACCCTGGGTCCTATTTGTTGGTTTTAAGATTCTTTCTTTTAGTTTATAATTTTGGGAGGCTAAGGATGTTTTTAAGCCATTCAGCTATAATGAAAACGTTTTTGGTTTTTTTTTGACCCCAGGTTCTCAGTTTGACATGTTCTGACCCTATCATTCTAACCGTGATTTAAATTCTGAATTTCCAGAAGCCTTATTAAAGATGTCAATTTGTGCCCCAGAATGGTAAATGTTCCTGTGAACTTTGACTCCTAAAGGAAACTCTATTTTAAAAGAGTAAAAGATTTTCCTGATAAATATGTTCCTCATTTCAGGCTAATACTTTCAGTCTGAAAGCTGGAATGGGGAAGGGCCAGCCCACTCCCTGACCCCACTTGCTCCCTCATTTTGTGATTCAGCGCTATTTTACAACCCCCGGCATTAGATTTTTATTTTGCCAAGATCACTTTTGTAATGGGATATAAATCTCCCAGTGCGCCCCTGATTAAATAGGCCTGTACGTGAATTAAAAAGAGGGTAGGCCACTTACCATCACGGGGCTACAGGTGAGCCTGCCAGATACCCAGAGCTCAGGAGACTGAAGGAAACTCTTAGCTCTTTTTGTTCACTTGGGAGCCAAGGCCACACTGCTTCTCAGGGCCTTGGCGATGAAATGCGAACCGGGGGCCTTTCCCTGGCTACAGATCTCCTCGCTCTGGAATTGCACAGATTCTCCTGGAAGTTGTCCAGCTCCTACCCCCCTACTCTCATTGGATGACCGCACTGGCCACGGTCAGTGGGACCCTGAGGCCAGGGACGGCTGAGTTGTGCTAATGCTTGTCACAGTTCCTCTTTCTGTTCTCCTTCTATCTGCTGCTCTTCCGTGTATATGCCAACTTGATGGTCAGGACGCTGACTGCCAGAATGTGTCAATAAAAATGTATCAAATGATGCTAATTTCCTCAGTTTTAGTTCCATACCCAACTTCTTAATGAGAGTGCTTTGGGAGAGAGGTTTCTTCCGGAGAGTTTAACTTACCGTATCACTGACTCTTCACCTGGTCAGACTACAAACAGAGATAATTCAGCCACCTTTACTACCTTCCCAGGAATTGAAAGGTTCGTTTGGTATGAAGATAGAATTTTTTTTTTGCGGTACGCGGGCCTCTCACTGTTGTGGCCTCTCCCGTTGCGGAGCACAGGCTCCGGACGCGCAGGCTCAGAGGCCATGGCTCACGGGCCCAGCCGCTCCGCGGCACGTGGGATCTTCCCGGACCGGGGCACGAACCCGTGTCGCCCGCATCGGCAGGCGGACTCTCAACCACTGCGCCACCAGGGAAGCCCTGAAGATAGAATTTTTTAAAACTGATGTGCCCAGCCCATGTTTGTATCGTGCCCATCAGCACTTTGCATTACCTCAGCCTCCTCAAATCCTCTTCGCCATCCCCGTCTAGTCTGAGTGACCGTGAGGGACCTTGGTGTATTTGGAACCCATGGGCCAGCAGCATCTTTGGAGACTGTCTCAGGAGGAGACCTGGTTCAAATAACTTGCACAGCAGTGCTGCTCAGGGTTGACTAACCACCTTTGCACACATTATTTCTCTTGACCCTCTTTAACATGGTGAGGTAACTAGGCAGATATCATTGGCCCTGCTTTACTACAGGACAATTCAGAGGTGGAGGGGTCCCACTCCTAAGTGGCTGGGCTGGAATTCACCATTTTTACCATCCCAGGAGATTTGTGGGCAGTGTTTCCCAGAGTCTTTATAGCAGTCCATGAAGCAGGTGGGACAGGTGATGATGACCCACTTTGCAAGTGGGGAGGCTGAAGCTTAGGGAGGCTGACTAGCTCTCTTGGGAACACAGCAGATGACAAGTGACACAGCTGGGAAACATATCCCAGACCTTCCAACTCTTAGACCAACACCCTTTCTGTTACACCGTGATTAACTCCACAAACAAGAAAATCTCAAGAACAAAGCTACTCTTAAGTCTTTGTGGAGCTTCACCCTTCATATGATTCCAAATTCCTATGTCAATCAACCTGCAGTTCCCTGGGGGAGATCTCGCGAGAAGAAGGTCTCCTTGGGCTGGCTGTTCAGACCAGACCGGGAAGGGCTTAGCAGCGTGCCCCACACCTAGGGGACACTCACCAACTCATCGGCATTGGAGACGCTGAGGATCTGGACCCACGTTCTGGCACTAGTTGCCTTTCGCTGACTCATGCCCTGAACATTTGCAGAGTGCATGGGCTGTAGTGCAAAGATGGCGTGGATGAATGAAAGAGGAGTGTCAGGTGTTGCTAACGACGGGCAGGAAAGATGTCCACGTCAGTGCGGACATGTCTCAAGCACAGCCGTCTCTCAGAGCGGACACTGAAGGCCCGAGAGAGAGCTAGCTGGGGAAACCTCCCATCCCTAAAGCCCTTGCTGGGGTCTTATATCGCAGGGGACGCTGCAGCAAGGCAGAGTGTGCTGCATTTGCAAAGGTCAGGCTTTAATTACATGCACAGTTAAATGGAAGTACTGCAGAGAGGTCACACTCATATTTCTTCCGCCTTCATTAATGTTCTCGCTCTGTCACTTTCTCTTTCCTTGGGTTTGTAAATGAAAGTTCCTTTAAGTACATTTAAAAGGATTATTTATTTTTAATTGTTTTACCTCTGGAGGGAGAGGTTACCTTCTTTTTTTGGTTTGTTTTTGGAGCAGTTAAAAAAAGAAACGTCACCTATGCATTTCTTGCTAATTTATTTCAAAGGCTGTGCTTTTTATAGTCTTATCTACTAATGCCTTTGATTAAAACACAAGCAAAAACCAGCCAACATGAACAGGTTGAATGCCACATCTGTGCAGAAGGTAGCAGCTCACTTATTTATGGCTCAAAGAAATGGAGCCTAAATTAAGCTAGCTATTGCTGGAGAGTGGATAAGCGGCCATTATGAATTATCCTTAATTATAGCGATTTCCTAAACTAATAAACCTGCTAAATCTTTATTGCAAAGGTTAGTTTACGCAGTGCGTATAAAATCCGCATGTGCTTCACATCAGACACCAGCTGTCTGACAGTGTGTTCCTATTTCCGTGAGTGTTCACATAAATTTTATGTAGGTTCTATTAACAGTCAGTCCATATCACTACCCACAGATGCCAGTAGACATAAAAATTGCTCTCTAGTGAGCCTAAATATCCCTAGAAGCTAGTTGTGTCTAATGTTCCATGTAGTATTTGTACGTGAAAGCACCAGATTGGAGGGTTACTTACAGATGAATATTTCCATCCAGTTAGTTCATATAGGCCTACTTAGCCTTCTTGCTGGTTTATTTGTATGCTAAATAATTCACCAAAGGTTCTTGTTTACTTCCTATAGTAGTTTCTATGAAACGCAAACAAGGGAGCCAACTTTAGGTTTTCAAAAGGCTAAGCATCTCTGTGTTTAAATGCAGGTCAGAGCAGTAGATGCAGTCTTGCCGAAGGGCTGTCACTCAGTTTTACCCATTCTTCTTCTTCTTCCTCTTCCTCTTCCTCTTCCTCTTCCTCTTCCTCTCCTCCTCCCCCTCCCCTCCCCCTCCCCTCCCCTCCCCCCTCCCCCTCTCCCCTCCCCCTCCCCCTCCCCCTCCTTTTTCCTTCCTCCTTCAGATATGACTGGAGCTTACTACTTTCATAGGAATTTTTGGCTGGACTATCTTTAGTCTAAATTTATCTTTTTCAATACCTGCTATAGGCTGCCTTCAGTTTACAGAAGTAACCACCCAAAGCCAGCAGTAACGAATGCCTCCTTGGCTTCGAGAAGCTTCCCCACAGTCCTCTGGGCTGACAAGAACAGGTCAGCTCTCGGCTACTGAATGCCCTTGTTTTCTTCCTCTTTTTCCTTTTGCTTTCTTCCTTTTTTTTTTTTTCTTTTTTATATTTTTTTCCCCCTTTTTCTCCTCAATGATTTTTTCTGGTACATTTCCAAATCTCAGGATCTGAAAGGACAGCAAGTAGGACCTTTCTCTTTTCCTGGAAAGCTCCAAGCCAGACCAACCTCTGTCACCCTGAAGGACAGAGGAGCAAAGTCCACATGTACATGATGTAGCCTTTAGTGGCCCTCAGAGTATATGTCCACCTGGGTGGGAAGGATCGTTGTCTTCCATGGTGACAGTTACCTGGCCCTGTTGTTCAGATGTTCCCGTGGCTCAGTTTATATGTGAAAAATACCTCTCTGTCCCCCACATTCTGCAGATGTTTCTGATCCTAAACATTTGCCCCTGAAGAGATTGGAAAATAGCCTCCTTCGTTTTCAGCCAGGCGCTGCCGAGATAGTGAGAGGGTTCAATAGCAGTGCTAACTTTTTATTTAATAATATTGATTTTGTCATTTTTACTACTTACAATGGGGACTGGTCTGCTGATAGTTATTTGACCTCCCTTTGTGCATAGCTGTGGAGTGCTTCGTTAAAGCTATCGACATACCTCTCTCTTCCCCCCATCCTCTTCCAGCAGCCCATCTCGGCAAATAATATTGAATGCAGTAACTGTTGCCTGATATTGATTTCAGACTGTGTTCATCACACCCTTCCCAGGGCCAGGCAAAGAGCCTCAGCCTTCGTTCTGTAAAGCCTTGACTGCTGTAGGCTGAAGTATCATTTCCATCTTTTAAGCAAGAATATCAACCATACATGTTTCAAAAAAAAATTACCCAAGAAAATGAAAGCATTTTTTGATCTTGATTATTTTTTGCACATACATAATTAAACTGATCTCTTCAGTTTTATGCTGAGCTCTTTTTGTCTTTTTTTTTTTTTTTTTTTTATAAGGAACACTAAAAGATCCAAGGATCCCTGAGCTGGTAGAAGGAACTCTGATTATATTTTAAGCTTCTGGGATTCAGAGTTTGGCACATTCAGCCAGACCCAGGGCCTCTTTGACCTTCAGTTTTCAGCCAGCTGGGGCTGTTCTCAGCACCTGGGCCTAAAAACAAAAAAAGTTCCAGGTTTCATCTCTATGGAGTCAATTGAGGTGGCAGCGCATTTAAAAGAACCAGGGTTTCACATTCAGGGAGTGGCCAACTTAATCTGGCGATTATAAACATCCATAGGTAGTACATGACATGTAATCTGGGTGGGTTTGTATATTCATTGAGAAGAACACCAAACACCAAGCAAATAATACTGGAAATCATCAATTTTATAGACAAAAATAAATAATAATAAGGCAATAGAGAATTTGCACCAAGAGTGATTATATCTGGGTGGTGGAATTATACATTATTTAAGTTTTCTTTTTCAGGCATTGGGCATTTCTACATTTTCTAAATTTTCTTTGGGAGTTAGAAAAGGAACCCTACTCAGAAGTATTATTTTTCAAAATGGAAAGGTTACTAGAAGGATTGGAACTCCAGAACATTCCTGTCTACCAAAGTGAATACATTAGCCAAGGTTGAAATTGACTCAGTGGCCATGCTAATCTCTGCTCCGAGGGAAGCACGACAGACATGACTCCTATCACTGTGCACCTGCCAGTTTGTATTTTGTGAATCCGATAGGGATTGAGCCAGCCTTTGCCACTGAAGTGTAAGGGCAAAATGGTTAGGAAGAAGGGCTTTGGAGTCAGACAGACCTGGGTTTGATTCCTGGTTCTTTCTTTTGCCAGCTATGACTTTGAGCAAGTTAACTTTCTCTGCACCTCACTCTCCTCATCTGGAAAATGGGTTATTGAGAGGATGAAATGAGATTCTGTGTGTAAGCTCTTAACGTAATGCCTGGCATCTAGTACCCAGTCAATAAACCGTAATCGTCATGAATGGCATCTGTATAGCAATTTCCTTATCAGACCAGAGCCGTAACGGAAATTAGCATACTCACAGTCTACAGAATGGTGATTTTTTTTCCCCTCTTAAGCCCAACCGGGACTCAGATGAGATCTACCCAGTGTCTAATACATATCAGATTTCCAGGACAACTCTGATTTCCACTCTTTGATTAAAGGCAATTCATTTTTTATTGCATATCTAAAAGAAATTTTGTTTTAGTGTTTTCGTTAAGATTTTAAAATAAATAAACATTCGTATCAGGAAATAAAAACTTACAGGTCTTTACTTGTGGTTCTGGAAATATGATCACCATACTGAGAGTTCTTTAGCATAGACTGTACCCCTCCCCCAAACAAACGTACATGCCTTCTCTCTGAAGCGAGGATTCTTCCGGAGAAACGCTAGACAAACGTAACTGGAACCCTTAGAGTGTCATCTCATTTTTATCATAGGGTCAGTTTTGCTATTCTATTTGTATGGTCAGAAACACTTTCTAATACCACGGGTGGCATAGGATTCTTCCCTGCAGGCAGCCATCTTCAGGGCTGAAAGCGGAATATAAAAAGAAGCTAAATTAGAGACTTTACACAGTTGCTGGAACCAGCTTAATGAGAGACAGCGAACATTTCGCAGGCTACTGACCTTCTGAAATGTGACAATCCAAGCAAATGAAATCATGGTACCTCTCATTGTAGTTTAATTGGACTCAAACTTGGCACAAGGGGCTGCTGAAAGCTGTATTCCAGGAGATAGACAGGAATCGTGCACCAACGAATTGAGCCCACACCATGCATCTTACAACCGTCTGAGCTCCACACGGCTCTCAGGACTGACTCTTGTGGTCAAGAGAGAGAGAACTGCGGCGAATAAAAGCAGAGATGATAAGGCAGGCCAAATCCTGGCCTGGTGAATGGCATACCTGTCACCCTGAGTTATGCACTTGAAATAGCTCAGCCTCGTGGCAGCCCATACAGGCCAATTTATTTTAAAGAGGCAAAAAGAAGTGAAACAAACTTAGGCCCTCTCTTCTGCCTGTTAGGGTGTCAAGATATCAGTGTCAAGGAGTCCTCTTAACAGAAGGGTGAGGATGAGTTGAGCATAAACACTAACAAGAGAAGAACTAAGCACGGGCCTCCTGTTGAGTGGAGCTAAATGGAATCCCAGTCGAGTTACCCAAAAAGCAGAAAATTACCATAGCTGTCAGGAATGGGCCCAAAATCCTGTCAGGCAACAGTCAAGGGAACGGAAACTACATGAGGGGAAGGTGCAGTTGGAGGAGGGAATAATCTGAAGAAGCGGGTCGTTTTAGGATGTGCCTGTCTGGAGTCAGGAGGCCCTTGGAAAGCTTAGAAGGGTCTCTGGGCTTCCTTGTTTTGTTGCTGTGTCCTTTGAGTTCTCAGGGTTGAAACTGATTGTATGATCCCAGCCTCTTCTGGTATAACCATCCCACCTGACCACTTGAGTCCACGTTTACTGTTATTATGGCTTTAGGTTTTAGCCGGTAAGACTGGGAGAGTGGACAAATTGGGTGCCGGCATGTAACAGACCATCCTGGACATTGATTTTTGAAGGTTCATTAGATAAATGCTGACATCACAGATTGATGTCTCTTTAAACCAGTACCTACTGCAGGACTGTCTAGGGAATCAAAAATATTGATGTAACATGTTTGAGCGGAAGGCCCACTGGAGAATTCCCCTGCCCAAATGGGATCCGTCAGTTTAGGCTTTCTTTAATTATTCTAATTCGGTGCACCCCCTGAGTTTGTTTGCAGATCTGTTTTTTATGGGGAATGCTGCTCCTACTTCAGGGGCCAAGGAAGGCTAGGCAGGGTGTGCGTATCTATTTTTCATTGTTGTTTTGAGCCGCTGTTTAGTAATTAAAATTTTTGATCATAGCCTAATTTTCCCATACAGTGTGGCCATGGCATTGACAAGGGACTGATTAATGGGCCGACCCTGGGGCCAGGAGGCTGCTGGGTTGTTCTCTTGTGGAAGGCATGCCGGCAAAATAAAGTTGATGGTTTTGTTTGTGTTTAACCCTTCACCTTGGCACCATCAATAGATTGAAGACATCATTTGTATCTGCAAGCGTTTCTTTAATTAAGACCTTCTAAAAATCTTTCCTATTGATTCATTCCATTATCCTATTGATTAACTGCAGTGGATCATGTACTTGGTCTTCAGTGGAAGGCAACAGTCTGGGCCGGCTGTCATGACTACAGATGCAGACCACAGGCGGCTAGCATACTGTGCCCAGGGCTGGCGGGAGTGTCTTGCGTTCTAATGAGGCATCGGCAGTGGCTTGGTGGGGCTCGCTGAGCACCACGGAGAAAGCCAGTTGTCTCCTGCTGGAGGGCTGGCCAGGCATAAAGTATTCCTTCTAGTCATTTATAAATGCAGCCGCTTAGCGAGCTGGGGAGAGGGGGGAGTAACAGGCTTGAGTGGGGAAGGGAAAGACGGATTCTCCTCTGCATCTGAATTTGGAAATTTGAGCTTTAAAACAAAAGCAAACTCAGAAATCTTGGTGTGAGTGAGGCATGGCTCAGAGACGGACTGTTCATCTTCCTTTGCCCAGACTACACCCCTGTGCCCCCTCCCCCTTGTTAATCAGCCTCCTCGCCAGACTGGCTACAGGTGCCACAATGGGTTTCCTGTTTTAGAAGAGCTCCCCATCTCCTTAGTTCAGAAAGAAGAGCTGGCCACTTCTCCCTTCTGTCTAGACGTGAGTCTGAACCATCCCCCGGTATTAAAAGTGAAGAAACCGGGCTTCCCTGGTGGCGCAGTGGTTGAGAGTCCGCCTGCCGATGCAGGGGACGGGTTTGTGCCCCAGTCCGGGAAGGTCCCACATGCCGCGGAGCGGCTGGGCCCGTGAGCCATGGCTGCTGAGCCTGCGCGTCCGGAACCTGTGCTCCGCAAAGGGAGAGGCCACAACAGTGAGAGGCCCACGTACCGCAAAAAGAAAAAAAAGAAGAAGAAACCTGCAGCTGAGCTAGTTCTTAAACTTTGCGTTTTGAAAGCTGCCTTAATATTGATGGTCATAATGAATTATCCTGGCTAGAGTTGGAGGAGAGAGGACTTTACCAGGCTGGGGTTTGGTATTCTGTGATATGTGAGATAAATGAGATAATACACAACATGATAAAGCATTCAGCACATAGTAGGTGCTCAGTCAATAAACCAGTAACTGTTGACCTGCCCACAATTCATTTTTCTTCCTCTCGTACGTGTCCTATTCTATTCCTCATCTTCAAATAGACCAGAATAGATGGCCTTCTCAAGAGTTAGGATGCCTTTCTTCCCGAGTGGAATCCAGCAGAAAAGAAAAAATGTAGAAGTTGCTGGACAGGAGGCAGACTAAGTTAGAGAAGATAATAGGATGTCTCTGTGCTCTGACTCTGTAGTCAGCAACTTAATGAATTTTCACTCTCAGAGTGAAAAATCCGAAGCCTTCGAAACATCTCACCTAAGCAAGGTCATAATGGTCTTCATCTTCAAGGTCAAGCTTGGCCTGGGATTTCAGTGAATGTGTGTGGTCCCCAAGTTCACGCCAGGGCTTTGTAGGCCCTGAAAAAAAGAAGTCAGAAAGTCCTGTGTGTGTGTTTTGGGGTTGAGAAGGTGGGTGTGGGAAAGCTGACGATGGCCGGGAGGAGCTCTTCTTCTGAATATGAGTATTTAAAATAAGAATTTCCCCATCGATAGAATTTTTAAATCAAAATTAAGCACAAATCCCTTGCTGATTTGTGTTTCTCCTGTCGACTGTTAGGACAGCCAGTCGTTTGTGCCAGACCAAATGCTCAGTTTCCCTTGGCACCAAAGTCATGTTTCGGGTGTCCTGCATTCCATCCAGTGCGTTAACATTGTAAAATGAACAAACAGTTTTCTCAGGCCTGGGGCCTGACCATCCTAATGGCCAGTTCCACCCTTGTCAACTTTGAAAAATGCCTTATTTCCACGTATCTATAAAACTTACCATTGTGTGGACACCCCAGACTCTTCTTCTTCTTCAAAGAAGAAACATATTTAGATCTAAGTGTATGTTGCATAAGGGAAGTTATTTCGAAAATAGGGTAGGAAACATTTTAAAATAAACAATATTTCTGAGTTTGCTTTTTCAGTGAGCATGTTTTAAATTAGCATGTAATCTGCACTCATCAGAAATTTTTTTTTAATTTAAAGATGTATAAAACAGAAAAGAGACGTCTCCTATAATCCCACCACCTTGAGGTAACAACTATGCATATTTTTTTAGTGTATTGTCTCCCAATCTTTTTTCAATGCATTCATACATACATATGTATATACTTTTTTAAAAATTGAAGTATCATTGCTTTACAATGTTGTGTTAGTTTCAGGTGCACAGCAAAGTAATTCAGTTATATATATATATACATGTATATATATTCTTTTTCAGATTCTTCTCCATCATAGGTTATTACAAGATATGGAATATAGTTCCCTGTGCTATACAGTAGGTCCCTGTTGTTACGTATATACTTTTTAAAGCAAAATTAGGATTTTTTTCACTTACTATATCATAAATATTTTTCATATCTTTAAATATTCCCTGGGAACATGATTGTTAATAGAAACTAGGATTCCCTTGTATAGACATGCCATATTTATTTAATTTTTCTCCTATTGTTGAACACTTAGGTTGTTTCCTATTTTTTCCTTATCATATAGAACACTGGGATGAGTATCCTTGTATAAAAATTTTATGTGAATTTTTATCACCTTAGGACAAATTCCTAAGAATTGAATTCCTGAGTCAAACAATATGCACATTTTAAAGACTTCTGACACATATTACTAAAATATTCTTCCAAAAGGTTGAACCAATTATACAGCGTCCACCGGTAGTCTATGAGCAAGCCTGTTTTCCTGTGCCTTTACAACAGCCCCGGTAATTGTGTAAGTGTCTGTGTGTGTGTGTGTTGTGTGCATTGCGTATAAACTGTTTCAATTTGATAGATTAGGAAAACAGAGTCTCCTTGATTTTATTTACCTTCTTTTGATTACTAATGAAGTAGCAGTGTTTTCTTCTATTTAAACGGCTATTTACATTTCTTCTTTTGTGAAATATTTGTCCAGGTCTTTTGCCCATTTTTATTGAAGTGTTTGGCTTTTTCTAACTGATTTGAAGAATTATTTTCTTTTTCATTAAAAACTGTAGCTCCTTTTCCTAGATAATCAGTTGAGATTGTTATAGATAATCCAGTCGGATTGTTCTTGTAGACATGAAGTTGTATTTGGAATGTCTTGATAATGGCCATGTTATTCATGCACTTTTCACTTTTAAAAAGATGACTGTTTGCCTCTGATAAAAAAGATATATGGGAAAGAACCTGACAGTGTCAATCCAGCTCGAGTTAACTATCCCAGGACATTACCAACATTTTATTACAGTTGTCAAAAAAAAAAAAAACCCAACAATTTTATTGTTTTGATTATTGAGATCCAGCCACACATCAACTGAGCAATTAAAATCTCTAAATAACATTCTCTGAATTGTCAAACAAAGGATTCGTTCCCAGTGGAAAGGACTTTTTTTGAAAGAAGATAGTTTTCCCTGTAATGTCTGTGCCAATAAATGGTCACACTAATTGGAATATACAGAAATATTTTACCAGTTTAACAATGCATGACACCCTAATAAGATTGTGATGACAAGCTTTTCTTTTTATGAAAGGTGATGTTACTGCATGCTTCTAATATACATGGGCTCGTGTGTCTTTTTATGACATGTTATAAATGAAATGTTTAGTAGAAATTAATCTGCTTTCCCCAAATCTTTCCTGTATATGAAATTACTTTTTAAAAGCAGGACAACAGAATCTTGATTTCTGTCATTTTTATTTAAGTGCTTGGAATAATATATTTTAAGGCAGCTTGGAATGGAATAGAAAAGGATCACAATTAAATGCATATTAAACCGCTTGTCCCAAATCCCAGTAATCTGCCACTAGAATGTGTGAAGCCAGATTCCCCGTCTTGCCCTAGCTCAGGTGGCTGGCTGAGTGCAGGCTTGGGACAGTTAATGACAATCTTCCAAGACAAGCAGGACTTAACATCAATATCCCTCTCCCAGATAGTCTATATGCTCTGGAGGTGGTGAGCTCTGTCAGGGTTTTGATGATTTTATGATGGCTTGTGTATATTTACAGTGTGTTTAAAATACTCTTTTTAATTATCATTTGAGTGACAAAGCTTAATCTTTCGATCTTTATCTGCACCTCCTGCTGAGGTATGTTTGTTGGGTAGCTAAAAAGCGGAAATTTACTAACGCCGGAGCTCTATGCCAGTAAAAAGACTGAGGAGTCAATAGATGATTAACCTGCTTTTCTCCTCTTTATGAGAATAAAGGAGTCACTTTATAAAATCTTTGAAGGTGGCCCAGATTTTTCAAAGCAGCATCCTAGAAACATATAACAGCCATACAAAAGTGGGCAACATTTGAATTGCACAAAGCAAGTATGTATGGTAAAGAATATAAAAAAGGTATTTGAATACTGTTCTTCAAACACACTGATATAAGCCCTCCATCGAAACTATGTCCTACACATTTCATAGACACATATATGTTTACACTTACGAATATATACAACACATGCATGTGTATATGTGTGCTACGTATATGTTATGTACATACAAATTATCTTGTGGAGTTAGGCAGCATGTTTGATTGGATACGGGTAGTTTGTTAGATTTTAGGGGCTAACTAAATAGGATACAGTCGTCATTTAGCCTATCATAGCTGCATCTTAAAATGTTCCCTTTGTAGTATTTCATTTGAAAGGGGATGAAAGGCTGGGGTTATTATCCCTTGTTGCAAATGAGTAAAGGCACATGTGTTAATAATGGATGCTGAGGATTTAGAATTAAGTATTGAACCTCTGTCTTGGTTTTCCAGAAAGATGAGGCACACCCACTACCCTTTTTGAAAGCTCTTGTTTCTGATAATATTTATAGGTCAACATTTTAAGCAAAAGCAGAGGAAAACAATTTCAGGGAACTGGCCTGCGTGATTATTGACGTGTGCGATTCTCTGATAAAATTAACGAGCATCGTCATCAGCAGATATAAAGGAAACTGCAGGCTGCCTAAGACTCCTCTGAAAACATCTTAAAAATCGTGGATTGATTTGCAGATTTAGTGGGATATGAAAAGCTGATGCCGTGCCTGAATAAGATAAGCATTCTATATTAGACTGTCCCGGAGAAAGCCCTCACATGGCTAGGTGATTTTATTGACATCTCAGAACTAAAGACCATAAATTGTGCTAGCGGGCAATATACTGTCCTAAGAAATAGACATCATGAATGCCAAAGTCGCCTTTGGGAGCCCAGCAGACACAGTGTGCAGTCAGATAAAGCATTAAATCCCAGACCCAGCCCAACACCTGCAGCGTTGTCACCTCTTTTAACCTTGATATTGGTAAGCTTGGCCGCCATTTGTAACCCATCCATTCCCACAAGCAGTTGGTCGCTAGCATCCCAGGTGAGTCATACTCAAGGCCAAGTATGCATCCCTAGCTGCCCCCTCTCCACCTCACCCCACAGCTACTCACATCAAAATGATGCTTATCCTGTGGTTGCCGCTTGGAGATTGAGGCAGCAGCGGGATGCTAAGGAGTTTGTGCCAAGAGCTCAGCTAAACAGGAAAGAAAGCTTATCAAGTCCCCTCAGTCAGGCAAGTGTTCATGTCCAAAGGATGGTGAGATGAAAAAAGCAGACGGCAAGGGCACAGGTAGGTGAAGGGTTTGGTATGGTGAGCTGAGTCCGAAGGAAGAGTCAAGCAAAAGGTCTGGAGGCCAGAATGGCAGGCAGTTGGATCAAGAATCCAGATTTAGTGGATTTGGGAAGAGAAGATCAAAGACTCCAACTAAAGTTCTAGGCCAAAAGGGGTCTGGAAACTGGACCAGAATGTCTTAACCACGAAAAGCCGAAATCAAGTTAAGAGCTGGGCAGTGACGTACCAAGGGTGGGGCAGTGGGAGGGGTCCACCCCAACTCTCCCTCTCCACCCCCTTCCATGCCAGCAATAAGGGGCTGCATTGTCTGTAGAAGATTGAAAAACAATAAGAAAATGGACAAGAGTCTGTCTGCTTTTCCATAGCACCATTCTCTGTCGCTTCTAAACAACAGCCACGTTAGAATACTCACTCCTCTCTAAAAAAAGCTTGTGTTGGTCTAACATCCATACAATTTCTGAATTACTCCTGAAATTTACTCATGTATATATAAGCTTTAAATTAGCACATTTTAGGAACATATCGTTTAATGAATATTATATTCTACATAGACATTCATTCAGAGAATTCTCATTTATGCAGTCAGCAACTGACACACATGGACTCAACTGCACCTGTTCACCTCAAGACTAAGTTCATTATTGGGGACTTCCCTGGTGGTCCAGTGGGTAAGACTCCGTGCTCCCAATGCAGGGGGCTTGGGTTTGATCCCTGGTCGGGGAACTAGATCCCACGTGCTGCAACTAAGACCCAGCGCGACCAAAATAAATAAATAAATAAATATTTTTTAAAAAAAAAACGAGTGACTTGATTACCATTTAGAATTGATTGAACCTCGCTTCAGGTGTGGTGTATGTTGCCAGCCACTATGGCGCTATGTATTTCTGCATCTAAACAGTAGATGGGAAATAAACAGTAATAGACAAGAGAAAGAAACAACAGTTGGGGTACTTAAACTCTGCCATACCATGTGACCACTTGAAGTTTTTATTTTTGTTTAAAATTTAAAAACAGTGAAGCCGTTTGCAAACCACCCTGTGTAATAGTTTTTATTTGGTACATGAAAATTTCAGTTCCCTATGTAAAATATTTGACTGACTTTGAATCATATTTTTAAGTTACAATGTATTCTTTAATTGTTCATTGATTATTTTAAATTGAAGACTAAATCAAGGAAGTTACTATTACTGATTATTATATGATAGTTATTGAGACAATTTTATGATACAGAGGCAAGGGTTGTGGAAAATGGTCTGCTTCAGCTGTCGGATATGCTAAGCGTCTCCCTGGAGATGGGATAGTGTTTATGAGTACCTAGTGAATTCAGTGCCTGCTGACATAATCAATGATAATAAGGAAACATAGGCGCAGGATGACCGAACCAAGAATGAACTTGATTCTGGGCTTTGTGATCTGATATCTCCTGATATTCTCTGGGTCTGAACAGACCTCCAAGTGGAGCCAGGGCTGATACCACGGAAGGAAATACATCCATCAATTTGCCTAGAGTTAGAGAACGTAAACAAATGATGGACAGACAGGCTGATTGTTGTTGATGGTCACCCCGGGAGAAGCACGTAGAATCTACCAAGGAACTCCCGTGGAGCGGGGCCACTCATGAGACGATACTGAAGCCCTTCTGAACCAAGGCCCTTCTGAACTGAAAATTCAGAAAGCAAAGTGGCAGCACCGTGGAAGGTGCCAGACAACCAATGGACGGCTAATGGCCACAGAAGCGGGCTGGCTCTTGTTACAGCCCAGTGACTGGAGTAGGACCTGGTAATAGAGGTGAATGAAGCAGGCCAAGCATGGAGAGGTGGGATTTGATTCACACGGAGCACGTGTGTCCAGTCTAAAGGGGGCGGCCGCTCCTCAGCTCCCGCCTATTGCTGTCCTGGGGGAATATTGCCCCAGATAAGCAGATCTTTCCGTTTTTCAAGCAAAGCCAGACATCAGGATTGTTGAGCGAAATCTTTAGGTTTCTTTTTATTTTCTTTTCTTTTTAAATAACGAATTCACTTTTTTTTTTTTTTAAGTACAAAAGCCAAGACTGTCGGGACCGAAATCAATGTCTGGGAGCAAAATGTCACCCTTGAGCCACCATTTTCTCCCCTCTGCACTGGAGCCTTAAATTGTTTCAGGTGGCTCTCACTACCAACCATAGGCTGACCTTCATGCTTTGGAATACTAGAGAGGGCTAAGAATCACGTTTAAGAGAAAAGTAGAGGCACTTTTGACTAATGGTGGAATGACTGTTGCAAAAACTGTCACAGCGTGCAGCCACCAAGCGCCAGGGCAAATAATACACTAAGAATAACAGCTGTCATTGATTGAGCTGGTAGTGCCTCTGTGCCAGGCACTGTGCTATTACACCCTTCACACCCGGGACCTCACCGAGTCCTCACGGCAGCTCCATGAAATAGGTATTTGTATCCCTACTTAGTGATAAGGACACTTAGCAAGGTTTTGTCATTTTCCCAAGTTCAGTCACGCAGTCAGGACTCCACCCCACGCCTCTCTTGGACTTCAAAGCTCAGGGTCTCAACCACTGAGGCTAAGTGAGGGGACTCGTAGCTACACCAAGACGTCAGAGCCGGCTTGCCTTGAATATCAGTTTGAAGCGCCCATCACCCAGGACCTTCCCCGGCAACACAAAGATAACAGACTCGGTTCTGTGGTTTTTGTCACCTGGTCAATACTTGTTTGAACACCAGAGCTGGCCATTACCCTTGTCCCGTTATGGAAACTTCTCTTTAACAAAACCAACGGGAGAAGGGACCGACTTGGGCGCAGTTTGGCCCGGAGCGCTTGCGTCAATGTTCTCCTGCAAGAATATGCTTTGACTTACACGTTGCTTGCTTAACCACAAAAGTCAACATCCCCCTGGAAGAACAGCTCGTTCTCAGAGGCGTCACAGACTCCAAAAGATCCTGTTGAGGCACGTTGTTGTGTAAAACCCACAAGTGGAGCAGAACCCCATGTCTCCTCATTATAATGTTAATATGTTATATTATATTAATATAATGTTATATTTAATATAATGTATTAAATGTATATAATGTATAATGTATATAAATATATTTAATATATTATATAATTAATATAATGTTAATATGTTTAAGAAAGCTTCAGAGATGGCCTCTGTGCTTTCTACCAAAAAATGGGTTGGGATTTATTTTTCCCCCTTTGGCTTTTCAGACCTGGAAGCACATCAACATCTTTTTTTTTTCAACAAAAGAATGTGTCTCTTGTCCCTGGGCATGGCAAGGCTGCAGAGAAGGAGAAGCCAGCTTGTAGAGGGGAGGGAGGGGAGGTGACTGATGGAAGTTAGTGCCCCTTGGAAAGAGATACAGACACAGGGCCTCGCGGGGCTGTCTCATTCCCCCCTTCCCAAAAGAGGCAATGAGATCTTATTTCAGATGGTTTTCTTACTGTGTCCTCATTCCATTTTCCAGAAACCCTGTGGCAGGTCCGTAATTTCTCTTGTCCTGCAGCCCAGTCTGGGGTTGGGCTTGTGTGAGTGGCCGAGCCAGCCGTGCAGGTATCAGCGTGGCAGACACAGAAGTGAAATCCAACCTGCCACCCAACCAGGACGCATTCTTGAGTGGCTGTGTGGCCCCAAAGTGCCCGATAACAACCACCCCCCTCCACTGGCTGCCTCTTGTGCACCATGTATTGAAATAAGCGCTGACCATGTTCAGTCCATGCCACTCCCTGCCCCGGTGTCAGTGGCCAAAGAGGAATCAGATTGGAACCAAAAATAACAAGCGCTATAAATCATCAGATGCCCCAAACACTGAGGCATTGTTTGGAGCTTATGGCGTGCCCAGGATAGTAGGAGGCATCTAATCAGAAACTCAGAATGAACAGCCCTGCGGAACAGATGGGCAAGTTCTATGGACTTTCCTTCCTTCGAGAGAGGAGGGGCCGTTATTTAAATTTATATACAGCAGAACCCCATCCTGATGATTAAATCTGGATGATCGCAACATCCAGATGCATTAAACAGCGACCTTCTCAAATCAGACCTGAGCAGAGATGCCACATGGCCATGGCCAAGGACACAGGGTTCATTTCCTAGGCATGTGAGTTTTGGTGCTGGGTCAGTTAGAGCCACAGCAGAAAAGAGGCTGATTTCCACCTGCATCTACATGCCCCCTTCAGAGCGGGGGAGTTAATGCTTCTACTTCAGTTAAGTTCCACCCCCGCTCTGTGTATCTGAGAAATTATTTCAATCAGAGCTCTGCAAGGTCAAGGAAAGAGACATGGCATATAGGAAATTGAACTATTGAGTCCCGGGTAGTGTCACTGCCTCTGAGGTATCCAACTGCTTTCACTGAACGTGTAGAAAGTAGATCACCAATGTTTCAAAAAGTTTAGCTCCAGTGCCACTTAATTCTTGCTCCAGAGGCTGGGAACTTGCACGAGCAACTTCACGTGGAAACCAACATTCCCACCAAGATAAAAGTTTTATGTAGGAAACGTGACCTCAAAGGCTCCCCATACTGAGCAAAATCTGGGGGGCTCGGGACGTCCAGTTCAGAATTCTGCGTCTGGGTAAAGTACTTAGAAGCTTAGGCATATACTCAAAATATCCTTAACATCACCTTCGTATGTGCTGTGTCACTCTTGATCCATTAATTTATCATCCTCTTTTTTTTTAATTTTTGAATTTCAGGATTCCCATAGTCTATAATGGTAAAATTACAATTGGATTTAACAGATTTAGGGGCCCATGTTGTTTCTCAGACAATTTTAGGAATCCTTAAAAGTCAGTTTCTCATGATCAGCAAATTTTAGTTTAAAAAGTTTATGGGGTGGGAGGGATCATTCTTCATTCAGGTTCAAGGACCCCTTTTGGTTGCAAAAGACAAAAGAAAACCTTTAAAAACAAACTTTATGAGAAGGAGAAAGGGTTGCAGTTTGGGGACTCTTTTTTCTTTTTTTAAATTGGGTTTGCCTTCTTAACTCTTACCTCGAGCAGAATACAGAACATGCCACGTCCACCTATTTTCTTAATTGTAAAAAGTAAATACTCTAAAACGTACTTTTTCAAATTGTGATTACGTTCCAGTGGTTTCTGTACTTTTTCAAATTGTGATTACGTTGCAGTAACATAGATTAGATTTTTATTAAGGGTTTTTATTAAATAACTGGTGTTTCACCAACATCTAATTAAATCTTCTATCTAAATTGAACAGAAAATTAGGGGCGAAAAGAAAGCATTTGTAGCAGACTTTATTACAGATAAGACTATTATTTGTTCATCTTAAGAATTTGAGATCAAATTTACACGCAGCATCCTCATCAAATTTCTTTTCTGGGCTGCTGAGCCCTGGCCCCTTGAAAGCAGCCCATTATCTTCCCGCCTCCTTTTTATTATAGTGTCCTGGTTGTTGGCAACACGCCCGCTGTTTAAGGTTACTTTCATTAATTAACCGAAAGTTAATTTCTTTGCAAGGAAAATCTCTGATCTCATTATGTTGTCTTTAAAGCTGAAAGCTTCAGGTTTTCTGGTCTCCTCTGATGGCACAATAAAAAGCATGCTCTTTATCTTAAGGGAAACTGTCTCCAGGGTTTAATTTAATAGTCCTTGAAATAGTTACAGCACAGCCAGGCAGACTACAATAATATGCCCATTTTAGAAAACCTTGGCTTTGTCATGGTTAAGAGAGCCCAGTGACTGGTACAGATGTGGGCTGCGAGGGCTCCGTGTTCACATAAGTTCCGCGTTTTGCCTCTTTCAGTCCCAGTTTTACACCCCCCGTTCTATGTCCTGTTGGAGAACAGAGCAAACACCAACAGCCAGTGTTCCTTCCAAAGCGTGCCGTCTTATTCTCTGGGAGTTTGGGGGGTTGACGTTTCGTCTGTTTGCCTTTGCTGCATTTGGTGAGCTGTCTTTTGTTCCGCTGGTAGAAATGAGGCAACATCGGGTGGTACACAGAGTTTGGGGTAGTGGTTTGGAGGCTGGCAAGCCCGGATTTGAATTCCCGTCTTTCCTTGGAGGAGCTCCATGTCCTTGGATAAGTTATTTAGCCTCTTTCTCTAAGTCTCAGTTTCCTCATCAATAAACTTTAAGTGATTATGCAGAGTTAAGAAGGTTAAATCGAGTAACTTATCCGTAGCAAGAGACTTAAATGTTCAGAACGGTCCTGTTCTAGTCTTTACCAGCTGCAAATGCGTTTCTCGACTTGGGGTTCATCCTGTTATTTGGGGGCTGGCATCCTCATTGCTACAGCAGAAGCAGTAGCTTGGGGCAGATGGCCAGACGCCACAGAGCGTGTTTGGTGTGGATTCAATGAGTTGGGTTCTGCCTTGCCCCGAATGCTCTTTTGTAGATGTGGGCGCGTGAAGAGTGTATTTTCCTTGTCTCTCTGAGTTAGCCTTCATCCTCAGTGAAGAAATCTGGTTACTTTCTGGAGCATTAAATTCATTGAGTTGAGAGGGGCCGGAATGTGTTTTCAGAGCCGCCAGGTGTAGGTCACACAGAGGGAAGAGAACCCTTCAGGTGGCTCAAGTCTCGGGAGCCATACAGGTACACAGAGAAGCCATTTGTATTCCACTGAGTCCAACAGTGTTACACGCACACAACTGGGATTTACAGAGGCTGGGAGGGAGGGCTGCCGAGAGCGGGTAATGGCATGACCCGACATGCTGCCCCCGACGCCTGGGAGAGTGGGTCTGCGCCACTTGCATATGTCCCCCGTACCTGTTCCCGATGAAGGATGCGATTGACTCGACTCAAGCAGGTCAAAGTCACTTAGGCAGAAAATCCCAGGTCTTGGGAAGAAAAGTCCTGTGCCTCTGGGGCCCTTGGCAGAAGTCAAAGGCCCAAGGTAATGTACTGGCAAAGATCCTGTCTGCTTTGGTGCCTTGCTTACTGTTCCCCCATGCTTTTAGGCAGAAATATTGTCAATGCTATTGATTAGTTGATCTGATATTCCAGCAAGCTCCCTGATGTGTTAAATTTCCTACTCTTGGATGACGGTAAGTGCGGGCAGAGCGTATGCTTCAGCTGGGGGGAACTCTCCGTGGACCTTGCTTAGACGCCGCTTCTGCAGTGAGATGGCTACAGGCATGACAGTGCCGATTATTCTTTTGGCTGTCACACTTAACCCTTCCCGAGACCATTTTCCCCTAGTTATCCACATTTTCCAGCTTGACTGTAGATTTGGAACAACACTTTGCCTTCTCCTTGGGCCTCTAGGGTCTCTTGATTTTTTTAGTGTTTATTACATCTGTAATAAACACTGTTTATTACATCTGTTTAGGTTTTTATTTTTCAGTTTTCTTTTCTTTCGTGAGTGCACTCTATTCTCTTCATCTTCCTCTCCTTGACACACCCTCTGTGGCAAAAATCATCGTTGCCTTTCTCCTCATCCTCTACTGATCTTTAAACATTCCATCAGCCATATCGCTCGTTTAAAAAATGCATAGCAACTTGATGAAAGAGATAGGATGCGTGGTGTGTAGGTATCGAAAGAAAGTCTTTGGTAAAGGCAGTGGAGTTTTCTCTAAGGAGCAGAGTGTTGCTAAATAAGCTAGCACCACATCGTTGCAATTTGTTTATAAGTTGTTTGTTTAGAGCCTGGTCTGGAATAGCTAGAAACTTTACTACCCTCTGATTTGTCTTTCTTTACTTGTTATTCACCCCACCCTCTCTTTGGCTTCTGTCTCCAAGCTCTTCAACCTTGTTGAAAGGGCATCACGGTACCCTTGGAAATCCAAGCCACCACTTGGATAAATGACGCCTTTGGCTGTCGGGGTCCACGGTGCTGTTTGTTCTACCTTCCAGCTTACTGTGCTTAACATCAATTGCATTCTCCGCCTTGGTACAAAGAATTCATCCCCTTTGCAAAATAACAACAACAACAAGACCTCTGAGCAGAGAACGTTAAGCCTCATTCAGATTTTGTAAAAGTGGAAAACGAATCATAAATACCTGAGAAATGAGGTTCATAATGGAAGCCCCAAGAAGCCCTTTAACCTGGGCAAAATCCTATAGCACAATTACCTACAATTTCACACTTGACTGGGGCTGTTATTTGAGCAAAAATAACCATTTTTCTGCTCCCACTAAATGAGCCACGAGAGCCACATATCCAGCTGCAGAAAAATGTAGGATCGCCCGTTCAGTCTGCATGTAATCAGCGTACTTGATGGCAAGGACATTGTAGGATCAAAAGAGTTAATAATGGGATCCTGCCCACAGCTACCACACACGCAATTAAGGGCAAGATTAACAGAGATGAAAAATTTATTGTGAAAATGCAACGCTGGTCTGCAAAACAAAATGATTTCAACCGAGCAGTTGTTCTGTTGCCATAATCCTAATGATCAACTCTATTACACTAATAATAGGAGAAAAACTAATTGCAGCGAGGACAGGACAAATCTTTTTTAATTTGCGTTGTCATCCCAGCTAAGTCCCAACCCATTTGTATTAACCTTTGCTGACAGAGTCACATGATGGACATAATTTCTTATAATTTACCAGCTATGGATCTAACCTTTCTTCATCAAATATTCATAAAGGCAGGATTCTCAATGATTTTCTGTCTCTCTTCATATTTACAGCTTGTTGTCTTCTTACTTTCTACAGTAATTTGGACACAATTGAAGTCAAATGGAATTAAAGTTAAATGCCTTTAACAACTAAGGTGCCTAAAATTAGAGATTTGGGGGAGGGGTCGTGAACTGGAGGGGGAGAGCTTGTGTTCCCCAGACACTTCACATCCCAGAGGGGTTACAGTGGGCTGCCCTTCCCCCAAAGGGAAAACGAAATCAGCTGGAGAATAAAATGCCATTGCCCTCGCTTGGCCTGCTGAGCATGGACTCTTGGGCTTGTAGTTCAGGATGCTCTGAGGCTGAATTGAACAGGAGCCCCATGCCTTCCTGTGTACACAGGGCTTGCTGGGAACCTAGGCTGCCAGGACCAGGCTCTGTCTGAGCATGTGTGCCCAGAGGGGCCCGAGAAACATGTCAGGGGCTGTAATGGTGGACAAGAAAAGTTGGTTGGTACAGTTACTTAGAAAACACACATGAATATCTGAAACCATTCCTGAGAGCATTTTTGGTAGAAAAACATCTGTTTCCACTTTGCTTCTTTGTTGCTTTGACAGTTTTCTTAAGAGACATGTAGATGAAAGAAGTTTTATAAAGCTTAGGTGTTTAAAATAAGTATAGCCACTGGTCCTTTATTTTTCCTCTCCCCCTTGAAAGGCTTCAGTTTCAGTGAGATGGCAGAAGGTTGGGGAAGATGAGGTAGTCTAGAGAAATCCCTTTTCTACTCCAGTCCTCAGAGGACCCTACCTTGACTAAAACAGCTAAGAATGTTGTAGGTAAATTCTCCCTTAAGATGCAAATTCGTTGCTTTACCTGGTTAACTTCAACTTCCTATATTGACTAAGCCAAGAATTTGCTTCCTGCTGAGTTCCCAGAATTCTGATCGGTAGAAAGGAAGTTAGACCTGAAGGCAGTTTTATTCTTTAACAGCTGATTCACATCCCTAGCTCTAAGGTATCTGGTTTTCTTCACCATCAGTTAGCATCTGTATTTTAAATTACACAAGGAATACACAAATACATATGTTTTATAAAAAAATTAAAACTTGATAAAGTACTCTTTGACCAGTCTCAGACCTCTAGCCCTTTCACATATTTTTCTGTGCATTTATAGACATATAGATGTACTATAGACAAGTATGTTTTCTTTGTTTTATATAAATGGTCATTACAAATAACCATTGCCTCTATATATCAATGCTACCCAACTTGCTTTTGTTCCTCAATAATATATCTAGATCTGGAAATCCTCCTATGTTAGAACATGTAATATAAATCTGTTCTGTTTCATTGTTGCAGAGACGTCCATAGGTTGGATATACCATAGTTTAGTATCGTTCCCACGATAACGGACATTTAGGTTGTTTCCAGTTTCTCAAATTATAAGCAATTCTGCAAAACACCATTAGCTGTTTGGAACTGAGATAGAGCATGTAATTGTTTTAACAGCATGCTGGCTTTTGCAAATACAGTTTTGAGAATGTTTACAGTGACCCAATAGCTCAAGATACTTTTTTAATGTTTTCTACCAAGCCAAGTTTTCTTTCTGATAGGAAAGACCAAAACAGTTATGAGACATTTGGTATCATGAGTACCCCACAAATAAATAGACATTCCAGACAGCAGTGAATTAAATGTTTTCAACAGGGGAAAAAGTGATAATCAGCTGTCAGAAATGCCCAAGGAAAGCTTGTTATACAAGGAGACTATCATCGTGGTGAGCTTCCTGTTATACAGATTGAGTTATACTGAAGGTCAGATGATGTCCCCTGAGCTGCAGCTGCATCCTGGGAAATTTCCTCCATGGTACTGGGTTCTCCATTTGCCTTGTTCGCCAATACTCATGCTATAAAGAGGTGTCCATGAGTATGATAAGGATGGCTTGCCAATTAGGATATGCATGCTGTTAATAGCCATTCCTAAGTCTCTTACAAATCCGATAGAAGATGGCAGGAAGTTCTTTTAAAGGACCAAAATCTTTTTCCAGAAGGTTTGAGGGGTATGTCCCATGAAAATTTTTACTAAGAATCTCAGATACTGTCATTCTTCTGGACTGGAATTGGATAGATGCTGAGATGCCCACCAGTTCCCTCTGGGTTAATGGAAGAAATATGGCATGTACACAGTCAGATTGTATACATTTGTAGAAGTGCAGAATGGAAACTTCCAATCTGAGTGAGTGTAAAGATTCTAAATTACTTTTTAAATAGCTCACATTAATTACTGTTAGGTTTAGGGAATAACTCAAAGTTGGGTTAACAGTGTTGTCGGGTAGAGGTTTTACTTTGGTGAAAACCAACAACTGACTTAAGAATGGCACATAGATGGAAAAGATCCTTCAGGAGTTCATAAAACATTGGGTATCTCTTATTCCTGCAACTCCGTTTTCAGGGTGTTAACTGGCTCAGTCTGTTATTCTATACTGGGCATTCTTATCCTTATCTTATAAAAGGGGGAGTTGAGAGATTCTGTCAAAGGTTAGTAGAACCTAAGAAAAAAAGAGATACATTCATCAAAAATTAAAAACTTTTGTGCATCAAAGAACACTGTCAAGAAAGTGAAAAAAAAACCTACAGAATAGGAGAAAATCTTGCAAATCATGTATCTGATAAAGGTTTAATATCCAGAATATGTAAAGAACTCCTAAAACTCAAGAACTAAAAGACAAACAACCCAATTTAAAAAAATGGGCAAAGGACTTGATTAGACACTTCTCCAGAGAAGATATACAAATGGTAAATAAGTTCATGAAAAGATGCTTGGCATCGTTAGTCATCAGGGAAATGTAAATCAAAACCACAATGAGAGACTGCTTCATACCTACTAGAGTGGCTATAATAATTTTTAACAATAACGAAATAACAAGTGTTGGCAAGGATGTGGAGAAATTAGAACCTTTGGATGTTGCTGGTGGAAATGTAAAATCATGCAGTGCCTTTGAAAAACAATTTGGTGGTTCCTCAAAAAGTTAAACGTAAGATTACCGTATGACCCAGCAAGTCCACTCCTAGGTATAAACCCAAAAGAATTGAAAACAGGGACTCAAACAGATGTTTGCGTGCCAGTATTCATCACAGCATTATTCACAATAGCCAAAAGGTGGAAACAATCCAAGCGTCCATCAACGGATGAATGGAGAAACTAAATGTGTTAATATACATACAATGGAATATTATTCAGCCATAAAAAGGAATGAAATTCTAATACATGCTATAATCTAGATGAACCTCGAAAACATCATGCCAAGTGAAATAAGCCCGACACAAAATATTGTATGATTCCACTTATATGAGTGATCTAAAATAGACAGGACGTAGGTTAGAGGTTACTGGTGCTGTGGAGAGGGGGCGATGGGAAATTGCATAATGAATTTCTGTTTGAGGTGATGAGAAAATTTTAGAAATATATACCTGTGATGTTTGTACAGCATTGTGAATGCAATGAATACCACTGAATTGTACACTTAAAAATGGGTAAAAGGGCAAATTTTACATTATATAGTTTGTACCACAATAAAAAAAGTTAATGGAACCAGATATAGAATTTAAGCATATCATCTAATGTTCCAAAGGTATCCAATTAAGGAACTAAAAATACAGAAAAACACTATTTGCTACATGACAGATCACCCCAAAACATAGCAGCTTAAATCAACCACAGTTATTATTTCTCATATAAGTCTCTGTTCTTCTGTGGGTTGACTCATCTGGATAGAAGGTTCTTCTGCTGGCGTCACTGAGGGTCTTACCTGGGACTGTAGTCAGACAGCAGCTGGAGTGGAAAGGCCGGGCTCAGCTGGGGACTCTGGGATCGCTGGGCCTCCATCTCTCGACGTGGCCTTTCCGTGTGGTCTCTCCTGCAGGATACCCAGACTTCTTGCAGTGAGGCTCAAGATTCCTGAGAGCACAAAAGCGGAAGCTGCCAGGCTTTTTAAAGGAACTGTTCTAATGTCAGCTGTGCTGCAATCTATTGTTTAAGTCAGAGGACAGGGAGGGCCAGCTGAACCTCAGTATATGGGTGAATCCTGGAGGCGTGGTCCGTTGGGGCCATGTTTGGAGGCTAGTTAGGACAAACACCGTTCACACGTGTACAGAATAAGGGGAGTCCAATCTTCATGTCACACTGCAGGAAGCCAATGGATAATATCTGAAGTTGGAAAATCAAGGAATAGGAGTGTGTGCCTATTAGTGAGAGATAACAGAAGGTAACCACCATTGGAAACAAATCCAGGGGTGGGACGAACTAGAGTGGGGGACTCCTGCTTTTTCACTGTATAAACCCTTCTATATCATTAGGTTTAAGGCTGGAGTGTGCACTGTTCGTTTCAATAACATGGTAGGGTAGTGGTTGAGAGTATGGCTCTGGGACCAGATCGCCTGGGCTCGTATCTTAGCCACGTC
This sequence comes from Orcinus orca, assembly GCF_937001465.1. Lineage (NCBI taxonomy): Eukaryota > Metazoa > Chordata > Mammalia > Artiodactyla > Delphinidae > Orcinus > Orcinus orca. The sequence goes on along the minus strand of NC_064578.1, from coordinate 30,447,950 downwards.
ACTCACAATCTCTGTGACCATGGGCAAGTTGTATTACCACTCAGTTCCTCAGTGTTCCCATCTGTGAGATGGGGATAAAAATCATAACCTCATAGGGTTATGAGGATGAAGCACTTAGAATGCCATCTAGCAAAATGTAGCTCCTCAAATAATGTTAGCTGTTCACAATCATAACATTAGAAAAGAAAAAACAAGCAAACCCACAGTTGAAGTAGGCATCCCGAGATTTTAGCCTCCTAACTCTGCCACAAATGAGTTGAGCAAGTCTGTTAACCTCACCTTAAAACTGAGAGGGTATAAGCTAGGATGAGCTCCTAGGAACAGAAGTTCTGTCAAAGCTGAAGTCTAGAGGAGCTAGCCATGACTGTCGCTGAAAGATGAGACTCCCCTCCCTTTTAGGAGAGAGCTTCAGATTCTTTACAGCTGAACCTGTTCCTTTATCCTCATACTATACCCACTATGGAGGCATAATTCACAGCCTTACTCGCTGCCTGTCCAAGGACCTTTCTCCTGGGAAAGAACTTTATAAATCGTTTTAAGTTAGTGGCCATAACTCCCAGGTGCTTACATGAGACCAAGTGGAAAAGGACATTAACTTGGAACTAATTAAATCGCTGCTAGTCTGTATTTGCCGTCCTCCTGAACGAATCTCTCCCAGAAGGCTGGTCCTGTGGTCAGCCCTGGGTGAGACTGTAAAGGAGGTAACATTGGGCTCCCGAGGAACACCCCCCCTTCCTCTCGCCCCAGGGAAGTCAGAGCTCATGTGTTTCTCTGCGCTATCAGGAAGCAGGATGATCTCTCCGAGAGGTGACTTAAAAGAGTCTCCTCCTTAGAAGCAGTTGCATTTTAAAATGCCTTTCCTTCTTTACCCCATACACTTGGGGGGGAAAAAAAATGAATGAATGGTACACTTTCTGGCATGGGCTGGAGGCCAGAGCAAGAATCGTTTTCGGAGGGAAGGCTATCCTGGAACCTGTCCCTCACACCACGTGGGCAGGCCACCTGCCGAGGGTGGCCCTTCCACAGACGACCCTGGCCCTGTAACTTACAGGTGGGTGCCTCTGGGCACTAGGACCTGGGCAAGTCCATCTCCAGCTAGAAGGAGCAATTTAAATTAGGAACAGCAAGTTCCTTCCCATCTCACTCGAGCTCCCCTATCAGCTAGGGCTTCGGAGAAAGCATCATGGCCCCTCAGTCTGTGCCAACTCCCAGGTGGTCTTGACTGCAAGACCGTTCTTGCAGAAAGTGTAAATTCTAACTTAGCAGTCGGCTGCGAAGCCTGGCACCCTGGCAGGCCAGGCATGGGGACAGGAGGTGACAGCCGCTAATCAGGTCCTTGCTGTGCCGTCCTGACTCACCGCCGAGCCCTGGCCTGTTCCTAGCTGACCCCACTCCTGTCATGCTCAGCAAGAAGCTCAACTTCTCCATTAATCAGCCTGTTCGCAGGAGCCGGAAAGGTGACTCGTCACAGGCCTCCTGTCCCAGCCTCCTCTATAATGACATTCTGCACAAGCAGAGTCATTCTTTGATTCCCTGTGACCTTCGGGGTTCTGGCAAATGAGAAGGTGCCTGGGATCCGCGGTGAGGGCCTAAGGGTGTCTTTCCTGCGAAGAGACACTTTCCTCTTCCACCCCCGCCCCCTCCCCCATCTCTCAGTGGCACGAGGCAAGGACGTGGCCTCACTCATTTTCCCTGTTGGAAAAAGCCTTCTTCCCAGAGCCAGGGGGCTTTGGGATGAGGTGGCCGGCACTGGTCCACACATGAGTATTTACCAGAGGTGACTCCGGGGGTCTGTGGCTGCCTCGCCTTGACAGATGAAAAAATGCTGCCTAAGTGCCCTTGCCAAGGTCACCCCACAAGCAATCACTGGTGCTGGGAGAATGCGCTCACCCCAGACAGTGAGGGAGCTACAGGCCCAAGCTGTCAGAGCCCTGGAGTGGGAGACTGCACCAGCCCGTGGAAGACGAGAGCGTACAAGACGGTAAAGTAATAAATACATGATGGCCGGTCTCTCTGCCTTGCTTGCTCCTCGGAGATGCCCAGGTGGGAACGTGGTGGCTGTGATGATTAATGAATCAACCCACTCAGTTAACCTGCAGTTTGGAAGCCACGTGCAGCCCTAAGGCAGTCTCTGGGCTACTCATCCTACCTCTCCAAGGCGCCAATGGGCTTTGGTCTGCTGCTGGCGACGCCGGCAGCCCAGCAGAAACTTCAGTTGGAGGATTTCAGAATTTGGTCCGCTTTCTATTGAAGTGCAATTTTTTAAGAAGTCCTTTCAAATCCAGTCATTTTAGAAGCAACCCCTGCGCTGACTCAGAGGTCTGCTCAGTCTTCCGTGGCTCTCAGCATCTAGGATTACCCCTTCTTCCTCAGCCTGAATCCACGGCCCCCAGAAGTAAATGAACAGCCTAAATTGGATGTGAGTTGCGTTCTGAAGATACACATCAGGTGAACTTAGGAACACAGGGAGACTTGGGCGGTACTTCTTCTATTCTCTTGCAGCACAAAGGGGAACAAAGCGTCAGAGCTGCGGGGATGGTCAGGTTCAGCGCTGCCCCCTCCCTCGCCGCCGGCTTTGGGTGGGGGGGGGGGGGTGGGGGGGGCCTCAGGCCAGGGAAGAGTCTTAAGGAGGGTATTTTGCTTCATCCACAGAACACCACGAGTAGGTTGAGCATAGACGTTTACTCTCATGAAATGGCCCAGTTCCTAAAGGAGTAAGAGGTTTTCTGCAAACTATGGGACTAGATCCTGTCACTTCCCCGTTTAAAGCCTCCAATGCTTTCCCATCTCGCTGAGAATAAAATCAGTCTGTACAGTGGCTTCCAAGACCCTGGTCCTCTCCGACCCCTCCTCCTTCCTCCCTTGGTCACCCTGCTTCAGCACAGTGGCCTTCTTGCTGTCCCTTGATCAAGCCTGACTCATTGTCACCTAAAATCCTCTTCCCCCGATAGATGCCTACTGCTTCCACTCCAGCCACAGCCCTTCCTCCACCCCCCTCCATTCGCTCACTTATTCATTTCCTGTTTGATTTGCTCCAGAACATTGATCTCTAGGAGACATTACCTTAATGTCTATTTGCTTACATTGTGTGGCAGAGAATACTAGTTTCTCATCCTGCCCACATCCTTTCCTTCTTCCTGAGTATAGAATCCCAGTTTTAATGGAGGAAAGAAGAGGGTAACACATCCAGTTAAAAACCTACAGGGACTTCCCCGGCAGTCCAGTGGTTAAGACTTTGCACTTCCACCGCAGGGGGCATGGGTTCAACCCCTGGTCGGAGAACTAAGATCCCACATGCTGTGCAGCCAAAAATAAACAAAACTGTAAAAACAAAAACAAAAACAAAAACAAAAAACCCTACACTCTGCAGCCTCTTTTGCAGCCCAGGGGCTGAGTTCTAGTCAGTGACACGGAGGTGGAGGTTGGTTGGCTGTCTTGCTTAGAAAGAGGAGGTAAGGGTATGTTTTACGCCTCTCTCCTTTCTCCCGCTCCTGCCTGGGAAACCAGATATGGTGGCTAGAACACCTGGACCATAAGGTGACCTCAAGGATGGCAGCCATGAGCTAAGGAGGGCAAAACAAAAAAATAGATGCAGCAGCCTGGGTCCTGGATGTTTCAGGTGTACAGCAAAGTGATTCAGTTATAGACATATATACGTATATATCTTTTTTTTTTTTTTTTTTTGGCTGTGTTGGGTCTTCGTTGCTGCACACCGGCTTTCTCTAGTTGGAGCGAGTGGAGGCTACTCTTCCTTGCGTTGCGCAGGCTTCTCACTGCAGTGGCTTCTCTGGTTGCGGAGCATGGGCTCTAGGTGCGTGGGCTTCAGTAGTTGCAGTGCATGGGCTCAGTAGTTGTGGCTTGCGGGCTCTAGAGCAACGGCTCAGTAGTCACGGTACACGGTCTTAGTTGCTCCGCAGCGTGTGGCATGTTCCCGGACCAGGGCTAGAACCCGTGTCCCCTGCATTGGCAGGTAGATTCTTAACCACTGCACCACCAGGGAAGTCCCTATATATTTTTTGAATTCTTTTCCATTATAGTTTATTGAGTTTTCCTCCTTCTTGATCACTGAACCCAGCAGAATAGGTATTTATGTGGGTAAAAGCAATTTTAATTTCTAAATGTTAGCTGCAGAAACAGCATCATTCAGTTCCTAGGGGTATAAAATGCGGATTTGCTTTGGCTTTAAGACGAGGAAGTTTCTGACATCTTTGGAGTTCAGCGACCTTGTTAGCGTAGCAATCCTGATGCTACAGTTGCTTCGACTTCTTGCCCTTCTACCGAAGAGCTACACTAAAATACAGTTTTATTCCTATCATAAAACATCCGTAGGCAGATGGAGCCATTTATTATCTCTAATCTTGAAATGGCAGCTTAGAGAATCCAAGGATTCTTGGGCTAGGGTGGAATAGTGCCCAGAGGGGTCCATGATACACATATGTTATCTTGAGGGGATAAGAACTTGCCTGCAAAAATACTTTTTGGATCAGAGTAACAGTGACTGGTAGTACTTCCAATTCTACCAATAGAGGAAGTGCAGTTTTGTAGAAAAATGCTGAACTAGCAAATGACCTAAGCTTTAGTCCCAGCTACGTGTCTTAGCAGCTATGTGACCCGGAGCAAAGCCTGCACGTCCTAATCTCCCCAACTGGGACAGCACCTTTATTTACTACCCTAGTAGTGAGGGTCACATGAGATAAGGTATGTGAAGGTAAACCATAATATTTATATGTAAAATCCCAGTTTTTAAAAGATGGGAAGAACCTCAGGGGTTGTCTAACCCAACCTTTCATTTTACAGATCTGAGTACTGATGGCCAAGAAAGTCCAGGTTTTGCTCAAGGTCACAGGATAGGGTAGTGGTGGAGCTGGGTCTTGAGTTCCCAGACCAGTTTTCTTCCTACCATCTCATCCTCTTTGTCCATGGATGAGATATTGTTATTATTTCTCCTTTGGTTGTGCCTTTGCATTTACTGTCTTTATCATAAAACTGGTGATATTGCAGAGAGATTAGTCCTGCCTTAAGGAAGTACAGTTGGAAGTTCAGATGCAAGTTGCTTTCAGTCATCTGTGCATCGCACCGTATTTACTGTGGCTACAATGGGGCAGACTCTAGGCTTGGAGGATATAGCAGTGAGTACATCAGCGATCCCTGCCTTCAGGGAGCTTATCTAACACACACACGCACATACACACACGCACACGCACACACGCACACACACACACCCTAGATGGTATCAAGTGTTGTGGAGAAAAATGGGGCAGGAAAAGAAGATGGGGAGTGGAGAGTGCTGGGTTGGGTAGGTAGGAAGGGGAGATGCTGCTGTCTTACGTAAGATAGTCAAGGAAGGCCTTACGGATTGGATTATGTTTAAGTGGTGACCTGAAGTAATAGGGGAGCGAGCCACATGGATATCTTAGGGGAAGAGTGTTCAAGGCTGAAGAACAGCAGGTATTTGAGCGCTCTGGAATACCTTTGCCTTTTCAAGGAAGAGCAAATCAGCCAATATGACTGGAGCAAAGTGAGTAATGGGACAAGTGGAAGGAGAGGCCAGAGGATGGGGGATGACCGGGGCGGGGAAGCCGTAGATCACGAAGCGACTTGTGGACTATTGTAAGAATTTTGACTTGGACTCGGTCTTTAAACGGGTGCAAAGCAGAAATTCTTCAGAAGACTGGGATGCCCTTGATCAATTGACATTCTGCTTTGACCCACCATTTTCTCTCTAATTCCTCACTTGGACTGCCCCCCACCCCGTTGGTTTGCGGCTCCACCAAGTGTTCTTTGTAAGTGCTCTTGACCTATTAGTGAATGTTCTTAAAGGAGAGAAAAGAAACAAAGGCCCAGTAGCTTCGTGTTCTGTATAAGGTTAAAATAAACTTGGGAGATGCTTCCCGGCATCCAAAAACCAATTAAGCAGGTTACTTGGAAGTATTTCTAAAAACAGCAGCACAGTGGAAACAGACTGACAGGTGAGCAGATGGGAGGACCATCGACTCAAATTTATTTCACAGCTTACAACTCAAATGAGCGTTCCAAAGTCAGAACAGCTGGCCTTTTATTCGGTAAGCCACTGTCCTTTGCTTTGCTCGTCTCTCAAGAGTAGGAATGGATTTTGCTCCAGTGGAAGTTTGTCCATCGGTTTTTGACTTTGCAGGGGAAAATCCTTTGTAGAAAACAAGCTCTTGATGTAAATCAGATTTCTCTGTAACGTCTGCTTCTTTCATGGGTTATGAAGTTTCTGGATTCTGGAAATCGATGGCGTTGGCCTCTTAGCTTTCATTTTCATAACCGTATTCATTACCTCTGTGCCTACTGTTATCTGATTCTGAGTAAATGGAATTTAACCAAGTAATCAAAAAGCAAAAGTCTTCAGGTTTGCAAGAAGAAACATTTTTTTAAATGGTATAGTGCATCTGAAAATCACAGCTGCCTTGAATTTCTGATTGTAAGTTATTCTGGAATCTTTCTGAAGTTTGAGACTGTCCTGTGCAAACTTTGCTTAAGTTTCAAGCAACAGGGAAGTCACGAAATTTGGAAAGGGTTATCTTTTGTCAATCATGGTCCTTTGTGGGGTACTGTGCTGACAGAGGATGGAGGAGAGACCGTATTCTATGGCTGAAAGGAGGGCTTGATACTACCCAGTGGGGATTTTGTTCCAATAATTGCATCAAATTGGACCTTCTGCCATGTTGCAGGTATAGCATTAATATTACTCATTAAGTCATATGCCTGTATGCTTCCCTCCCAACGGCAGAGGCACTGGCAGAATATATTTTCTTCCGAAGTGTTTGTTTTCATTGTTGCCCTTTAAAAATAATGAGTTCATTCTATTCCCTTGCAAGGAAAGTTACTCTAGACTGCTTTGAAATTGTATATCTTTTGTTGAGCACCTTTCTGCAGTGGTTCCATAGCTTTGTGTGCTGGGGAACCCAACCCGGCCTCTCTTAAAACTCCCAACCAAGCTGCCTCAGACTTGATTCATATAATCGTCCAGCCGATTTGACCTTTATATTGTTACCCTTGGCCAGGTAGAAGTCATGCAAGTTTCAGATGACCCTATCATGTGACCAGAGATCAAAGGTCAGCAGCTCCTAAATGTTCAGCTGTCAAGGTAGCCCATTCATCACTCTCATTATGTAACTGACAAGCTGACAAATGAACCTGGGGATAAAATTGTTCTCAACTCTTTACCTCCTGGATTTACACCCCCGTGTTGGGCCAAGCAGTCTCCGATGTTAAGTGGTTCCTCGGGCCTGCTGGAGTCCCTGAAGTAGGGGGAGGGACTCCAGGAGTACTGTTCCCTGTGCCAGACCTTGTGAAGTCACCAGTTACCTACTTAGGGAGCCACGTTGCAGGTCTACAAGAACTGACCCTGAGCCTGGTGTCCTCTGAAAGGGAGGTGAGTTTAATGTGAGTCCTCTGTGGACCCAAAGACGCCCACGTGTCCCCCCCACCCACCCACATACCACCTTCAGCATCTTTGTGGTCCTTTGTGGTAGGTTGAGATGGTGCATGTTTTCGCAAACTGGCTCAGTCTGAAGAGCCTCGTGTGAAAATTCACATGGACAGGACCCTCCTCCAGGGAGTCTAGCTTGGGGCTAGGTGCCTTTGGAAAACTGTTTATAACCAGGACCCAAACTGATTCTCTTGAGGTCTGTATTTTGGAACAGTACAAAGAGCTTGAGATTAGGAATCAGACAATTTTGCCAAATCCTGACTCTATCCTTTCTTTAGCTGTGAATTGGACAAGCTATTTAATCTTCTGGACCTCCATTTTCCATTTGAGGACATACGTTTAATTAGAAGACTTATACAGTGCCTGACACTTAGTAGATATGATGGGCTATTTTTAATGTTTCTATCAGCATTATTACTATTCCTTTGGTCTGAGAGGAGATGTCATCAGGGAGGCATTGGCACGAGAGAATTGCTTTATAGTATCTCCCATAGCAACAGAAACCTCTGAAAAACTTATAAGGGCAGAACGGTAAGGAGATGTGAGGAGTACACAGTATAATTACGTAGGTTGGGAAGAAACCCTGAAGAAGGCAGCAGATAGTACAGTAGAAGGGAGAAGGCCATGGCATCCCCCTGGACCCCGAAGGAAAGAACAGAGATGCCTATGGGCCATTCTGTTACCAAAAAGTGTTCCTGATTTTTAGACCAGTAAGAGGTCTTGTGACCTTGTCTCTTCATCTCTTGACCCCTTGGAGGTACTATCTGAGCACCTTACCCCTCACCCCAGGGGCCTCTCTTCTCTGGTGGAGTCTTTGCCACAGGTCAGAGGAGCTATTAGCAGTGACCTGGAGTGGGACAAAGCCTTGCTTCCATATGCTAGGAGGACAGGGAACCCTGGTCAAAGGAAATTCCTTCTTGGATCCCAAGTAGGAACTCTAAATGTTCATTTTCCTCAAACAAAACCAGACACCCTGCTATTCATGGCCACTGGGCTATATAATATATTAATATTATATTTCAGAGAAATTATAGGTAATACTGGTGTTGAGGAGAAGAATTAGGAGCGATGAGAACCATTATTTACATGGAAAATGGTGAGTTCCAAACAAATGTGGAGAGCACAGTTATTTGCAGCAGCTGGGCTTGGCCTGGGCTGTTCTCTGTGCTACTCCCTTCTCCTCCCAATGAGGGAACAGTATAGGTTCACAGTAGGTACTCCACAAGCATGCTGATTGACTGACTGAGATCTAGACAGCAGGGTTTATCCAGACTGAACAGCACAATGATTTCTTGCAAAATGGCTGGTTATCCAGATGGCTGAATGGCATTATCCTGGTATTCAAAAGCATTTGGGGGATATTTGTCTTTTAGAGCAGCTAAGCAAGCTCTTCTATCAGGCTTCTCCCTTCTTCCCTGCAATGTGAAGCCAAAAGTAGATTTTTAAATAACCAGAAGTTAAGTCGAGTCAAGCTTCTCGAGTGGTCATGGCTGAAAAAATAGTACCTGCTAAAAAGGTATATTGACCCACCCCATCCCCCCCAAAAAGAGCTGACCCATGGGCCAAAGTGTGGCTTTTCCTCACTCTGATGTGTGTTGACTTTACTGATCTGAGAACATTAACATGTGAGTCAGAGGCAAGAGGTTAAAAGCCTTTGAAAGAGAAAGTGAGAGTGTCCTTTGTTGGACCTCACTCAGGAGTTGGTTTTGCTTAGTGGTTCTGCAGTAGGTAAACTGAGTTATACAAATCAAACAAGCTGATTTCATACAACCACCTTAGTCAAAGTAGACCATCGTGATTCGTATGACAGGGCAGCTCTTTCTTTGTCAAGTTGTCCACAGAGCCATGATGGCCGTAACACAAAGTCCAAGAAGACAAATGATAAATTCATTCCCTCACTCTTCTCTTTTCAAAGCATTTAAAGTCTCAAGGGTAGATGATTATAAACAGGTCTGCATGCTCGCCTCACCTCTAAGACAGATTATTTGGAACAAAGTCTGGTGAGACCATGAAAAACAGTACAATGGAGTAGCCTCTTACTCCAAGTGAGATTTGAAATGTGGTGTTTAATGTAGACATCATGGAGAGTCAGAATTATTCATGGAATCCCTTAAATGGTACATAAAGTACTATTAGGGAGTTAGATCCCGTGTTATATGAAAAAATACTTCTTTTTTTATATATATAAATTTACTTATTTTTGACTGCATTGTGTCTTCATTGCTGCGTGCGGGTTTTCTCTAGTTGTGGCGAACGGGGGCTACTCTTCGTTGCGGTGCATGGGCTTCTTGTTGCGGAGCACAGGCTCTAGGCCCATGGGCTTCAGTAGTTGCAGCACATGGGCTCAGTAGTGGTGGCGCACGGGCTTAGTTGCTCCGTGGCACGTGGGATTTTCCTGGACCAGGGCTCGAACTCGTGTCCCCTGCATTGGCAGGCAGATTCTTAACCACTGTGCCACCAGGGAAGCCCCAATACTTCTCTTTTAAATATTGGAATAACTCTGTGTGACAAGATGCTACGATTTTACTGGGCCCAGAGAAGCTAAGAACGGAGAACATGCAGGTCCCACATTGGTCTAGAGCTCCCTCCACAGCATAGAAGCCCATTGAGATTGCTGCCCCTTTACATCATTATTTCCCACTTTCTTCATGCTGGTCCTGGCAGTTGCGTCTTGCAGGTTAAACGTAGATTTGATGTGATATCACATCAGGGTTTTCTACTTGAGTGAAGCCTCTTAAGCCTTGGTGCTGGTTTACACCGTTTGAGGGAATGTATTGTGATGTGGCTGATACCCTAAAACAGCCTTCTGTTTGACATGAACCAGGATGGCAGTCAACTCCTCACTGTAAGTGAAAATTCCAGAAAAAAACTCTGACTTGGAGAAGACTGGATATTTTCTGATGAAGTTGTGAGTCTAAATTGCTCTAGTCTTTTGGGACTTTCCTGGCGGTCCAGTGGTTAAGACTTCGCCTTCCAATGCAGGGAGTGTGGGTTCGATCCCTGGTCAGGGAACTAAGATCCCACATGCCTCGTGGCCAAAAAGCCAAAACATAAAAAACAGAAGCAATATTGTAACAAATTCAATAAAGACTTTTAAAATGGTCCACATCAAAAAAAAAATCTTAAAAAGAAAGTGTGATGTCTTTCACACTTATTTTTTTTAATGCATTCTTTTTAAGGGCTGTGTGATATTTCATTATCTGGTTGCACATAGTTTATTCTTTTTTTTTCACACTTATTTTTAAGCATTACACGCCCCCGGCCAATGTTGCCTAATCTGCTGTGTTTTAAAAATAGAACTTGTGTCACATAGGAAAGGGCTACATTTGTGCAGTAGTCTACATATTTTAAAAGGCTTTTATATTTTTATATACATTATTTAATTTTTATCTTCACAAAGTCCAGTGAACCAGGGAAACATGAACTTCGTGTAACAGTTGAGGAAAGTAAGAGGTTGGGAGATTTTTCTCAGGGTCACTCCAGGAATACAGTTGACCCTTGAGTAAATTTGAACTAAGAAGGTCCCCTTATACATGGGTTTTTTTTCAATAAATATAGTCAGCCCTCTGTATCTGTGGATGCAGAACCCAAGGACACGGCGGGCCAACTGGAAGGGATTTGAGCATCCACGGATTTTGGTATGCAAACTGGGGGTCCTGGCACGAGTCCCCTGAAAATACTGGGGGATGACTGTATAATTAGAAGTAGTTTATGCTCTTAAAAGATGAAGATGTATCTTTTACTTCTATAGATGATAGATGCTTACGCTATGAGAACCTCAGAGTCATTAGAATGAAGAGAAAGTTTTGTCAGTCATTTGCTGTAATTATTGTCACAGGAACATGAAAAAAAAAGCATTTTGCTCCTTTCTTTCCCCGGAAATGGTTTGGAATCTCCTGAACATCTACGTTTGGCAAGAATAGCTAAGTAATCAGGGGATAGCACGCATTTTGGTCCAAATGGGAATCCATGAGAAAGATGGAATGTGGTGGAAAGGACAGCCAGCCAGATGTCCAGGGTCTGCGCAGCCCTGCTCTCCCACCTGCCATTGGATTAACCTGGGGAAAGGCAGCCCTCACGTCAAATGTGGTTCAGATACCTACCTCCCCATCTCTCTCAGGTTATTGTGAAAATTGAATAAATCAGTGCTGCATATTAAGGCTCTTCGGGGCGCTTAACAATGAACAGAATGTGCTTATTTTAATGAGGAGCTACTCTCTTCTTTCCCATTAAAGAATTCTCTCTTAGGAGTTCATTTGTTTTGTCTCCTCAATGACCTGTGCTTGGTAATATTTCTCCATCAAGTTCTAGTTTTTTGTACTTTTTTTTTTTAATTTATTTATTTTTATTTTTGGCTGTGTTGGGTCTTCGTTTCTGCGCGAGGGCTTTCTCTAGTTGCGGCGAGCGGGGGCCACTCTTCATCGCGGTGCGCGGGCCTCTCACTGTCGCGGCCTCTCCCGTTGCGGAGCACAGGCTCCAGACGCGCAGGCTCAGTAGTTGTGGCTCACGGGCCTAGTTGCTCCGCGGCATGTGGGATCCTCCCAGACCAGGGCTCGAACCTGTGTCCCCTGCATTAGCAGGCAGATTCTCAACCACTGCGCCACCAGGGAAGCACTACTTTTTTTTTTTTTTTTTTTTTTTTTTTAACGCTTGTTTATCCCAATGAATCTTTTAGCAGGAATCATTTCTCCCCAAATCTTTATCATTTCATCAAGAGTAATGGAAATGTTACCTGTCCTTCTTTATTTGTTGCAAAATTTAGGGACGAGGAGGAAGACCGTACATGTTTTCTTAAAATCGATGGCCAGCACATTACTGTAAAACCTATTGATTAAAAACACAGAGTATAATGTTAGTCATTTAGTCTGTGAAGTGATGCAATAAGGGAAGAAATTTATTCTCTGGCTCTTGCATTAACCTTTTATTGACTACTTGCATACCCATAATTAACACACACTTTAGCTAAAGTGGTTAATTTCAGCATGGCGACCAGTGTTCACTAATGTAGCTGCGGTCCTCATCCTCCAAATGTAAGTGTAGCCCTGGGGGAATCAGCAGGCGGTGGGGCCCTGCGTGAGTTACACCTGGGAGAGGAGAGGAGGGGAACCTCTGGACAGTCGGCTGACAGGCCAGCCGACGTGACACCTTTCAACTGCTTCCTGTTACGTCACTAGGTCATTCAGGGAGAACCACTCCCAAGTAGCAAGAGTTTTGAGGGTAGCTACAGAGTCCTTTGAATTGAAATAATGTGAATTTGGGAGGGAGAGAGATGAAGCATATATTATTTTCCATAGCTCCCCTTGCAATGCCGCATAAAAGGAACAGGGTTTTCTGAGTAGATCTGAGTTTATTTGTTAACCCTTTAGGATGGAAGTAGAGAGCACAAGGTTGAAAGGGGAAACTGTAGCTTCCTTACTGTTTAGCTGAGTTTCTTACTGTTTGTCTGGGCTCAGAATGATCTGCTATCCTTGATAAAGAAATTTTTAGGGAAATTTTTTTAACTTTCTTTAGAAAGGTCATCCAGCTCTGGTCATTAAAACTGGCTTATTTTTATTTTATTTTATTTATTTTTTTTTTTTGCGGTACACGGGCCTCTCACCGTTGTGGTCTCTCCCGTTGTGGAGCACAGGTTCTGGACGCGCAGGCTCAGCGGCCATGGCTCACGGGCCCAGCTGCTCCGCGGCATGTGGGATCTTCCCGGACTGGGGCACGAACCCGTGTCCCCTGCATTGGCAGGCAGACCCTCAACCACTGCGCCACCAGGGAAGCCCTGGCTTATTTTTGCACAAAGGCCAGTGTGGATGACACCAGCGCACTCTTGTTTTCTGGGTAGAAATTTGTCCCCAATGGAAATATTATTGGAATCGAAAACAAAAGCCAGGGATTTCATGCTTTCACATGATCTCTGCATTGTATCAGCAGCATCTCAGTTTGGAGAGAGGACCATCAACATGCGCCTGGCAGGCAGGGCCACTGCAGTGGATGTTGTAGAAGGCAGGAGGGCACCGAGGGGTGGGACGCATGGCCGGCATATCAGCCAGGACTCTTTGGGTCGCAAGTGACAGAAAAACCGAACTCAAACAATAACAAGCTCGTGCAACTGAAAAAGTCTAGGCATACCTAGCTTCAGGTGAGACTCAATCCAGCTACTCAAACCGTATCACCCAGGACCCAGCCCCTTGCTGCATGGTAGCAAAATGACTATGCTGGTTCCAGATCACATATCCTAATAGTTCGCAGGCCAGGCGATAAGAAAGCCTTTTCCCTTAGTTCCCAGACCAGTCCTTTGATTTACTCTCTCAGTCTTGCCCTGGAGAGGGTCACGTGCCTCCCCTAACCTCCTCCCTGTGGCTGGGAGAGTAGGATGTGCTGATTAGATCAAACCAGTCAAGGCTCTTCCCTGGCTGTAGAGGTGGAGCAAATCTCACTCAAACCACGTGGCCAAGCATAGGGATGGGACGGATTCCCCACAGGAAACTTAGAATCTTCTTTGTGGGAAACTTGGGAAAAGACACAAGACAGCCAGTGCCCAACACCATCAGGACTCCTAAAACATTTCCTAAGAGAACTCAGGGCCCCTTGATTTGGCGAGAGCTAGAGTATGCGTGCTGAGAAACAATCCAACTTTATTTCCGAGAAATGCCAAGTCAACCTGAAACAACTGCCACTCAGACAGTCCAACGACAGCACCTGTTATGAATTCTGGGTCTTCAGGAGCAACTGCTAAGTCTTTCTGAATCTGAGCATTTTAGCCTATCACTGGAGAGTTGTAGCAGCTTGAATACATAAGCCTCAGCGTCCTGGAACGTCACATTGTGATGGGATTCAGCCCCAGGCTCAATCTGCTTCAAGCCAGAAAGAGCTGCTTCTGGTTCTCCAGAGCTGCCCCCAGTCCAGAGGCCACCCAGTCAGTTAGCTGAAGGGAGGGGACAGTCACAGGTACAATAGGCAGCCCTCTTGTTGGCATCTCCCATTGTCACTGGCACTCGTAGTAGAAGTAACGATAGCAACAATAGTATTTAATAATTACTGAGGGCTCCCTATGTGCCAGGCACTGTGCTAAGTACTTCTCATGTGTTAATCCATTTAACCTCCACAACAAGCCCATAAGTAATGTACTGTCATCATCATCACCGTCGTCAGTACTCCCACGTGACAAGTAAGAAACTGAGGCTTGGTGAGGTTAAGAAGCTTGCCCAAGATGTCATGCCCCAGGGAAGCAGCAGCTCCTCGTGTCCGGAGAACGTCTTTACCACTGTGCTTCCCCATCTTAGGAAATTAAGATGGAAGAGAGGCAGAATGAGGGAATTGAGCAGGAGAAATTGAAACCTAAAGGGAGATACGCCTTCAAGTCATTCTCAAGCCTTTTCTTTTTCAGTCCCCCCATCCGGCATGATGTTGAATTGGACAATGTGCTTTGAGTTGGGGGCGACTGTGCTTCCTTGCAGGTGAAGGCATTACCTCAACAGCAAGCCCTATGTGGGGCGCAGTCGTGACCATTGAGAAACTGGCGAGGAGCGCTGGGCATTAAAGGAAGAGTTTTAAAGTGATCTTGAAAGACCTGAATTAAGGCCCTGAAGAGACCAAACAAGGGGTTCTAGCTCTAGCCCAGAGGGAAGCAGTGGGTACGCACAGCTCCTAGCCTCTCAGGGCCGGCATGAGAAGGAGGTAGTACCCACACCGGCCAGTCCTTCCATGGGAAGAACAGTAGAAAATCAGAGCAGCTTCACCCAAAAGAAAACTGGGTGGGCTTGGGAAGCTTGTACAATACAAGTGTAAGCGAACTTCTGCAGCAGGTGTTACCATTTTTAATACTTTCTCAAAATAAGGGGGCAAAACGCACTGCCAGGTGAAAAAGCATCTCTGTTGACTTTTGACAAACCTTATGCTATTCAAGGTGGATCAGCACTTATCACAGCCCTTTAATCTGCCAACCAGGGTAGTGTGTGCACAGATCGTTTACCCGCCGTGAGATGGAAAGGCTCAATTTGGAATAACTCTCCCTACCTGGTAAATTGAGCCTTACCCTCTGATTCTGAGGCAGAGAGAAAGAACAATTTAAAAAGCTTTGCAGAGTTCCTTTGTAATTAGTCGCAGCTTCCCTTGAATATTAATTTCCCCCAGCCCTTTCATGTGATTTAGAGACTGTCTCTAGAACTGCAGAGATGCACCCACTGCAGTGAGGGGCAACATCTTAAACACCTATTATTATTAAGTACTCTTCAGAACGCGCCTCTGTTCTTCAGTTCTGTGTGGGCTTATCAGTGCAAACAGTTTAATATTTATGCTAAGAGGATTGTCAAAAGCAGCTTCTGTTGCTTTAATTCTTGTTTTAAATAAATAATGAGAACATTTAAACACATTACTCTTCTTGGGGCCCTGAGGTCAGCTAATCTTATTATTTATGAAGTGATGTGCTACATAATAGTACTTAGTGCATGTTAACAGACGCTATTATCAGGGCCCGATGCGGAGAGCTGAAGATATATTGGAATGTTATGTGTAATGTACGACGGATTGAGTGCACAGGATGCCAGGATAGCAATTAACCACCCGAGAAAATAGGTGTAAAGTTGAAGTATGTTTTCCCATGGGGATCCCCTCACCATTAATAATTCCCCAGAGGAGAAGATGTCCTTTAGTTAGGAGCCTGCTCGACCATCAGGCTTGGAAATAGGTCCAGGATGGTCCATTCTTTGATCTCTTCATCATAGTTAGTCCTACACGGAAGACAGAGGATGGGTAGGACCCCTTTTTAATTGATTTAGAGAACAATGCCAAGAAGGTCAGGTGGGGTGGGGAAGGACCACGCAGCTCTCCCAGATGTACTCAGAGTATTTCTTTTCGGTGCATACACTGTCACCGCCACGTGCTCCAAGAGAGGAGAGAAACTGTTCGTTTCTTATTGCAATTTGTGTTTTCTTCTGTCTGATCATTACTTTTCAGATACATAAAGCCAAAGCCACTGAGTTTTCCCAGACCAATTTCCAGTAAGCTGTGGTCTTTCGGCAAGGTAGATGCCTGCCAGGGTGCGATGATGTCGCCCCAACTTTTTTCCTACGAGGCTATAATTTAGTTGCGTATGATAATTAATTTCTCTACTATTGATGAATAATCCATTTAATAAAAACCGTGATTTAAGTGTTTTCCTTAGGGAGTCACTCTTGCTAGCCTCTTAATTTAATTTTGTGGAAGTTTTCTCCACCTATTCATCAGTGGAAATGATTATTAACCTCTATTTGCATATATCCTTATAAATCGGTCTCTCCTTGGAGTGCCTTTTTCTGAGCACAGCAGGCTGGGACACTTGTAAATCTCTGGGATCTCCAAAGTCAATCCCGGTCTGTAATATTGTTTAATCTATTCTTGGACGTTTTAATGCAGTAAATTCAATTTAATCTTTCCCAGTAATCTAGTAATACATGGAAATCCCGCAAACAGTTAAATCTGATAATGGCTTAATCACACACTTTAAATAACAGTCGAGATAATGAAAAAATAATTCACCATTTTAAAGGCAGAGTAACTGAATTTCCCCGATGATTGGCTTCTACAAAGCCATTAGAGGTAATACAGATCTGGGCAGTGGAAAAAATAAAGACGTTCCAGCACCATAAAGAACAATTCTTCCTTCTTATAAACACACCTGCTTTCTGCCGCCCAAACTCACCCTTGTGTACCATCACCACCGTCATAGCGGATCGTCACTGGGGCATTTGGCAAGGTCGCCCGAAGTTGCCCATGAGTTTGGGTCTTCCAGGCATTTCCTCCCAGGGGTAAACTGCCTGTTCTTCCTCTTGCAGGTGCCAGTCCCGAATTGCCCGAACTCTACCTGCGGATCAGAAGCCAGAGTGCCGGCCATATTGGGAAAAGGATGATCCTTCGATGCCTCTGCCGTTTGATCTCACAGATATCATTTCCGAACTCAGGGGTCTGCTTCTGGAAGCCAGACCCTAGAGAAAGAGCACAAGTCTTAGGTGGAGGAGCAAAGGCTGTCTTTGACTTCTCTCCTCCAACCTTGTCATGGGCTTAGGCAAGGGGATTATGGGTAGACTGGGCCTTGGGATTGTAGACCCTGGGTCCCAGTTGGAAACAGCTAGGGAATGGAGCCCATGAATATGAAAATGTTTAAAAGTGACACAGGGTTATAGTGATTTGGTATTAAACAAGAACCTCCAACCCCCAAGGCTGTTCTCCACTTGGATTTTTAATGTGAGCCATTCCACTCCCAAGGCCTGAGAAGCGACCAAGGTGAGCCTGGCCTGTGGCAAAACCTAACCTACTTTCCTCCTTCCCAAACCTTTGCAGAGACTCTGCAGGGGATGGCTCTCAGGTCGTCTAGGGGAAGACCGAATTTAGAGACATTTAGCCCATTTTCTCACCACACCCTGTAGAGGCTACGCTGTTCAGTATGGTAGCCACTAGGTAGATGGGGCTCCTTAAATTTAAATTCCATTTTAATCGTAATTAAAAATTCAGTTCCTCAGTTGCACGAGCCACATTTCAAGTGCTTAGTAGCTATGTGTGGCTAGTGACTGCTGTGTTGGACACAGAACCTTTTCATCATTGTAGAAAGCCCTCCCAGACAGCACTTCTATCAAAAGTTTGAGAGCAGGAGATTCTGTTTTCCCGTTCTCTGTAGCTGCTCTCCCCACAGGCGAAATAAGTTAAAAGAGAAATGCCTCGTTGAAGAGTAGCCTCTTTCCCTTCTCTAGGACAGCCTGGGTTATGAGCCCTGTACTCTGCACATAAGAATGGAGCAGTGTTGAAGATTAAAATAAAGTTGACATCCTGTCTTTAGGAAGTTTCCCTGATCTAATGGAAGAGACACAGTCCTATTTACATTCTTCCTGATTTTAGCCAGCATACTACATGTTGTTTCATAATTCCCCCATTCGCACATAACGATGGGTAGCATTGAGGCTTGAAGAACCCTAGTGCCCATCCTGATGATGTCAGGGCACCAGAGAGACGATGAAGAGGTTAAAACTTGGGCTTTGGTTTTCGAGTGCCTGGATCTAAATGCCCAGTAGCTTGTGACTTTTGGTGTGTTACTGTGCCTTGGTTTTCTCATCTGTATAATGGGGATACTATAGGCACCAACTCATAAGGCGAAGATGAAATAACTTAGCTGCAGACTTAGAACAATATCTGACACATAGTTAAATACCCAGTAAATATTAGTATTATTATATGTCAGTAAGTGACCTGCTGTAGGCATTTTCCCCTCCCTTCCTCAATCTTGGTGCCAGTTGTGTCTTGTGGTGCCCTGAACCCACCTCTCCCTTTTGGGCCTGGCTCCCGACCTTTGGTGACCCTGGAAATCATGAGAATAGTTAGCCCCTCTCCCCAGCCTGTCACCTTCTTTGTAGTTGTTTGCAGTAGTTGGAAAGCTGAGGAGCTTTTTTGCCCCTTGAGAGGTGCGCTGAAAACCAGGCTCTCTCCCGCCAGCAGAATCTCGCTGGTTCAAGGTATGGGCTCATTCACATGGAGTCAACCCCAGGGAGTTCACGTCACACAAAGCAGGCGGGGTTTCCTCATCTTGAGACTCTTCGTAGACACTGGATGAATTCCCTGATGTCTTTAAGCCTCAGTCTCCCCGTCAGTGAACGATGAAGCGCTGCCTCTCAGGGTTGTGGGAGAGATGAAATGAAATCACGTAGGTAAGGAGTGCAGGGCACGCAGAAGTCACCGGCTGGGCAGCCTTGGGACCATCTAGCCTAGTGTTCTATTTCACCCCCTCAGTGTCTCTTCCTTGTCATAGTTCACTAGGTGCCAATATTCAAAAATTGGGAGATTTCATGTAAAATAAAAATGTGTGCATCCTCTTCAGAATTCAGAACATCTGGCAGCCCTAGGCCTCCATCCTGTCATGGCAAAGAGCTAGGTAGCGTCCTCTCAGGCAGGGCGTGAACCCTCTGTGGCCCCCGTTGCTCCCAATTACCATTTATTGTGAACCTGACTGGCGTTACGCCTTCGTGTTGGCACCCTCCAGACCTGCTTGCTTGCATCCCTAGAGTAGAAATGAATAATAATGTTGAGTGCTTACCCCCATATATGTGTATTACTATCGAGCTATATTTGTGGACTGCTTGTACCAATAGGTCATGTACATCATAAAACATGCATAAACAATAAAAATACTGAAAGGATGAGATAAGAAACCAAGAGAGGTCCTGCTATTTTCTCCTTGCACACCAGCAGGTGGGCCTGCTTCCTTGGCCTGGGGGGCGCCCAGGTGGAGAGAGTCCTCGGAGTCCTGCAGGTGGGGGAAGAGCCAGGGGTTGGAGAAGCCACTTCCAGGAGTGAATCCGAAAGGTGAGATCACGTTTGCTCAGAAGAACTGGTGGCTTTCACTAAGCATGAGCTCATTGTGTTTAAGGGTTACATACACTCTCTGAGGAAGTTTCAGGTGGGTAGAAGGAGGAAGGGCAAGAGATGATTTACAAAAAGGGGGGCTTCCCTGGTGGCGCAGTGGTTGAGAGTCCGCCTGCCGATGCAGGGGACACGGGTTCATGCCCCGGTCCGGGAAGATCCCACACGCCGCGGAGCGGCTGGGCCCGTGAGCCATGGCCGCTGAGCCTGGGCGTCCAGAGCCTGTGCTCCGCAACAGGAGAGGCCACAACAGTGAGAGGCCCATGTACCGCAAAAACAAACAAAAAAAAGGGGCTGCTGGGGTTGCTGACAGCCCAGTTCCTGCTCCTCCCCTGTGAACTAGTAAAGGACTTTCCCTGGGACACGGGCCATGTGTATGGTGGAGGAGAGGGAAGCTTTGCCCCTGGGACCACCTTGAGTCAGCGGTCCCCACTGCTTCCTGTAAGGCTTCCGCATCCCTCAGTCCCAGCTATCTTCAGAAAAGTAATCTGAGGAGGTAGATCCCTTTGCACTAAGATGCTACTGACTTCCCCTCCCACAAACCCTTCTTTTTTTTTTTTTTGCGGTACGCGGAGTGTACCTGGGGACTGAGGAAGGGTGGCTTGGATTAGGAGGTCAGGGAATGAGGGTAACGGGGGAAGAGCTTCCCAGGAAAGGCAACAGTGGGGGACGACGGCCCGAGGCTGGAAGGTGCTTAGAGCGGGATGTTCAAGGAAGAAAAAGGACCACTATGGCTAAAGTAGAGAAACAGGGGAGAGTGAGGGAGATGCAGCTGGAGAGGAGGAGGACCTGCCTTTGGATTTGATGTCAAGCACCCCAAGAAACACGAGGGCTCTATGGGGGAGGGGTGGGAATAACTTGATGTGAGATTCTTTTGCTTTTAGATGATCGCTCTGGCTGCTGTCTGGATTCCAAAGGGTCTCAGTCCAAAGGCACTGCTTTCTAACTGGGAGTTTCCCGCATCCTCGGGCCAGATCTTGAGATGGGGAAGATGTCCCGCCAGACCCTCTGAGTGCATGAGGTGGTACCCCCTCCTCCTTTTGCTTCCCCACAGCTCTGCACCCACCCCACCTGCTTTCACAGGCAGCCTCGGCCCAGGGGAGTTCACTAGACAGAAGAGAGGGCGGGGTCATGGCATCGCTCGGGACACAATTTTAGTAATAAGCTTCCAAATCCGTCACTAAACCAATCGAGGGATGCTAGAAATGATATTCCATTGACCCTATTGAACGGACACTCCACATTCAGTAGGTTTTTGTGTGTGTGTTTCGAGGGAAGGTATTTTCGAATGCAACTTTTTTTTTTTTCCCCTGCTCTAGTTAAGGCTGATTTTACCACTGGGCAAATTGCATACATTTGGATCGATGCCACGCTAAATACTGTTTATTTTGGACATCTGTCAGAGGCAAGCCCATGGAAGACGGGGATTCTTATTTGAAAAGGCAATTCTCATCCAAACAGATTGAGGAGGATAGGAGCAGCGCAGATTAAAATGCACTGAAGTGGTAACGCTGTTTATCCAGTTTGCCTTTGTTACTTTGTGATTAAATGGTATTTTTAATTAAGTTTCATTGGGAGCCATAGGTATCTCGGTGGTGAAATCAATTTGACAACCATAAAGGGGGAGGGAAGGCCCAAGAGTGTTGTAGTGATTGCGGCTGCAGGGAGAGCCCGGCAGCTTTGAGAGGCTGGGCCAGGGAAGGGGAGAGGCCAGAGAGGCGGCCAGGGATGATTTCCGGCATGATGGCCAGGGTGTCCATGGCTGCTGCTGCTTTTGGGGAGCCGATTCCAGGGATTGTCAGGAAAAGGGATACACCTGGCTCTCTCGCTTACCCAAGCGACCCCAGTAGATTCCCAGTCTGCCGGGGAACTCCAGGAAAGGTCCAAAGGGTCTGTTTCTCATTTCTCCCTTATTAACAAGGAGAAAGGGTGAGCGCCCCCAGACCCTGTGCTGCAGCTTGGAAGGACCAGACCTCACCCCAGCCTGGCTCCTGAACAGGGCTGCCCCACCATCCTTCATCCCATCAGCCCCTGTTCTCACGGGACAGCGCCCCTTCCTTTCTCCCAGTACCCTGTCAAGGCAACACAATCGATCGATTGATCTTCCAGGTATCAGGCCCAAATCCTCCTCCCACGATTGAAAACTAGTCCCCGCGGCACCCCTGCTCTACCTTTCCCATCACCGTTGATCAGGTTTTCAGAATCTTCTGATTCCTGGGTGGCAGGAGAAGCTTTTGGTCGCAGAGTCCTGGTTCTGTATGTGATCCTAAGGCCAGCCTCCCTTTCAAGCCTTTGTTTTCTTGTCTGCAAAACGGGGATAATAGTGTGTCTACCACCTAAGGTCGTCGTGAAGGTTAAATAGTTGATGTGTGCGTAAAATGCCTCCAGCTGTGCCTGGCATATACCGGTCTTCAGTGACATACCAGCTCTAATGATTATTATCCCAGTTTCCTGTGATAACAGTTGTAGCTTCATTACCCGGGCAAATCACTTGACCTCTCTGTGATTCAGTCTTTGTTTCTGTAACGCCTAGCTCGTTGGACTGTTCTCTCACCGCGATGATTCACATTGTGTCTCCTACTTAGTACCAGAACAATATGTTACCATCCCATTCTATCCCATTTGCTTCTCACAGCTTCCATTTGTCTCTCGGCAGATGGCGTGGACCTTTTTATAAATGAGATACTCTGAAAAATGATTCCTTCATACTCCCCATTACTACAACAGGATTAGGTCACCGTTTGCAATTTTAGATTTGCTTTAAAAATTCTTGCCGTCACCTTTTAATGGATGATCTGTGTTCAACAATTGTTTATTGACTCTGAATGTCTAAGTACCAGGGTCAGTCTATTTGCAGGGGAGGGAAGCATTAATTAACTCCCAGCATCCGATTCAGTGATTCTTTTCCAATGATGCAGTTTGTGACTTTGCTTGCATTTTCTTTTCATCAGTCCTGAAAGAATCGAGGTAAAGTAGTTCCCCTGCACATGTGTGTCAAGCTAAATGGATAACAGCAGATACAGATCTGTTTGCCTGTCTGCACTTGCCTTTAGACAAAATTCATCAATTTTACAAAAGCTACTGACTAAACATGGCACCAGTACAAATAAGCGCTTCTAGCGTGAGGGTTTTCCCATTGTTTTTAATCTGGTAAAGTGCTGAGGCTTCCTGCTGAGAGATGGGAAGTGCAGGCTTAGGACAGCACTGTGCCCCACAGATGGGGACCGAAAGGTCAAGGCCATTCTACCGGAAGTTTAGGAAAAGCCCAGTGGTTCCGGACCCTGTGTGCTCAGAGTAATCCCAACCCACTAGGTTAGTGACTGCCACAGGAAGCTGCTCCCCACTCATATTAAAGATTAAACAGAGACCACAGATGAGCTAGCCTTTAGTGATGCCACTTTCAAAGGTACCCTTGCTTGCCCTTCCCAGCGTCCGAGACACGAGAGAGAGGGTCTGCAAGCTGCATGAAACTGACAGGAAATACGGGCGCTGTGAAGCCAGCACCTCTCCGGACGGGGACAACATTTGGAAGGACTTTGTAAACACCAAAGCCCTAGGCAAATCCAAGGAAGGAGGGTTATTATTATTTATTTTGTGAAACCAGTTTCATTTGGGTGCGTAATGGAAGAGTTTGCGTCCGTTTATCACTTCTGGTCAGGCAAGGCCAGTCTGACACTTAGTGACCTACGGCTCCCTTTTGGGCCAGAGTGTTGCTGCTCTTCCACAAGAATAGTCTCAAAGAGTATTGTTAAGGCCTCTTCTAAAATTTTTTCAGACACCACGCACCCCGCGAAAACACCTTTCCTGAGTCAAGGAGTGTTCAGCCCTTGCTCAAGTAACCTTGGGGCCTCGGGACGCACGGATGCAGGGAGCAGACTTTCATTTTTTCCTTGCAAATCTGCCTTCCCTAACTGAAAGCGCTTTTTATCCTTTCAAACAGTGTATTCAGTTTTTCACTTTGGAGCAAGCGCAGTTAACCTACCAACCCCGGAGCCCTGAAAGGGCTGAGTCAATTTCTCAGGGCAACTCAAACTCCTGATCGTAACTCATCCAACACAGAAAACAGTACCTCTGGTCACCCTCCCGCCCCTGCCCCCAGCTCTTCAGACAGAGATTTCCAGTTGATTACGCCTTGATTAGAGTCAGGAAAGAAGCAAGCCAGGTATATAGGATTCCCATTGTCCTTCCCTCCTCTGCTCCCGACCAGGGTCAGGCTGAGAGGGCTCTCAGTGAACACTGAACAATCAAAGCCCTGTTTACCATGGACGTTTAGTTTTCTTTTCTCGAAATCAAAACAGAGTTTAGTAGGCAGCGTATTTCATACATGCCTCTTGATCAATGGAATGATCTGTCAGAAGCCATTAAAGCCCCCATTAGCTTGAATGCATTCAAAGCTAAGCTATTGGATCATTTAAAGGCCGCGGTGATTGTTTTTAATATACTGTACATTGATTTCTCCCTGTGAGCGGCAACGTAAGTTTGAAACTAACTGTGTATGACTAAGGCTTCATTTACTGTCTCCAGTCCTCCGCAAAAAGCATGGTTTCACTTCGACCAGAAATGTCTGTGTATAGTTTTTAAAGAGATGCAGACCCCGGTAGATTTCCCAAGGTTTAGACTGGGTTGGGTTGGGTTTTTTTCTTTTTTCCTCCCCAAGCTTTCTCCCATTTCTTTGTGCCCACTAAGTGAGCTGTGCGTGCAGAATGGGAGAGGCGTCCCTGCCAACGATCTCGAGTGAAAGGCGGTGTGGGAAATTCTCCTGAAAGCACGAAGCCCCAGTTGAAGCCAAAATCGAAGTGAATTTGACAGCCTTGGGCCAGCAAAAGTCTGTGTCCAGCACAAAGCAACAGAAGTGTGACCGTGTCAGGGCATCCTGGCTGGGGCATCGTATGTTAAGTGGAAGGTGGAAGAGCCCACCTTTGGCTGCCATATCGCCATCTCTTGGTAGGTTGACCCTTCTGTGCCTTAGCCAAAATGGATTCTTCTAACAAACACTCAGTGATTCCTTCCTAAATACCAGACTCTGTGCTAGGAGCACGAGGTTCTGTCCTCAAAGTCCCATTCTTAACCAGAATTTCTGGTCTCAGTCCCCTTGCTTATTTTAATACAGAGCCTGAGAATAAAAGAGTATTTTAGTCAAAGAAGCAATAGTTACCATATTTGCAAAGACATGTAGCCCAAAGAAAAGTTTTTGTACTTTGCGCCCATTTTACAGATGGGGCAATTAAAGCCCGGATGAGAGAAATTAAGTTATTTAAGAATTACAGAAATGGGTTTTGAAGTTTCTGGTATATCTTGAGGTTTGGGAAGAATATGAACATTCTTAAACCCACCTCCCAAATAAACCTAAAGTATGTGGAAGAAGAAAGTGGTTCCACCTTCTTTACAAGTACAAGAATGGCCTGCCCTTCCAGTGGCAGCCCAGAAAGGAGAAATTTTGTGAGTCTAGAAAATAGTTTATGTGCCATTAATTTTTTTTCTCTTGGGCCACAAAGGTCCACAAAATTTTGGTCATATTAACTACCCAAAAAAGCCATTGGAATTTATGGTGCAGGATACTACAATCAGAGGCCAAGTCTTAGCATCCCAAACACTGGCAGGTCAAGCAAAAGTCACAATAGTAAATTCTAGAGCAGGAGTCAGCAAATTATGGCCCACTGCCAAATCTGGCCCACCGCCTGTTTTCATAAATAAAGTTTTACTGGAACACAGCTACACTTGTTTGTTTACATATTATCTATCCATGGCTGCACTCCCAGGGCAGAGCTGAGTATTTGTAGCAGAGACACAAAGGCTAAAATATTTACTATCTGGTCTTATACAGAGAAGATTTGCTGACCCTTAGCCTAGCTCAGAGGACTGCTCTGTCACCTATGATCCTTCACGTTAAGTGATTCACAACACGTCTGGTACTTAGTAATTACTCAACACATACGAAAGATGATGATAAATCTTATGATAGTGTCCCAACCAAAACACTCATGCCAAGACCACTCTCTATACAGCAACGTGGAAAAAAGTATTCAAGGGCAACGCCGTTAAGGGACAAAATAGGGTAGGAGCAAAACCCATGGCTCTTCCTGAATTAAAGGAGCCCGAGTGATGCAGGGAGGGGACGAGGGGAAGCCATCACAAGAGGGTGGAGCCGCTGCCTGCCTTTCAGGGTCAGGCAACTTCTCTCAAAAGAGGGCAGGCTGTCACAAAGCACCGAGCCAATAGCCCTGTGCCATGCGGCTGCTTCCCACTAGCTATCTACCTTACTGCGTTTGTTAGTGTGTATATGCCCATGACTCTCTCTCGCCCTGTCACAGCTCACCCTTCCCCCTCCCCATAACCTCAAGTCCGTTCTCTAAGAGGTCTGCGTCTTTATTCCTGCTTTACCCCTAGGTTCTTCATGACATTTTTTTCTTAAATTCCATATATATGTGTTAGCATACGGTATTTGGCTCGGTGCTTTGTGACAGCCTGGAGGGGTGGGATGGGGAGGGTGGGAGGGAGGGAGACGCAACAGGGAAGACATATGGGAACATATGTTTATGTATGACTGATTCACTTTGTTATAAAGCAGAAACTAACACACCATTGTAAAGCAATTATACCCCAATAAAGATGTTAAAAAAAAAAAAAAAAAAGAGGGCAGGTCTTCAGGGGAGCGAGCTGCATCCCGATCTTCCCTGAACGGACAGGTAGAGAATCTTTCTGAGCACTCCCGAGCATTCCTGCTCCTGTAAAAGTGCTAAGATTATTCTGATGCCTCATTAGGAGAGGTGGTGATCTGGTCTACAATTTTTTTTTTTTTTGAAGGTGGGTAGCGGGAAGCAGGGGGGTGGTCTATGCTTTCTAACTTACAGGGTTGACTAATGTGTCATTATAAAGGGTCAGTAAAACACAACTACTGCTTATTCTGTGGTTGACTTATCACCCAGAAGGCTCTGGCTCTTAGAGTTTCTATGAAGGAATTCACAAACGCTCATTTTTGTTCAGCCGTTGTGATTGTAATGAAGTTGCGAGGTGAGCCTGGCTGTCCATTGATTTCTCCTCCATCCGGGTGCTGTCCCGTTCTTTTCACTTCCTTAAAGCTTTTGCGTTTTGCCCCTGCCGTCCAAACTCTCCAGGAATGCCCTGGGTCTTTACTGTCACGCTGCCTCTCTTGCCACCTAAATCCCTGAGTCACTTGTAAGTCACTCCACTCTCATTTGTGGATCATTTTCATTTGTTCTGTCACCAGAGTGTTTATAAATACCATTTCACCTGTCAAATTCGGTTTCCATATTGAACTATAAGATAGCAGAAGGCAGAGCTCACGAGAGCCAATGTTTGCTTCCATCTTATTATATTCCATAATGCTCAGAATAACACTTCATATCTCCCAGAGCATTTAATATTTATTAGCTATCAATCCAGCTAACTTTTATCTGACACATAATAGGTACTCAATAAACATCTGCTGGCTGGCTGTTTGCTAGAGCAAGAAAATCTGTCCTTATCATCCCCTGCTTTAAAATCCCCCCCAGACCCCCTTCCCCTAAGACTTTCTGGCCACAGCTTACAAGGCTATTTGAAATGTACCCCCAACCTCTCTTTCCAACTTCATCTCCCAAATCTTACTTCTCACCTTGTTCCAGCCACACCTATTTTTGTACCACGTCCTGAATTCTCCCATGGCTCTGGCCCTGTGTCTAGGTGAGCTGGCCTTGAGCATGGTGGGACTTAACTGCAGGCAAGAGGATGAAGCTGAGAAGGGGTGGAGCTGGGGAGAATTTGGTCAGCAAAGTTGGTGTCCCAAAAGGGCATTTGATCAAGCAGGCGCTGCCATGATAGCCAAGCATCTGAGCTGGTGGCTGGGACGTGGCAGCAGGGATTATAGGGGCGCCTCGTTTCTGCCTAGGATTAAAGGGAGCAGAAGAAGCACCCCCAGGGAGGAGCAGACAAGCCCTCCATGTGGGGTCAGGGTCCGGCCCAGCTGCACAGCATTCAGTACAGGGATCCAGGCTCAGGGCAGCTGTGAGAGAGAGATCACAAAAGACAAACTGCCTTGGCCAATGGAGGTTGAGGGAAGACTGGAAGAGTTCAGTGGACACGGACTTGGGGCACTGAACTTGGGTTGGTAAGATTAACTTCAGATCCCATTGGCCTGGGGGCATAAGGCTACTCTACAGTGGTGTCACATCATAAACATTTACTCAAGAATTCAATTCTCCATGCATTGCAAACACACACGAACAAAAGGGCAAACAGCATAAAGATTCCATCCCCAAATGGCACTCAGTAAGTGAGTAGCCTGGAGCATGGGGAGACGGCGGACCAGAATCCTGTTTCCTCTTTTGGGAAGGTACCTCACGGCTTCTAGAAACAAGCCACGATCTATTCCAGCAATGGTAGGAAAAACTGTCCAGACATTTCACCAGAGAGGACGTATGGGTGGCAAACAAGCCCATGGAAAGACAGTCAACACCATCTGCTATCAGGGAAATGCCCATTTAAACCACTGCACACCTACAGGAACAGCTATAAATTTAAAAGTAGTGATAACTCCACGTGTCGGCAAGGATGTGGAGAAGCTGCGGCACCATCCGCTGCTGGTGGGAACGTGAAATGGTACAGCCACTCTGAAAAACAGTTGGGCAGTTTTTTGTACAATGAAACATACAATTACTACATGACCCAGCAATCATACTCTTGATCATTTATCCCTGAAAAATAAAAAATGCACATGACTGTTCATAGCAGCTTGATTCGTAATAGCCCCAAACTGTAAACAAACTACAAAGGGTGTAACTTGGGTACATCCATGCCATGGAATACTTCTAAGCAATAAAAAAGGAATAAACTATTGATACACAGCTTGGACGGATCTCCAGGGAATGATGCTGAGCCAAAAAAAAAAAAAAAAAAAAATCCGATCTCAAATGGTTATATGCTGTAAATGTATGTAACTAAATGATTCCACTTCTTATATCACCTCCTTAAACGCACAGAAGTATAGAGGTGGAAGGCAGATTGGTGGTTGCCCGAGGTCAGGGACGTGAAGTGGCTATCGAAGAGCGGCACGGGGAGACTTGTGGTGATGGGACAGTTCTGTATCTTGATTGTTGGTGGGGGGCGGTCACATGAGTCTACACACAGGATAAAATTGTGTAGAACTGTTTACACACATGCACACACAACTATTGAAATCTGAATCAACTCTGTGGACTGTAGCAATATCAGTTTCCTGGTTTTGATATTATAGGGCAATTTGATATTGTATTACAGTTATCAAAGGTGTTACAATCCCAGGAAACTGACTAGAGAGCACAGAGGACCCCCTGTATATTTTGGGGGTAACTTCTTGTGAATCTATAATTATTCCCAAATAAAAAGATTTTAAAAAACTGGCCAGGCTGGACAAAATAAAAGGTAGTGTGCCCGTTTCCAATGTGCCACCTCCCTAGGGGACTCTCAAGAGTAATTGTCACTGTAAATGATTTCTTGTACATAAGATGCGACTGCAGTCTTGAAACTCATAGGTCGCTCATGCTTGTACCTTAGAACAACACCCGTCCCTCGGGATCTGCCTTCCCTTGGGCATTGCTGCCATGTCCTCATGAATCCTTCTGGAAGGAGACCCCTCTCCCCATTCATTGGATGAGACTTTCAGACAAGGTCACAGGCACATCTAATAATCTGAAATGACCTTTTAACCAAACATATTTGGGATACACGGGCCTAGACTGTGCTCTTGTGTCCTTTGAAACCCATGGCCAGAAAAAATACTACCATATGGGCCGGGCACTGTTCTAAGTATTTCACATGACTGTCTCACAAAATTTTCACAGCAACCCCATCTGGTAATTACTATTGTTTAACTCCATTTTTCCAGGTGAGGAAATTTAGGCACAGAGAGGCTAAATAACTTGCCCCAGATCACACAGCTTGTAGCTGGCAAAGACAGGATTCCAACCCAGGGAGTCTAGCTCCAGAGCCTGAGCACTTAACCTCTCTTTCCCAGGTTGACCTTGGCACCATTCTCAATTCCATCCAAGTTATTGGTTCCACCAAACATAGAAGATACCAGATCTGGTAAAGGCAGGAGCCAGAGTTACTTCCAGCCACTGCCACATAAGAGCAATGCTTTATAGCAGAGTGGTTAGATACCTGGGCTTTGGAGGAAATCATACCCAGATTCCAGTCCCAGCAGACCTCCACTACACACACACAAACACACACACACACACACACACACACACACACACACACACAGCTGTGTGACCACGGGCAAGTTGCTTAACCTCTCTGTGCCCCAGCTTCCCTTCTGTTAAAGGGGACTACTGGGCTTCCCTGGTAGCGCAGTGGTTGAGAGTCCGCCTGCCGATGCAGGGCACGCGGGTTTGTGCCCCGGTCTGGGAAGATCCCACATGCCGCGGAGCGGCTGGGCCCATGAGCCATGGCCGCTGAGTCTGCGCGTCCAGAGCCTGTGCTCCGCAACGGGAGACGCCACAACAGCAAGAGGCCCGCGTACTGCCAAAAAAAAAAAAAAAAATGGGACTACTAACAGCACCTGTGACATAGGATTGTTTGAGATTTAAACAAAAGAGAGAGAGTGCACAAAGCTCTTAGCATAGTGCAAGACTCAGAGTAATTGCTCACAAAAGAGAAACCTAGATTTTCGAGGCAGAAACTTTGCTCTTTAGTGCTGGGGAGTAACTAGGGAAGGGGGTCATGTTTTCCGTGAGCATTATTGTATAAAAGAGCAATTTCTGATCCCTTATGAAAAAACAAATGTACTGTCTCAAGAATCCAGCCCTTTGAAAGCAGTCCAAGCGCTTCGTAGTGTGGCGGTGGTCTAATGACCATGTCCCCTCTGAACAAAGTTGTCAACTGCTTTGGATGGGACCACCTGTAAAGATGGCAGGGATGCTAAAGTCAACTGATTCATAAACCATTCAAGAAGCTACTAAGGTAGGGTTTTGGTGTGAAATTGATAAGTAACCCACACCCCCAAAAAATTTTTAAAGAATATTCTTTTAAAGTTTTTGTTCAACTTCATAGAAAACTGGAGGACACCTTTTTCCCCTGGAGGAAACTTTTTTTAATTTAATTTTTATTGGAGTAGCGTTGGTTTACAATGCTGTGTTAGTTTCAGGTGTACAGTAAAGTGAATCCGTTATACGTATACATATATCCACTCTTTTTTTTAGATTCTTTTCCCATATAGGCCATTGCAGAGTATTGACTAGAGTTCCCTGTGCTATACAGTAGGTTCTTATTAGTTATCTATTTTATATATAGTGGTGTGTATATGTCAATCCCAATCTCCCAATTTATCCCTTCCTCCCCCCCCCCAACCTTCCCCTGGTAACCATAAGTTTGTTTTCTACATCTGTTACTCTACTTCTGTTTTGTAACTAAGTTCATTTGTACCCTTTTTTTAGATTCCACATATAAACGATATCATATGATATTCGTCTTTCTGTGTCTGACTTACTTTGCTCAGTATGACAATCTCTAGGCCCCTCCATGTTGCTGCAAATGGCATTATTTTGTTCTTTTTTATGGCTGAGCAATATTCCATTTTATATATGTACCACATCTTCTTTATCCATTCATCCGATGATGGACACTTAGGTTGCTTCCATGTCCTTGCTCTTGTAAACAGAGCTGCAATGAGCATTGTGGTACATGACTCTTTTTGAATTATGGTTTTCTCAGGGTATATGCCCAGTAGTGGGATTGCTGGCTCATATGGTAGTTCTGTTTTTAGTTTTTTAAGGAACCTCCATACTGTTCTCCATAGTGGCTGCACCAATTTACATTCCCGCCAACAGTGTAGGAGGGTTCCCTTTTCTCCACACCCTCTCCAGCGTTTATTTTTTGTAAGTTTTTTGATGATGGCCATTCTGACTAGTTTGAGGTGATACCTCACTGTAGTTTTGATTTGCCTTTCTCTAATAATTAGTGATGTTGAGCATCTTTTCATGTGTTTTTTGGCCATATGTATGTCTCCTTTGGATAAATTTGGGCGTGAAACGTTTATTTTTGCTGTCACCTCATTCACCTCATCTCCTATGACCCTCTCCACCTGCACTCCTGCCCTGGTTATCTCTCTCTGCATCATTCACTCTGGCTTCCCTGCACAAGTTCTCACCCACCCCAGGGACTTTACACCTGCTCTTGGCTCTGCCGGTACCCTCTTCTTCCAGATACCCACACAGCTCCCTCACTTTCTTTAGGTCCTTCTTCTTCGAATGTCACCTTCAGCATGAGGTCTTTCTTGACCACCTTCTATACGATTGAGTATTAGGATTTTCAGCATTGGGTCCAAAATAACATTTTAAAATAACAGCTTTATTGAGCTATGATTCACATACTGTAACCAAAATAACAATTTTAAGATTGATGTTAATCTTTACCTCATCTAGTTTTATGGATTGTATTGAGTGAATTCTAAAATGCTTTTTATTTTTTTCAGTTTTAAAGTCTCTGACATCAGAGTGCATCTCATGACGGCATGTCATAGTTTAATTAGCAGCATTTTATTTTGTCTTTCGTAGCGGTACATAACATAACAGTGTAGCTTATAACCAAGGGCCTCTTTGAATTGATGAAAAGTGGCATCTAAAATTTCCATCACCATTTATTCCAAAGAGCTCAAAGCACGAGCTCCAGCCAGACTGCTGATAAAGATGTAAAGTACATTATTAAATTGCAATAAAAAGAGATTCCATTTGGGGTTAGCATCATTGGGGTGGAGGCATCGATTCCTCAGTTGCTCCTAAGTTCATCTGTGCTGGAGGGTGGATAATGTTTTTGTTAATTTATGAGCCCTGCTCTTCTGCTTAGAATCTTTTCCTTGTCTTTCCTCCTGTTTCTCTCTCTCTCTAATGCTTGCCGGGGGATTTCTTTTCTTTCGAGAACGTTAAAAACAATCATAATGAAAAACCTTCACAGTGACTCAGTCTTTGAAAACTGACATCAAGGTGAAATTCTAGTGGAAATTTGGGGCTTGCTGGGCTGCCACGGGCCGTTTGCATTTAAACAAGTTGTGATTTTGATTTAAGGATTTGACTTGATGGGTAATATATCCAAAGCAGGAGATGGTGTATATACTGTTTCCATCAGAAATATCAAGTTCTGTGTGTGATGTGTTTATTTCTCTAAGTGGTTATGTATTTAATAAATAATGTGTTTCGGTGGGTATTATTTTCATTTCAGTCTGTAATACCTCCACAATATGTCTCAAATTCGGGGGTGAATGACACGTCATAAATTATGAGCTGTTATTAGCTGCTTTCTCATTGCATCTTAATTATTAGGCTGCAAAGAGAGGGCAGACTTTTATAAGCATTCATATTTTCTGTTTACAAGGCTTTTACTGACGTCTAATAAATTTAATTACCTCTAATAAGAAGAGGAAATGAAGTTCTATTTAGCAAATTCATAGCTTTGAAATGCATCTTGTGGCTTTATGAGCAGGGCAAGCTCCAGGAAGGTGAATGCCATTTAAGAAGCCGTTGCTGGGTTAAACTAACTGCAAAACTGTTAAATTATTTTTGTTTCCATTTTATTGCTTAACCTCCAGGGTAAACTTCAGGCTACCTGATAAAGCAGCCACTCAGGAACTTTAAACTTTACATGCTTTGCCCCACAGGGCCGAAGCCGACTCCAGTATTAAAGGTACATTTTTCAAACATAATTTTAGATTTGGAAATTGATTGTGTCTTGACCTACTTATTTCCAAGGGCTGTTCATTCCCGACTCCTTTGTTTTACTCATAGTATAAATCTATTGTTCTTTCAGGAGGGCTCCCAGCTGGTATGGGGGTGGAGGGAGGGGATCAATGCGGTGAAGATGGACTCATTCTGCCAACACTTCTATCATTTGAATCAAATCCACAATTAACCGGACTCAGGCTGCAGAAAAGACAGGCTGTGATCTCTGATCAACTGCTTCCTACAGAGGATAGGAGCGGAGTAGACGGCTGGCTTATAAAGATTATGTTTGAAGGAAGAGGGATCCTATAAAATATTTAAAGACTTACTATATAGGACATCAGATAGTTAATTTGGATTTCTTTTTTGGCCAAACATCTTCCCAAATAATGTTTTTTAGGCGTCTAGATTTTCATTTATTGTAGCGTATTGGCAGACAGACCCTTTGGAAAAACCATACTACTCCTTAGTGATTAATGCTTTGTTTTCTTGGTCTTTCTTAAAACCTAAAAACAATCTAGAGGTTAATAGGAAGGCCTTGTGAATGAATAAGTGTCTCTGAAAGGTGCCCTCAGGCCTGGAGTCTCTCTCTCTCTCTCTGTCTCTCTCTCTGTGACTTGGCCACGCTGCTCTGAAGCACTCCTCGGGGCTTGTCCTCAGCTCTTTCTCGGTCCTCACTGCACACTCTCCATCCCTCCATTTGATGAGTCCTCAGCCTCACGACAGCCTCAGACAAGACAGCCTTGTCTTTCTCTGTTTGCTGACCCCTTATTTCTGCTCCTTGCTATTTCCCCTGGGACAATGGCAGCAGCTTTCCCAGGGGTCTCTCTTCCAGTTTTGGCCCTTTTAGTCTGTTATCCACAGCAGTGGCCAGAACCAGCTTCCTCTAAAAGAATAAACACTTGTGACCCAGCCCTATTGGGTACCAAAACACGCTTCGAGTCTCATCTCCCATCTCTGCACCCAACTCCTCTCCTCCCCGAGTCCCGCCAAGCCTCTGGTTCCAAAGGAATGGTGCTTCCTGTTTCCCAAATACACCTGGTCCTTCAGGGAACCAAACAGATCCCACTGGTACGTTTGCCAGAGAGGTTTCAGTGGAGATTGATTGCAATGGATTTAAGAGTGAAGACACAGTGGACACTGTGGGTAGACCATTTTTCCCTTTCAAATAATCTGTATTAGAAAAGAAGAAAAGAGAGGGTTAAGGAAGGGTATTTTTAGCATGCGTTATATGCAAACCGGTCATTTCAATTTCTTCTTCTGAGAATTGCCTTTTTCCTATCCTTTTCCATTAAAAAAAAAATCAGTCCTTTTTAATAGATTTCTTTGTATATTTTGGATATTACCCCTCTCTTGTATGTGTCACAAATATTGTCTTCTGGTCTCTCATGTGTCTTTTAATGTTGTTAATGGTATCTTTTATCGTATACGATGTATTTTATCATATATGAACATTTGGATTTTTAATATAGTCAAATCTGTTCATATTTTCCTTTATTCTTTTTTGTTTCTGTCCTATAAGCTCTCCCTATCACAAATTACTCTTTGTTTTCTGCTGGTGCTTTGTTTTGTTTTGTTTTATGTTTTTATCTTCAAATCTTTAATTCATCTAACATCTATTTTGGTGAATGATGTGAGAAAAAGTTCTGGCTCTTTTTCCCCTCCCTGCCAGTGTGTCCACTTGCCTTAATAACCAGTCAATAGACAATCGGTGATTCCTAAACTGATCTGAAAATTCATCTTTTTTAAAATTCTAAATTCTAATTTTTAAAGGTGAATCATCTCGAGTATGTTCGCACATATGAAGCAAGGCCCTTCGGACATCCTTTTCCCTCCAGCATGTGCTGCTGTGTCAACTAGAGTCCCTGAATTAGGATGAGGAGAGGCCCCCTGATAACCCATGATGGATGTGTAGCATGAATGAGAGATTTAGGGTGTGTTTGTTACCTAGCATAACCTAGCCTATCCCAACTGACACACCTTCTGCTCTCATCTGAATTCTGATCGTAACTCTATTCCTAGAGGAAAGGGAAGGGAAGCTTACTTTTCAGTTACTGAAATCCTTTTCTTCCCTTTTTAGAAAAAAATTTTTGTAGCAAAGCATACATAACATAAAATTTACCAGTTTAACTATTTTTAAGTGTACAGTTCTGTAGCATTAAGTACATTCACATTGATGTACAACCATCCCTACTGTCCATCTTCAGAATTTTTTAATCTTCTTATACTGAAACTTTGTACCCATCAAGCAATAACCCCCTAGCCTCCCCCATCCCCTAGGCTTTGATAACCACTGTTCTATATTCTAAGTATCTCATATAAGCGGAATCATATAGCATTTGTCTTTTTGTGCCTGGCTTATTTCACTTAGTATGATGTCCTCAAGGTTCATCCATGTTGTAGCTTGTATCAGAATTTCCTTCCTTTCTAAGGCTGAATAATATTTTGTTTATCCACTCCTCCGTTGATGGACATATCTGTTCCAGTCCCTGCTTTCAATCCTTTTGAGTATATATCCTTAAGTGGAATTGCTGGGTCATATTGTAGTTCTGTTTCTAACTCTTTGAGGACTCGCCGTACTGTTTTGCACAGCAGCTGCGCAGTTTTACATTCCCACCAGCAACGAACAGGATGCCAATTCTTCCACATCCGTGCCGACACCTCGTTTTCTATTTTTTTGGTTTTGGTTTTTATATTAGCCATCCTAATGGATACAAAGTGGTATCTCACTGTGGTCCCAATTTCTTTTTGACTCATTCCTTGCCACAGGAGAATGAAGCCATAGCTGTTGTCCCTACAGATGGGAAAAAAATGCATTCAGCTTGGCTCTAGATATGAAAGCAGCCCTTAGCAAAACTCTGAGATGGCTGAATTCGGTCTTTTATCCCTATTCTTCCTGTGTTTTTTGCCTCTTTCCGAATGCCCCTTCTGACAATCCCTCTTCCCCACCAAAGTACTCATTCATACTAAGAAGAGAGTGAGCGTGAGACCTCCCGGGAGTATTTGTTGTTTAAACACAGCGAGGGGTTCACCCAGAGATATACATTGCTGAAAGCAGAAGTACAGAATTCAGTGAGGGAGATGTTTGAGGCACCCCAGAAATCACACAGACAAGAATGCCTCACAAAAAGGATGCCTCATTCCCACAAACCACATCCTGCGTCATGACTCCATCCAGTCCTTGTGCTGCTGTTCCGTTTGCTGTATTCGGAGTTAGGCTGTCTTGGATGTGCTCTTTATTCGGGGTTTGGTTTGGTTTTTTTTTAGAATTGAGTTTCTTAGTCTTTTTTTAAAAAATTGAGATAAAAGTCACATAGCATAAAATTCACCTTATAAACCATTTTAAAGTGTATAATTCAGTAGTTTTGAGTATATTTACAATGTTGTGCAGCCATCATCACTATCTTATTCTAGAACCACTATCTGATTCCATCACCGCCCACCAAAAAACACCCCATTGGTAGTCGATCCCAATTCCCAATCCTTTTTTTCCCTTTTTAAAGTTGAAATATAGTTGATTTACAATGCTGTGTTATTTTCTGCTATACAGCTAAGTGATATATATAGGTATGTGTGTATATATATATATATCTTTTGTATTCTTTTCCATGCTTTTTAAGTGACAGCACGATTATATGACTTTATCCGGAAGTTTCCCTGTGACCCCATAAAGCTCAGCTATAAAACTCAGCGTCTTTATTGGAACTAAGCCTTTAACTGGGCTCCTAACATTCTGAGACGTCTTCAGACTCTGACAAGTGATGGGCATGTGCAGAATCTTGGAGGACCGATGTGGGCACTTAGAGTGGGGCTAAGGCTCCACTACGGAGACTCAGGCTCAGGGTGTCTGGTCAGCCAGGCCTGTTGGATTCCATCTTCAACT
Organism: Orcinus orca; assembly: GCF_937001465.1. NCBI lineage: Eukaryota > Metazoa > Chordata > Mammalia > Artiodactyla > Delphinidae > Orcinus > Orcinus orca. Next base: position 30,410,545 of record NC_064578.1, on the reverse strand, counting down.
GTGACATCATTGGCTTTGGCAGTGCTCCCGAGTGACAACCAGAGGGGCACTGTGGCTCCTTAGCAGGGTGCCTTGGGACCCAGACACTGGGGATGCTGCTTCCTGCCACCTGTGGGAGGTCCAGCCTTGGAGCTGTGGCCAATGAAACTGGGGCTGCAGAAGGGCTGGACTCCCCAGCTCTGGTCATCTGTTTGCTCCTAAGTAGCTCTGGTTGCTTTTGCCTTTGTTTGAAGGCCAGTTACAGGAGGTGGCCTCGCCAGACCTGTGGGTCTAAGGAGTGGCACAGGGTGGGCTGCCTTCTGTGGCACCGACAGCTACCAGGATAGGCAGCCTTCTCACCACCCCTTCTCCTCTAGAGTATCTGTGGGTAAGAGCCCTGCTAAGTGTAGACCCCTGCTTTGCCTGCCCCACCTCCACTCCACCTGAGATGCCTCTTGCTTTGCTCCTGGGCACCTCCTGAGGTCTCAGGGCTGCCTATTCTCCTGCCACAAGAAGACCCTTCCTGGGGAAATACACTTTCTTTCAGTGTCCTGCCCACAAAGGAAGACAAGGATCCGCCCCGTAGATCCTCATAAGAAAGCAGAGGTTGCATAGCAATGGTGAACGAGGGTTGCGTCAAGGTTGATGATAAGTACGGGGACCAACACCAAGAAGGAAAACCTGACGCTGAAACGTGGATTCTCTGAGCCCAGAAGCCAGCAGCCTCTCAAATTCACCAGGGGGGTGTACTTGCCACTTCTCCCCTTTACCCCTCCCCACGTTGCCACCATATTGTAGGTGCTAGATTTTCTTCCCAGGCAAGGAACTCCTTTCTAATGGTTCTCTCTTTCCCCATCTCCAGCCCCAAGGCCTCACTGCTGACCCCTTTCAAGGGAAAGGATTTTGTTTTAATTGGTTAATACCATAATTATCTGCAGAAGTAATCCCTGTCCTTCATGAAGCCAGCCTTTGATACGAAGAAGCAGACGTCTTAGCATTTCTTCTGAAGCATGTGTCTCTGGGTGACTCCATTCCCACAGCACAGGAGGGTCTTTCCTAATCTCTACATGAATAAACTCACCCACCAAGCGGTCCCTCCAAAAGTGGGGGTTACCCCAAAGGACAGTCCCAACGTCCACTCTTGGAACTACCAAGAGTTCAGAAATATTGGGGTCCAGTCTCAGACCCCCCCCTGCTAATACTTCCTAATTCTCAACCTATAGTGGCCAGGTTCTCCACAACTGCACGGAGATATGAACCAGGTCATCAGACTGAATCCTGAAGAACTTTTCAACTCAATGCCAATAGACATTCCTTGAAAAACTACCGAGAATTTCACTTCCTGCCAGGTCCTGTGCGGGATTCAAGACTCTGTCCTGGACAAACCTCCAGCCCAGTTTGAGTAGGAAAAAGGAATAGGATGGAAATCACATAATATGATTCGTGATCAAAGACCAATTCAGAAAACGAGACGTCAGGAAACAGGAGAAGTGTTACTTGCTCTGGGACTTCTGTTACAGAATCCTGGCATTCTAGAGCTAGAAGGACCCTGGAAATCAACTGTCCCAGTTTCTTCACTTTCAAGGAAGGAGGCTGAGATCCAAAACAGTTGTATGACTTGCCCCATGTCATACAGCCAGTAAAGTCAAAACTGGGCCGATCACCACAATTCTTAATTTCCAGACTTTCGTGTAGGTCATGAACGAAACTAATGCTCTCAGGGGATCCTCAGTGCCTGAGGCTTTAAAGGACACAGAAGGCTTTGTTGATCTTCCTTAAGCTCACTGGGGTTTACATTAAGTGGAAGCAGAAGGAGTTTACTTTGTCTCTAAAGACTCAATTCTGTTTCGTTTATGACTGGACCACTAGCCTGGGAAGACAGCGGCAGCTTGGCTGACCCTCTCGCTCCATCCCTTCCCTTCCATCCGCCAGCAGACTTCCCCACACTCAGCTCTGGCCAGGGCCATGCCCCTGCTCGTGCTCTTACAGTAACTTCCATCGCCTTCTTGGGATCTGCTAAAGTTAGCAGTTGCATCCTTCTCTAGGTTAAGTCCGACTTTGATCCTTGGAATCACTGCCGAAGAGTTTTCCTTTAATTGAGATATAATTCACATCCCATAAAATTCACCCTCTTAAAGTGTACCATTCAGTGATTTTTAGTACACTCTCAAAGTCACGCAACTATCACCACTATATAACGGAACATTTTCATCAGTCCAAAAAGAAACCCCATACCCGGTAGAAGTCATGCCCACTCTCCCCTTTCCCCAGCCCCCGGCAACCACTAATCAATTTTTTGTCTCTGTGGATTTACCTATACTGGACATTTCACATAAGTGGAATTATAAAGTATATGGACTTTTCTGGGCGTCTTTCACTTAGCATAATGTTTTCGAGGTTCATTCATGTTGTAGCATGTATCAGTACTTCATTCTTTTTACGGTTGAATAATATTGCATTGTAGAGATAGACCACGTTTTGTTTATTTATTCATTAATTCATGGATATTTTAGTTGCTTCCGCTTTGGGGCTCTTATGAATAATGATGCTATGAACATCTGTGTGCAAGTTTTTGTGTGGATGTGTTTCAAGTTGTCCTGCATATATACCCGGGAGTGGAATTGCTGTTCATGTATTAACGCTATGTTTAACTTTTTGAGGAACTGCTAAACTGCTTTCCAAAGCAGCTACACCATTTTATATTCCCATCAGAAGTTTATGAGGGTTCCAATTTCTCCACATCTTCACCAACCCTTATCATCATCCGTCTTTTTTTTGATAGCTGTCCTAACGGATATGAAGTGGTATCTCCTTGTGGTTTTGATTTACTTTTCCCTAACAGCTAATGGTGTTGAGCATGTTTTCATGTACTTATTCTCCATTTGCATATTATCTTTGGAAAAATGACTACTCAGACCCTTTGCACACCTTTTAATTGAGTTATTTCCAGTTTTATTGTTGAGTTATGTGCTCTTTACATATTCTGGATACTAGTCCTTCATCAGATATTGACTTACAAATATTCTCTCGTTCTGTGGGTTATCTTTCACCTTCTCGAGTCTGCCCTTTGAAGCACAAACATTTTTAATTTTGATGAAGCCCAATTTATCTATTTCTTTCCTTTGGTTGCCTGTGTTTTTGGTGTCCTATCTGTCCAAAGGCTTTTAAGAGCCCCTTTAATTTCCTGTCCAAGACAAGACTGAGCAACATTCAGATGGTAACTGCACATCTCTATTTTAAGGAAGGATCTTTTCCTGTTTGAGCTGACCAGGGCTCTCAAAATGCTCTTGAGGGGGGACACGGAGGGCTTGCACTGTGGACACAGCTGCGAAACTGCTCCCAAGGTAGGGAGGGAAGATGTTCAGGGAATAAATTGTGGGCCGGGGTGATAGCCAATTAGAGCTCTCTTTCACCTCACTTGAGAGGAGCAACTAATTCCTATTTGCTTTCAAACTCCTTAAACAATAGATAGAGACAAGGACTTCCCTCGTGGTCCAGTGGGTAAGACTCCGAGCTCCCAGCGCAGGGGGCCCAGGTCCGATCCCTGATGGGGGAACTAGATCCCACATGCATGCCGCAACTAAGAACCCACATGCATGCCGCGACTAAGACCTGGAAACCCAGCCTGTCCCAGAGCAAGAAGGACCCAGCAGGAGTCCTGGGAAGATGGCGGCAGTCTGGAATTTGGGAGATGCCCGTGGTCTACTCAGGGACGCCAACTTGCTCTCCTCATCTGACATCTGACGTGTGGGGTCTAAGATCCCTCTGCCAGCTTCCAACCAGCAGCCCGGGCACAGCCAGAGCTCCAGATCTGTACTGAGAATAAGTAAAGTAAGGCCTTCAAGGAGGGACCCCTGGTGTTTTTCAAGTGGGGCCCTTTAAGTCCACCTCCTTGTGGCCTGGCCAGCAGATGTGCCCTTGAGTAGATCGTAGTGACAGGGAGACAAGGAAGGGGCGGGCTGAGAAGGCACCTCGAATGGACATGGAAAGTAAGATGACTTCGCCGCCTAATGAGATGGGTCTGTCATGCCCCCAGCCTCGTGGCCGCGGCCCCAGGATGGATCATACAATTGCTAAGCGGGAGATGAAACACTCTGCCTCCTTCTCATTTATTAGGACTTAGAGAAAATGAATCTGATTTGGGGCTCTCTGGGGTCACCTTGGGCTCGATTCCCTTTTAGCTGGGAGGTGGAGGGTCTGAAAAGGTTAGCTGCCTGTTCCCAAAGCTGTTCGCCAGCGAGCTCAGAGGCTCAGGAAGGGGCGGGGGGCGGGGGGGAAACACAACATTAGGGAATGAAGCTCGCCATCTGACCCCACCGGCCACGAAGGTTCACGGAGCTGGTGACAACTGATTTCTCAAGTGCGTTTTGTTTGCAGATGGCTTTCTAGCGATTTAGGTGGGTCGTTAGTGGATCAATACTTTTCTCAGGAGTCTGTGAAATCCCTGGCTGCTTGCTAGTTGAGCCGAGACAGTTATTTCTAATGAGCAACTGTGCCCAGTGGCGGGCCAGCCTCCTCGCTACGTTTCAGCTACCGTCTGACGGTCTGCTAGGTGCCACTCAGTGCTGTGGCTGTTTTGTGACTTGGGAGAGCCCCACACGCCACTGATCTGGCCAGGATGGCACAGTAGGTACGTGCCCAGGCTCTAGAGCCAGGCTGCTCAAATCCCAGGCCCACCACTCACTAGCTGTGTGACCTTGGGTAAGTTAGGTAACCACTCTGTGCTTCTGAGTCTTCACCGAAACACGAAGATAATAATAGCCTCTACCTTTAGGTTGTTGAGAAGATTAAATGAGTTAATACCTGCAAGTGCTCAAGGAAGTTAGCTGTTATCAGTACCGTCTTTTTACAGGAATGGAGGCATGGCCATTTCCTTAGCCAGATTCTTAATAGGTCAGTGGTTGAGTTGATCGGGATATAAGCTGCTGCTTGAAGGCTATATATTAAACATAGGGAAGAAGTTTCTGATCTCAGTGAAGGTTATGCACAGGGACAAGGAAGGGAAGGAGACTAAAGAGCTTCAGAAGGAGGAGAAGAGGGGTGACATAGAGAGGAAAGCGTTGATTGGATGGGGTTGGTATTGGATGGGGTTGGCATTGGATGGTGTCGTGAGATCTGGGTTCTTCTACAGCTGATGCCATTAGCTAACTAGGGGACAGTGGGGGTCCTCGCCAGACACAAACTCCCTGGGAATCGGTTCCTGGTTCCTTCAACCATACAATGAGAAGGTTGACTAAAGTCATTCCATTTATTTAGACATTATTCAACAAATATTTGTCAAGCACCCGTGTGCCAGGCACTGGGGATGCATCAGAGAAGATAATTGTTCCTTCTCTCATGGGGTTTACATTCTATTCTGGAGTGTAGGGGGCAGACAGAACGTAAATACACCAGCAAACAAGATAATTATAAATGGATGAGAGCCACCTTTGTGCTGAGATAGAGCTGGCAGGGGGAGGGGAAGTTGGTCAGGGAAGACCTCTCTGAGCAGATGACAGTTGTGCTGATCCCTGGAGAAGTAGCCAGATTTGGGGAAGAACATTCCAGGCAGAGATCTGGGGATGGCAAAAGAATGGGCATGTTTGAGGAAGAGAGAGCAGAGAAGTCTGAGCTGCAGTGGAGAGACGTGAAGAGCTTGGGCCACGGAACCTGTGGGCAGGACGAGGAGTTAGACTTTTCTTGTAAAAACTATGAGAAATCTTGGAAGGGGTTTAATATTGAGAGAGGCATCATTTGATTTTCACTGCTTGAAAAACACACCAGCTGCTGAGTGGAGAAATGATGGGAGAAGAGCTAGAATGCAAGCTGGGAGCAGAGCGCTGAGTGGTCCAGTAAGCAAAGGATGGAGATAGTGGCCGTAGGGATGGAGAAAAGTGGGTAGTTTTGAGACAGAGTTGATGGTAGAGATGGTAGGACTTGGTGCAGATGCATGTGGAGGCTGAGTGAAAGAAGGTAATCAAGGACGACCCCTCAATTTGGGGCCTGAATTCTTCCAATTTTACTAAGTTATGCTGCGGTAACAAACAGCCCCAGAATCTCAGTAGCTTAAAAACAGTTTTATTTCTCACTTAGGTCCCATGTCAACTGAAGGTCACTGTGGGCTGCTGAATCTGCTTCAAACACATCTATTTCATTGCAGGATCCAGCCTGAAGGAGCAGCCTATCTTCTGGATAGATTAGAAAAAGAGGAAGAAAACAAGCAGAAACACACGTGGCTTGGAAAACTTCTGCCTACCTCACGTCCTCTCATGTGTTATTGGCTAAAGCAAGTCACGTGGCCAAGTCAGTGTCAAGGGCAGGTTGTGTACTCCTCCCACAGGGCACACTGCAAGTCTCAGCTGGGGAACGGGACCCCAGAACCCTCCTGCAGCAGGGGAGTGACTATCTGGGACCAGAACAAAATCTGCCGCAAGCCCTGGGCTAGCAGCTCGGGCCATTTATTGAGAGCAGTGATGGGAGGAGGTAGGGAGCAGTTTGGGGGACAACATATAACTGTCCCTTCACTTCTCATCATCTGAGTTCCCAGCAGGGACTTCGATCCCACATGAACTGAATGAGTCAGATATGAACCAGCCTGGGAGAGTGCCTGCCTTAGAGGAGAAGACAGACTGGATATTCTAGAGACCAGAGGGCACCCAGGTTAAGTTCCCTCAAGAAAAAGGCCGGTAACCCAAGCCCTTCTGCTTTGTTCAGCCACTCATTTCAGCCCTACCACCGAGTCCTCGGGAGTGAGCTGGGGTCCCCCCTTCTTTGTTCTCTCTCCTCTACTCTGGGCTCCGGGTTTCCAGGGCCTCTGGGGAGGTCAAGTGCTCGTTCCCTGCCCTCCTTTTCAGAGATCAAAAAATGGTTCCCTGGTTGAACAATGGCCCTACCATCTGCGATATGTTAACTGCATAATGGAATGTAACTCGAAGGGCTTTTAAAAACACAAAGAGAGATTTTCTTGTAACTAATCGTGATGGATGGTGAGTACGGTCGGCCCAGGAACATAAATCTTTGTGCCAAGCCTTGAACTAAAAAGCCAGCTCCAGAGTTCAGAGAGCCTTGTCCTCGGCCACGGGCAAGTCTCGTGGGAGAGGTTTGGAGACCTCATCTGCATTAAGAGGGCAGACACCCTCCCTCCCTGGGGCCCCTGACTACCCATTTCCAGGCCCCTTCGCAGTGAAGTCACTTGGGCTGCCTCTGCTGGAGTGATGGGCTGCCCATTGCATCTTCTGCGGCTCCCATGAGTGTGGACCAGGAGACAGGCTCCCTGGAAAGGGACAGGGTAGGAGCGGTGGCCACTCCCACCACTCCCATTTAATTTGGAAAGAATGAGTTAAAGACCAGGGCGAGCTCTCAGCAGAAAAGCTCACGTGTTAGCTGCTCCTGTTAGTTCTGGTCACTCTTTTAGAACCATCTCAGCTCCCATGAATGTGGCCAAGGCTCTTGCTTCATAAAGGTTATTAGTCAGGTCAAGGTATTATGGTCATTGGTGAAGGAACAAGAACACTGGTCTTAGAGTTAGAAGTTCTGGTTTCAAGAGTCAGCTCTACCACTCTGGGAAAGCCATGTAACTTCTCTGGGCCTCAGTTTTCCCATTGGTCATCTGTTAAATGGGCATAATAATACCTGGGCTACCTAATTAAAAGGGTTAGTGTGAGGGGTGAATGAAATTATGTATGTCTCAAAGCACTTTGTGAAACATGAGACTATGTGATTTTTATTCAGTATGAATTTGGAAAAGAACTCAAAAATCATTCCTAGGGCTTCCCTGGTGGCGCAGTGGTTGAGAGTCCGCCTGCTAATGCAGGGGACGCGGGTTCGTGCCCCGGTCCGGGAGGATCCCACGTGCCGCGGGGCGGCTGGGCCCGTGGGCCATGGCCGCTGGGCCTGCGCGTCCGGAGCCTGTGCTCCGCAACGGGAGAGGCCGCAATCGTGAGAGGCTCGTGTACCGCAAAAAAAAAAAAAAAAATCATTCCTAGATTTTTTTTTTTCTGGAAAAACAAACAAAAATACAACAAAAAGGAAATGAGGAAACTGGGTTGGCTTCACTTTCAAAATGGAGATATGGCTTGGCTTCCCATTCCCACCCCTTGCCTCCAATTTTTTTTTTTTTTTAAATCTCTAAACTCAGCATTTTGGAATCTGAGAATGAAGATGCTGAATTTTTCCTATGGGGACTATGAGAAATTCATGCTTTGAAAATGTATGACACACTGATGACTTTTCTGTGGGTCTTTATCATGCAACACTTTGTCTACAGGGCAAGGGGCCAGAGCCCAGGGGCCACGGGGAGCCCCAGAGATCAGGAAGGGCACATCGATTTCATCCCGGTGACACTTCCCATCACTGATAGTGGCTCGATTGTCATCGGAATCCTGAAGAGGACTATGTTCAAGTGCCCCATTGCCCACTTCAGGTCATCCTCATCCTGAGCCCGGCCCTTCTGGCGTTAGGGCTTCTCCTGGACTCCTGGAGTGTCTAGATTCTTCTCAGGGTTCCTCCGTGCCTGCTATTCAAGGCAGGCTCTTTGTCACTGGATGTAGTATTTTTCAGTCTATTTCTGCAGCTTCCAGAAGTTCTTTAAAACTTGAGTCCACTGAATTGCATTCTTCTGTTTTCTAGGACAGCTACACATTTTTTCTTATTCTTAGATTTCTTCAAAACATTCTTTGGGGATCTTGGGAATGAGGGGGAGATCACTGTTGGGTCTGATTCGCAGTCTTAAAACCACCTGTCAGGAGCTGTATACAGTTTTCTGAATTGATTATGGTTAATATTGGAAGCTAAAAGATAATTATTGCAGATGTTCTATGGGAAATTTAAAAGACTATGGTGTTCCTTTGTAGGGAATAAAATTTGATATGTATATATTAAATCAACCTTATTATATTATTCAAATTTTTATATCCTTATTTAATACTCTTGAGTTCTTTTGTTTTAGGATTATCTAATTAAATAGCAATTTTTTTTTTACTCTGAGAGTCTCTGAATTTAATAGAGTTAATTCATTTATCTGGTTTTGTATTTAATAGTTAATCTATTTACTTATTATGACTAACATTTGGTTTTCTATTATTTTGTTTTGTTTTTTAGGCTTATTTGCTTTCCTCTTCTTCCTTTAAAAAAAGGCATATAATGTTTAATTTCTTCCTTTAATTAAAAAAATTTAGGACAGGCCCCATTTTTGTTCTGTTAGTGGCAATCTTTAAGTTTTTCAAACACATCTTTGATCATTTTTCTCTGTCACTATAAATCGGTATCTCTCAAACTTTCCCATGTGTATAAAAGAAAATGTCTTGAATTTGTCTTTTACCTCATTAAATTGATTTTCTTCAGTATCCAACCTGCTGTTCAGATGATGGTTTTTAATTAATCAATTGTGTTTTTTCTCCATTCACTCTTCCCTTACCTCAGATTGTTTCTTTCTCATCCTGCTTGCTCTAGTTTCTGGATTCATTGTCCTTTGAATATTATTGCAAAAGGAAATCAGAAATTTCCTAAAGCTGTCTATTTCTTGCAGTAAGTCTATATGGCAAGAGAGGGGTTTTTAATGCCCTTCAGGTGGCCTTTTTCTTAGGCCCGCAGGAGCTTCAGTGTCCAGAGCCCTCCCTGCCATCTCTCCTACAAGCAAGGACAGTTCTGTGGACTGTCCACAGAAGTAAGGTTTCCTCCACTTACTTCTGAGGCAGCTGCTCTGAAATGGGAAGAGGGATGGAGAACTGGCCTCCTGGACCCTTCCCCCATGTCTGTGGTCATCCTTATGAAGAACAGTGATATATGACTGACAAGATGACACCAACCAACGGTACGGATTCCTCATTGCCTTGTGGGAGAAACAAAATAAAACCATACAACATCACTCAATCAATTTGGGCCTATCTCTAGACCATGGATATTCTCTGATCTCATACAGAGTTAACGCTAACAGGTTTCTTTCAGTGACAAGTTTGATCTTTGTTTTACAAGTACATTAGTAGGTGCAGCATCTCCTGTTCTTGAAATTCATTCATCAGCAATCATTATGACTTTGTACAAAGATTCAGTCCATTCTACCAAATACACAGTGGTCTTACACTACCATACAACTGGAAGCAGCCTAGAGGTCCAAAAATAAAGGATGGATTGATTGATTAAAGCTTGGTGATGCAGTCCTTAAAAATAAAACAGGAGTATTTTATGACATGGGAATATTTTCATTGTTTAGCAAGTAAAAAGTCACAAAACCTTGTTTGATCCCATTTTTGTAAAAATAGTATAAATAAGTGTGTGTGTGTGTGTGTGTGTGTGTGTAAGACAGAGAGAGGAGAAAGAAATAACTGAATAATAATATACCGATACGTTAATCTCTGGGTGAGGTAACTACAGAGATTTAAACTTTTTTTTTTTGTTTTTGCTTTCCTGAATTCACCTGTATTCTCTTTGTTGCACATATAATACTTTGGTATTAAGGGAAAGAAGATATCTTTTAAAAATCAGTTCATTGGAGGATTTCTGGGAACCCTTACAGACATTATCTCTGTATTAGATGATTTTGCCATTGTCTTGTTTTTTCCCCCTCTAACAGAACAAAATGAGAAAAGCTGGATATTCTGGGCATCCTATTAATGAGTAATCATAATGATATTCATTATTATAACCCTGTTATACTGGAGGGTTCTGAAATAATTGCTGAATTATTAGAAAAGTTATTGATATAATTCTCTTCTTGTTGTATGTGCATTTAAAGTTTGTTTTTATTCCTGTTCTGAAAGCTATGTATGTTATCTATGTATGTTACATCTATGTATGTTACATTCGTAAAGTGATGGAATTCTTGAACTAGAAGGGATCTTAGGGGCAGTGGTCAGCTGGAGCTGGTCTGAGATGGTTTGAGGCATCTCATCCCAACTGTGTGTTCAGTAATGTCAAGCCGGTAGCTTGACATCAGCAACAGTGGGAGTATTGACACCATGGGAATGGGCAAACACTACCAATCAGGGGCCTTCCCCCTCCAAGAGCCAGTTGTTTATCAGAACACCATCACTTTAGGGATGAGCTAATCCACGAAGGAACTGGGGTTGAGAGAAGTGAAGTGATCTGCCCAAGGTCACGTGACAACTTGAGGCCAGAGCTGGCTTGACAGCTGGGGCCTCCCGAATCCCTCCAGCTTCCAAACAACCCACAAGGGCTCTGCTAAAAATGGCACAACTCAGGTTTTGCCAGGGCTGAAGAGAAGCGTTTTCATTTCATTCAGGAGCAGGAAAAATCTCACTTTCAGAGTCTAAAGAAAAATGAGCAGAGTGCCCATAACCATTACTTTACTCTATGCAGAGTCACAGACTTGGAGCGCTAACTAAAGACAATTAATCTACATGGGAAACTAAGCACTTATCAGATAATTGGTTTAAAAAAAATCGTAAATCCCTGTATTAGACAACACAATATTCTTACCATTTGTGCAATGATTTGTTAATTAAATTGCTGCTAAAGCAATATTTATTTTTCACCTTAAAATCAGCTGAATATCAACGTACAGTCAATACGATGTTGCCTGGAGGCATCTCCTGCTTCAAATTTGCTTCACAAATCTGCTGCAGGTAATTTATACCCAGTCAATAAGACATGTTTCAAAAGCCACTTTTCCCTCCCAACAGGCAGCCCTGGTCTAATTTACAATTGGATAAGGACTGGCAAACTATACACACCTGAGTTAAATGTAATTTGTAATAAGATTTTTTTTTTTAAGCAGTAGTGAAAGATCTGATTTCGTCTGTTCTGTATGCAAGTAATCTTTGACTATTTCTGGGCCGATAACTGGAAAACATAAGATGCTTTTGTTTCCCTTTTTGTTGTTATTTGGGTGGGGAGGGAGACCTTCAGGGGCAGTGAACATCGTAATTGCCCTCTCCAGTACATGTTTGCAGAATCCACCGCTAAGAAGGAAAGGGGTGATATAATTATTTGGGGTTATTTTGTAAGGAAAGGAAGTCTTTATACCAAGACAAATCCTCCCCTTGTTCCCTTATATTTGGGAAGAGGCAGAGGGGAAACAAGAGCTGTCAAATTTTGGCTGAATGAAAGACTTACAAATTAATCCCAGGGCTTGAAATCTCAACAAAGGTTGAAATCTGTAATTAGTGTTAGAAACTGCAATTAACTTATTCGGCAGCCCTGGCGCAGTTTGGGTACATCTTCCGCCGCGGGTGGGTACCATCATTAGAAACCTTCTCTGGGAAGTGGGTCTCTTAGCTCTCACCCTCCCGTTTCATTCCACCAGCTGCCCATTTGATTGGTTAAGTAGTTTGGATTGCACAATCCTCTCTTTTTCTTTTGGATTGATGTGTTTATTACTTTTTGTGACAGTGGCTCCCAAGGCAGATGTTCAATAAAGGGGAAAAAAAAAATCTGTTACAGACCCAAGTCAAGAGAGAAGTGGCAGAGATTGCAGAAAATTGGGAAAGTTATCATAAGCATGGAGCTGTTATTGGCGATGTTGCTCCCAGCGTCTGTAGTCGTTGTGTTATTTACTCTTCTGCGGCCGGAAACCTAGCGGGGAATTATTGAAAGCCGAGTTTCCTGAGTTTTAAATTGCCCTTGTTCTTTGTGCGCATCATGCCAGCCGCTCATCAAAGGGAGGGCTAAATTGAAGCTCTGAGAGACAGGAGCTGTTCTGTCTCTCTGCCTCTCTTTCTCCCTGTCTCTCTGTCTTTTTCCAGAAGGAGAAGAACGGACTTTAGCTTCCTGATGATGAGGTTGTGTTTATTTGACAGCACCGGGGAGCAGGGTCAGGCTTGGGCGTGACTGTGACCCTCATCTTCAGGGTTCCTTGGGGCCCCGACTCCCCTTCCCTACCTGCCTCTGTGGCTCTGCCAGCCCCCAGTTCCCTGCTCTACTGACTCTCCTCCCTCCTCAGCTTTCTCCACTTCCTGCTCATTCCCCGGTCCCAGGAAGATTTACCTGCCCTAGACATCTGCGGGGTACCTGGTGACAAATCCATGCAAATCAATTCCCTCTGATTATTTTTAAATTGAAGTATATAGTTGATTTACAATGTTGTGGTAATTTCTGCTGTGCAAAGTGATTCAGTGATACATATATATATATACATTCTTTTTTAAAATATTCTTTTCCATTATGGTTTATTATAGGATACTGAATATAGTTCTCTGTGCTATACAGTAGGACCTTGCTGTTTATCCATTCCATATATAGTAGCTTACATCTGCTAATCCCAACCTCCCACTCCATCCCTCCCCCAACTCCCTCCCCCTCAGTAACCACCAGCCTGTTTTCTTTGTCCGTGATTCTGTTTCTGTTTCACAGATAGGTTCATTTGTGTCATATTTTAGATGCCACATATAAGTGATATCATAGGGTATTTGTTTTTCTCTTTCTGACTTACTTCACTTAGTATGATAATCTCTAGTTGCACCCACGTTGCTGCAAATGGCATAATTTCATTCTTTTTTATGGCCGAGTAATATTCCATTGTATATATATATCACCTCTTCTTTATCCATTCATCTGTTGATGGACATTTAAGTCAAATCAACTTCCTCTGAAACCCTCTGTTCTCTCCCCGCCCCTGATGTAACCGAAACCCATTCAGTCAGGTGCCTACTAGAGACAGCACCCTCCATCAGCATTTCCCTCAAATGGGCTTTGAGGCCCCACAGGTTTCCATGGGCCCCCGTCTACGCAACTGCTTCTCGGTGCCCCCAAAGGCCATTTTTTATCAGATTCACGCCCCTTCACTTGCTTCTTAGTGTCCTTCCTCTGCACTGCACAGGACGTTCTTCATCTATAAAAACTACAGCACCGGAGAACCAGAGCATCTCCATCTGGCGGTTAACTGCATGTGGGATATTAGACCCAGACAAACATGTTTCCAAAGGACCTCTCTCTCTTGGCCTTTCCTAAGGCACATCCGCTCACTCAACTCTGTGAAGGTCCAGAGTAAGAAAATGTGCTTCATGTTGGCTTTCATCTGGTGTTTCCCAAACTCATCTGGCCATTTAAACAATCATTCTAGGGAGATTGATTGAATGGCCTATGTGGCGGGCCTCATGCTAGGATCTAGGAAGACAACGTGTAAAAGAAAAGGTAGTTTCTTCCTCCCCTTAAAGAACTCTTCCTTACCTCCCCTGCACAGCCCGAGATAGTCATTTATATAAATCCAATGTTCCATGGAGCACAACGCTTCCCTTAAATCAAAGGAGTGGCTTTTAATGGCGGAATTTTGAAACATGGTGAATATTCTGGGGCAGGAAGACCCCTTAACATCACACCCGTTAGAAAGCAGCTTACTTTTCTTGTATAAAGATCTACTCCTTGTAAGTTGGTGCAGGCACTGTGGAAAACAGTATGGAGGTTCCTCAAAAAACGAAAAATAGGGTTACCGTATGATCCAGCAATCCCACTCCTGGGCATATATCCAGATAGAACTCTAATTCAAAAATACACATGCACCCTTATGTTCACAGCAGCACAGTTCACAATAGCCAAGACAACCTAAATGTCCATCGACAGATGAATGGATAAAGAAGATGTGGTACATATATACAGTGGAATACTAATCAGCTATAAAAGGAAGGAAATAATGCCATTTGCAGCAACGTGGATGGACCCAGAGGTTATTATACTAAGTGAAATAAATCGGAAAGAGAAAGACAAATACCATATGATATCACTTATGGTGTATGTGGAATTCTAAAGTATGACACAAATGAACCTATCTGTGAAACAGAAACAGACTCATGGACATAGAGAACAGACTGGTGGTTGTCAAGGGGGAGGGGGTTGGGGAAGGGATGGAGTGGGAAGTTGGGATTAGCAGATGTAAGCTATTATACGTAGGATGGATAAACAGCAAGGTCCTATTGTATAGCACAGAGAACTATATTAAATATCCTGTAATAAACCATAATGGAAAATAATATTTTAAAAAGAATGTATATATATATATATATGTATAAGTGAATCACTTCGCTATACAGCAGAAATCAACACTACATTGTAAATTAACTATACTTCAATAACAAAATATATTGATAAAAAAAGACCTATTCCTGAGCGTGAATGAAGCTTGCCATGATAAGTATTTAAAGCGCTGGTTGACAGATACTGGAGAATTCCAGAACTTACTTTCTGCCAAGCCCTCTGGCCCAACCAGAGTTCCCCTGCCTCTCCACTGAATCCTTCAGAAGGGGTGGGAGACTAGAGCCTGGGCTGGCAGGCCAGATAGTTGGTGACCACGTTATCACTCACACTCTCTCCAGGGTAGGGGAGACCCGTCCAGCAGAGCGGGATCAATCTGGCTGGCTTTGGGTATTTATCACGGACAGCAAAGTGGCCTTGGAAAGGCAGAGCAGAGAAGGATGGCTTTTCTCTTGAGAACACACAATAATTTGAAATTTCAGCTTTAAGAAAGAAGTCGAAGCATAACAAACCATAGGGCTATGGCGGTTCCCACCATCCGTAATTGGCAGATTAAAATCACTGTCAATCCCGTTCCTGCTTTTTCTGTCCAAAGTGGCTTTGTAGTTAGAGAAAGGTAATCCATGAGAAGGTAATGTACACAGATAAAATATGAAGTGTGGCTATGAAATAACAAGAATGATGGTTACAGGACTGTCACGTCCCTTAAATATGATTCACGCATCATTGCTCTCTTATTGCCGAGGTTTAACTCAAGTCTTTGCGAAGCCCCTTCAGCATAGGGAGTGAGTGCAGTGAGGGGCCTGAAAGCTGTTTGAAGACTGAGACTCCTTGTTGGTAAAAAGCTTAGTGTCTCTCCTGGGAGGGTGTTACGAGCTGAATTTTGTCTGCCTCCCCTCCCGCCGCCCCACCATTCATATATTGAAGCCCTAAGCCCAGTACCTTAGAATGTGAAGGCATTTGGAGGTAGGACCTTTAAAGAGGTGATTAAATTGAAATGAGGTCTTTAAGGTGGACCCTGATCCAGTCTGACTGTCATCTTTATAAAGAAGAAGTTTAGATATCAGACACATGCACACGTAGAGAACAAGACCACGTGAGGACACAGCAAAAAGGCGGCCACCTGCAAGCCAAGGAGAGAAGCCTCAGAGGAAACTAAACCTGCCCACACCTTGACCTTGGACTTGCAGCCTCCAGAACTGGAAGAAAATAGATTTGCCTCATGTAAGCCACCCAGCCTGTGGTACTCTGTTAAGGCATCCCTAGCAAACAGAGGGGAAACAGGCTTTGGGTGCAGAACACAGTTATAATTAATTATAGTTATATAATTATATATATATATAGTTATATATATATAGTTATAATTAATTAATTATATTATAATTATAGTTATAATTAAATGTCAGACTCTTGCTAGAGAAAGTAAACGTGCGGACAGTGAGGAAAGAGAGAGAAGGGGAGTCAGCTTGAGCAAATATCCAGGAGGGGCGACGGACTTTCCCCACAAGCCCTCGGGCGACCGATAACCCCTCATTCTCATCTGGGAGATGCTGGTGTAGACGGAAGCAATCTGGGAACTTGAGAGAGAAACGTGTGGGTAGCACAGCTGGTTTCCTGAGTGATGGCAGTGAGTCCATCGATCCTACACTAGTGCCTTTTTTTCAGATAAAAAGTGAATTTTTGAACCTATGGGGGGCACCACCCGTCAAATATTTTCATTTATTTCCAACCTCCATGTTTGACTACTCTAGGCTCAGAAAACATTGGTGCTGGTATCTGTAGAGGTGGAATGATGGAAGGGAGAGGTATGAAGACTCTCAGGTACTCATTTCAAAGTAAATTTTTTTTTAAATCAAGAAATTGCCAGACAGCCAAACGATCAGCGGAAGCCTGGAGACGGAATGGGTATTTGGTTGAGGCTAGGAAGAAACACTCTAAGTAGCACTGGAAAATGACCAGTTTTTTTTTTAAAACAAACCTCACTCGGATGTCTGCATCATATAAATCTAATAAGACAGAGTGAAAAATATTGGATTTATTTTTACAAGTTAGCAATGACCTTCCGACCTTCTGAATGGATTCACTTCGCACGGTTCCTCTTAAGGGCCTTAGGGTGATGACTAACTCATAAAAATAAATCCAATATTTTCCCCTTAGCCATGTCATAGCCAATGTAGGAATTCAGATGATGGGGCAGGGGAGGTGGGTTTTCATTTCGTTTGACCTCCCATTATGAGAGGTGCCGAGCCCTCAGCCCTGGCGGGGCCTCCAGCTTCCTACCCTCCCGTAACCTGTGTACGAAGGAAGAAAAACAAGGTACCCGTGTTGGGACCAAGCCCAGGGCTGGGCGTCATGGGGACGTGGGGGCCAGACAAAGGGGACCAGCATACCTGGAGGGAGACACCTGCTTTTGGCCCCAGGGGAAAGGTGATGGTCTCCCCCTCGTTTGTGGGTGGGGAGGTGGGTTGGTAGAAGGGCTATTCGTCAATGAGAAGAGAAATCCCACCTTTGAAGAAAGACCTTTGCAGGAAAGGGGATTTGGTCTCATGGCATAGTCTGGACTTGCTCTTCATTAGGCCAGAAACACCACCTGGATTGGAGCCTTGACCCTCGTCACTACCAGGGACCTTGTTCATCAAACAGATACATCCAGGCATGGGATGGCTCTGAGGATATGGCGTGGAGAAAACCAGATACTGTTCCTGTCTCCATGGGGCCTGTGAATGTGAATGCAAGATTCAGACAGTCACCAAATAAAGTCATCACAAACTGAGATAAAGTCCCAAGGAGGGCATACCCGAGTGCTGGGAAAGCCAGCGATGGCAGGGCCCTGACTGTAGGCGGGAAGAGGGGCAGTCCCAGAGGACTTCCTGGAGGAGGAGGCGGTGGAGCTGAGAGATGACAGGGGGCTGTCAGGGAGCAGGAGGGTGGAAGAAGAGGGACCAGCATTCCTGAGGCAGGTGGGGTTCCCCGAGAGCAGGGTGACTCTGAGACAAGCAGTGGGCTTGGGATCGCCACCTGCAGAGGGAAGGGAGGGGGCAGCCCTGGGCGGAGGGAGAAGCTGAGCTGCGTGCGTGGAGGCCTCCGACAGCCCCCAGGAGCTGCTCCTAGACTAGTCCTGAGTTGGGATGAGGGTGCTGGGCCTGTATACCACCCCCCGGCCCCGCAATTACTAGTCACTGAACGTAGGCCTCTCTGGCGAGGGCACGGGGTCTCGCTGAGGCAGCGCAGCTTCACCTGAGGCGTGGCTCTATCATTTGGAATCAGGCCCACGTCCTCCTCGTGCCTGTTCATTTCTTTCTGCCAACGCCACTCTGGACCCGGGGAGCGCTGGAGCTTTGTCTGCTGCCTTGTGAACGAGTGTTCATTTCTCCTGTGGACGGTTCCTCCCTCATGTACCACGCCCTCCTCAGAGAGCTCAGAGTTTGGCGTCTGTCCTCCTGGGAGAGACTTCTGTTGCTTTCCCCTCAACAGGCTTTTTGGTTTTCTGAGGGTGATAGCCGTTGTTTCTCTATAAGAGGCTCAGGGAAGCCAGCCTGGGGGTGGGAGGGAAGGAGGGGATGGCTGTGTCTGCCAGCATTTTATACCGCCCTGAGGAAGTGTCAATCGTGCATGCCGAAGGGGGGCAGGCTGCTGAGATGGGGAGCCTACACAAGGATTCTTCACACTGCTTTGGGGCCACCACCAGTGTCTGGGCCCCATCCATTAGCGAGGTCCGCCTGCCTGCCTAGTAGGGTAGCAAGACACACCATCTTTTTTTTTTTGGTCACACCCCGCGGCTTGCAGGATCTCACTTCCCCAGCCAGGGATTGAACCCAGGCCACAGCAGTGAAATCACAGCAGTGATTCCGAGTGAAATCACAGCAGTGATTCCGAGTGAAAGCTCGGAATCCTAGCCACTAGGCCACCAGGGAACTCCCAAGACACACCATCTTTTATTCCCCAGTGCCTGCCTGGAGTTCTCCCCATAACCAGGGCTCCATTTACAATCAACCGCTTTTCGGTGTAGCAGAGACACGTGACAAGTTTGGGGAGGACGTGGCAAAGCTCCACAGCACTATCTTATGTAGGTAACGCTTGCTTTGACTTGTCCGGAAACAACCTCTTCCAGCCTCGGGGGCCCCTCCTGTGGTCCCGGAGAGCAGGGTTACTCGACATTCACCCAGATACGTGCTTCTGGATGTTTCATCCTTTGATCCCGTCTGTTCTCAGCCTTTCTCTTTCCAGAATGATGCTGCCTACTTTAGCGTCTTTCATCCAACAGAAGTCCTGTGGCCCCTGGGCCTCCCCTGCATCTGTGCCTGTTTGGTTTTATTTTTCCCCCCTTTAAAAAAAAGTCTATCCTTTCTCTAATTATAAAAATAAAACACTTTTGGGCGGCATTGGTAAATCTTGAAATAATTCATGAGTGTATAAACAACACAGATGGAAGTTGATATCTCTCTCAGGGTTGAGAGTGAGAATTGCATGTGACACCATCTGGGGTGGAGACAATCGGGGTTTTCTACGAGGCAGGTGGCTCAGAGGGCAGCAGGGTGCTGTGGTTGGGATCACACACCTTGCGTCCGGGAGGCCTGCCCATAAATACTGCCCACTCCACTTCTCCAGCTGTGTGACCCTGGGCCAGTTATGGATCCTCTCTTAGCTTCACTTGGAAGGTTTGGTGATGATTAAATAAAATAATAGAGGTAAGTGCTGGGAAACAGTGCTTAAAACAGGGTGAGTACTCTGAAAATATTAATGTGCCCTAAACTGAACTCACGGTCGACGCATAAACATGGTCCTTTTCAGCACGTGCACCTCAGCGAATGGTACCACTCTCCACCCAGAAACCAGGCATCATCCTTGCCACTGCTTTCTCCTTCATGCCCCGCGGTCAGCACAGCTGCAGGTCATATTGACCTCACTCCTGCTCTGTATGTTTGACATGCGTCCCTTCAGAGCCTTCTCCATCCAGCTGCACCCCACAGGATTACTGGAGCCCCGGTACATGGCTGGTGGGAATGTCAGATGGTGCAGCCCTTGTGGGAATTGTGAGCAGTTCCTGAGCACGTTAAACATGCAGTTTTCATAAGACCTAACAGTTCCACTCAGAGATATATACTCAGAAATATTGAAGACAGGGGTTCAGTCAAAAATGTAGACAGAAATGTTCATAGCAGCTCTATGTGCAACAGCCAGAAGGCGGGAACACCTTCAATGTCCATCAGTGGATGACGGATAAACAAAACGTGGTCTATCTATACCATGGAATATTACTTAACCGTAACAAGGAATGAAGGAGTGATATGTCCTATAGTATGGATGACACTTGAAAATATTATGCTAGGAAAAGAAGCCAGATGCAGAGACCACATATTGTATGTTTCCATTTACACAAAAGGTCCAGAATTGGTAAATCCTTAGAGACAGAAGGCACATGATGGTCGCCAAGGGCCTGGGGTGAGGGGAGGGGACACTGGGGAATGACTGCTTAATGGGTTACTGTTTGGGGCGATGAAAAAGTCCCAACACTAGAAACAGGTGATGGTTGCACAGCAATGTGAATGCACTTAACGTCACTGAATTTTATACTTTAACGTGGTTAAAATGATAAATTTTGTGTTATGCATATTCTACCACAATAAGAAAAAATGATGTGCCTTTGGACCAAGGCCTCCTCGTTTCTACCTCTCCACGCTCCACCCACACTCCCGGCAACCACCCTTCTACCCTCTGCTTCTATGAGTCTCACTGTTGAAAGTTCCGCATGTAAGTGGGATCACGCAGCCTTTGTCTTTCTAGGTCTGGTTCACTTCACTTAGCATAATGCCCTCTAGGTTCATTTATGTTGTCACGTGCGGCAGAATTTTCTTCTTTTTTAAGGCTGAATAATATTCCACTGTATGGTTAGGCCACCATTTTCTTTGGGTCGAAGGACATGATGACTGAGTCATCTGTATGCAAGCTGACTGAGTCCTGGGGATCTAATGTACAGTGTGGTGATGATAGTTAACAATACTGTATTGTATAGTTGAAATTTGCTAAGAGGATAGATTTTAATTTAAATCCTCTCAACACACACACAAATGGTAACTCCATGAGGTGATAGATATATTATTTAGCTTGACTGTGGTGATCTTTTCACAATACCTACACATATCAAAACATCAAATTGTACATCTTAGATATATACAATTTTTGGCTATTTATTTATTTTTAATTTTAAAATTGAAGTATAGCTGATTTACAATGTTGTGTTAGTTTCCGGTGTACAGCAAAGTGATTCAATTACACACATATATATTCTTTTTCATATTCTTTTCCATTATAGGTTATTACAAGGTATTGATTATAGTTCCCTGTGCTATAGAGTAGGACCTTGTTTATCTATTTTTTTATATATATAGTAGCGTGTATCTGCTAGAGATATATACAATTTTTATATATGAAAGTGTCGCAAAAAAGTTGTTAAAAAATGGTGTGTAGTTTCTCTGAAATCCACGTTTAACTGGGCTTCCTGTATGTTTTGGGCAGCTCTGTCTCAGCCCCCATGGTTCTGTCTCAGCCCCCATGGTTCTGTCTCAGCCCCCATGGTTCTGTCTAAGCCCCCATGGTTCTGTCTCAGCCCCCATGGTTCTGTCTCAGCCCCCATGGTTCTGTCTAAGCCCCCATGGTTCTGTCTCAGCCCCCATGGTTCTGTCTCAGCACCCATGGTTCCCATGGCTGCAGGAGTTCCAGGGTCTTCTTCCTGAAGGTCCCCGCCCCACCAGGGAAGCCTCTCTCCTCCTTCGGCTCAATCCCTCCCTTCACCTGCTGCCCGGATAGGATGGGGTGTTGGTCTGAGCCTCTGCCCGGCCTGTTTCTCTTCTGTTTTTGCCTCATGGTCAGCAGTGATCTTGTTGCCTTGTCCCCTTGGCTTTGCCTGCAGGGAGCCCCCCAACATTGTGAAGAACTTCATACAATGTCTTTGGGCTAGTGGAGTGGCTCATCTTGATATGGGGTAGTGGGGGGGATTTTGAACTTCCAGAAGCCACAGGCCCTCCCTCCACGTCCTGTGTCTGGTTCCAGATGTTCCGTTATGGGCTCATCTTTCCCAGAGCTCCTGAGCTGCACTGGTGCAGGTCAGAGCTGGCTGCCCCCTCCACCCTGGTCTTTAATATAAGTAATATCTTCCCAGCCGGAGCTTCTATGACAGCAGTTTGCTTCAAGAGCACAAATTAAAGTGATGCCACCCAGGGCAAGAATGGTCTTAGCAGATCAACAGGGAGAGCATCCGGCATCCCTATTTAATATGAAGAGTGACTAAGCAGAGACATTGCCCTTGCAGCCAGGCCTGGTCTGAATACCAAAGAGATGGCAGGGAGAAAGGGGGAGGGACGAGCTTGGGGCTGCCGGTCACCTGAAGCATGGCTCACGTGCCCGCCCTGTGGGGCTGTGGGAGAGGAGGTAAAGGTTGGGAACTCTCAGCAAATATTTGGAGGGCTGTTCCCACGCCTGATGGGTTTGGACATAAGGTAATCGTCTTCTGGAAGGGGCCTGGTAATCCCTGAGCAAATGCCGGCCTAACTCCCTGACTGAGCCGGCCCCTCTCCCCTGGGGCATCAGCAAGGAAGAAGGTGAGCACCCCAGGCTGGGGCTTGAATGGAGCACACCTGCCAGGGAATGCTTTCATGTGAGACCCACAGCATTGGGGTGTACGGTATTTTGTTATCTATGAAAACATTTTTGGAGCCTGTGCTGTATACTAGACTCCAGGGTAGGGATGGGGCTTTAGAGATGGAAGACATGGTCCCCAGAGTTTGATGGGGGAGCTGGTCTGTAAGCTCCCAGAGGACAGGAAGCATCTCGCCTGCTCACTATTAGATCCCCGGGAGCTAACACAGTGAATGAATGAATGAATGAATGAGTTGTAATACAATGGGCTTCTTCCCCATCCCATGGGACCCAAGGGTGGCTTCCTGGAGATGAACTTACAGAGCAGTCAGAGAGAGCTGGGCAGAGAGGTGATGGAAGGGTAAACCCGGGCAGAAGGCACAGAAAGATGTGAGGGTCCCGTGTGGTGTAAGACTTGAGGTTGGAGCCTGGGCAGGACCAGGTATGGAAGGACCTTGCAGGTGGTGGTGAGGAGCTTGAATTCCTTCTTTTTTTAAAAAATTTTATTTATTTATTTATTTATTTTTGCTGTGTTTGTTCTTCGTTGCTGTGTGAGGGCTTTCTCTAGTTGTGGCAAGCGGGGGCCTCTCCTCATCGCGGTGCGCGGGCCTCTCACTATCATGGCCTCTCCTGTTGCGGAGCACAGGCTCCAGACGCGCAGGCTCAATAGTTGTGGCTCATGGGCCTAGTTGCTCCCGTGGCATGTGGGATCCTCCCAGACCAGGGCTCGAACCCCGCATTAGCAGGCAGACTCTCAACCACTGTGCCACCAGGGAAGCCCTTGAATTCCTTCTGGAAGCTCCCAAAGGATTTATAAGTAGCAGAGCGATGAGGTCTGATTGACTGGCATTTTAGATCATCTGCCTGGAGGATGTTTGCTCATTCTATATATTAAGACAGCTGAAAACAAACCCCTACTCTACACCTTATATCGTGCTGGGTCTAGACTGGTGCTGTCCAACAGAAACATAGTGTGGGCCACATCAGTAATTTGACATTTTCTAGCAGCCACATTGAAAAAGGTAAGCAGAAACAGGCGATAGACTTATTATTTCATTTAACCCAATGGATCTGAACTATCACGATACCTTTCACGTCTTTTTGGTTCTTCATCTTTGAAATCCAGTGTTTCTTTTACTCTTCCAGCCCATCTCAATTCACACTTGCCTCATTTCAAATGATCGGTGGCTACTATACTGAATAATGCATGCAGGTGTAGACAGGGGTACAGGTGTAGACAGTGGTGTACGAAATGATCATGGTCTCTGTCCTCACAGAGCTCAGAGCCCAGCAGAGAAAACCCATAATTAAATGAGCAAACAAAATAGTACAATGGGGCTTCCCTGGTGGCGCAGTGGTTGAGAGTCTGCCTGCCGATGCAGGGGACACAGGTTCGTGCCCTGGTCTGGGAAGATCCCACATGCCACGGAGTGGCTGGGCCCGTGAGCCATGGCCGCTGAGCCTGCGCGTCCAGAGCCTGTGCTCCGCAACGGGAGAGGCCACAGCAGTGAGAGGCCCGCGTAATGCAAAAAAAAAAAAAAAAAAGTACCTCACAGTGGTGGTGAGGGGGTGGAGGGGAGGATCATGACACCCAGGGACGTAATTCAAGCACAATTTGAGTCCTTAAGGATGAATGCGGGTCCATTAAGTGAGAGGTGGGCGTTCCTGGTGGGCAGAACCAATGTATGAGGGGCTGGTGAGCCACACTTGGTGAGCTGCCCTAAGCCCAGGGAGCATGGCTTGACATGAGTCCAGCAAGGCTGGCGGGACCAGATCAAGTCAGCCTCCAGCCACGATGGGCATTTGGACTTTCTTTTAAGAGCAGTGGGAAACCACCAGAGGGTCATAAAGAAGCAGGGAAGTTACCATGACCAGATCCTTACAAATACATCACTGGAGTGGCTGTCGTGCACACGTGGATTTGGCGGGGGGGACGGGGCAGGCTGAAGAGGACAGCCCGTGGTCTGCGGCATGGGTGGGAGGAGAGTGGGGGAACTGAAAATGGGAAGCGGTGGAAGAATGCAGGAGAAAGCCAGAAGTTAGAACCAACAGGACTTAAGAGTGGACTGGAGGGGTGTGTGCAGGTGTGGGGAGCAGAGGTATGGTTTGAAATAAAGGGGGGCGGGAGAGTTGATGACTCCCAGGTTTCTGGTGCTGCTTCTGAGATCGGGAACCTGAAAGAGAGGCAGCTTTGCCGGGTGCGGGGGAGGGAGGGTCCAGGAAGTCACAGGTTCAGTTTCAAGTGTGTTGAGTTTGAGGCACTTGTGAGATCTCCAAGATCTGATTTTACGTGACAATAAGTAAGGCCAAGCTTGGGAGAGAGTTCTAGCTGCACAAGCAGATTTGAGAGATCGTCCGTACCTACATGTGTGGTTGGTAATGAAATACGTAGGAACAGGAATTAAAGACACAGAAATACATCTAGAGCGTATTTAGCTATGCTCAACCAGGTGTGCATATCAGTCAAGGGTGATTCTGCCCTCCCTGCCTCCCCCCGCTGCCCAGGGGACATTTTGGCAATGTCTGGGTACATTCCTTTTTGTCAATGAACACTATTCTATTTATTAAAATTAATGACAGCATAAGAATAGCCTATCATAAGCATCATTCTCAAATATTTAATTATTATTTTGAATACTTTATGTTAAATTATTTGTTTCAATAGCATTATGAATTTATGGACCTTTCATAGATTCAACTACTTTTAGTAATCCGTAATTGGTTTTCTTTTTGTTTTTTTTAACATCTTTATTGGCGTATAATTGCTTTACAATGTTGTGTTAGTTACTGCTGTATAACAAAGTGAATCAGCTATACATATACACATATCTCCATATCCCCTCCCCCCTTGCGTCTCCCTCCCACCGTCCCTATCCCATCCCTCTAGGTGGTCACAAAGCACCGAGCTGATCTCCCTGTGCGATGCAGCTGCTTCTCTGGGTACATTCTTGATGGTCCCAATCACAGCGTTAGGGGTGATGCTACTGGCATCTGGTGCATAGAGGTTATTTTTGTCAGACTAGGAAGCAGGAAAAAAGGCACCAGATCGTAAACTCTTTGAGGACCAAGGCATACCAGACCTTTTCGAAGCAAAGGAGAAAAACTTGAACCATCCTTCACCCAGCCTCCCTCCCAGGGTTTGGGGTATGATGCAGGCAAGGGTTAGGTAATAAACTCCAGGGAAACATTTTTTTTCAAGTCCCCTATTTCATCTTAAAAAAATCAATAAATTTAAATTCTAGTCCATAATATATCACTGTGTATTTTAACATAATAATAAAATTTTATATTCTTTTCTAGCTGAGTTACCTGATCCCTCCCCAACCCCTTAGTTTTCCCAAGGCTCTGAGATACACCACCATATAACCCCAGGAGAGCAAGTCCAACTTGAGATCAAGTCCAACTTGATTCCCATAAACACCCACATGGATACCATCTCCCTCTTGGACATTTGACAGATTTTAATGATGTAGGGGAATGATTAACGGATGAAGGAAGAGCCATGGAGAAACTCATTCTGGAATAAAGAGTTCTCCTGGGAAATGGGAAAGTTCCTGAATTCTCCACAGCTTCAAAGAGAACTTGATTTTATTTTTCCAGCTTGCAGAGTTTTCCTAAATGCAGTTTTGGTAGTTACCAGGAAGTGTTTCCAACTTATCTGGGAGCACCTATTGGAGGTGCTTGATGTAATTGCTGTTTGGCTACGGTGTAGCCCTCATAGGTACTGAGGTTGGAGGCATTTGTTTGCCTACTGCAAAGCCATCCATTACAGACACCCTCTGCATCAGCAGACATAGCCCAGCAAGCTGGTTGTCAGAGCCTCCCAAGAAGGATGCCAGGAGGAATGGAATGTCGGAGACAATGTCCTATTCTTTGTCGCTTGAGAAAGAAGTCATCCCCAGGTGGCTCAGGCCGGGATGGAGTTGACTCTTCTCTGCCACATCACACACACTGCAGTTAAGTTTGTCGAGATTCCAAATAGGGATTACAGTTCCCTCTATGGAAAACACTGTCTGCTGAATTTACGCTCATATGAACAAAATGGCTCCGAATTTACATAATTAAAATGCCAGTGTCTTTCAGATCACAACAATGGGTAATTAACATTGTTCCTTGTCGGCTGAGAAATACCTCGGGCGGAGGATATCAGAGCCCAGCCGTTTTATTTTGGGCCACATCTCACGGACAGTCAGGGCTAATTGAATCACCCCCATCTCATCAAAAATGAATGAAAAGAACATTGAACGTCGCTAGCCCGGCTTGCGATCCACACAGAAAAGCTGCTCGCTCAAACAATCCCGCGGGAGATCAGAACCTCAACCCTGCGTTGAGGACGGCGGCCTGACAGTCTAATTTAGAAGCGTTGCTTAAAATCTTAATCAGCGCATTGAAATTAACAGAGGCGAGTTTCGACACCATGTTTGTGGTTTATGGTTATCGTTTTTAATAAACGTTAAAATATTTTTACAGGTGTGGAAAGAGCACATCCCTGGGACACTGATCTCCTAGGTTGTACTCTCAATCAAGAAAAAAAAAAAATGTCATCGTCAAGAATGAAGACGTAACATACTCATCAGAGCTTGCCTTCCTTTTATGTTGTGGTTCCGGGAAAGCTATCTGCAATCCTAAGCCCCCGTCCATCTTCCCGGCACAAGTGATATCTTGATTGACACATCTCCAAATAAGCTTGTGAATAGCTTTCCGTATTAGCCTCAGAATAATTCAGATGTCAAATTACGGCTCGCAGACTCCCTGACTCCTCTCGAGCTCCAGAATGAATTTTTTAAATATTTGGGAGAAAGTATTAAATTTTGTTCAGTGGGGGTCAAAGTTCATATCATTTGGTAATAAAGAGGCACAGAGGGTGTTTGCACAGAACTGGGGGCTGCGCTGATTTTATTTTGTGCGACAGCTGCAGGTCAGGCTGACCCTTGGTGAGCGGTTTGGAAATTGTGAGCCTGCAGCTTTCGGCACCTTTTGCAGTTTGCCGTGGGTTTCCTTTGGACAGAAAAGGGAACAAGGAAAGAAACAAGGCAAAAAACGTGACTCATTCTTTCTGTGCGCAGGAGTCCTGACTGATGTCATCTCTAAACATGCAGCTTTAATTGCGCCTCTCCGCAGCAACAAGGGAAGAGGTGATGTTAGTTCCGTGTTTTCATCACTGTTGAAACTGCACTGCCGACCCAGCCTGGATTCCCGTCCTGCAAACCGCGCAGAAGCATCTCTCACCAGCAAGAAGGCAAAGCAGTGCTTGCCGGGCTGATAATGGCCACTTTTCACAATATTTGTTGAATGCTCTGTAACGTGTGGCTGAGAAAACTCTCATTATTACCGGCTGTTTGCGCAGCTGTAAATATTTAACCAAGAATGCTACCTGCTTTGTGGAAAGACTTGCTAATTACACCTGCCTCTCTCTATAATTGCATGTTGTTGTAAAAATTCCAGGATAATGACACAACTGTGTCTTCCTCACGCAAGGGGTGAATTTATACGGAGGACAGCACTTGCATTTCCGTAAGCAATTAGCCTACACATTTTCATCCTCGTGTTTTCCTGTGATTTTATTGAAATGAAAGATAATGAATTAAATCCAATTACAGCAAGAAGACAGCTAGCAACTGGATGTCCATTTTGAACCACAGTTCTACTTTGTAAGCAAAGTGACGAAGAGAATGACACTCCTGCTTAAGACAGTGGAAGCAGCCCAATAAATTAGAAATATCAGCCTGATAGCGTGGACCCTGCTGAACAGCCCTTATTGGAGACTGGGGTTCTCTTGACAAAATGCACTGGAAAAGGTGCATATTTCTAGCCTGATGAATGTGAGGTACCGCTCTTGGCTTGTAGCCTGATTATTGGTGGAACATCTCTATAAAAAAATGTTTCCCCAGATGCCATATAAAGCCCAAGACGATAGTCCATAGTTCACAGGGTTTGCTGGGGGCGGTGGGGGGGAGAGAGAGAGAGAGAGAGAGAGAGAAAGAGAGAGAGAGCGTGCGCTCTGGAATTCAGGAAATAGGAGGCAGGTAATATTCTTATTACTTTAAAACATGGGCATTCCTATTCTCTTGGAAATCTTAGCCCTCCAGGAGATGTGGAGAGACGTAACCCCCATCTAGGCTACAAAAAAAAAAAAGGCTCACTTGCTTTAATCAGGAGACTGTTCAAAGATGCAGAGCCATGGTTCCCGAAAAACAAAACAAAATGAGTGGCTTGACGGTACAGACGCTTCCCCAATCAATACATCTCTACATCTTTATTGCTTTCTTTTCCTTTTCACTCGCTCACCATCTTTTCTCTCCACCCCTCTTCTCCCTCTGGATAAATGCAAACACCTCCAAATGTCAAAAGTGGAGACGCGACCCATCCTTTAACCACACAGGGGCCGATGATGTTCTGAGCTCTGCGTCATTTCAGACGCAAACACATTTCCCAGGATTTACAGGCTCCCTAGAACAGTTTTAAACCTGATGATGATGAATTCACTTATTTATTTAGTGGTCATGACTATTTCTACTAACGCTTTGGTAAATATGAGGGTGATGGCATAATTATACCAGGCAGGGAGAGGAAGAGCGCTGACAGCCCAGCGGGTCGGAGAGCGGCTGCCCAGCCCAACCAGGGAACTATTTTCTTCGATTTCCTCTCAGTGGCTGGGCTGGAGTGTAGCTGCCTAATGGTTTGCTGTCGATACAGTAAAAATGCTTACCCATCTTTATATCTAATCCATTCTGAGAGGGCTCTTTACATAAATGGCCTATGCCGTTTCTTTATTTTCAGAAAAGGCAATCAAATAGGATTGAACCACACAGGCTGTTGGTACAGTGTTTTTGGAAGCGTGTGTGTTTTTTAAAAAGCACACTGATTAATTCTGAGACACAGCATTTTGTGTTAAGTTGTCTTTGACTCTTTTCTTCCTCGCTGTTTTTTTTCTTAAAGGGCTCTAAAAATCAATGCCACGTTCCACTACCATCCATCTTTATATAGTAATAAATTAAGTGGGAGGTATTGATATTTTTGACTGCGCTTTTAAAATTTACATACTAAATGACAGTTATACCCTTGCGGCTCTTGATTTCCGCTGCCGTTTACTACTTGTGACTTGGGAAAGAGGCCGTTGAGTTTCGCCTGTTTGCTCTGATGTTCCTGAGGGTTCTGGCGCACCTCCATCCATGGCTCAGATAGAGAGCGGTCGGAAACCTGGTCCCAAGGAGGCGGGAGCTCAGAAAAGCCTTGCCCTTCTGCTGTCTCCTGAAGAAGTTCTGCAGGAACGCCACCAAAGACAGGCCAAATGACCTCAGACTGGGCGATGGATGTGGTAGAGCTGAGCTCGGGTGATACTGAAATATTTAATACTGGTGGGCAATGGCCTCCACCCACCAGCACTTGGCTGGGATGTCCTGGAGGTCCTTCTGCTTTGCCAGATGTTAACCCTTTAGTTGCTGAATTAAGTGAAGGGAGGAGGCTCCAGGGAAAGGCCAGGGCAGTGGACAGCAGAGGGCTTGGGGGGAAATGGCTATTTATCAACTGTTGCAAAATATCCCAATATTTAATATCAGTGCCTACCGGGTGAATTTTAGCCCTGGATATGAGCCCCTCCACATACACAAATTTAGGAATCTTGGGGAAGTCTTGGACGTATTGTGTGCCCTTCCCATTCCTTAAGAAAAAAATAGGGCTTCCCTGGTGGCGCAGTGGTTAAGAATCCACCTGCCGATGCAGGGGACATGGGTTTGAGCCCTGGTCCAGGGGGATCCCACATGCCACGGAGCGACTAAGCCCGTGCGTCACAACTACGGAGCCTGAGCTCCTAGAGCCCGTGCTCTGTAACAGGAGAAGCCACCGCAATGAGAAGCCCACGCACCGCAACGAAGAGTGGCCCCCCCGCTCACTGCAACTAGAGAAAGCCCGCGCGCAGCAGTGAAGACCCAACGCAGCCAAATATAAAATAAATAAAGAATTAATTAAAAAAAGAAAAAAATAGGCTAGAATTTTGAAACCTTGACACAGAGGCCTGGCTTACCTTGTGCTTCCAAACTATTTCCGATAAACTCTGAGTTTGAGCAAAAATGCAGACAGCCACCACCGGCCCTCCTCTGGCCTTCTCCCTCCCTCGGGATAGGTTAAGGGCATCTTCTCAGCATTTGGCAAATGTTCGTTCTGAAGCAGAGGGAAAGCCCTAGCAGAGAGGGAATTCAGGGAGCAAGGTCAGGCCCGCTGCATAATTTTAGTTTAGGAAACTAAATCTCTCTGGATAATCTGAGTGCTACCCACAGGTAGATAACCAGGAAAAAATACCAACACACTGGCACAAAGGCCTCCACTGCATTTAAATGATTATTTGGGGGACTGGGACAGCCTTGAAGCAAACAACAGTTTATTTGCAGAGATTAATATGTCAGTAATATTGATTGTCAGAGGCCTGCTTCGTTCTATTTAAGATTCCGCAAGCCACAGACAGCAGTCACTCAGGCGTGATTTTTCCCTCTAGGATTTCTAGCACGTTGAGGAGGTAAATCCAGGAGATGCCGAATGGCAAGTTCTGTCAAACTAGATACCGCTGGGCCGATCCCCAGGGCGAGGTGCGCGCATTCTGTTTACACGTTGCCAAGGCAGGCATCAGTTGTTTGCTTACATGCCAGGGTCCTTTTCTCCCCGTTCTAAAGCGGGTCACCGAACGGTCCAGGCACCTATCGTGTACAGGAGCCGGTAGAGCTTTCCAGAATCAACCCTGAAATCATGATGCAGGATTATCCAAATATTAAGGCTGCTGAAAGTTGGGTTTCTCTGATTTCCTGCTGCACGGAGGTTGCTCCGTTACATCCAACTGTCCAGGAAGTGCCTTTGCAGGAGTGTCTGTAAAGAAAGGATGGAACATATGAGAGGTGTGGAGAAGAACTCACTTTCATCAAAGGATCGGCTTTCAGGATGGTCTGGGAGCCCAGAGCATTATTGTATTACACACCGCGCTGAAACGTGCCTTGTTCTGATTTTTTCCCCTCCCCCCGTCCCCCTTTTCTTTGAGGGTTTTCGAAATAAAAGAGTTTTTCTTCCAAATTGAGCTGGGAGGCAAAGTCTCGAACGCTGTGATAGAAAATGTTAGACAATATTCCTTACCGGAGCTATTGACATTTCGGAGATTTTTCTCAAAACATATGGATCAAGCCTGGCTGCCTTATTGGACAGGAAGTCCGGATGAAAGGCCTTCCTTTATCTTTCTTTGTATTTCCCCCCCTCTGTTTGTTCGTGGCTTTCTCTCTGAATAGAATCGTGGTTCTCTTAAGCTGTCCGGGGAGTCGTTATTGCCTTACTAAATATTTCATGGTGCACAGCACACCGTACCTGCCAACTGCCTCTTATTTGTTGTCAAAAATAAGGGGTTCGTCCTTTGGAGGGGGAGGGAGAAAAAAGAGAGCAGGTTTCTCCTATTGTTTTTATTTTAAAGTTTCTCGTAGGCACCCCATGCATGGAAACACTGGAAATCTGAGAAGGATGCTTTTTATTTGCCGGGGATGCACGGCTGGCCACTTATTTATTTACTTGCGGCTTATTTATTTAGTTGCCGCGCACTCTCTTCTATGATTCCCAGCACTTGTTTCTTGGCGGTTTCCCTTCCGATTTGTTCAAAAGGGAAAAGTTCAAAGCGGCTCTGTCAGCTGAGGGAGAAGCCTGCTGCATACTAACCCTCCAGCGCCCGCCTGCGCTGACCTTGAGAGAGGGGCCCTAAACGGTTCCATCGCAGACCCGCATGTGTGTTTTGTTAGACCAGGTCGGGAGAGGTCAGGGCTCACCTGAGGCCAGCAGAGCCTGGCCGACCTGCCCGAGCAGCGGAGTAATGCATTTTTAAAAGGGACATTCTCGCCTCTGAATGGGCCTAATATGGTCTCTGTTTAAAAACCTGTCAGAATCCCAAGCACACACTCCATAAAATATAAATAAGTACTTACTGTTTGCAGATGTTGCTTGTTTTTTCTAATGTTTGTATTTGAAGTCTGAGAATCCTCACTTCCTGTCAGGCTCCCCCATGCCTCTCTCCTCCGGTTTCTGAAGGAACAAGGCGGAACTTCAGATAGCAATTTCTCAATGAAGACACCGTCTGTCAAAGCTGTCCGCATCCCTGGTACAATTAATATTCCCTTTTTCTTTCTCTCTCTTCCCCTTCGGCCCCCCAACACTGAGGTTTATTTCTCGCTACAGCTTTACCTGGGCTTTGGAGAGCCACCTCTCTTGTCGGCAGTCTTTGAAAGAGGCTTGAGTCTCAGGAAAGTGTGATTTTGGAGACTCTGAAAGGTGATGCTGGAACTCGATAGGCCTGTAATCTGCATGCTGAGATTAATTGGAAAGAATTAGGGAAGGGACTACGGGGGACCTCCATCATCGTACCTGGGGAAATTCGTAGATGGGGCCTCATACGTCTTTGCCATCTCCATCCCAAGAGCCCCACTGATAAATTCGTGGTGCAGGTGTCTGATTAATATATACGCGTGTTTGGCTGCATCCGGCCCATCGGCCCCTGAGTCTGACCCACGAGTCCTAGATTCCTCCGCAGTGGTCGTCCTCTTGTTTCTACTGAACTGTACCAAGCTCACCCTCCCCCCCAGCTCCAAACCCTCTCCAAAGACGCTGGCTAAGCGCCCAGTGGAGAAGTCAACTTCTGGCTCTGCATCTGATGTAACCTCTTGCTTCTCCTCCTGTCTCCCTTCTTAGTTATTTCCTGCCACCCTGGTGGGGACTGTGGGTGACAGGTGGGAGACCTGGGCACAATTTGCTGCGTGACCAACTCAGTAGGTCGCTTTTCCGGAGTTCCTGATGCACAGTGCACGAAGAGGGCTGCAGAAGTTGCCGTTTGCTCTGTAGCCCTCCCAGGATTCACACCCCAACATTTTAATAACCCACTCTCCGTGGCCCCCGCCATGTATACTTTAGAAAGCAACACATGAGCTCTCTCTGCAAGCCTGTGGACTTGCTGAAATTGGCAGTTCCAGCTTGTATTTTTTTATTTACTTATTCTTTCCCGTTTATGCACTCCTCTGGTTAAAAAGGCCAGCACAG
Source organism: Orcinus orca (assembly GCF_937001465.1). Classification (NCBI taxonomy): domain Eukaryota; kingdom Metazoa; phylum Chordata; class Mammalia; order Artiodactyla; family Delphinidae; genus Orcinus; species Orcinus orca. Next base: position 30,376,978 of record NC_064578.1, on the reverse strand, counting down.
CCCTTGTTTCTCAGCCCCTTTCTTTCTTTACCTAGAGAGCGGCAGCTCAGAAGGAACCCACTGCGAGGTCCCTGCTCTGTCTGCACATCCTCTATGTTGCTTACTTCCCCAGGTTTGAAGCCAACGGTCATCCGTAGCCTCACGAACTGAAAGCTTGTTGACCCAGACCCAAATCACTGCTAAGAATCGATAACACCCCTTCACCTACTTTAGCCAGAGATGCATGACAATGCTATTCACTTGCCATTTGCTTTAATATCTATTATTTTTAAATAAAGAAAGAAAAGTAAGAGACGGACACCAAGCCTTCCCTCGTTTCTACACCATTTTGGGAGGATATGATTCTGAACACACGCCCAGGACAGCGTGGCTCCATGCTCGGATCGGGCCAGTAGAGTTTGCTTCATCTTTAAAGCACAGGAACCATAAATCAAGATGAAAATCCTACAGCCCCAAAGCCTTACCAATTGATACAATTTGAAAATGGGCAGCCGGAGAGGCTGGGGAGAAAGCTGACATGATGACTTTTATAATAGCAGAACGTTTAAGGTTATAGAAATAAAAGGAAGAGGATGAAATCAGGCGCGTTGATCTCTGCCTGCAGGCTCTCTCAGCTCACTGGAAGCTCCAGCAATTATTTCTGCTCTGGCTTTCCCCTCCTTTTTTTCCAGCAGTCTGTTTGAAATGAAGCAGAACCGGGCATGGCAGGCTTATCAGTGTCGTTAGCTGACAGGGCGCCCAGCACACCTGCTTTTACTTGCTGCCATTTCAGGCACTAATGCCACAGAGAATGTTGCTTGGGTCCTTATAATGTGTAAAGATTCATTTATTTCACCTTTTGAACCTGCCTGACCCCCTGGGCTTGCGCTGGGGAGGAGGCAGAGGGCTGGACAGGGTTTTTTTCCGAGCACTTAGAAGAAGCTGGCAATTAGGGGTCTGGCCCCGGGGCTGTTGCTATGATAGAAGCTTAAAAGAGAAGATAGGGGCTCAGCTAGGGAGGTGCTGGGAGCCAGTCAGGGCTTGGGCCACCTGAAGGAGGCTGGGGGATGGTACCGAGCAGAATTCCCCTGGCTGCTGCTTCCCTAGCTCCGCGGTGTCCCATGTGCTGTGCTATTTTGACACCTGGGCACCCTACCTTTGGAGACCTGCCTCACATCACACCACACGTATTCAAATGCATCTGCCTCCTTTCACTGTCACTGAGATTGTTGACAAAATTTTTAAAAATCATTTTGCCTTTGAAATGATTTGGCCATGGGTACCTCATTTCATTTACAGTGCCTGAGATTTCCTGACAATCATCGAATGCACCTAGGAACTCCAGCAAAGACAGAAATGTCGACCCTTCAAACTGTTCTCCAATATAATGGAATTTTTATGAATACTAAATTTAGCCATTAATGAAGTCGATAAAATGTTAAGTTTTGCAGACATTTTAATTAAACACCTATTCATTTCAATTTTATGGTTTTCTTTTTGCATTTTGGAGCCAATAAATGTAGTATATATACTTTGGAATCAAACATTTTAATAGGCCCCAGAAAAGGAAAAGCCGGTAACCCCAAACCTGATGCGCCAGCTGCCTAATGATGACTTTTTTCCCTTTTTCCTTCTTTTCTTCTTGCCTTTCTTTGGTATGGGTTTGACTGATGCACTTTCCCTTCTAGTAGTCTTAGTTTAAGGTCTTCGTTCCCTAGGAATAAAAACGTAGTTCTTATTGGTGGACATTACACTCTTTTAGGACTTTGCTTCTGGTGGCTTCTACTTCATATCTCACGACTAGTATTGGAGAGGGTGGGGGCATATATTCCTCAACCTCTGTCTGGAAATCTGGAAGTTCCTTCATTTCTTGATGTTTCCTTCTTTTCAGGAGGTTGACCGAGCACCTCTGTTGATTATGTCTTGGTAGCATTTCCCCCTTCTTCTGTTAATAGAATTCCAGTTTCCTCAGGAAGAGTTACCCCTCCCCAGTGATTTAGTCCATTGTCTCCAGGAGAGGTCAATTAGAGCATCCCATCACCCTGGCCACAGTTATTGATTTCAGGACTTCTATAACTATGTGGAAAAAAAGGGCCTTCTTTTTATGCAGAGATTGCTGGCTTAAGGATCTGCCAGGAGAACCACTGTGTAGACAATAAAGTCAATGCAGAGAAAAACAGTGTTAATAGGTTGAGATAGAAGAACTAAGTCTTAATGCTATCATGAAAGCTCCTGGATCCAGCCATGCCTGAAAGCCATAAAACCATACCACCCCTAAAATAATTGGTTAGATAAAACCAGTTCCTACATTGCTTAGGCCAGCTTGACTTGGGTAGCTGTCACTTGTGATCAAAAGAATCTTGACATATTCTGTTATCACTAATGGGGCAAGGCCAGGAGAGAGATTTCATTTCATCTCCTCTGTTAGGAAACAATTTGAATTGGAAAGTGAGACTGGTGGGTGTTGAAAGGATGGGGAGGGTAACAGTGTTGCAATAAGAAGAATAATGTTGTGGACCAGGCACTGAGCTCCTGTCTCCCAACAACTCTCAGAAGTTCATTGTCCCCATTTTACAGAAAGCAAACTGAGGCTCAAAGCCGCCTATCTAGGAAGAAGAGTCTGACTGGTTTCAGATCTGTTTCATTCTAAAGTAGGGCAGACCAACGCCTAGAACAAAATGTTTGGAGCTCATGTTTCTAATCCTTAGGGCACAAGGTCCTGGAGGCTCAGGACCTACTGTTGGTTCCTTTGGTCTTGCAGTAGATATTCCATAAAGTTTTTGTGCTCATCATACCACTTTGTCCTCACTGCTCCCCATGGAGTTCCTACCATTAAAAATTCCATTCCTTTGAGTCTGGAAACGTTTTATACTATTTAGAATCTTCTACAACTTTGCAAATTCCAGTTGGTATTTCAGGTATTCAGACTCCTTGGGGTGAGTTTGGGGAGGATGAGAGATGAAAGCAGGTATCAAAGAAAGAAACACTTGCCTATGTCCCAATCGTTTCAATACTTGGTCCTACCAAAGGGAAACAGGCCAGATCCTTACCTGATAAAGAAGAGGTAAGTGTCTGGAAGAGGTGGGTTCTGGATTATTCTGCCTGTTTTGAGTCCTGATGTAATTCTCTTTCACGTAACGGCCCTCTCATTCCTCTCCTCCATCTTCCCACCTGTGATTCTGAGAGCTCTCAATCAGCATCAAAGCCAAAGAATCTCATAACACATCTTAGGAGGTGCTTCATTAAAACCGATTGCCTTGGCTTCTGGCTTCTTCTATTGCTGAACTCCTGATAGAACCCAACCGAGCCTTTGATTTTGTAGTGAGGGCAGGTGTGTGTGCAGCCAACAACCTTGTTTTCCAGGCACCCCAGGTGGGGAAGGTAGTAACCAGAGGGTCTCTGTAAGAGCGACAGTCTCCTTGCTCTAAGTCTGCTTCTACCAGTTCTATGGACCCTCCATCCCCTTAGACTCATTCCAGCTCGTTCTGGGAGTGGCCAGAGGGGTCACTCCAGTCTTCTCAGCTACCATCAGGAGTCCACCGTTTTCCTTGCATCCTACTTTTAATTGTTTTGCTGCTACTGCCACAGCTAAAGCCACCACGTGAAGTCTTGTCCCGTTTTCCCACTGCGTACACAGGCTGTCCTATCTCCCAAGTTCATTCATTCCTCTAATATTAGCTCCTCCCCTGCCCCATACTGTGCCTCAGTTACAGAGGAGGTCTAATCTATGCTTTCAACATTTTATGGAACTCTTATGAAGCTTTTTTTTTTTTTTTTTTTTGCGGTACGCGGGCCTCCCACTGTTGTGGCCTCTCCCGTTGCGGAGCACAAGCTCCGGACGCGCAGGCTCAGCGGCCATGGCTCACGGGCCCAGCCGCTCCGCGGCATGTGGGATCCTCCCGGACCGGGGCACGAACCCGTGTCCCCTGCATCGGCAGGCGGACTGTCAACCACTGTGCCACCAGGGAAGCCCCTCTTATGAAGCTTTTTTCGTTAGCTTTCTACTGAAGCAAATGTCATTTCCCTCTTAGCTCTTTTCATTTTACTCACTCTTTCTTTCGGCTTCTTATTCCTAGAATTCAGACATCAATTCCCCGACTGGACTGGATGGCAATCTGAATATTAGACAGCCTTCCTTTCCCATGCTGACCCATTGTTCTAGCACCATAGGTTTGCAGCTTGGTTCTCATTTCCTATAGGATAAGCTCTTTCCCGGGAAATCCTAGGTCCAGTGGCGCTCACCCACCCCCGCTCTGCTGAACCCAGGGTGAGTTTTTTAACTGAGGACATCATTGCTTTATGTTCTGGGGTCCTCCTGAAATTCAAAAGAGTTCATGCTAGAAAAGGACCTGCCCCTCGAACATAAAATGGGCTCCTTTGTTATTCCCCAAGTTAATGGTTTCAGGGGTTCAGCATCTTTTGTGAGTGCATGACTTTCCAATGGTTCTGTTTTCTACTCTTGGTAGCCAAATATCCCTGGATTTTTGATAAGATTTGTTTTATTCTTAAAAGCTGCAAATTCCAAGTGGAACCATCCATTAGTTGACTTCTATCTGAATCCCTTTCCTGGTGAAATTTCATTCTTACAGATACTGCACAGTTAAAATTTCATAGACTTGAATTCTGAAGATTCTTTGGGATGAAAACATTCTTAGTCCAAAGGACTGGGAAGTACGTATCACTTCATATAGTCTGGGCATGCATATGGCTGCGTTGTGAACTAATACCTGTCGGACGTTGTTATTGTGGAATAGCTGTGGCGAGGTCGTGACCATCATTCCTTTTACCTATTACCTTTTTTATTTGATTTCATTTAGGCTTTGGCAAAGGTGAGAGGACTGACTCGTCTTTCCCGTTTATGTTTGATATACAAAAGCCCCTTGAGGGGAAGTGATGCTAGCTGAAATCATGTAAATTAAAGAGGAGATCTGCTCAGACACCTTGACAAACTCAGAAATGAGAATATCTCACTTGAGATATTCTGTTTGCTCATTCCCCTAGGCCCTTGCACTCATGATTAGTAGAAGAGGTCTGGAGAGGGCATAGAGCAGGCGTGGTGCTCCTAAGGAGTGGCTTTTTAATTCACAAGTGAATTGGTGGTTAAGGTTTAGTGTCTGTGAGCAAAAAAGCAAAGTCTGGCTTAGCAGATAATTTAGAATAGGAAACCAGCTGAATGATGAAACTTCAGGTTTAATCCACTTCAGAATCCTCCCTAGACCTGTGAAAGTACTTGAAATTATGAGCAGGGTCATTCAGTGAGGCATGGTGTTAGGTGGGGTGTCCCCTGGGAAAGAGGTCATTCTAAGTGAACAGAGACTCCAGGGCAAACATTTGGTGCCGGGACAGAAAGCAGCATGGTGTCCTGGAAAGCAATATAAGTTCAAATCCCACTTCTGACGTTTACTAGGTATGGGACTAATTGTAAAATAGACATTTATCTCTTATTACAAAAACAATAATTTCTTTTAATAGAAGCAAAAAAAAAAAAAAGAAAGAAAGAAAAGGGAAAACACACTCAATCTCTCTCATCCAGAAAAAATCTACTCTTACTTCTTTCATGGGTATTTTCCAAATCCTCTTTTATGTATAGACACATGTACCTACCTATGTTACAAAAAGAAGATTGCACATGGCATTTTGTAAACCCCTCTTTTTTTTTTAAAGATTTTTTTTTGATGTGGACCATTTTTAAAGTCTTTATTGAATTTGTTACAACATTGCTTCTGTTTTCTGTTTTGGTTTTTTAGCCCCAAGTCACGTGGGATCTTAACTCCCCGACCAGGGATTGAACCCGCACCCCCCGCATTGGAAGGTGAAGTCTTAAACATTGAACCACCAGGTAAGTCCCTGTTAACCCCCTCTTTTAATGTTCAATTCCAAACATCGTCAGCATCATTATTAATGGCTGCTCTATGTCCCATCTAATGGACATACTTTAATGTATTTACTCCATCCCCTCTTGTTGGACACATAGGTTGTTTGCAAAATGGCTGTGATATATATTTGCTGCTGTGGGTAGGAAGGGAGGGTGTGATATGGTACACTCGGGTCATGGAATTGCCTTCCCCTTCCCCCTTCGAATAGACTCGGAAAGGTGAAATAGGTCCTCCAGGTGGCATAGCTGGCCAAGGACAGAGCTGAGATGGGAACCCAGACTTGAGTTCCCACTGCATCACATGGCCTCTTGTTGTTCGAGGGCTTCCAGGAGAGAGTGAGCATGCCCAGCAGGCTCAGCTCACCTGGAGTGAAGAATGCAAAAGGAGAGACCTTCTGGAGCTGTCTGACACGCTTCAAGGCACCAAGCAAAGCTGAGTCACTGTGACCTGGACTTGCCAACCTCTGCAACCGCACTTTCCAAACCAGTCTTGGGAAGAGAGTCTGCTTTCTTGTGACACTTATGCTCCAAGCTCTGTTCAGGAACCTGTCACAGATGTCTTGCTTGGGAATCCTTGGTCCTCAGGTCACTCCCGCCTCTACATTTGGGGTGATCACTTACTTCTCCTCCAGGAGTCCTCAGGGGAGAGAAGAGACCAAGGCTACACATAGAGACAGGTGTGGGGTCTGTGAGTCACAAGGAGACACAGGGACAGATGACTGAGCTGGTGCTGGCTGACACTTTGGAATCTGCCTTTGGTGCAAGGTGGATTCTTTGCTTCTTGAGCCCACGTCTGGCTTTCAGTGTCCTTTCCTCCCAGTGATATTGTCGTTCGAGCTGGAGCTTTAAATAATCAAAGTTACCAGCATTCATAGAGAGGCTACTGTTTTCTAGGCACCGGTGTGTACTTCTTTGGCCCAAAGAGCCATAAGAGGATAAGACTTGTGCACTTCATACCCATTAAGATGGCTGTTCTCCAAGAACTAGAAAACAAGTATTGGCAAGGATGTGAAGGAATTAGAACCCTTGTACACTGCTGGTGGGAATGCAATATGGTACAAATGCTGTGGAAACAGTATGGCAGTTCCTTAAAAAATTAAACATAGCATGACCATATGATCCAGCAATTTCACTTGTGGGTATATATACCCCAAGTAATTGAAAGCAGGGACTGGAAGAGATATTTATATACCCACGTTCATAGCAGCATTATTCACAACAGCCAAAAGGTAGAAACAACCCAGATGTCCATCAGTTGATGAATGGATAACAAAATATGGTCTATACCTACAAGATAATATTATTCAGCCTTAAAGAAGAATGAATCTGATACTTGCTACAGTTTTGAAGACATTATGCGAAGTGAAATAAGCCCAACACAAAAGGGCAAATACTGTATGATTCCACTTATATGAAGTACTTAGAAGAGTCAACATCATAGAGAAAGAAAGTAGAATGGTAGTTGCCAGAGGTTGGGGTGGGCGGAAGGTGGGGAGTTACTGTTTAATGGGGACAGAGTGTCAGTTTGGGAAGATGAAAGGCTTGTGGAGAAGGATATGGTGATGGTCGCACAATAATTGTGAATTGAGTGCACGGAATTGTATACTCAAAAAGGGTTAAAAAGGTAAAAATTATGTATATTTTACCACAATTTAAAAAGTTACTTATTCTTTTCATAACTGAGGATACAGGCTCTAGGAAAATGGAAGTAGCACAAAAGTTTCACCTTGTGAGGATTTGGGGCAATTCACTTCCCTGATGACTTTTTCAACACACGCTCACTGATCCTGTAATGGGGGCAAATCTCTCACCCCTGCTGTGTGCTGGGGACTTGAGAGAGTGCCAAGGAGCTCCCATTTTAACTGGGGGTGGGGGAGGACGGGGAATGAACACATGGGGTCACCCATGTGTTGTAAGGCAGAATGTCACCAGGTTGAGGAAGGTGGAAATGGGCTCTGGAAATGCAGGGAAGTGGGGACTCCCCGCTGCCTGGGGAGGCTAGGAGATCCAGGAGTGCTCTACGGAAAGGAGGGGTAGGATGTTGATAAGCGGAGCTGGAGAGAGGGGCTTCCAGAGGGATACAGTGCTGATAGAGTAACATGAATAGTGCCTGTTCCATGCCAGTGCATTCTAAGCACTTGACACATGAAATCTCATTTTATCCTCATAACACTTGAGAGAGGCATGTACTTTATTATCCCCATTTTACAGATAAGTGAAAAGAAGGCCAGAGAGGTTAAGAAACCTGTCAAACTTCACACAGCTAGGTTTAACAAATACACAGCTTGGAGGTGGGTGGTGACCATCCTCATTTAAGGATCTTTAGGTTGGCAGAAACACGGGGTGGTGGAAGAGAAATGGTAGAAACAAGACAGGAGAGTGTGTCAGGGCCAGATCCCTTTGGACCTTCAATACAGGATGATAGGTGGACATTGTTTTAATAAGCAAATACATCAACTTGTACTCTCTTCTGTTCCAAAAAGAATTTGAGAGATGGTAGCAAGCGGAAATCTTTGCGGGGCAGGTGAGGGGACTGGAGGCCAGTGGTGAGTGGAGTAGTGCCAGTCTTTAAGGTGGCCCCCAATGATCTCTGTCTCCTGGCATTCATGCCCTTGAGTTATCCCCTCTCATACTGAATAGAAATGACCCGTGTAACCAATAGGATATTATGCAAAATATGGTGTGCAACTTCCAAGGCCAGGACACACAAGACACTTGGCTTTCATCGTACTTTCACTGGGATCCCTTGCTCTGGAGACAGCTGGCTGCCATGTTGTTAGGCTGCTCAGGCAGCCTGGTGGAGAAGTCCACGCGGTGATGAACTAAGGCCCCCTGCCCACAGCCATACCAGTGAGCCACTTCGGAAATGGGTTCTCTAACCGCAGTCACACCTTCTGATGACTGCAACCTCATGAAGACCCCCTGGACCTGCTCTCAAATTCCTGACCTGGAGAAACTATGTGAGATAAGAAATGTTTATTGTTTTGTTAAGTTTAGGGCTTAAACGTTACCCCAAGGTAATTTTTTAATGTAATACATATGCACTAAAGAGTTAATGCAATAACTAAAATGACTCACTTTCCAGCCCCTGCCTAGACTGCAGTGTTTCCTTCAGAAGGGAAACATGCATAGGTTATTGGTAGCTGAAAGTTTAGCTGAAGGAATATTTCATTTCAGCAAGGAGTAAAGGGGGATCACAGAATAACTGTTCCATGCTGATACTGTACAGTTAAGTCCCCTACATATGAACGGGTTCTGTTCCGAGAGTGCGTTCTCAAGTCCAATTTGTTTGTAAGTCCAACAAAGTTAGCCTAGGTACCCAACTAACACAATCGGCTATATAGTAGCCTGTACTGTAATAGGTTTGTAATACTTTTCACACAAATAATACATTAAAAAACAAACACAAAAGATAAAGAAAACATTTTTAATCTTACAGTACAGTACCTTGAAAAGTACAGTAGTATAGTACAACAGCCTCACGCAGGGCCTGGCATCGAGTGAACAGGCAAGAAATAAAGATACCGTACCACCATACTCTACACAGTACCGTACAGTAAAGTACACAAGAGCACAGCCACTTGTAGAGGACGCACGCACGTGACAATGTACGCCAGACACGTGAACTAACTTACATGACTGGACATGCGAACGCACGTTCACATCTTTGAAAGTTCGCAACTTGAAGGTTCCTGTGCAGGGGACTTACTGTATTCTTCGTAACCTGGAGACTTTCCCACTGCTGCCAATTACCCCACATAGATGTGGCTACGCCTTCTGGGTGTGGGGACTGATGGAGATGTCAAAAAAGAAAAGATACCATACACAGCCGGGGAGAGACGGAATAAAGAGCAGCAAGGAAGTTCCCTTCCACTCCAGGATGGCAGGTCTATTCCTCCCAGGCTCACTTATCCTTCCTGCCTGGCCACCACCCGCCCCCTCACTGGCCTGTGAGCTCTGTACGGGTGGGGCTGAGGCGCACTGCCTTTATTGCTCCAGTCCTTGCTCTGTTGGAATGTCTTCGATACATGACCTTGTACTCAGCCAGGCCCTGGTAATGGACCATAAAGTTGTATCCAGTTATTTTGCCATTGTGAGTAATGCTGCCATGAATATATTTTGGAAAATTTTGGCTGGTATATCCATAAGGTAAATTCCTGGTAGTGTGTATCTACGGAGGATGCTCTAGTTCTTAATTTTCTGAATTTGGGGAGATATCATTACGACAGGAGACACGGGAGTTGTAACGGGAGGGCGAGCAGGTAACAATGTGAGAGGAGAAATCTTGCCCTAAGGCAGGGGAACGGAGGAGACGCTTTCTGGAGTCTCTTTCCCCTTGTTTATCCCACATGTGTGTCACATTTTATGTGGGCTTTAGGGAGCGGGGTGTGGCCAGAAGGAGGGGCCCATGCTCTTTGGCCAGCTTGTCAGCCACACACCATGGCTCCTGTGTGTGCGTGTGTGTGTGTGTGTGTGTGTGTGTGAGTGTGTCCCTTAGGCACTGTGTACCAACCAGTGTTGACCCGTCCTCTTAGCCCGGTTCAGCCTTGAACTCTGCAGAGTCCCTGCACTGCCTTGTGGTGTCACCAGAGCGCATGTCCTCCTGGAGGGAAGGCCCGAAGGGGCCGGATGCTGAGGAAGGGAGGCCTGGGGTCAGGCAGGCTGGCTTCCCAGGAGTCTGGAGCTGCACACGTACAGGGGCCTGTGGGTCTTTCTAGACAGCAGCTCTTGAAGGCCTGGCTATTGTGGACCTGGCTTTCCATCCGCCGGAAAGGAGAGGCAGGGACAGACGCTGGAGGAGCCCCCAGAGCCCCATGCTGCTGTGGCTTCGGACAGCACAGGATGACGTTCTGGTTCAAGGTCATGAGGAGTCAACTCCTCTCCGCTGGATTGAGGTTTGAGAATCCACTGGTTGCCAGGAGTGAATAACACGTGCCAACTTGGGCGGCGGCTCACCACATTTCAGACACCAAGGCCAAATTTTCTAAGAATTTGCGGGTGTTGAGTTTTCTGTCCCACCCTCTCCCCACCTCCATCTGTCTGTGTCACTCCCTGACTGTGCCCTTCACCCCAGCAATCTGGTCTCTCCCCCTTTCTCTGGATGCCAGTGGCGCATTGCTCTAAGAATGGGAACCAGACTTGGGTGACCACCGTGTCCAATGACGTTTGCACAAATGGGGGCCTCTAACGCACACAGCATGGCCTCAGACGCGCCCAGACGGGTGTGGTCAGCCAGCATGTCACGGGCTCTTTGGGGAACTTCTGCCCCTCCCTAAGCAGCCATGAATCCACGGCTGTGATAACAATGCGGGTCGGGAGGTGGCTGGAGGGTTTCTTCCTGGGTGGTTCGTGGGCCTGGGGTGTCAGAGAATCTGGGATAAAGGCTCTGGGGATACAGCCATGGGAAACGGCTTCTCTGAGGCCACCTTCTGGAAAGCCTGTGTTCCATCCTGGCAGGTTGTCCTGTCCCTCGCCCGGCTGTGTCTGGGTACAGTTCCATGCCAGACACCCTGCTGTCAAAAAATATATAAAATGTGTAAACTCTTTTTTAAAAAATTTGCAAGGTGCCTGTGTTTGGACCCCAGAGCTGCTCCTCCTGTGGGCTGAGATCCACCTTTGGCTGAAAGTGGGTCCTTAGCCCATCACCAGAAGAGGGAAGGAACTCTTGGGATGGGCCAAGGGGTGGCCGCTGGAGCCCTAGTGGCCAGAGCTGCGCAGGCAGGGAACTGAAGAGAAGCCTGGCTTGTGCCTGGGGTGACCACAGAGGGAAGAAGGAACAGAAAGCCCATGGCTGCCGCATTTCTTCTGACTCGCCGTGACTGGCCCAGGGGTTTGCTGCATGGTGCAATCCACAGACACGAAGACTTTCGAGGGGCTTCGAGCCACATTTATGTCTGCTTGTCCGCCCCGTCTCCGTCGGCCTCCCCAGCCAGCCACGCAGCCTCCAAGGGGTGGGAGATAGATGATCCGGCAGCCCGCGTGAAAGGCGCTTTTGTGCTCTTTGGCTGGAAAGGTCTCTGACGCAGCTCGGCGCTCTCCCGGAGAAGGGGATTTGTTCCTTTAATTGATACTGAGTATCAGGAAGGTCATATTTACATTATAAGCTGGGTGGGAATTGTGTGTGGGCCGAGGGGGGCAGGGGAAAACTCACAAAATAAATGACCTCCAGTTCCCTGTGTTTGTGGTCGCTGGAGGTTCGGAGAAGGTGGGGAATCTAGGGAGGCTGAGAACTGAGAAACAGAGGAAATGAAGCAGGGCAAAAGGGTGGTGGGAGAGGGAGAGAGGCGGAGCCAGAGGAGAAAGGGGACAGAGGGAGGGAAGGAGGAAAGACAGACCGAGGGGAAGGGGGCCCTGAAGGAGAGAGACAAGGGTGGAGGCCAGAGGTGGAGGCTCAGGCAGATGGGGGATGCAGAGAGCCGCAAGTGACCCAGTGCAGCCCTCATTAGCTGTCTTACTAGATCGTTGTCAATGTCACTCATGGGAAGAGTGAGCCACTCCCATCACAGGAGCCCAACCATCATCCTCCTGGTGTCGTTTCTCAAAAACCCACTCTGTGACCCAAGCGAACTGCAAAGATCACATCACTGTTCAAAGTACTTCGATAGTTGGCCATTGACCTCAGGAGGAGCTCTGCAATACGACTCACCAGGCCCGGGGTGACCTGGCCCTGCCTACCCTCCGCCCTTGGACGTGATGTGTTTCCCTGGCCAACCCCCAACCTACCCCCAAAGCCCTGCCTGATTCCTGAAAATTCCCTCTGTGTCACGCCATCCCCGGCCTTCCGGATCCCCGGCATCTCATGCTGTGTTGTAACTGCCTGCTGAGCTGTCTGCTCTCCTGCGGGACTACTCTCTTGGAAGGTGGTCACCACTGCCCATATGCCTGTGGTCCTGGCTGTGCATCCATATGGGACGGCCCTGACCCTAAGTGCATTGAGTTGGGTGGCATCATTTTAATCTCTTCTAGCAGAATCCCCAGAAAAGTGTCTTCTTCCTTATTCTCCTATGCGGGGGCTTTGCGATCTTTTGGGGAAAAGACCTTGAAGAATGACGCATCTCGTTTTTTGTTAGAGGCTCGGTGTGGGGAATGGATAAACCCACTGGGTCTCAGGTTCCCTCTGGCTTCATTTTGGTCGGAAGAGCATCCACAGGAGAGGTCCCCTGTGCCCCAGGGCGCCGGCAGGGCACTCCCAGGGATAGGTGGAGAGCCTCTTTTCTCCTGCTGACATCACTCACGACACTCACGGAAGGACAGGAATCTGTCACGGGGATAAGCCTGTCAGTGGGACCATCACGGAAAAGCCCCCGCCCCCAAGGCTGACCCAGGCCTCCCTCCTGGGCTTGGCGTGTTTAACCTTCAAACAATGTCATGCTTCCTGATGTCACTGGCAACAAAAGGGGAGAGTCAGCTATTTGGGGACATGGCTTCCAGCTGGTTCTCTGACTGAGGAGCCCAGCATGGCATCAGGGGCAGGTGATGAATTGCAGGGGAAACCCAGTCTCCATCCACATGGGAAGGGGGGAGACTAGCAGTGCAGGAAGAGAAGGGGGTGCGTGCGAGAGAGAGGGAGTGAGAGAGAGAGAGGGAGAGGGAGAAAAATGATCTGGGGGGGATGGAGGAGGGAAAGGGGGGCCGTGGACCTTATTGTTTTCCAGACAGAAGAGAATTATTTTTCTTTATTTTTATAAATAATATTATTTTTCCTTTGAAAATCTAAGCATTATTTTTGTGTGTTTTCTTTTCCATAAATGGCATCTTACAGTAGTCATTTGTTTCTGTCAGATGAATTTGGCAGTGGGAGAGGGAAGAAACGGTCACCACTCTGGTCATCCCTGTTAAGTGGGCCAGTTGATGGCGTGGATGTTCTCAGCCTCCTTCTTCAGGACGGCTTGGGAGTTAAAGGCTGGGCAGGGGAGATTTGAGCATCTCTGTAAAGGACCAAGTTTGTTTCATCGTTTCACGGCGGAGTCAGGCAGGCAGGGACAGCGTTCATGTGTGTTACCATGTGTGATTCCCTGTGCCTGTTATAATCATTCATTCCCCCAATTTATGGAACCCCTCCTGTGGGCAGCGGCATGGTTCTAGGCACTGGGCATAAAATGATGCATAAAGAAGACAGTCTGTTTATTACATTGTATAATAACATCCTAGATTTTAAAAATTTATCAATGTTTAGTGGTGTATTTTAAATAAAATACGATATAATCTATTATAAACGTCTGCTTGTTGATCTATTTAATGGGAATAGAGATAATAACAGCTCTCATTCATTGACCTCTCACTGTGATCAAGGTTTGCCTGTTTCATTTTTTTAGGACTATTGATAATTTTTAAAATTTATTTTTATTTTTTTATTGAAGTATAGCTGATGTACAATATTATATGTTACATGTGTACAATATAGTGATTCACAATGTTTAAAGGTTACACTCCATGTATAGTTATTATAAAGGATGGGCGATATTCCCTGTGTTGTACAATATATCCTTGAAGCTCATTTTATGCATAATAATTTATATCCCTTAATTTCCCCTATGTTTCCCCTCCCCCCTCCCCTCTCCCCACTGGTAACCACTAGTTTGTTCTCTATATGTGTGACTCTGTGTCTTTTTTGTTGTATTCACCAGGTTGTTGTTTTTTTTAGATTCCACATACGAGTGATATTATGTTTGTCTTTCTCTGTCTGACTTATGTCACTTAGCATAACACCCTCTAAGTCCATCCATTGCCTGTTTCATTTGATTTAATCTTCACAGCAGCCTTTTATATGGATATTTAATATTCCCATTTTACATGCAGGAAAACTGAGGCTCCTAGAAATTAAGTGGCCAGAGCTATGACTGGAATGTAAGACCAGCCTTTGACACGAAAACCCATGGTTTAACCACAGCCTTTATTACATGTCAAAGGGACTCAGAACATAAAACAGTGGGCCCCTTCTTGGTCTGTGCTGGAATTCCTCAGGCTGGATACTTGGGAATGACTGGGACCCAGGAAGGGATGGAAGGCACAGTAGGGAAGACTGATTCCATGTAAGATGCCCTGCAATGAGTCAGTCCTTGCCTTTTGATTTAATCCTTCCCCCAATGTGTGTTCATCATGTAACTCAGGAAAGATTGGTATTCGGGGAAGGAACATCGAAGGTGGTAATTAAACTGTCCCCACTGACGCGCTCAGGCTCTGAGAACAGACCCGTTTGGTTCCGCAAAGGAAATCATTGGTATTTTAACAGGAGGCAGGAAACTTTTGATTAGCAAGTGATAGATAAACAGATCGATGCCTTTTCTGGCGACATTTCCAGCTTCATTATTGTCACTGGAAAAAGCTGGGGGTGGGATGGGGGGAAGCAGATGTGCGGAAAGATGAGAGGAGGTCATGGTGGGTCCTTTGGGACTTGAATCAGTGAGGTGCTGGGGAAGGGGCAGAGCTGGGGTCCCCAGGAAGATGAAGCTGCACATCAGTCCCAGATGGGGGCTGTGGGAGAGGAAACCCTCCACTTCTGTACAGCCTCCACTTCTGAACTGGTTCAAGCGTGGTCCCCGCAGCAGCATCACTGCCCCACAAGGGCCTGCTGGGATTCTCCCACCCGCCCGGCTTCTTCGTGATTGTCTGAATCTCTGTTCCCGAGCACTGCAGCCAGCCCCTCTGCCTTATTGCCGCTTTCTCAAGGTCAGGGGGAGTTAAGACCGGAGATTATACTGTGTCAGGCGTGCCTTTTTGAAATATGACTCAGTGTAATCTCTTTCCACACCAGAGGAGAGATGCCAAAATCGCACTTCAATCTCTAGCTCGCAATGGGCTTATTGGGATTTCAGCAGGGCTCTGGCGAGGTAAGACTGTTTCTTCTCTCAGGGTGCCCGTTTGCAAACCTTGGTTAAGTGAGACCATAACTTAGCAAGGGCAGGTTTCCAGATGTCGTGGACTCTGTGCCCAGCAGACAAAGCAGGGGCCAGGCCGCCCAGCGCCCTTGATCCTGGTGCCAGTGCAGGAGGCCTTGGAGGCCACCTCTTCTCCTCACCTGCAAGCTTTCCATTTGGGGTTTTGGAATCAGCCACACGTGAGCTCAAATCCCAGCACATCTTTCTCAGCCTCAGTCTCCTTATCTGTAAAATGGAGACAGCATGCCCACCTCTCAAGGTTCTCCTGAGGCTTGGGGTTAATGTTGGAAAAGCACCTGGCCCTGAGTAGGTGCTCAGTGAACGGGAAATCCATTCCGCTTTCCCCGATGTTGGCCTTTGTGTTTTCAGATACCTGGTGGAGGGTGGGGGAAGAGTAGAAAGTAGTTAGAAAATTCCATGAGCTTATGAACATATGCGGCCGTCCATATGGGCCAACCCCTTCCTCCCAAACACGTTAGGGACATGCACCAGCGATAAGATGGCCCCCAATGACATTGGGTCTCTGTGATTCTCTCACCAAATGGCACCTGTGCCTACTGCCATATGGTGGGAGGAGATGGGGATTGGAGGGAGGCTGGTGGCAAGAAGGTGGGCGCTGGTGATGAGACGGACAAGCCTGCTGCTTGGGAGTCAAGATCCCCAGCCTTGGTTTCCTGTTTCAGAGTGTTGCTTCCTTGAGTTTTCCCCTCTCCCCTTCTCTTTCTCTTGCCTTTCTTCTGCCTCCTTATCATCTCACCCCAATTTCCCCCCACCTGTGCTCCTGTTCTGCCCCTGAGAAATCTGTGGGGCACAGCAGGTTACCGCCGGGGCTTGGGAGTCTGACAGCTCTCCATCCAATCCTGGCTCTGGGAGCCGTGAGTGCGGGTGAGTCCCTTAGCTGAGCCTCGGTTTCTCCATCCGCAAAGTCCATTGCCTGGTGTGGCTGGGAGGAAGTGAGGTGAAATCATGAGTGCAAAACACTTCGTTCACTGCCCAGCCCAGGGTGTCAGCTCCATAATGTAGCCCCAGAGGCTGCTATTCCTACTGACCCTCTTCCCTCCTTTGTCAGGGCTTTGAGGGACGCTTCCTAACCACCTGATGAGGCATAAGCAGAGACAGAGTTAATTGCGATTCTTAGGGAAATAGTCTTTCCTGAGCCGGAGCACAGTGACCCCTGCCTTAGCCATTGGGTGTTTTCCTTGTTGTCTGGTACATCCATTGCTTCCGCCTCCTTCTCCTCCATTTCTGGTAAGACCACTGGTTTTACTTCTGGTTGTGACCCCTCCCCAACCAGCAGTGCTCTTGGTAGGACCGTCAATCAAGGTATTCTGCCAATGGGTGGGAGAGTGACTCAAGCCAGTGGCATTTCCCCCTGCTTCTTTGGGGAACACTCTGCTGTTTCTAGAAGACAGCTCTGGCTGATGCTGCGGGAGAGGCCGTGACTCTCTTCTCCAGCACGGGGAGCAAGCTGGCTCCGGAACCCCTCTGACCCGATTCAGAATTTCTAATTCCTTTCTTCCCTCTGGTTTTTTTTTTGCGGTACGTGGGCCTCTCACTGCTGTGGCCTCTCCCGTTGTGGAGCACAGGCTCCGGACGTGCAGGCTCAGCGGCCATGGCTCACGGGACCAGCCGCTCCGCGGCATGTGGGATCTTCCCGGACTGGGGCACGAACCCGTGTCCCCTGCATCGGCAGGCAGACTCTCAACCACTACGCCACCAGGGAAGCCCTCTTCCCTCTGTTTTAAAGGCGTTTTTTTTGAAAGTTACCCAAACCCAAGTCAAACTAGCAAGAGAGGAAATATTTTGCTTTAGTTAACTATAATGTCCTAGAAAACTGCTTCAGGCACAGCTATATCCAGGGGCTAAGACAATGTCACTGGGACTCTGTCTTCCTCTGGCCTCTCTCAGCTCTGCTTTCCTTTCTTTGGCTCCATTCTCCTGGTAGCAAGATGGTGGCTACCTGCTCCAAGCTGACTTCCTGTACCCCCAGACACAAGTCCAATGAAAAGAATGTTTCTTCCCTGCTCTCGCTAACGATAAGCCTAGAATTGACTCTGTTTTGCTCTGATTTGCCCAGATTTGGACATATGCCCATCCCTGAGTCAACTCCAGTATCTAGAGTCAATCCCCAACAAGCTAGGAGGAGTCGGCCCTGCTGCTCTCAATCCTAATCCTGGCATTTATTCCAATACTCCACGCATCCAAACACCGAAGCATGGTATTTCGACCCTTCAGCCAATTCTTATTTTGAGCGTTAGTGGCAGACTTACTAACGCTAACGTGGATCGGAGACGTGATGCTCAGACTGGTCAGGCTGAGGTCACGTAATGGCTTAGAGCTGGCCCCGCTCAAACTGCATGGACAGAATGTGTGATGGATGGTTCCCAAAAGCACCAGCAGATGCTGTTTCCAGAAGAATGGGATGGGTGCCGGGCAGGCAGCTGTCTGCTACTTGCCTTACAGCCAGAGCCTAGTTTGGGGCAGAGATGGTGCCTGACTCCTTCCTATACAATTAAGGCAAGAAGAGAATTTCGTTCATGTCAACCTTGTCAGCTCTTGAGGTGATACATGGAGCCTCACTGATGGGGAACCGTGGCCGTGGCTTTTCCTTTTTCCTACCCGACCAAATTCTAGCCTTGCCTTGCAAGCAGCTAACATAGGGTCGGGGAAGGAACCAGTAGGAAGATATAGGGTTCCAGTGGGTGAACAAAGAAGAGGAAGACCTTCTCCAGCTCCCTGAGCCATGGCTCCCCTGGCCTTGGCACCCATCCTGTGCCCACAACCTGACAATCTTGGCTTGCTGGCCAAGAGGTGTGACCGTTTCTCTAGTGCCCATGGGAGGGGCCGTTGGTCAAAGAGCACTCAGTGGGTACCTGGCAGGAGATCAAGAGCCCGTGAGATCTGGTGGGAAGAGTCAAGCATTCAGCATCTGGTTACAGCCAAGGGCTGGGTTCAGATCTGGACTCTGCCACTTTTCCGGGCAAGTATTGTAGCTTCTCTGGGCCTCAGCATTCTCATGTGAACTGGGGTGATGATAAGGGTGGGTAACACTTGTAGAACACATTGTGTGCTTGCTCCTATGGACTGAGTTGTATCCCCCCCATCCCAATTTACATGTTGAAATTCTAACCCACAATGTGACTCTATTTCCATATCGGGCCTGTGGGGAGGTGGTAAAGGTTAAATGAGGGCTTCCCTGGTGGCGCAGTGGTTGAGAGTCCACCTGCCGATGCAGGGGACATGGGTTCATGCCCCGGTCTGGGAAGATCCCACATGCCGCGGAGCGGCTGGGCCTGTGAGCCATGGCCACTGAGCCTGTGCGTCCGGAGCCTGTGCTCCGCAACGGGAGAGGCCACAATAGTGAGAGGCCCGCGTACCACCAAAAAAAAAAAAGAAAAGGTTAAATGAGGTCATAAGGGTGGGGCCCTAACCCAACAGGTTTGGTTACAAGAAGAGGAAGAGACATTGAATTTCTCTCTGCTTTTGAGCACAGAGGCCAAGTGAGGACGCAGTGAGAAGGCGGTTGTCTGCAGGCCAGGAAGAGGGGCCTCACCAGGAACTGAATTGGCAGCATCTTGATCTTGCATTTCCCAGCCTCCAGAACTATGAGGAATAGACTTCTGTTGTCTAAGGTACTCAGTCTATGTATTTTATTACGGCAGCCTGAGCAGACTAATACACTTGGCTTTGTTTTAAATACTCTTTCTCTCTATATATGTATTACCTCATTGAAACTTCATGGCAACCATGTACGCAAGGTGCTGTTATTGGTATTTTATAGATCCGTTACAGGTATTGGAAGCCCAGAGAGGTTAAGTCACTTGCCCCAGGACACCCAGCTAGTCAGTGGCAGGCAGTTTGGCTCCAGAATCCAAGCTTTCACCACAAAACTACTTACTTACTTTTTGATCTACTTAGTCAAGGCTTGGTGTGCGGAATAAATGAGATACTACATGTAAATGGCTTCTCAGGGTGCCTGGCATGTGGGAAATGACGGAAATTCCTCACAGGAAGGTCGGCCATCATGCCCCGTGTCTGCGAGAGCTGCATGGCAGGGTTTCCACGGCAGGCCTTGCGCTGCTCCCGGCTTCCAACAACACACATCAAAGACCCGCCGTGGGAGGCTCCTGTTTGCCTGTCTCACCCATCACCAAGCAACATGGTGCTGTGGGGAGGCTGAGCACATATACGAAATGAAAATGGTTTTAGAAACAAAGAGCCACCTCGGGAGAGGTGTTCCTCTACGGGGCCTTGTGATTCTGAGGTAGCTGGCAGTGCCGGGGCAGTTGGCAGTGAGATGTTATCATCAGGCTGGGTGTGGAGGCAGCGTCAGGGCTCAGAGGCTGATGACCTCCCCACCTGCTTGCAGCAGCTTCAATCCCAAAGTGTCTCCCTTTTCCTGACGGCTCTGGCAGTGGGGGTGGGGCAGCAGGGGCCAGACGTGCTGGGGTTAAAGACACGAGGGTGTAAGACTCCTGGCAGCAAAGGCAGAGGGCTGGGGCAGTGGGTGGGGCTGACCACTCAGTGCTGGGGGTACTGATGGACATTCTGGTTCAGTCCACGGAGTCAATCCTGAAAGCACCCTCAGGACGCGAAAGCTCAAAAGGGACAGTCCACTTCTGAGACCATCTTCCATGACCTGGGGAGGCACCAGGCTGGAAAGAAACCCTTCAAAGTCTCCCACCCTCCTTTCTCAAGGTGACCCTGGCCTTGAATGAATGTTCTGTCTCATTCTACCCGTGATGGAGGGTGGTTATTAACAAAAGTGGGACTCACCACTGATTACCTTCCCCACCCCATTAATTTTCATTTTCCCTGGATCCTTCGAGGCAGGTGGTGGGCTGAGGCAGTGGGGACTGGAGTGTGCATGTTACTTGCTCCTGATTTCTTGCCCATCTGCCAGGGGTTTTTCTGCTCAGGGTCTTGGCTACACATCCATCGTCACTTATCATCAGCTAATTCTTCTCTTTTCCCCCATATGATCCAGAGTCCTTTCTTCAGTCCCTATGCCAGGAGCACTGAGAAACCACAGGTAGCCTAGGGCATCCGTCTCACACCTGGCCAAGGGACTCTGCCAGCCGAGAGAGCTCAGCCAGGGGAGAAGCCAGGGCAGCCCCCAGACTGAACAGTAGCTGGCTTCTCTGTGGGAAATCCACAAAGAGTGATCAGTGGGGTGTCTCCTGGTACATTTCAGTAGGTGAAGATTTGCCCATGGAAGCAGTTCTCAGTACTCATATTGCATCAGAAGAACCTGGAGAGCTTTTCCTAACTCCGGATGCCTGGGCCCTGTCTCCAAGAGACTTAGTTTCAAGCGTGGCCCAGGTGATTCTAATATATAGCCGGGGTCGAGAACTACTGGTCCATGGCCTCCTCCCCTTCATGCAGATGAATGCATGACTTATGGACCTCCCCCAAGTAATCTGTATTTTAATACTGCATCTGGTCAATGCAAAGGAATGAATCTCTAAAGGTGAAATACCGGGGAAGTGGAAGTGGTGTAACCTCCTTGGAAAGATTGGAGAAAGGTAACTAGGCCAATTGCCCTGAGAACAGAAGCAACCTAGCCAGAGTTGCGTGTTCACTGTGGGGCAAGGGGGTGGTGGTCCTGAGTCTGTGGGTGGTAGATGAGGGAATGGGCCCAGGTGGGGGCTCACTGGTGGTGTAGGCACCCATGGGAGCTCAAGTTCTACACAGTAGGCCAAATCTGGGGTGGGTTTCCTGCTTTTCTTTCTTCTGCAGAATGGTTGCAGAGAGGCCTCTAGTCACATTTTGAGACCCTCATCCGTGAGACCTCATCTTCGGTACATGGTGGCCGTTGACTTTTCTTCTCTCTCCTGAGCTCACTGAGGCTACTTGCTCCCCCTGTAACTGGTGACCAGAACCACAGGTCACCTCCTGGGTTTGTGAAGGGTGGGCAGTGAGCAGTGCGGGAGCTTTAGAGACCTGTGGATGCCTGGATTTCAGGGGCCGTGCTCGGGCAGATGGGGCTCCGGGGACTATATTGCTTCTTTTTCCTTTCAGCAAGCTGGGTCCAGAAGAGAGAAGAATAGTCTCCACTCCAGGAACCCTGGAGTTGAGTTCCCCTCCCCCTTGAGGGCTCTTCTCAAATGGATGGAAGGGGATGGAAGGAGCCGGAAGTGGGTGGAGGTGGTGGAAGGGCCCATGGACCACTCTACGTAGGGCTTTGGGAGCTTGGGGGCCAGACCTTCTTAAATGGACTGGATACCTTGATGGTGCAAATGATATAGGAGGCTTGTGGGTCTTCAGTTGGGCCTCCAAAAGAGCACAGGGTTTGATATATGGAAGGAGGCAGGAGGAGGAAACAGCAGACGCAAAGACCTGGCAATGGGTGCTCAACACAGCCAGCATCTCTGCTCAAGGAGTTTCACGGCAACTGGATCATAATTTTGCAGGTGGAGAAACTGATTGTCAGGTGAGAGGAACCAGGACTTAGGGCAGATTGCTGTCTAGCCACTGAGCTTCCTTCTTGGAGCTCATTCATTCATTCATTCATTCACCAGCTATTTCTTGAGAACCTACTGTTTGCCAAGCCCTGGCTACAGAGGGATGGAGGGAAGGGCTGGGAGGTGAACTAGGCAGGAAGTCAGGGAAGGCTTCTCTGAGGAGGTAACACTGGAGTTGAAGCAGGTATAAGATGATATCTATAGGGCTTCCCTGGTGGTGCAGTGGTTGAGAGTCCGCCTGCCAATGCAGGGGACACGGGTTCGTGCCCCAGTCCGGGAAGATCCCACATGCCGCAGAGTGGCTGGGCCTGCAGCCCAGCAACGGGAGAGGCCACAGCAGTGAGAGGCCCGCGTACCACACACACACACACAAAAAAGATGATATCTATAGATGTAATACAGAGATATATAGACATACATATGTATGGTATATTATGTAATAATATATCACATCACGTCACACCCCACCAGGTGAAGACACAGGGGAGTCACAAAGAGTGGTCCAGGCGGGGCCACGGCCTTGGCAAAAGCCCTGAACACACATAAACTTGGTGTGTTCAAGGGCACAGCTGACTGCGTGGGAGAGTAGCCTGCGAGGGGCTGGAGTGGGGGCTGCGGCCACTTCCTGAGGAGCCTTGTCGTTCCAAGTGCAATGGGGAGACGCGGAGGGTTTTAACCACAGGAGCATCAATACCTGATGCATAATTTTTTAAAATAAATTTATCTATTTTCTTTATTTTTGGCTGTATTGGGTCTTTGTTGCTGTGCGCGGGCTTTCTCTAGTTGCAGCGAGCAGGGGCTACTCTTCGTTGCCGTGTGCGGGCTTCTCATTGCGGTGGCTTCTCTTGTTGCGGAGCACGTGGGTTTCAGTAGTTGTGGCTCTCCGGCTCTAGAGCGCAGCCTCAGTAGTTGTGGCTCATGGGCTTTGTTGCTCCACGGCACGTGGGATCTTCCCGGACCAGGGCTCGAACCCACGTCCCCTGCACTGGCAGGCAGACTCTCCACCACTGTACCACCAGGGAAGCCCCGAGGCCTCATGTATAATTTTTAAAAGACCACTTTGGTTGTCCTGTGGAGGATGGATTGGGCGGGCAAGAAGCAGGGATGGGCTGGGATGCTCCCAGGAGGATACCCAGTAGTCTGGATTCCAGGTAACACAGGCTTGGCGGCAGCAGTGGACATAGAGAGAAGTGGGCAAATTCACCCTACACTTTAGCAGGCGAGAGGATGGTAGTCCAGGATCCTACCCCAGTAGGGAGGCGGCCATCAATAAGAGCAATTCCAAGAGGGTTCCTAAGGGTAGCTGCCTCCCTGGCATCCCCGGCAGCTCCGGAAGTGCCTTTGTTTTCCATCTGCTCTGGTGTTTGTGATTAAATTGATCTGCATGTAATTGATGTTGCTTCTCGCCAATCCACAAACCAGCCCGTATCCACGGGGCCGCATTGCTGTCCACAGCACAATTGCTCTACAAAATCCTCCTCCCCTCCCCTTCCCAGATGAAAGCTGTGGGCGCAACCAACAACAACAAAAATCTTGGCCCCTGTCATTTTTATGATTCCTGAAGAGTGTCAGACAGAGTTTCACGACAACACATGTTCCCAGAAAATAGCCCTGGCTTCGAGATGCTACAGGCATTATCCTATTCAAATCACAAACAGATAAATCATCGCTCCTCACTACCTCCAGTTAGCCGCTTCGGAAATTAGAAGAGCTTGCATATGCACTGTAGTCGGGCTCTGTCACATTGGAAATGCTTATGATAATCGGGGTGCAGCATAAATGCAAAGTTGCGGAGTGTGTAAATAACCAATTATGAGGTTTTTAAAGGAGAAGCTTGTTTGGTTCTGAGAGACAGATCCTCCCCAGTGGAACTCGCTTTTGCCTTTGCACTACATGGATGCAATTTAAAGTATCCCTGGGTGTTCTCCTTGCGCTATTTATTTAAGGTATTTATACAAGAATAAACTCTGTGGAGAGAAGCAGCATAGATTGAGAGGTCCTTGCTGAAGCCAGAGTGATATTGATTACAATTGCAGAAGACGGTGATGTCGGGTCACCTTCCCACCATTGATTGTTGATTGCTCTATAACACTCCCTTCTCCAGCCCTCCCCCCGCCCCTCTGCCAATCACAGCCACATTAATTTGGGGGACAAATTTAATCATTGCTCCCTTGCAGTCCTGTTGCAATTCCAAGTCATTTTTCACACACAGTAAAATTGTGGTCAGGCTGCGGCAAGGGAATTGTGAGAGAAGCAGGCTACTGCAGAAAGATACAGCGCATTTCCATCGTTTAATGAGGAGAGCTGGAAGGCTAGTTAATTCTCTCTGATTACACTATGGCTCAATCTGGGTATTGGGCTGTGCAGAAGAATGCAGGATTGACTCTTTCAACTGCTAGGAAAATTCCCCTGTCTTTGTCAGTCATGGGTGGCCTTCCACCCGCTTGGGGTGTGATGGCAGAAAATAAAACAGCCTGGCAGATGAGCTACATACCTGCTTAATCAGGACTATAAGAGTAACAGTGGCCAGACCAGCAGTTACCACTGTGGTTGGTGTTAATTTCCTCATCTCTGTAGCCTGTTTGGAAAAAACCAAAGAGACTAAGTGCTCTGGACTGCAAAGGTTTTAATCTTACCCATATAGATAGCCAAGTGAATCCTTAATTAACTTTGCAAAGTAGGATCTAAATCTTTACCAGTTCAAGTTTTCTCAGTGTAATGGAAAGATCGACATCGTGTAGCAAGTAGTCATTCATTCATTCGTTCATTCATTCATTTTTATAAGTATTTTGGTGCTAGGTGCTGGCATTCCAGGGCTGAACAAAACTTGCCTTTATGGAGTTTATATTCTAGAAAGAGCAGTGTTTGTTTTCTTAATCGTGATAAGAGCACAACGTGAGGTCTATTCTCTTAATTATTCACTGTGCCATATGTTATTTTTGACTATAGGTACAATGCTGTATAGGTCTCTAGAGCTCACTCAACTTACTTAACTGAAACTTTATACCTGTTGATGAATAATTCTCCATTTCCCCTTCACCCCTCCTCCCCCCGGTAACCACCATTCCAGTCTTTGATTTTATGATTTTGACTTTTTAAAATACCTTGTATAAGTGGAGTCATGCAGTACTTGTCTTTCTGTGCCTGGCTTACTTCACTAGCATAATTTCTTCTATGTTCATCCATGTCGTTGCATACTGCAGGAGTTCCTTCTTTATGAAGGCTGCGTAGTCGTCCATTACACCACAGTTTCTTGATCCACTCATCTGTCAGTGAACATTGAGGTTGTTTCCACATCGTAGCTATTTTGCCTCAAACGGCCGACAAGTATATGAAAAAATGCACTTTGTCACTAATCGTCAGGGAAATGCAAACCCAAACCACCATCGTCTCACACATCAGGATGGCTTTATCAAAAAGCAACAAAAACACAAACCCCAAAACCAGAAGACAGCAAGTGCTGGTGAAGATGTGGAGGAATTGGAACACTTGGCACTGTTGGTGGGAATGCAAAATGGTGCAGCTGCTGTGGAAAACAGTATGGAGGTTCCTCACACGATTAAAAATAAAACTACCATGTGATCCAGCAGTCACACTTCTGGGTATATATCCAAAAAAACCCTGAAATCAGCACCTCAAAGAGATGTAAACCCATGTCCAGAGCAGTGGTGTTTAGGCTTTCGCACGTTCCAGAATTACCTGGAGGGGGTGTTAAAATGTCTGTTTTTGGGCTCCTGCCACCTGCAGAGCTTCTGATTCAAACAGGTGTAGGGTGGGTTCTGTAGTTTGTGCGTCTAACAAGTCCCTAAGCATTGCTGCAGCTGGTCCGGGGAACCCCACTTTGAGAAGAACTACACTAGTTAGGGCAGTAGATGTCAAGTCTGGTTGCACATTAAAATCACCTTCTGAAAGCTTTTGAAAAATCCCCATGCCTGGGGGCCCACTGTCAGTGATGCTGATTTAATTAGTCTGAGCAGGGGTCTGGGCAGGGGTGTTTTATAAAAGAGCACCCATCCCAGGTGATTCTGTGCAGCTGGGTTCGAAAACACTGCTTCATTTGAACATGAGGAGTAGAGGATGGAAGCTTTCAGCGCAGGAGCTGAGAGTCTGACAGATGTCACTTGGCACTCTGGTTCCGTTCCTAGCTCTGGCAAATTACTTGATCATGCCTCAGTGTCCGCATCTGTAACGCTCAGAATATCTAATTCTTCGAGCTGTGGTGAGGATTGAGGGAAGTAATATATGTGCCTGGTATATAGCAAGCCCTCGATCCATGCTGGCTTTTAGCAGTGTTTTAAGAGTGGAGCACACAGCGTGGCTCTCCCAATTGTTAATTTAATTATTCAGTATAGTTCCAGTTAAATTCCTTGCCTGTTAAGATACCAGCAGAGACTTACTTTATTTGTCTTTCTTAGACTTGCCATTTGCCCCGATACTGTCTAGAGGGATCCCCGCCGCCTTCCTTCCCTTTCTTCATTCAGACACCAATAATAAGGTCCTCATGCTTCTCTGACAGCCCAAACTTCGTAGCAAAAGTGTCTTGTTTGCAGCTGTGGAAACATTCGTCATCCAGTGTAACCAAGCAAAACGCCCCACACTGGGATGTGTCTAATACACATGCTGGAGATGCGGTGCCAGGAGAGCAAATGGTACCCGAGAATAATTCCTCAAATGAGCCACAGGCACGTAGGGAAAGCTATCGGAAGCCAGAGGACCCGTTTTTAAAAATTTGATTGACAGTCAAGTTTACTCCTCCTTCCATCACTTTCTCATGACCTGCTATGGTTTAGACTGTGTGTATTTAAAGTCATTCTCTTCGGGTGGGGAGAGGATGATGGGACCGACAAGAGTTTGGGAAGGAGACTAGGCATGTGCATGAGGGTGGAAGGCATGACGAGGGGACCCTGGGCTGGTCGAGGAGCTGTTTTGGGGTGGGTCCGGGGCTCCCGGAGCGAGGGGTAGGGAAGAGAACGTGCTCTCTTGCATTAGCCTTGTTGGACATCACTGAAGCTAAATGTATACATGGCACCCGCTGAGACCAGGAATCCAGACTCGTCTCAGGGTGGGGAAAGCAGGCAAGTGGTTACAGGACCAGTTGTTCAGAGGCTCTTATAAAACAGTCTGACTCGCCTCTCACTTGGGTTATCCGGAGGACACAGCATCCTCCTTCTGGGTCGTCCACAAATTGAGGTCGTAGAGCCCAGTGGTCAAGAATAACGGCTCTGGGATCAGAAACAGCCCTGGGCGTGAGTCCTTGCCGCCTCCTCTGGCTAGCTTGTGTGACCTTGGGTAAGTGCTTTTTCTGGTTGAGTTTGTTTCCTCATCTGTAAAATGGGTATAATAACAGTCCAGTAGCCAGAATACAGGGCTGTCACAAGGACTGAATGAGGTTATGTTTGTAAAGTACTTACAACGCCTGGTGCATGATAACCGCTGCCCTTCAACCATCCAACAACTCTTATTTAGCCCTGTTACGTGCCTGGTGCCACTCACACAGGAACTGGCACACAAGGGTGAACAAGGCAGGCATGGCCCTTGCCCTCCAAAAGCTTATATCCTGGAACAGAGAGGATGAATAAAGAACAACAATCAGCCAGTCCATCAATAAACAAACAAGGGCAACGAGGTAGCTTTGAATGCTATGCTAATGCTTAAAATAGGGTGCCGTGAAAGAGAGGGAAAGGGCCCACTTTCCACTGGGTGGCAAGATAAGGTGTCTGTGAGGAGGGAACATGGAAGTTGTGATAATGAGGAGACAGCCATGCCAGTCCCTGGGACAACGGCTTCCTGGGCAGGGGACCAGCATGTGCAAAGGCCCTGAGCCTGAAGAGGAGGAGGGACAGAAAGGAGGCCAGGGTGCTGATGCGGAGTGAACCAGGGGGAGAGTAGAAGGAGGTGAAATGGTAGAAAGAGGAAAGAACCAGATCGTACAGGGCCTCATGGGCTCTGGGAAGGACTTCGGATGCTCTGAGCGTAGCGGGAGGCCCTAGGAAGGTTTGTGCAGGTGAGGGAGCGACTTGGTATGATTTTCAGTCTCAGATAATCCCTGGGGCTGCTCTGGGACGACAGATTGAAGGGCGAGAATGGAAGCAGGGAGACCAGAGAGAGGGCTCCTGCCGTCTTGCGGGGGAGATGCTCGCAGCTCAGCTGCCCCTGTCAACGTCTACTTTCAGCCTGCATGCCCGCCCTCACTTGGGGTGGGAAGCAGAGAGCAGAGCCTCCAGTCCAATCCCTCCGAAACCTAGCTGCAGCGGCTGGAGAATGGGTTTGGTCTTCCTCACTGTGCGCCCCCTGGTCTCAGGGAAGCGAGCTGAGATGCAGCTGAAGGGAAGACCCCTCCCATGCATAGGTCCCCAAAGCCCTTCCAGTCCTGCTGGGAAGCAGGACACTGGCCATCCCCTGCCCTGGGGTGGCACTGGGTGGTTTCCAGGGGGTTTCCTGATCACTTCCGCCCTTGGAAGCAAACACACCACCAACACGTGTAGGAAACACGTGTGCTCTGCCTTCTGCCCAGACGCCCGGCCAACCATTAGGAAGTTGCTTGGAATTTTTATCCCCATCTTGCTGGGTCCATCTGGTTTGGATACTGGACGGGCCCGAGCCCTGACGTCTGACTGGCTCCACCCCTGGCCCTCTGGCCCTCTCACAGGCTTGGGTCCATCTGAAGGCCTCTGGGGTAGGAAGGAATTAGGGACACATGAGGAGGAAGCAGAGCTGCACAGAAAGCATCTCTTGTCCACGCCAGGTGGCACAGGACTCCCTGGACAGGTTGGCAGGCTTGAGTCTATCAAACCAGACTTCCTTCTGGGGCCCCTACCTCCCCAGCCTGTTTCATGCAAACAGATAACTCGATTTTCCATTGAAATAAATTTCTCCTCTTTGTCTGGTGCCCCATGGAAGCCCCCAGCTTGAAGAAATCCCTCCCCATCCTATGCTTTTTCAGCCCATCTTTGTATTCCTTCGATTTTTATAGCCGACCATTTTGTACGTGAACCAAGTACTAAACAAGCATGATTACTGCTTTGTGCACCGCACACCACAGAGGCATAAATCCCACATTAACCTCATCCTAAAGAGTGGCTGAATGCATTTTAATAAATGTCCCAAATGGTTTCAGTGTCTAGTAGCCAAACAGAATAAAAAATGCACACACATTACAGGATGTTATGAACCTTTTCTATCAAAAGTAATAATAAACAGACTGCCTGTTGGCCTTGCTGATTGGGTTACAGTTTTAAACAGTATATTGAGAGACAACTCAAGGTGGAGCTGAGATGATTCTGCGGTGAGATCTAAGGGGGCACAGCAATTTCCAGGGGTTTGCGATGAGCAGGTAGACATCTCTCTTTGCCTCGTGATACGTTTTCATTCTGAGCTCTCATTCTAAACGGTACCAAGAGAAATGAGCAAATTAAGAAATCTCTGCTGCACTCAGATATTGAATCTAAGCAGCTAGATAAAGGCCGGGACGCACATCATTTGTCAGCAGAATAAAAATTCAGATGGACTGGATTTCTCGTAAAGTTTCAGAAGTTAATCAGCCGTTTTGGTCATCAGCCCACAGCAGATAAGATATCCTGCCTGTGGCCATTCTGGATGTGCAGATGTTTGGGTCTGGGCACATCTGTAGGCAATCACTCTGCTTTCGGAGCAGGAACGGTGTTTTATTATGGGATTAGATGTGTAATCTTGGATAAATAGTAGAAATTGGAGGACTTCGGTTGGAAGACTTGTTTTCTCTCCCGGAGAGCAGTGTAAATAGCAAACCAGAAACGATTCGCTCATTATTGAAGCAATAATTGAACTTGCCAGTCTCCTCCCTTCTGGTGAGACCTCAGGGGTCAGCGTCAAACTCTTGGCAAATGAGGCTTCATGGGGTGTCGGCCAGGCGCAGGGTATGGGGTTGGCGAGCCCCGGCTGGGGCCTCTGCTGAGGAGGTGGCTGCTTTGGGGGTCTGGCCACCACGGGGGCTGGACTGCATCTCAGTACCTCTTTGCATTTTTGGAGGGTAGCTCTTCCACAAGCCCCGCCAAACGTCTTCCAAGGGTGAGGATTGCTGAAATGAGGAGGTGGCATGGAGACGGTCCAGGCTGTTACTGATACCTTTCCCCAATTCTGGTAATACACATAATGATGTTACTCAGTTTTGTTTTACATTTCCAAAACAGATGTACCGAATCCCTGTAAACTGATCTATGGTAATGCACTTAATTTTAATCTTCAATGTTAAAAGTAAAAACTGATCACGGAAAGCAGAAACATGTGTCACTTTACCATAAGTTGGCACAAGACACAGCTTCCCCCTTGCCACTTAACCGTTTGGGTTCTGCTGTCGGCTTTCTCCGGATTTTGCCCTCCTTGTTAATTTCCTCCTCATTTCTCCAGAAGCCACCCACTGCCAGGTGTCCTGTGCAGCTGGTGGGCACTCCTTGCCTTGGGGTGTGTGCCAGTGTTGCAAAGCTTGTTGCTTTCGGCTACTGTGAGTGGGCACTGCAAGGCACATGTCCACTGTGGTTTGGAAAGTTGGAAGAAGAAGTCTCAAAATCTTGTTAGATTGTAAAAGTCAATGGAAAATCAGTGCTCCCCTGACAAAGATGCTGGTTAATATTAAAGCAAGTTGGGTAATAATTACCAAACAACTTTATTCACGAGCAAGGGGCAAAGTAAAAGCCCTGAAATTTTCTTCTAGAAGTTGGTAGTAGTTTCTTAGCAGAGATGGTCAGGCTACTCAGAAGCTCGACATAGGCCGCAATTAGGAACTTCAACCTGGAAATATGGAGGGATGCTTTGAAATGTGAAAACAAAGGCGCACCCCCATCATGGATCAGAGGGGCTTGGAATGGTGGGATGCGGGGTCATAATTTTTCTCCCAGTGCAAGGCATCTGACCCCAAAACTTTGCTCAGTCCCAGCTGAGCGTCCCACATGGTACCAGCTTTTTTCTGAGTACCTCCTGGTGGCCGACACTCAATGGTGTGACATTGCTGAAACTTTACCCTTTGACCTCAAGGTTAAGAAGACTTGAAAGCAGGTGGACGTCTTTTGTACCAGAATTGGGTGGAGGTTGGGGGGTGTACAGAACGCCATGACCGATGGGGTTGACCTCTTGGGAGCAGATACCCATGAGACACCCCAGCAGATGAATACGCTCAGGCAGAAGGAAAGACATACCGGCTCTGGAGACCACGAAAGCCCAGGCAGAGTGTGGGAACCCACAGTCGTGGGTACCACTGGGAGCTCGGCCTCAGGCAAGGTAGCAGGGGCCAGGTCACAGGGGGCCTGCGCTAAGGAGGGTCAGACCTGAGCCTGAAGCCGATGGGGAGCCTCGGAGGAAGTGACCGGCGACTCGCGACTTAGAAAGATCTCTTGGACAGCTCGGTGGGCAGGACTGAAGGCACAGAGACCAAAGAAGAGAACAAATGAAGAGATGTCTTTTGCAGTGCTGACATCTGTCCTTTGCTCACCTGCAGGGGCATCGGGTCCTCACTGGGCCCCCTGCTTTTGCTCCTTGTTCTTTCCATTGCATCCCTTGTTCTCTGTGCTTTGTATCCAAGATTCAGATAACTTCTTTCTCCTTCTGGGATCCCAAATTCTTCATCTTGGCCAAGATCGGAAGGAACTCTTTCCTTCAAGAAGTGAAGTCCGGGCTTCCCTGGTGGCACAGTGGTTGGGAGTCCGCCTGCCGATGCAGGGGACACGGGTTCCTGCCCCGGTCCGGGAGGATCCCACATGCCGCGGAGCGGCTGGGCCCGTGAGCCATGGCCGCTGGGCCTGCTCATCCGGAACCTGTGCTCCGCAACGGGAGAGGCCACAGCAGTGAGAGGCCCGCGTACCACACACACACACACACAAAAGAAGTGAAGTCTATCAACGGAAAGTGCTGAAGGCCGGTGTGGCATGAGAATCCCCTGGAAGACTCGAGAAAACACAGATTCCTGAGTCCTATCCACAGAGATTCTGATTCAATAGGTCTGGGAGGGACCTGAGAATCTGCATTTCCACAAGCTCCCGGGTGCTGCTGACTCTGCCCCCAGTCCAGGGGCTGCTCTCTGAGCAGCAGTGACAAGACTCGGTGTCGGCAGCCCATCTGCATCTTCATCGTGTGTTCTGGAAGCTGCAGAGGGATGGCCAGACGGCCCTGGATGGTGCAAGCAGAGATGTTTTCCTAAGGGAGCTTCAGAAATTAAATGCAGAGGAAGGGTCCTGTGCCCTGGGCCCCTGGAGAGCTTGTGTGCTGCTTTTTGGGCTCTTGGGGGCAGAATCATCTCAGCTCTGACCGCGCACGGAGGGTCGTGTTCTTTATCCAAAAACAACACGATGAAGAAGAATTCAGTTTGGCAGGGGCATTTTCTGTTGAAGCATACTTTCTCTTAATTTAATCACCCATGCAAGAGGCTTCCAGACATTTGGATGTAAGTTTTTAGAAATTCAGCTCATTTTCTCAGATATTTTCATTCTTGAACATCTGGATGGGGAGGGGAGCTGAGAGGTGGAGAGAGAGACCGTCAGATGCAGAGTAGTCAACTAGGCACTGGAACACAGATGGAAAGGTTTTTTGAAAGACACAAAAATGGAGTTGTGAGAAAGATGCATCTTCTGGAGTCAGGCCCACCTGGTGTGAATATTCCAGATCTGCCGCTCACGGGTGTGTGGTTCTGGGCAAGTCATCTGATTCCTCTGAACCTCAGGTTCCTCATCTGGAAAATGGAATCATAACAGTTACCCTGCAGGGTTGCTGTCGGGATTAGAGGTGATGTACATACAGCATCAAGCACACATTGGAAGCCCAGGAAGCGCTCAGATAATGTCATCTATTCTCATAACGTTGTTATTATTGTATTTCTTATTATTTTAATATTTTCCCACTCAATCGTAATTTGTTTATGTTGCTGAATCCTGAGAAAATGAGACCATCATAAGAATCATCGCTTTCTCATGAATTGAGAGATTGGGATTGACTTGTATACACGAATATGTATAAAATAGATAACTGATAAGAACGTGCTGTATAAAAAATAAATAAAATAAAATTCAAAAATTAAAACAAAAAAAACCAAAAAAAACCAGCCACAGACATCACTCAAGTAAATGACGGTGGCAGCTGGGTTCTAATAAAACTTAATGGACACTGAAAAAAAAATCCACAAACAATAAATGCTGGAGAGGGTGTGGAGAAAAGGGAACTTTCTTGCACTGTTGGTGGGAATGTATATTGATGCAGCCACTATGGAGAACAGTATGGAGGTTCCTTAAAAAATTAAAAATAGAATTACCATACGACACAGCAATCCCACTACTGGGCATATACCCTGAGAAAACCATAGTTCAAAAAGAGTCATATACCACAATGTTCACTGCAGCTCTATTTACAATAGCCAGGACATGGAAGCAACCTAAATGTCCATTGACAGATGAATGGAAAAAGAAGACGTGGCATATATATACAATGGAATATTACTCAGCCATAAAAAGAAATGAAATTGAGTTATTTGTAGTGAAGTGGATGGACCTAGAGTCTGTCATACAGAGTGAAGTAAGTCAGAAAGAGAAAAACAAATACCGTATGCTAACACATATATATGGAATCTAAACAAAAAAATGGTTCTGAAGAACCTAGGGGCAGGACAGGAATAAAGACGCAGACGTAGAGAATGAAGTTGAGGGCACAGGGAGGGGGAAGGGTAAGCTGGGATGAAGTGAGAGAGTGGCGTGGACATATATACACTACCAAATGTAAAATAGATAGCTAGTGGGAAGCAGCAGCATAGCACAGGGAGATCAGCTCGGTACCTTGTGACCACCTAGAGGGGTGGGATAGGGAGGGTGGGAGGGAGACTCAAGAGGGAGGAGATATGGGGATATATGTATATGTATAGCTGATTCACTTTGTTATAAGGCAGAAACTAACACACCATTGTAAAGCGGTTATACTTCAATAAAGATGTTAAAAAAAAAAAGAAAAAGAAAAGAATCATCCCTTTTTCTCTTAAAACAATCTGGATCAACGGGCTCCATCAATGTTCTTAACCAAGGGGCATTAGGTAATGCCTGGAGAATTTTTTTTGATGGTCCCACTGGACACTGCTACTGGCATCTAGTGGGTGGAGGCCAGAGATGCTGCTAAACGTCCTTCCACGCACAGGACAGCCCTGACACAAAGAATTATCCTGCTTCCAATGTCAGCAGTGCTGCTGTTGCAAGGCCGTAGGCTATTTCTTCAGGATTCTAGAATTCGAAAGACAAAACAGTCCCAGTGACTATGTGTTGAGCATTTTTTATGTGCCAGACACTGGGTTTGGCGTGTCACCCATTTAATCGTTACAGTGACCATGATGCAGGTGTTGTGACTGAGCCCGGTTTGCAGAGGAGAAGGCTGATATGCAAAAGACAGAGCTGGATTTGAAGCAAGGCCCTCGGTTAACTCGGTTCTGTCCTTCCTGCACGTGAACGTGCTTTCATTCCGTCAGTGCTCTGGGAGGGTCTGCTCTGCACCAGGCTCTGCTCAGGGCTGCGGGGACAGAGCGTGAGAGAGATGGGCCAGGCGCCTGCATGGGAGGAGTCCCTGGCCTGGCCTGGCGGAGGACACAGAGGACGTACATACAAGCAGCTCTGTGACAGTGGTATCTGCTGTCATCTGCACCTGGCACCATGGTGGGAGGAATGGGGGGCGGTCGTGCCTGACCTAAATTTGGGGGTTGTAGGTGAGACTCCCCAGCCCCCTGGACAGAGCCCATTTCTGGGGAGAGCAACATGAAATAAAAAACATTGCCTAGCCTGGAAAAAAACATGGTTTCTTTCCTGCCGGCCCAATCCACATTGCTTGCCTCTGTGATGGTTTGCATGGAGGAAAATGGACTAGAAGGACTTCTCTGCAGTCGGGCATGCCAATGTTTAATCATTGGGTGGCTTGGGTAGATTGTGTGACCTCTCTCAGCCATGATTTCCGGGTCCAGACAAGGGGACGGACGAAATGAATGCAGTGATTGTAACCACAGCCCACCTGTGTCTGGCGCTGGCTACTCTCCTGTCACTGTTTCCCGGCCATCACCGTCACCTCATTTAATCCTTGCAACAATTCCACGAGATCGGCCCTATTATGCAGAGCTGAGACTAGGGTGAGGCGAGTGCGGCACTCATGGCAGGCCCCCAATTTAAGAGGGTGCCCCCAAACTCAATAATCAAAAAAATATTTTCATGCCGCTTAAAAAAAGTCAATGCAAAAAATCCCCGATGAACGCGTTATGAACATTTTAAATAATGTAGCATGCTACCCTGTACTTGTGTGACCCGGCCTCACTCGCCTCACCTTTAATCCTGGCCCAGCGTCATCCCCATTTTACAGATGAAGAAACGGAGTCTCAGAGAGACTGCCTCTCCTCCTGCCATGTAACGCAGGGCCTTCTAATTGAGGGGTACGGACCAGGCAGGCAGCCTTCCTTCTGTTCTGAATGGTCCTCTGTGGACCTCTGTTCATCCACCCCTCTCGGGGAGACAGGAAAATAGACAGCGGATAGCAAGGAGGCTGGGGAAGCTGGGCCGTGTCTGTTGTGGTCGATGTTACTATTTAACATGCATCAGATCCCGCAGCGCACTTTGAAATCAAAATGTACCAGGAAACATCCCGGTAAACTTAGCTCTTTAGCCTTTTGGGGGCACCTGGCTGTACTTCAGAGAGAAATCAGATAAAGCAAAGACAAGACCATTGTCAGTGACCCCAGATGGGAAGAAAGGGAGAATTAGACACCAGAAAAGAGCATGCGGCTACTTGAAAGAGATCACCAGGGGAAGAAGGAAGGAGCAAGACACAATAATGTTTTTCTTTTTTTTTTTTTAATGACTTTCACAAACATTATTTCATCTATTCATGGCAAGCTAGATACCATGATTTCCATTTTACTGTTGAGAAAACGTAAGCGCAGAGAAGGTAGGGTTTACCTTGTGCTCGGTAGCACGGCTCTAGTCTTTCTTTAGGAGTTGGGAAGACTAGGCCCTCTGCTCCTATCCCTGTCCCTTTTTCTAATAGTTCTGTTTCATCTGCTGCACAGACCAGCCCGCTCATCATACAGAGATCGTTTCTATGCAATTCGTAAGCCCAGCACTAAACTCATTACGTCTTTGGATTGGAAGGAAGCAGAGTTGTCTCACCCCGAATCTATGTGCCACACACACGCCCACTTTCCCCTTCCTGTGCATGTGCAAGTTATTCTTTGAACCAACAGTTCTGGACTTTGCACTCATAACCTGTTACATTTCACTGTGCTTCGGTCGAGATCTCTCTGGATGTCCATGCTATCGCTTGCTTCTGTAGTAAGTGGGTATTACACAATGGTCCCGAGGAATCTGGTCTCCCTGCATCCATGGGTCTCACAATGTGACGTTGCTACCCCTCCTATCCATTGATGGGGTCTATTACTCCCCCCTCCTGAGTCTGGGCTGGCCTTGGGGTTTGCTTTAACCTATAGAATGTGGCAGAAGTCAGGCTGCATTATTTGCAACAGACAAAAGGTGGAAACAACCCAAGTGTCCATGGACAGATGAATGGATGAACAAAATGTGATATACACATACAAGGAATATTATTCTGCTTTAAAAAGGAAGGAAATTCTGACACATACTACATCATGGATGAGCCTGGAAGGCATGATGCTAAGTGAAATAAGCCCATCACAAAAGGACAAATACTGTATGATGCGACTTCTGTAGGTTCCCAGAGTAGTCAAATTCATAAAGGCAGAGGTAGAAGGTGGTTACCAAGAGCTAGGGGGCGGGAAGAACGGGAAGTTAGTGTTTAATGGGTACAGAGTTTCTGTTTGGGAAGATGGGAGAGTCCTGGGAGATGGATGGTGGTGACGGTGACCCGACAATGTGAATGTACTTAATGTCGGTGAATTGTACGCTTAAAGATGGTTAAAATAGTAACTTTTATGTTATATGTGTTTTATCACAACAAAAATAAATTTTTAAAAAGTGAGAGTGGGCAAGTTTTGAGGCAGGTCTTAAGGGACCTGGAAGTTTCTGCCTTGGTCCTCTTGGAACATGGCCCCAGGACCAAAGACCCCCAGCACCAGTCTAGCCTTTGAAAGCGTGAGGGGACACTTGGAGGGTCACGAGGCACCCCAGCCGGCAGTCAGTGTGAGTCAGGCCATCTGGGACCTTCCAGCCCAGTTGACCCCCCCAGCTGACTTCAGTTACATGACTGAGGCCAGGCAGAACACACGGAGGAACTGCACGGCCAACCCACAGAACCAGGAGTGATAATTATATTGTTGCTCTAAGCCAATCCATGTGTCTTTCCTTTTAGTTACCCACTCTTCTCCATGTCTTTGTTTCTTCATGGCTTTTGAGGAGATGTATGTGGTGCTGTTTTATCCAACTCCTTCTGTTTGGTATTTTTTTTTTCTTTTAAAACACAAAAGATCTTCCCTTTCATGGTCACTTCCCAGCTAGGAATTTCCATCCTACCATGTTTTAATGATTGCTGGAGGATCAGAAAAATAAAATATGAACCTTAGATCTCGGTATCACCCAAAAGGCTCATAGGTGTCCCATGAACACCTGTTTACAAGCCATGGACTCTCTCTCCCATGGACTCTTCCCCAAATCCTCTGTTAACTAAAGATGATTATTTTCCTGTTCCCCCAGAAGGAGGCCAAACTCCCAAGAAATCCGCTATTTCTCCAGGTGGAAGAATAACTTATCAGAGGTTTTCTTAAACAAGTAATTTAGAGTTTAGGTCGTGAAACATGGAATCTTACCCACTGCTGATGGACAGAATAAGTGATATGACCTTTCTGGAGACAATGGGGCAATTTTGACGAAACGAATTAAAAATATACATAACCCATGACACCCGCATTTCACTTTTAGGGATTTGTCCTAAGTAAATAACTGTGGCTATGAGCAAAGATTTAGTTACACAAAAGTATCTCATGGTACCAATTGTATTTGTGAAAAACAGGGAATAACCTACATGTCCAGTAAGAGGGGATTGGTTAAATACTTTAAGGTATAGCCATAGAAGGGAATGCTATGCAGCTGTTAACGTTCTGTTGTAGAAGGCTATTCAATGATATAGAAAGATATTCAAAATCTGCTGTGAACCAATATATCAATAAAACAATTGAGTGTGATTTTATTTTTCTGAAAAATGTATTTATACAAAATATGTTATACCTATAATATAGATGTGTATAAAATATACAGAAGGATATATACCAAAAATGTTAACAATGCTTCCTTCTGGGAGATAAAACTAAGATTGATTTTAGGATGTTTTCCCCCCAGCTTATCTATGTATTTTACATAGTTCCCAAATATTCTACACTCAGTGGTTATTCCTTTTGTTTTAGGAGGAAACACAATAAAAGAAGTGACATTTAGTTAAAATCAGCCATCAAACAAAATATATATTTAATCATGGAAGAGAAGTTGGGGAGACATTATCGTCCTTCCCTCGCCGAATCCTTTTAATGCATGGTTTGGAAGTTGTGAGGCCAGGTGTTCACGTCTCTGCCATGATGAAGAGTGAGATGCTGTGGACCTGGTCAGTATCCCTAAGGGACATCCGTCTACTCAACTTCCTGCAGATCCTTACTTAGGGAGCATGGCTCAAGAAACCTAAATGTGGTCTCCACCTCGATGGCCCGAGGCAACCGGACTAACACAGCGGCTCACGGAAACAAACGTCTTGGATTGAAATCCTGGCTTTGACTATCACCAGCCTTGGATCTGAGACAGGAAACAGAGACTTCAGTCTTTTGTTTACATGAAGCCGGATCAGCCGCCATGTTGCATGTACTGGTCTATCAGTTGGTCAAAGAGTGGAAGCTGGAAGCTTCCTGGGCACCTATGATGGGTGCATTTTTCCTATAAGAAAGCACTAGAAATAATTTTTAAATATCCAGGACCAAGGATTGCTTCCTGGGGAAGTTCGTGGTTCACCCTTCCTGCCCTCCCTGGAGCCTCGCGTTGGCTCTCAGGGCGCTCCCAGGGTGAGGTAGAACAGTGCCCTTGGGACAAGCCCGTTTAGCCTGGACTCTGTATTCCTGAGTCCGTGTCAGGTGCTGCAACCCCAGATGGCTTCCTGAGGTTTCGAGGGGTAGAGAAATAGCCTATCTGTGCCCCACATGCAGAGGTCAGAAGGAAAGACAAATGTTTTAAACTCTCAGCCACCCGGCCTCCTGTTCTTGCTATTTCCCTAACATATGCTAACATATGCTTTCCTCCAGAACTTCAAAAACCTGCTTTTAGCAGCAATGAAAATAGGACCATGCGTCCAATTCAACTCTAGGCTTCAGAGTTTTCCCTCTAATACCATTACCTCATGTACAGAAGAAAATGTAAATCTAAAATATTCTGGTGATTATAACCTTTCTTCCTGACAGACATTGTAATATAAATGCACATAAATTGAATTTCTTCTTTAAAGAAATTTGAATACCTTTGGAGCATTTTAGCAAATCATTTGCAGTCCTCGTGGTACCACATCAATGATCTGTGGAAAAGTGATCTGTCTGTAGCATGACTTCTGCAATAGAAGGATGGAGCGGGGCCGGGACATGCCAAGAAAAATAGGACCTACTTTATTGATATTCAAAATTTATTTTATTAAACTTGCACAAAAGACAGAGACGTGGGGAGCTGGTGCTACCAGGGAAGGCGCCTCAAATATTAACTCCCGAAGTCCTGCTCACGTCGTCTGCCTGCCAAAGTTGGGGAGAACATGAAGAGAGAAGGGGAATGGCAGATTTCCGGTTTTCCTTCATTTGAACTCTGCCCACTGGGGCTGCAGTCGGAGGCCCTGTGTTAACTATTAAATCAGAAATAGTAAGAGTGGAGCGTGGGTGCGGGAGGCTGCAGGCATCAGATGAGAGTTCTTGGGCCCAGATGTCCCTTGGGGATGGGGAAGGAAGGTTGGAACAATCTGTGCTCACCAGCTTGTGTCTGGATGGGAACGTGGCCGCTCAGAGCTCTTGTTCATCCCAGGGGCTGAAGACAGGGCTTGATTGATTTCTGACTGTCACTGCTAAGTTGGTAGAGTTGAAAATCATCATCATAAAAAAATGCATCCAGCTCTCAACCCTTTGCTCCCATAGCTTGAACCCTGGTCTTGTGCCTGGGTTCACCATTCAACTTTGGGTTGGCATTTGAAAGTGACCAGTGTCGTGGTCCCTGTGCGTCTTTGGATCTGGGCCCTGTGGGTGCCCAGGTCCTCTAAGGCTCTGGTTTGGGGGCTGGTCTTTGCTTGGTCTGGAGTTACCCACTGTCTAGAAACCTCTGGGATGGTAGGAAAGGGGCTGGTGGATTTTGGCCAGGTAGAAATTTCAAGTTAGGAACGTTGTTTGGGTGTCCCCCACCCATAAACGCTGGGACGACATTTACAGAAGATACTGTCCTCCAAGTGCAAACGTGATCTGTTGTTTCCCGAGGTCCCCCTGCCCTGAGTGATCCACCACTAGTAATGAATCTTGGTGTGTCCTCTTCCACCATCACCTCCCAGCTCCAGGGGCCTGAAACTACACATTTCTTCAGTCAAGAAGCCATCTGAGGCCACCATCCTTCGGGCTGCCTGGAGGAGGCATTAGGAAACTCCTTTCTTGGGCTGCTGGCCTTAAGTTGGAACAAGCTCCTGGGTAGCTCTTCTTTGATCTATCAGACCACACATCCCCCTTATAAAACAAAGCCCACCAGTGCCTGAGCAGGGACAGGACTAGTACGACAGCCAGATGGTCTGCAGGGGGAGTTGGAGAGGGGGGCAGGATTCAGAGCAGGGCCTCGTACCACAAACTGCCCAGTTTGGAATCCTGACTCCATCACCTTGGGACCTTGGGCAAGTGATTTCTCTTCTCTGTACCTCAGTTTACTCATCAGTGAAATGGAAACAATGTTATGAGACCAAACCACATGGAATTGCCATCCATGTAGATCAGAAGCAATCAATGAATGGCAACTTCCTATGGTTCACCCTAATAGTACCTATTCATGGGGTTATCGGGAAATTCACGAGCAGAAAGATGTACAGCACTTAGAACACTGCAAAGCAC
The DNA here is from genome assembly GCF_937001465.1 of Orcinus orca. Taxonomy (NCBI): domain Eukaryota; kingdom Metazoa; phylum Chordata; class Mammalia; order Artiodactyla; family Delphinidae; genus Orcinus; species Orcinus orca. The sequence continues at coordinate 30,335,740 of NC_064578.1, read as the reverse complement.
GTGGTAAGAGCATAGCCCTGCACGCCGGCCAGCTTGTGACAAATGCATTCATTCAGCTGAGATTAGGGGGAAGGTAGGGGAGGCAAAATTGACATCCATTTGGGGCTATATTTTCTTTTATTTTCATGAATTTTGGTCATTTGTTTTTGTTTGAAAAAAACCAACAACAGCAACTACAAAGCACGTGGGACCAGGGCTGCGTGTCAGGCAAACAGAGCTACTGCGAGCCGCGGTCTGCCCGCTCTGACAGCGCTTGTTGCAATCACATAATCACTTGTTAGACTGAACTGTACTGATTTATGGGGGATCAATCTTTCTGCTGATCTCCGTTCTACAGGGTTCCGTGCCAAGAGGTTGTCAGAGAAGCTCATTTTACTAGAAGAGAGAAAACAAATAGTGAGACAGTGAGAGTGCCCTTGCAGATGTGGAGCCTGGAGAACAGTGCTCTTTCCTCCCCATCTTGTACCTTTTACTATTTAATGGCCACACAGCCATACGTGAGGAGGTGGGATCTTGAGAACAAGCCCTAACTCTAGCCCAGATCACCTGTCTTCTCCCCCACCCCTTCTCTCCTGGAACACATAAAAGGATGTGAAGTTATAAAAGCTGCAGTTCCCCAGATCTGTTCATTTGCAGACCTGGCGGGGGGTGGGAGTAGAGTTTATTAAGGGAGATTTGCAAAGCTCTTAACTTTAGGGGTACAGGAAGGTTCCAGTGGGTCTGGTGAGAGGCAGCCGGTCCCAAGGGGGCTGAGAACGTGGGCTCTGATGTCAGACAGCTAGAGTGCGAATCCAGGCTCCAAGCTCCTTAGCCATGTGGTCCTGGGCAAGTCAGTTAACCTTGCCAAGCCTTAGTTTCCCCATCTATAAAATGACATTTCCTTGCTGGGCTAGTGTCCCATGAAAAGAATTGATGTGTGTGAAGCATTAGGCAGAGTGCCTTAGGTATAGTAAGTGCCCAATAAATGCTAGCAGATACAGAGGGGTCACAGCGCTGCAGGAAGAGCCATACGTGTCTCTTTCCCTATTTCCACCATTCTCAAGGGTGAACTCTGGGAAACAGGGTGCATTTATTCTCTTCTGCGTCTAGCACGATGCCTTGTATCTGTGGGACATCCAGAAACGAAGGTTAATAATGAAAGGATGGGATTGGGAGCTGGGAAATCTGCTTTCTGGTCCCAGCTCTGTGACCTTGGGCTGGGTCCCCATCTCCTCTCTGGGACTCAGTTTCCTCTCCTGGGAAATGAAAGCTGGGACTGGAACCAGCATTTCTCAAGGTTTGCCCTGAGATTCTAAGAATGTTACCATGTTTTATAGTTCAGCGGGCGAAAGAAGAGGAGACAAGGGCTCTGTGGTCAAGTTCATTTAGGAAAGGTTGAGATAAACAGTGAAACCAAGTTCCCTTACAGGACTTCTCAGAGCCTTTATGGAGTCAGCATTTCTGGGATCTCTCTGACCTTGGAGGCCTGTTTCTCTAAAGTCTTTCTATACCTGGATGTGATTTACGAGGGTGACCCAGAAGCAGTTAACTCTGTTTTGCTGAGCTCATTTCTGGGCCTCCTGAGAGGACAGGAAGTCAGGGGCAGCTGGGACTTCTCCAGGACTGGGAGAGCCCCTGGCAGAAACAGAGGCATCCTTCCCTTGGTGCTATTTGCAAGATTCTTCAGGACAGAGATGGGACTGGGGGACTCTTTGGACCCCTCAGCTCAAGGCCTGAACACAGGGGTCTATGTTCAGGATAATGATAATGACTTTGAGTGCCCAGGAAGTTATGCCAAGAAATGTGATTGGCTCATCAGAAAGGCCACCGTCCCCCTAGCCTAGAGGGGAACCTTCTCTGGGGCACTAATGTCCATGATTTCCCTGAGACTTCACTAAAGATGGAGATGTCCACCCCACACTGTGGAGGCCAGAAGACTAGGGAGGGAGGGAGATGGGAAAACGAGCTTGTTTTCCCAAAATGGTGATGATATTTACTGAGGCAGTTGTTTTTACTTTCTTAATTGATGGTTCATCCGTTATTCAACATATTCATCTTGAAGACCCATTGCAGACCAGGCATTGTTCTGGGCTCTGGGGATCCTGCAGTGAACAAAGTCCCTGCTCTCCTGGAGTTTAAGTTTCTATGTGGGGTGAGAGTAAACAAAGACATAACAGGTCAGGAGGCTGCTGGATACATGCTACAAAGAAAAACGAAGCAGGTTCAAGGGACAGAGAGGTTAAGAGGGCTGCTTTAGGCAGGGGATCAGAAAGGGCCCTCACATTTGGTGACCTCTGAGTAGAGATCTGGATGGAGCGAGGAAGTCGTGTGGATATCTGAGGGAACGTAATTCCAGGAACAGGGAGCAGTCAGTGCAAAGGCCCTGGGGTGCAAGTGTAGTTTGATGTGTTCAAGGAACAGGGGAGAGGCCGGTGTGACTTGAGTGGAGTGAGAAGTGGGGAGAGACATAGGGGAAAGTCATCAGAGAAGCATCTGTAAGGCCTTGTAGAGCTTGGATTGTATTTAAATAAAGTAACTTCATTGAGGCGTATTCTGCATATCATATAATCCACTCTTTTCAAGTATATGACTCAATGCTTTTTAAAAGTGAATTTACCAAGCCACTATCACTCTGAATCTGTTTCAGAGCCTTTCCATCCGCCCAGTATGAGTTCTTACGCACATTTACCTTAATCCCCGCTCCCCTCCGCCCCTGCCCCAGGCAACCACTATCTACGTTCTGCTGTCATTCTAACTTTGCCTTTTCTGAATGTCCCGTACACATGGAATTTCTTCTGTCCGGCTTCTTTCGCTGAGGATAGTGTTTTTTGAGATTGGTCCTTGTCCTGGCTCGTATCTGTAGTTCATCCCTTTTTATTTCTAAATGGTTTCCAACTTGGATTGTATTTTAAGCAGTGACAGGAATCCATCGGAGGGTCTGGAGTGCAAGAGAGACTTATCATGACAGCACCTGTGCTTTATCACAGAGAAGCAGAATTCCCGGCAGGGTGAGCCCATGGCTTTGGCACAGACGAGTCTGCTTCTGCCACTGCTGGCTGTTGCCCTTGGACAAGTCATTTCACCTTTGCGAGTCTCAATGATCTCATTCCTTTTTCGTTATTTATTTATTTTTATTGTGGTGGAATATACACAGCACAAAATGCATCCTTCTAACTTATCCTTTTTAAAGTGTGCACTTCAGTGGCATTAAGCACGTCCACATTGTCGTGCGACCATCACCCCTATGCATTTCCAGAATTTCTCCATCATGCCAAACTGAACCTCTGTACTCCTCAAACGCTAACCCCCCTCCCTCCTCCCCCAACCCTTGCCAACTTCCATTCTACTTCCTGTCTCTATAGATTTGATTACTCTAGGTAATTCATGTAAGTGGAATCACACAGTATTTGTCCTTTTGTATCTGGCTTATTTCACTTAGCATAATGTCCTCAGGGTTCATCCGCGTTGTAGCAGGTTTTAGAATTTCCTACTAAAAAAAAGCTTTCTAAAATAAAGGTGACTAATATTCCACTGTATGGAATAGACCACATTTTGGTTATCTATTCATCCATCGATGGACATTTGGGTTGTCTCCTCTTTTGGCTATTATGAACAACACTACTATGAACATGGGTGTACACATCATTTTTAGAATGGGGATGGCAGTAATTACCTGCCTGACACAACTGTCGTGAGGATGAAATGAAACGATTCGCATAAACTCTTTGGCATGGGACCTGGCACATGAAAAATGTCGAAAGGACGCCATTCAATAAAGGTTCAATAACAATAGAGTCATTATTATTAATGATGATTGTAGCCAAGCATATTTTATTTTTTGGACGCGCTGCGCGGCTCGTGGGATCTCAGTTCCCCGACCAAGGATCGAACCGAGGCCATGGCAGTGAAAGCCCGGAATTCTAACCACTAGGCCTCCAGGGAAGTCCCTGGTGGAAGCCAGGCGTTTGATAGAGAAATTTCACAGGGCTGCAGATTCAAAGCGAGGGCAAAGGGAGCTTTCCTTTTTCTTTTTCTTTTTTTTAAATATAAACACAATTTCTACTGTAAAAGTAATGTGACCCTAATTTTTAAAATTTAGAAAATGGAGAAGAAAAAAACTCCACCGATAATCTCACCACTTTCATTGAGTTTCAGTTTCCTTCTACTCCAGAGGGATTAAACAGACTGCATTTCAATAGAACAGAGAGAAACTAGATTTGGGGGGGCTGGCCAGGGGTGGGGAAGGAACCCCGCGGAAGACTCTTCTTTGAGAGGAATCACATTGGTGTTTTGCTTTTAAAATCCCGGGGCCCGGCCGGTTCAGGCAAACTGGGATGCATTTTTTGGCTTTGGCACTGAGAGAGAGAGAGAGGAATCAGAAAAAGGAAATATCATTTCCTTAACTACTAGGTATTAATATCCTGTTTAATTTAATTTCGGCTTTCTGCGCTGGTGAGCTCTTTTCCCTGTAACATACAGTGTCAGCCTGGCAGGGAGGTTCTGACAGTATCAAAAGAGGATTTAGCTCTGAACCCTTGCCATGAAAGTGTCTCTATCTGCGCCCAGTGTAGCCTTTCAGAAGAGAGCATTGTGTCCTGTGAAGATGGTAATTGAGTGAATGAGGCCTGGCACCTGGGCCTGCCGTGGAGCCCTGATAAGGACATAAAGACAGGCTTAAAGGACCTGCTTGCCAGAGCCAGAGAGCCTGGCGCATCCCTGGGAGGAGGGGAGACCAGCCGTCCCCATGGAGAGCTGAGCACGGGGACTCAGCCCCTGCAGTCCTGCAGAGGGCGGATCCTGCGCAGAGGGGAGGCCGGGGCACCTCAGCACAGTAGACGGGCACTCTGGGGGAGATAAGCACTGATGAATGGGATGGGGCTGGCCCAGCAGGCTGACACACCCCCTATTTCTTGGTAAATATATTGTAGTCTTTGGCCAAGACCAGTCTAGAAAGCTGTCGCCTATCTTGTCTTGAGTGGCAGTGCAGCCACTGGAAGACTGAGTCGGGATCCCGGTGAGTCTGAATGGTTAATTTTCCTAGGGATTCTCAAGTGTCTCCAACTGCCCTTGGTCAGGATTCACAGCCCCAAACAGGATTGCCCATCTCTCTGAGGGCTCTGGACTGATCAATTCCTCTGTAAACTGAAGACAATTTAGCAGTTAAGTGACCATAGGGTTGGGATTTCCCTGGCAGTCCAGTGGTTAGGAGTTCACACTTTCACTGAGGGGGACCTGGGTTTGATCCCTGGTCGGGGAACTAAGATCCTGCAAGCCGCGAGGCACAGCAAAAAAAAAGAAAAAGTGACCATAGGGTTATTGTCTACTTACCCATCTACCTATCCATCCACCATCCCCATCCATCTATCCATCCATTCACCAATCCTTGCCATTCCCCCATCCCTGCAACTGTCCATTATCCACCCAGGCAGTCATCCATCCATCCATCCATCCATCCATCCATCCATCCATCCATCCACCCATCCATCCATCTGACTTTGGAGAGCCTTCAGGCACTAGTGGATGACATCTTTTAATAGGCTTTTAATGGTGAGAGCTTTGGACAAGAAGTTTGCCACAATTGGAGCCTTGTTATTCAGGGGCAGGTTAACTTTTTAAACCATCACTCCAAATTTCAGTGGCTTAATGTAAGTTTATTTCTTATTCATGAGCAAAAACAGGTGTTCTTGATTGATGGACAACTTTCCTCCATGTAGTGACTCAGGGACCCAGGTTCCTTCCATCTTGAATCTCAGCCCTCCTCTGGTCTGTGGAGTGCTTCCATTCTGCTGGTACATGAGAAATGAAGGTTAGCTAAGGGAGGCCTGGAAGTGGTGCACATCACTTCTGCCCACATTCCATCAGTCAGAAGTCAGTGCTATGGCCACAGCTAACAGTGAGGGTGGCTGTGTGCTAGGATGACAAGGAGAACATGGACTTTGGGGGTGCCAGCTGTCTCTGCCACTGGGCCTCTGGATGGTTTTTGATCCCAAAGAAACAGTAAAATGTTAGATTCCAAGAGAAAGAGGTGGGTCAAAGGCTTGTAGATTTTCTTTATTCCCTAAGCAGAAAGTTAGGTGTTATCTGCATAACTTCTGACGGCTGCCAAAGTGGGAGATTCTTCAACTGGCCATTTGGAGAGCAGAGAAGATAGCAGAAGAGTTTTTCTTTTTCTTCCTTTTTTTAAAAAAATTAAAGTCTAGTCAATTTACAATGTTGTGTTAGTTTCAGGTGTACACCAGAGTGATTCAATTATACACATGTAATATATATATATATTTTTTCAGATTCTTTTCCCTTATAGGTTATTACAAAATATTGAGTATAGTTCCCTGTGCTATACAGTAGGACCTTGTTGGTTATCTATTTTATACGTAGCAGAAGAGTTTTTCTGACACTTGAATTCAGAACCTTTCAAATATGACCACAGGACCCTGTTCCAAAATGGAGGAGGGAAGGTCATGTTCTCGCCTCTTTAAATATTTGACATTGGAAAGAAATTAAAGACCCATAGTGTCATCTAATCATAGTCTTCTTTTCTTTGGAATTCTGATGGACAAATTTACACCTAATCTTTTCTAGGAACCTATGTAAGTATATATTTCAAAATCAGCATTACACATCATCATCATTGTGAACATTTACTGAGTACTTACTATGCGCCAGGTATTATTCGAAGTTTTATATAATTATATAATTTACTTGCAACAACCTTATGAGGCAGGTATGATTACAGTCCCATGTTATGGAAATCTGTGACAGGATGACATTTACCAAAGGTCACACAGCTGTGAAGTGGTAGAACAAGTAAGAATGATTTGGGTGACTTTACCTGTGCCCAATAGTACGGATGTATCATGGTGGCCCCCGCGGGAGATTTTCCTAAAGGTCTTTCTTTTGGCCACTTACACTCTGTGTGTCAGTTTTCTCATCCACCCAATGGGGATGCCAGTCACTGTCTTGCCTTTGTGGGCAGTCTTATTGCAGGGATCATCTAAGAGAAGGGATTTGGAAGCACACGTCCAAGTATGAGATGCCACAAATGAGCAGAATCGCTGCGTTGTGTGTAGTATCTTCTGTCTGCAGGCCCTTTTCTGCCCTTAACCTCACCCTTGCTAAAAAGCATCAAGTGAGTGATTCAGCAAAGTGAGGGCTTAACGACAGAACATGGTGTTAAAATGAAGTCCTTACCTTTGGATATTAACCTCAGAAGGCTGGGGTGAGCCGGGAAGTCTGGAGCCTTCCCCTTGGTCCCTGGCAGCCTCTCAGCTGTGCGTGTTTTTCCAGCTGAAGGAGAGACGAGCCTGATCTCCACACTCCAGGTGTTTCCAGACCTGCAGAGCCGGCATCATCTGGAGCGGGCTGGCGGGCACCAGTTCTTCTGGTCACATTCTCCCATGGGTTCTCTCTCTTTTTAAAACTTTATTGAAGTATAGTTTATTTACAATGTTGTGTTAATTTCTGCTGTACAGCAAAGTGACTCAGTTATACATATATATATTCTTTTCCATTATGGTTTCTCACAGGATACTGAATATGGTTCACTGTGTTATATAGTAGGGCCTTGTTGTTTATATATTGTATATATAATAGTAGCATCTGCTAATCCCAGACTCCCAATGCATCCCTCCCCCTCCTATGGGTTCCCTTTAGCTGGCTTGGTTTCACTGCAGGGAACGTTGAGGAGACGCGAGTGTATTTTTCTTTCAAAAAAATATGCAAACTGTAATCTCTTTTACAACTGGGTCTGACTGCAGACAAGCAAGAGTGGGCGGAATAGGCCGGTGGGCAAGTCTGCCTCAGGAAGAGGCAGGTACCCCTCAACAGACCGCACACCTGTGCAGATGTGACAGCCGGTCCCCCGAACAAAGTCTCAACAAAAAGATGTGAAGCCCCTCCAGTGGGGACTGGAGGAGGGGATTTGGTTTTGTTTTTCAGCAATGCTGGAATCTTTCCTCTTGGAGCATTTCTGGTTCTGTCTGGGTTCTCTGGAGTCAGTTAGAAGAAACAGCTGGATGCTTGAGGGAAAATGGCTAACACGCCTAGCATCTTTATAAAGCCGGTTCCCATTTACAGAAAAGCTTTATCCAAATTGATTCTCCCCAAACCGACTCTATTCTCTCTATGAAAAGGGCTTTCCTGAAACTTCCACATGTTTATAGGGCGGGTTAAGCAGGCTTGAGGTCGTAAAGTGGGGCTGCTATTTAAATATAAGCATACAGGGCCCAGGCATCTGACTATTGGTAGGTGTTGAGTGCCACTTGCAGAGTGAGCGGCCGGCCTGCCTTAAATAACTCTAACTAGGCCCAAACTGTCCTTAAGAGGTTTCTAGGATTAGATCACAGCCTGGCAAAAGCAGAGAAAGTCTGGAAAAGTCCTAAGAGGATTTTAAATTTTTTTCTTTAGTTTTAATCTATCAGATCAATCAGCTGAGGCAAGCTTTGGACAAAATTAAACATTTCAATAAATCATAGTTTTAAATCACAATCAGCTGGAGGAATTATGATTTGTGCCTGGCCCAGAAGAACATTCTTGAGGATATTTTGAAAGTATCACCAAGAAGAAGGCTGGGGAAGCAAATCATTGCCATTGCTCTTTAAGGAAAGAAGGATTTGTTTTATTCCTAACTGCAGAGTTCTCAGTGGGGTGACTGGCAGACAGAAAAGGGTCTAGCCAAGTGTGTTAGTCAGCTTGGGCTGCTATAACAAAATGCTGTAGACTGGATGGCTTATACAACAGAGATTTATTTCTCAAAGTTCTGGAAGCTGAGAAGTCTAAGTTCAAGTTTCCAGCCAATTCAGTTCCTGGTGGGAGCTTTCTTCCTGGCATGGTCTTCTTGCATGACAGAGAAAGACAGCTCTTTTTTCTTTTGTGTCTCTTCTTATAAGGGCACTAATCCCATCATGAGGACTCCACCCTCATGAACTAATTACCTCCAGAGGCCCCATCTCCAAATACAATCACATTGGGAGATAGGGCTTCCACATAAGAATTTTGGGGAGACACAAGGTATTCATCAAAACATTTAACAAACCAAGACACAAATGCCTCCCCCAAATTATGTCTGCTAGAAATGCTTCTGCATTAAGAAGCACAAAGGTGATAAATGTCCTAATCACCGATGTAGTTAACACTGTCACCCAGGAGGTCTTATTCCACGCCTGGCCCCTGATGCTGTGAACCAGAACAAAATTAAGTGCCAAAGGACCAGCACTGCCTGGGATTCTCCCTCAACATTTATTCCATGAAAGGTGGGTTTTGCCCTTTGGGACTTAATGTTGAAAATAAACTTGGCTGCACAGGTAAATTCTTAAGAGACCAGCTAATGCCAGGTGATTCTCTCAGCCTGTGAAATCTCAGCCTCTTACTTGGTCATATTTTCAAAAGAGAAGACAGCTAATGGGAGTAACTTCCTTACATTAAAAACATACTTTGGTTAACAGCACCAAACCACTTAAGTTGGCAGCAGATCAATTATTAATTAGATGAATGGCCTTTTATAAATCCCTCTGCAGCCTCCGGATAGCCGATGGGTTTATGGCCCATGCATTAGGGAACATGGTTGCTCTGTGGTTATAATTATCCACAGTTGCTGGCAGTTTGAGGGCCACAGAGCCAAAAACAGCTGCGCTGTGGACACGCTCTCCTGTGCTACCCCAGGGGCTATGGGGAGAAAGCTGACATAGGACAGGATGGTTTGTCCTTTTGCTCTTCTTAGCTGTTTGATGTTGGCAAAGTCCCTAGAATTGTTTTCTTTCTTTTTTTTTATTGTACACTCTTTTTTAAAAAATTGAAGTAGAGTTGATTTACAAATATTATGTTAGTTTCAGGTGTACAGCAAAGTGATTCAGTTATATATACATTTTTTTATATTATTTTCCATTATAGGTTATTACAAGATATTGAATAGTGTTCCCTCTGTTATACGGTAAATCCTTGTTGATTACCTATTTTATGTGTAGTAATCTGTATCTGTTAATCCCAAACTCCTAATTTATCTCTCTCCCCGTCTATTGCCCCTGTGGTAACCATAAGTTCGTTTTCTATGTCTGTGAGTCTGTTTCTGTTTTCTGTGTAGATTCATTTGCATTATCTTTTAGATTCCACATATAAATGATATCATAACGATGTTTGTCTTTCTCAGTTTGACTTACTTCACTTAGTATGATAATCTCTAGGTCCATCCATGTTTCTGCAAATGGCAATATTTCGTTCTTTTTTTATAGCCGAGTAATATTACATTGCATATATATATATATATATATATCTCACATCTTCTTAAACCAATCCAAGACAAGTGCCTAGAATTTTTTCTTAGTTTCCTCGTCTGAATGTGTGTCCAATTGATGCCTCTAGTTTTCACCTGCCAAGCATCCATTTCCCCTCTCTTCTAATAACAGCATCTTGATTTGCCTTGAGAAACCATCTTTTTCCTACTCTCAGTCCCTTTGGTTGGGGGAACTAGATATCTCTTAGCACTAGGGATGGCCACGTGACCGAGGCCTGTCCAATCAGAGCAATGCATCCTTCTTGCTCCAGTGATCGGTCCGTTCTAGTCAGAAGCAAAGCTACTCAATTCCCTGGCACCATATCAACAACTATGGTTCAAGGGGAGTGAATCCAACATGGTTTACTCTGGCACTCAGCTTTGTTCATGTCTGTGACTGTTGGTAGTTGAAAGTTTTGAAAGCTAGTATGTTTCTATGGTTCTTTAAAAAAATATTGAAAATACTGGAAAAGAAACCCACTGCTTTTAGAACACAAATTATGGAAAGCAGAGACTCTCAAGGTCTTGGCTAGTGGAGCTGAGAAACACTGATGTAATGGGGAGCCCCATAGGCATGTATTAATCAAGGGTCTAACTATTAAAAGCACATGATGCTTAATGACTTAACACATGCAGTTTAGTTTTCACCCATATCCTGTCCTGCTGACAGTGGGTAGGAGGAGACTCTCTTCTCCCGGTCCTTCAGAGTCTAGGTTCTTTCTTTCTGGTGGCTCAGCCATCCCCTGCACCTGCCAGACTGCCACTGGATCTTTGCTTACTGACAGTAGGCAGCAAGAAGAGAAAGCATGGAGTATGGTGCTGAGGTTTGATGGGCCACACCTGGCACAGATGCAAATCAGCCCACATCCCATTGGCCAGAACCCAGTCACATGGCCACCCTAACTGCAAGGGAGTCTGGGAAATGTAGTCTAGCTGGGTGCCCAGGAGGAAGGGAAAAATGTAGGTGGACAGCAACTAGACTCTCCCGCACCCCAGTGACACAATTACAAGCTGGTGGTTCAGTTGACAGCATATTTTATTTCTGTGACTCTGAATATCACAAGGGTGCTTTCTTTGGGGGGACAGAAAGGTACCAAAGAAAATAACAAAGCCAGCCATTTCTCAGGCTTTCTGGCTCCATGAGACTGAAAATAGTTAGAGGTCACAGTCTTCTTGGTTTTCACTGAATGCCACATTTGTCCTAAGTGATTAGTTTGATGTTGTGTAACAGAGTTGAAGGGTCCAGTGTTGTTTTAGTCAAAACTGGGTTTTCCTCTAACTGTCTGTTCACTTGTTTATTACTGTCTGGAAACCTAGTTCCCAAGAAAGCTGGAGTTTCATACATGTCCAGGCATCTTAAGGCTCCACACTAGTTTGATGAGTGACATTATGTGTGTTCATGAGAAAATCATTTCAAGGGCTACAAATGAGTCCTTTAGTAATGCCCAGGAGTCATAATGTCTGTGACATAATGAACCTTCCTAAATTACAACCTACACTAATTAGATCACTTATTGCCACATTCCAGGCCCTGAAACAATTTGCTTAAAGTGATAGTTACCTCTAAGGAAAAGATACATAACGGAAAATGTCAGCAACCTTTTAAATCCTCCATGACTTATCATGGAGACGGTCTTGTGTAAAGTGCTCGTGGTGAAGCAACTTCTTTTGTCACCGATTCCCCCTAAATTAGGTATTTTATGATCGCTTAGAAATAAAGAGAATTCCCTGGGGTGGTAAGGAGATTAGTAAGGGCTATCTGCCTCCTTCAGTCCTTCTCTGACCCCTCCCTCCCTCTGCCTCTCCCTCCCTGCTCCACCCCTGTCCTCACTGTGGCTGAGACACCCACAGAAGCTCGCCTAGAATGATCTATGTTTGTCCGCTACTTATAGAGCGGGCTTTCCTGGGCCGCCTGCGGGCCGTGACCACCTGGCAGGGGTGAGGTTCCTTGTCTCTTCTCAAGCCCCCCCAAAGCGGGGCCTATTTCACAGCCACCTCTCTGGTGGGGTTGGAAGGGGTGTCCCTATCATGCAGGCTGATGGAAAACAGGGCCTGGAGAAGGCTGGTGACGTCAATACCAGGTTGGCTGTTAGGCCTTCAGTAGGAAACAGGGTCATTCAAGGAGGCCATTGAAAGGCACTACAGTAAGTCCCCTACGTATGAACAAGTTCCGTTCTGAGAGCGCTTTTGTTAAGTCCAATTTGTTCATTAGTCCAACCAAGTCAGCCTAGGTACCCAACTAACACAATCGGCTATATAGTACTGTACTGTAATAGGTTTATAATACTTTTCACACAAATAATACATAACAAAAAAACACAAAAAATAAAGAAAACATTTTTAACCTTACAGGCCAGTACCTTGAGAAGTACAATAGCACAATACGACAGCGGGCACACAGGGGCTGGCATCAAGTGAACAGGCAAGAAGAGTTACTGACTGGAGGAGGGAGAGGAGGTGGGACATGGCAGAGCTGAAGGATCGTCAGCAATGGGAGACGGAGGGCGAGCTGCAGCGTCACTCACCCCTGACACTGATGGCACAGGTTCTGGTTCCTTGCTGGAACCAGAGGCACGTTCACATCTTTGAAAGTCCACAACTTGAAGGTTCGTATGTAGGGGACTCACTGTATTTGCAAAGATGTGGGCAGGATGCAGAGAAACCCATTGTGGGATGACAGTGGAGTTGTTGCCACCTCTTGGCCCAAAGGGACAAGGGGAGGGAGAAGTTATCAGAATCGAGAAGAGAGAACCTACAGAAAGGACCTTCTTGAGGCATCTGCTAGCCCCACAGCCGGTCCCAAGTGCCCCAGGGAAGGAGCCACAGAGTCAATTCCCCAGTGGGGAGGCGAGAAGGAAACACACTGGACCTCTTTGATCCTGACCGGTTGGATCAGCCCCCTGGGCCACAGAGCAGGGAGAGGAGAGGGCAAAGCAGCTTTGGGGGGGCGGGGCACACAGGTGGCCAGCAGCACCGGCGAGTCCTGTTGTTTGGGAAACATCTTCCCTGCCTGCAATGGCTCTGTGCCCTCTTTTGTCCCCCGGGGCCCTGAGCTGCCACTCTCGTCTGTGTAGGAAAGGACCAGCACTCTGGTCAACCTGGGGTCTCACCCTTGGCTCCGCTCCTTCTGGGGACCGATGGCTGCCTTTTGGGACATCTGATGACGGCTTAACGGTGCTCTCATGCCCAGAACACAGCACAGGCTTCCTGGTGTTTAAGGGTCCACGCTGACAGCCTGAGGGTATGTCCCTGCCACAGGGAAGGCGTCCCATCAGAAAAATAGGTGAAGCCCACACCCATTTAGAAGATGAGGTCTCTGTGCCATACTCCTCATTCCTGAAAGAAATGAGGAGGAACTGAAAGGGACTTACCTGTTGCCTGGACCTTCTGGCTTCCAGAAAACTTATTTGGAAGCACCTGGGGAGGGAGGGTGCCTGACACAGAGCAGGTGCTGGGAAGTTGTCAGGACAATCTGAGTGGCAGGGCCTCAACAATAGTTCTATGAGTTTGCGGTTCTTGTTAAAACCTTCCTGGATACCACCATCTCCTGGAAAAGAACAGAAGCCATTTTGCAACTCAGAAAACATGTATTTGCCTTCAGGCTTGTGTGTCAATAATAATTATGATAATAGCAATAGCCCCTTTTAGCGCATTAGGTAATTTATTTATGTTTTCCCATTTGGTCCTCAGAACAGCTCCATGGATCAGTTAGAGCTGAGGAAACAAGCTCTGAGAGCTTCAGGCACTTGCCCTGGACAGCACAGCTTGGCAATGCTGGAGTCTGCAGCGCAAGCCAGTTCTTCCTGACCCTGAAGCTGGTGTTCCCCTGCCTCCACCCCTGCTTGGCAGGCCAAGCTGGGGCAAAGAGAAATCCAGAAGAGTTCTAAGGCATTATTCCTGCTCTCAAGGAGCTAAAGGTCTATTTGAGGAGACAAGGTAAAACTTCGGGGAGGAGTTGCATGCGCTGTAGGATTCAGATGCCAAGTGTGCGTGGGTTTGCACGGGCACGTGTGTATGTGTTTGCGTGTGTTTGTGTGAGTGGGGGGGGCAGGCCACATTACGCACATCATCTCATTTAAGCTTCTCAACAATCCGCTGAAATAGGGACTTGAATCACCCCAGTTTTACAGAGGAAGAAGCTCAGTCTCAGAGAGGTTAAGTGGCTTTTCCAAGGTCACACAACCAGTAAATTCAAGAGCCCCAACTCTAACCCAGAGAAGTCTGTCTCCAAAGCTGATGCTTTTGATTACTGTCTAAGGCTCTGAGTTGATGGATATATAACCCAGCCCTCCTGTCCAGTCGATGCAGTTGAGCCCGGAGGAACCAAGGGACAGTCCTGTCCTGGGACTTGTATTAATGGGATGAGACAGGATTTCCCCAGGGCAGGGACTGGAAGGCCAGAGGCCAGACAGAAAAGGCAGCTGTCCTGCTCTGGGGCGAGCCAGGCTTCCCAGGGGTTTGGAGACCGCCGCCTGCAGACCTGGGCAGAGCTGTTCACCCGAGACCCCAGATCCCTCCTGGCCCTCGATAGAGCCATGGGAGGCAAGATCTGAGTGGGAGGACCCCCAAGATCCCTTCTCAGGTCCTGCTCCCTTGAAAATGTTTTTCTTCGCAGGCCAGTGAGGTTTCTCTCTCTTTGTAGCCGATATGTCCAAGGCTGACAGGTTAAAACTGCTCGCTTGCTTTTAAGTGTCAGGAGATGTAAATAGTTTTAGTCTTCAGTGGTTTCTGATTGAATCTCCTTTTGAAGTAATGATAGCTATAATTTAAAGCAACAGTTACCATATTTTCCTTGCTGGCTGGCCCGCTTTGAAGCACTAAGTATAAATCTGCTTAAAATCTTAAAATAGCTGTAGCTCTGTCTCAATATTCTACCAGGAGCCAGGGAGATTCAGCCTCTAATTGCCATCATCTGTAACTAATAGCAGCAGCACAGCAGGCTCGTGACAAGGTGGCTGGGAGAATTGCTCTGACATGGACAGGAAGGTAGAGGCAGAGACGTAGTTCCCCTTGGGGACCGTTGGCTTTGGTTGGAGTTCGGAAGAAACCTGTCCTGAAATTAGGACCAAATGAGCTCTGGGCTCGGAGGAGATTTTCAGGACCATCTTTTCCAGCCCCTTCCATGAGCCTGGGATGAAAATGAGAGGGACCTCCTTGCCAAAGAGTACGCAGAAAGTTCAAGGTGGGCAGGGACTCGGTTCTAGCCAATGGAATTCCCAGGGACTACCTCCATGCCTTGCTTATTCTTCTTTATACTTCATAACAAAAATAAGGGCTGGGGAGACTCCAGCGTGGCTGGCAACCAATGGGGAATAATGCACAACCGTTTCTGCTGCGTTCCAGCAAATGCATTTAAAACCCAGTTTACATCTTAAATTGGCAGCCATGTTTCATTCATTCAGAAACATTAATTCGTTCAATAGATACTCATCGCATCTCTACTGTGGGCGGGGCAGTGAACCAAACAGTCGGCAATCCCAACGTTAACAGAGTTTCCAATAAGCACAAGAGAGTTTCGTGGATGATGGTAAGTGTTAGGGGATAAAGTACAGCAGGGAAGGAGGTAGGGAGGACCAAAGTTGCCATTTGAAATAGGCTTGTCACCCCGAAAGTGGCATAAAATGGCATTTCTGTTTTTGTGTAAACTGCTCAATGAAAAGTGTACTAACATGAACAGATGAAAACTATTATAAATAGAATGGATAAACCACAAGGTCCTACTGTACAGCACAGGGAACAATATTCGATATCCTGTGATAAACCGTGATGGAAAAGAACATGCAAAGGAATGTGTATATATGTATAACGGAATCACTTTGCTGCACGGCAGAAATTAACACACTGTAAATCAACTATACTTCAATAAAATAAAACTTTTAAGAAGGTGTACTAATATGGGTCAGCTTAGGCAATTCTAAAAAGTCCTGGTGGGAAACGTTCAGAGAAGTTGACAGTGCTAATCTTTGAGTGCCAAGACTGTGGGTGATTCTAACTTCTTTTCTCTGCACACATCTTCTGAATGTCTTATGATAAAGGTGTATGACTTTGGGGAAAAACTGGTGACCGACTTTGGCAGTTCCTCAAGAAGTTAAACATAGAATTACCATGTGATCCAGCAAGTCCACCCCTGACTAGATACTCCAAATGATTGAAAACAGGTGTTCAAACAAAAACTTGTACTTGAATGTTCATAGCAACGCTATTCGAAGTAGCCAAAGGTTTATTTAATAACCCAATGTCCACTAAGGGATGAATAAATGGTATATGGTATATCCACACAATGGAATATTATTTGGCCATAAAAAAGAATGAGGTGCTGACCTCTGCTACAACATAGATGAACCTTGAAAACATTATGCTATAGGGCATAATGATGAGTGGTTGCCTATGGCTGTGGGGAGAAGACTTAACGGCTATAGGGTTTCTTTTGGGTGATGAAAATATTCTGGAACCTAGGTAGTAATGATGGTTGTACAATACTAGGTGTCATTGAATTGTGACAATTAGTGTTTAACTGAAAAAAATGTTTTGGCCACACCGTGTGGCTTGCGGGATCTCAGTTCCCCAAACAGGGATTAAACCCGGGGCCACGGCAATGAAGGCGCCAAGTCCGAACCACTGGACCGCCAGGGAATTCCCTAAATTGTGTACTTTAGGGTAAAATGGTAAATTTTATGTTATATGTATTTACTCTAATAAAGAAGACATGGCAGTTCGGTTAAGTTACAGGAAAAACTCAGTGGCTGTATAGGCCCATGAGAGTCGCCTGCGAGGTCTTTGGTGACCAAGGACTCAGGTTTCGGGAGACTTGGCGCGGACCCCATTTGAAAGACTCATTACTTCCGGTAATTTACTAAGCACCTCCTAGGTGCCAGGCGGTGAGGCCACGATCATCACAATGACAGGCCTGCTCTGAGGGATCCCCTGCTGGCCTGGGGAGGGCAATGAAGCAGTTGATGGGCAAGAGGTGAGAAGTCGGGGTGAAGTGGCCTGTGTGGACCTCTGGCCCTGACATGCGCCTCTGTGCTGAGGATGAAGGTCTCAGAAGAGAGGCCGGGCAGATGCTCTGGGAGGTGTATGCTGGTAGTTAGCTGGGGAATGAGCTGGGTGGCTCTGAGGCCCATTAAGGGATTCACGATTTTCCACAGATGATCCACAGAGAGAGCAATCTGGACACAAGTCATTGAGAAAGAGCCTGTTTTCCCCAAACCTGGGCATTCCCGTCATCCTTAGAAGTTCCCATGCTTTTTAGGATGGAGGAAATCAAGGTGTCTGTCCATGGAATGGAGAAGGAAGGGGGAAGAGGAGGAATCTTCTGTGATGCGGGCAGCAGGGCAAACCCTCTCTTCACACCTGCCTCCTTGCCTTCACCTCCCCGAGAGCCCAGAAACCACCTGAGCCCCTGCCGTACCACCTCCCGTGTGCCCCTCTGAGACTCTGCCCGTGCCCCGTGAATCACTAGAACTTTCTGGGTCATGCTTTACAGCTGAATGCTTTGGTGCCAAAATACAACAGGGGTTTCTCCAAGCAGCCTGAGAGCCCTTGCCTGAATCTCCTGTCTCCCCAGGGAGAAGCAGCAAAGGCCTGCTCCAGACTAAGGCCCACAGGTGTAGGCAACTTCCGGGCACAGCGCGGCCTTAGTGCCCACTCCACTCCAAGAGAAGTCACACTGCCCCTGGGCACAGCTGGGTAAAGCCCTCCCAACCCCAGCCAGGGGCACCCCTGTGCTGGCACACCCCACAGCTGGGGACTCCACCCACTCCCTCCTGTGTACGTGACCATGGTCTAGCCAAACCCGACCATGCCTTCCTGAAACAGCCCCCGCCCTTCCCGACTCCAGACCTTCTACTTCCTTTCCCCTCCTCCTGGCATAACCTCCTGCAAAGTGCCACCTGTTGAAATCCTGGCCGTCCTTCAGGTCTCACCTCAATGCCACCTCCCCCAAGAGCTCCTCCTCCCTCCATCTGTGTCCTTGCCCCTGTACGTGGTCCAGCTCTCCTCTCGCGGATGGCAGAACAGTCTGCCAAGTATGGACTTCATTTGTGCTGCTCTCCAACCTTCAAAGAATCCCCATGGTTTAGAGCACGGCTTTGGAGTTGGACAGCCTGGGGTTCAATCCGGAATCAACCTGGGAAAATCACTTTACCTCTCTGACCTCAGTTTTCCCATCTGTGAAATGGAGATAATAATAATAGTACCTACCTACAACATAGGCTTCCTCTGAGGATTAAATAAGAAGATATTGTATTGCAAAGCCGGGCCAGGGCCGGGGCTAGAGTGAGAAGAATGAGATGCCCAGGGTGAAAAATTTAAGGAGATGCCCACAGGGTCGTGAAGGTGCAGGGTGCCTCTCTTGCCTCACCCTGATCCTGACCTTAATGCAAGGTACACTGGCCAGCCTAGAGAATGAAATGATGAATCGTTGAATGCATAGAGCGCACATTCAGAAGCACGTGCAGAGAATACTCCGTATTTGTACAACTCCCTACATGTGTGAGGGTTGGTGGGTATATGTATGAGTGTGTATAGTATCTATCCATATATGCATGCATATATATGTACATCTATAGGTGAATAAAAAATGTCTGGAGGGCTTCCCTGGTGACGCAGTTGTTGAGAGTCCGCCTGCCGATGCAGGGGACACGGGTTCGTGCCCCGGTTCGGGAAGATCCCACATGCCGCGGAGCGGCTGGGCCCCTGAGCCATGGCCGCTGAGCCTGCGCGTCCGGAGCCTGTGCTCCGCAACGGGAGAGGCCACAGCAGTGAGAGGCCCGCGTACCTCATTAAAAAAAAAAAAAAAAAAAAAAAAAGATCTCTCACTCACAGATAAAGAGAACAAATTAGTGGTTACAGTGAGGAGAGGGAAGGGGGGAGGAGAAATATAAGGGTAAGGGAGTAAGAGGTACAAACTATTATGTATAAAATAAGCTACAAGGCTATATCGTACAACACGGGGAATAGAGCCAATGCTTTATAATAGCTATAAATGGAGTATAACCTTTCAAAATTGTGAATCACCACAGTGTACACCTGTAAGTGATATAATATTGTACATCAACTGTACTTCAATAAAAAAATAAAGAAATAAAAAGATCTCTCTTCAATCTGGGGAATTTCAAAGCAGACCAGATATTATGTAGCAGGGACCAGCAAACTTTCTGTAAGGCCAGCAAATATCTCTGTAAATATTTTAGGCTCTGTGCACTGTACACAACTGGTCGACTCTGCTGTTGCAGCTTGAAAGCAGCCCTAGGCAATAGGAAAGCAAATGGGTGTCACCGTGTTCCAATAAAACTTTCTTTACAGAAACAGACAGAGGGCCAGATTTGGCCCGAGGTCCAAACTTTGCCAACACCTTTTATGCGATAGTGTTAATTTTGTCAGCGATGACGATATTGTAATTACAGTTTTTTAAAGTTACTATCTGTTAAAGCTAGGGACTGTAGAAATTGCGGGTGACAGGCCATGAAGTTTGAGATTTTTTTCCAGTCTCTGGCAAAAACAAAGGGGATACACAGATGGGACAAGACTGACAAAATCTTGATACTTGTTGAAGACGCGGTTGATGGAGTTTCATCAAACCCTTCTCTCTGCTTTTGTTTATTAGAAATATTTTTGGTGTGTGTTAGAAAATTTCCATAATAACAAGTTTTCAAGCTCTCTCCAGATATTTTAAAGCCGAGGGGAGAGTGGGCTGTGAGGCAGAGAGGGGCACCAACCCTGTGTGGGGTCCAGTGAAGGCAGACACAGGCAAGGTCTGGTCCTCAGCCTCAGAAAGTTGACCATCTCATAGGGGTGATAAAAGATTCCACTAATAAGGGCAGCTGCGGGGGGAGGGGACGTGGGGTCGGGGCATGGAGGAAATGTGTCTGAGTAAAGATGTCAAGATGATGTCAACGGGTGGAGATGCGTCAGGGTACCACCCTCCACCTGAGTGATGGGCCTGGCGTGACTGAGACAAGAGGTGCAAGCAGGGCTGGTGGAAGGTCAAGGTAGCCTTCATGGCAGAGTCTGTGAAGGGAGGCGGGGCCATGCAAGGGTGGAGCGCTCAGCTACTGGTACCATATTGCCCAACCTTAAATCTACTCTTGCCATCATTTACTAAATGTAAGGCCTTGGGCAAGTCACTTAGCCTTGCTGTGCTTCAATTTCCACGTCTTCAGAATAGGAATCATAATATAAGACTTGGAGCAAAGCAAGTGCTTAATAAATGTCACCCACAGTGATGCTGCTGCTGATATTGTTTGAGCAGGCGAACCTGTGCATGGAGAAATCCCTCTAGTTGTAGTGGGTAGGATGAATTATGCAGAAATCAGGGCAGGGAGGTGCTTAGGACGCAGGAGGCCGGATAGAGTGGAAAGGAGCAGGGTGTGAAGGGTTGAAAGATGTAACGCAGATAAAGTATGATGCACTAGATTAGATGAAGAGACGTAGCAGTGGGAGTGGGAGGGGAATGAGGGGTAATAAGGGAGGGGGTAGTGAAGACACTGTTCTAGAGCTTGGGTGAATAGTGATGTTGTTAGGGGAGAGGTTTGCTGTGTAATGAAATTGGGTTGGGGACCTTGAGTTTGAGGGACCGTGGGAATGCAGATTGGAATCCAGAAGCAATGAGGGTGTGGCCCTAGTTAAAGGTAAGTGGTGTAAGCTTTCCTGTCACCTTTAAAATAGCTTCCTAATTTATACATCCTGAGGTCTTAGAACTGATTATTAAAAACGTAATGTCATAGACACACCCCAGCTGTCTTCTCCTAAAGATAACGTAAGGGATTATGGCTGCCTTTCTTACAAGGAAGAGTGGTGTTTCTCAAAATATATTCCACCTTCCGGTGTTCTATGAAAAGAATAGTTTGTGGTCACATAAGTTTGGGAGCCGTTCAGTTAAATGAAAAAGTAAACATGTGTCTTGAATGCAGGACTTATCAGGACCTCTAATGTGCTGATATGTTTTGTGTACTCTAGAGAGGAACGTGGCTTGTCATATTTCTCAAACATATCTTCCTGCAGAACTGTTTGTTGATTTATTTTGCCAGATGATCAGCCCTGAAAGCTAAGCTACCTGGACCAGGGTTTGGGGAGGTGGAGGAGGTCTCAAGGTTTTCAGTATCTTAGAGCAGAGGTTCAGTAATTTTACTATGTACGCATTAGTGTGGAACCTGGGTTTCTATTGGGCTCCCAGGTGATGCCCAAGATGCTGGTCCACAGACCACACTTTGAGAAGGAGGGTCTTAGAAGACAACCTTCCTCAATTGGCTAATACTCGAGGGGGATGCCGTGAGGATTTCCAGGCCAGCATGGGCAGTCATAGTTTTATCATCACCATTATTAATATAATATTTATTATAAGTGGTTCACATCCCCCACTTATTCCATACCTACTGTCAGAATCATAGTTGCTCCTAGGGAGCAATCGCCTTCCTGTCTTGAAAGTAGAAGGAGCCGGAGAGCAGAGGAAATCCAAAAAGTTTCTCATCAGGAAGGAGAAGGAGAGGGGCTCGGGCTACACATCAACCACAGCTGAACGCGCAGCTCCTGAAATGATACGCCGTCTGTCCACGGACCCTGGGGTAGAGCTGTGATGTGGACAGATGCTGCTGCGGCTCTGGACTGGCATCAGAGGTCATGGCTGGGGATGAGTCGACAGGTCTGCCTGGAGGGGTGTGTGTGTGTGTGTGTGTGTGCGTGTGTACGCGAGCGCAATGCACGCATGTGAAATACGTCTTTCGAAAGTGCCAAATCATCTTAATTAGATTGAACAGTCCTCCAATCCCTTATTTAGAATGGAATTTGGGGCCCAAGCTCTGCTTTGCTTTAACATGGAGACGGGGGGAATGAAAATAAACTTTGGTTTTACTGTGGCTGAGAAACAAAGTCGGGAAGTCTGGATTTCAGGCAGTGGATACCCTGTGCCTGCAGTTGCCAATGGACACGGGTGGATCTTCTGAGGGAAGGAGGCTCCTGGGACCTGAGAGGACACCTGCCCCATGCCCTCCCATCCAAGCCCTGCCTTTCAGCCTTTGAAAGGCCCTTTGCTAGAGAACAAACATATGGACACCAAGGGGGGGAAAGTAGGGAGTGGGGCATTGTGGTGGGATGAATTGGGAGATTGGGATTGACATATATACACTAATATGTATAAAATGGATAACTAATAAGAACCTGCTGTATAAAAAATAAATAAATAAAATAAAATTCAAAAAATAAATAAATAAAGGGCCTAACTTTTTAAGACTCTGTGTTTGGGTTATGTGGCGCTAGGTTTGGATTCCAGCTCTACTATTTACTGGCTCTGTGACCTTGGACATGCCCCTTAACTTCTCTGAATCTCACTTTAGTCTTCAGTAAAATGGGGATGATAACAGTTGCTTCCCACACCTATGGGACGGTAGTCAGGATGAGAGGAGATAATGCATATAAAGTATAAAAACATAGTAGATGCTCAATAAATGGTTGCTTTTTCTTTTCCTTCCTTCCTTCCTTCCTTTCCTTCTTTCTTTCTTTCTTTCCTCTTTTCCAAGACAGTCCAGTGAGTAAGGACATGTTTGCTTTATGGGCGTGAACACTTACTGATACTTTAACGATTCAGAGCAGAGCTTTGATTGACTTCTCAAAACAGCCTGAGGGGGAAGGGAGGGAAGTTTCCAGAAGCTGAGACACGTCCAAGGCTGCACGTCCAGTGGACACTGGGACAACACTAAATTATAGGTTGACACCCTGGAGTCCTGAGTATGAGGAAGTGCCTCCTTAATGGCCAGAGCCTTGGGGACAAAACTCCTTCCGACCCAGCACATTGAAACGTGAGAAAGGATACGGCAAATGTCCTCCCACATCTTGATGTGAAGTGGCCTCTTTTGGTCCCTGAGGCCATCTTTCTGGCCTTACCTAGTGGAGGGTTAGGAGGTTCAACCAAGGAGACTGGAGAATCCTTTAACGCTGGGTTTCTGCCGTCGTCTCCCCCGGGGCCTCCCGCAGGCCGCCTTGTCCACAATCTTGCCTTCCCTGAGCCCCTATCCTTGTGCAGCAGGGTCTGTTAAGTAGACATTGACACCTGGGGGAGGACCAGCTGAGAGCCTCTGTAGTGAATGATACAATAGTAACTATTAAGGAAATAACCGCTTTGCTGGATCCTTAATTCATCTTTTAATTCCTTCCACACCCTCCAAGCCAGAGAGCAGTTTGTGGATGAAAAAACTGAGCCCCAGAGAGGAGAAATGATGCTGTGGCTGTTACACATAAAGCTGGGGTGTGAACTCAGCTCCGTTGGACGCCGGAACCCCAGTGCCTTCCCCCATGCCGCCCCAGGGGTCCCCTTTTCCATGTCCGGGTGCTCGAGTCCAGACTGTCAACTCAGTCTCACCTTCTACTCCTCATCTAACCTCATCCCTCCCCAGCCTCTGCTCCCAAACTCACACAGAAACGCTGCCTCTTCTGGCACCTCAGACATCATTCAGTTTATACTTAATGCTGCTTCGAATGACAGTCCCCATCCCCCTGGGATGAACCGGGGCACTTTTTAATGTCTCCTGATACATTTGGTTCTCTGGCTAACATCGAATACCTTGTTACTTTCGCCTCTGGTGAAAGACAGTGGCATCTGGCTTCTGGGCTTATCTCCTAAGCTTGTTGAAGGATCACTGTATTTCCTCTCTTCGTGAAAACAACTGACCCTCCCAGTGGCTCAGATAACAGGGGTGGTCCCCAGTGGCTGCTGTCTCGGGGCATTCCTGGTCCCCAAGGGGAGGAGGGCCTTGCACTGGTTCAGAGCTATGAGAATGCTCCTAAAATTGTCCCAAGTACCCTAGGAAAAGAAATGACTTTTTTTGTTCACTTTTGTACACGAAACATTTACTGGTTGTGTAGTAGAATGGAAGGGCTGAAAAGTTCATTGTAGTTACATGGTAGAGATTGCTAGTTGCCCAGCCAAAGCCCATTCTCCCCTGATTCCTCACCAAAAGAACCCTAGTCACATAGTAGTGTGGCCAGCTGTAATACTATTTTCTCCAACCTTCCTTGAGACTTAATTCTGGACAGTGAGATGCAAGTAGAAGGTGGTGGGAGAGCCTTCCAGGATGTCTCCATAAATAATGACTGCTGAGGAAGGCCTTTTTTGCCCTTACTTCCTTTGCCTTTTGGGGGTATAAATGTGATGGCAGGAGTATCAGCAGCCATTTTAGATCATGAGGTAACTGTGAGGATGGGACAACATACTAAGAAGAATAAAAGAACAGAATGAGAGAAGGAGCCGGGGTCTCTGATGACCATGGGGCTGCTATGCCAACCCTGGACTGCCTACCTCAGTATTTCTTTCATGTATATAACACTAACTGATTAAGTGTTTCTATTATATTGCATTTTCTATTACATGCAGTTGGGTCTAATCCTTACTGATACATAACACTTAGAAGTGGATGGCATTCCAATAATGTGAAAATATGTATGCAAAAGGTTGTTCACAGCTGTATCATTTGTAATTACACAATATTGGAAACCATCTAAAAACCCACGCGTATGAGATCGGTTGCATAATTGTGGTACATCTACCCAACAGCGTTCTATGCAGCTGTAAAAATGATTGAGGATGATATCTATGTCCTTAACTGGGGATGATTTCCAGGACATATTGTTAAAGTAGGATGCTACCTTTTGTGTAGAATGGTGTGGGGGAGAAAATATACATGTATTTGCTCATTTGTGCAAACAAAGTGCTAGAAGGATAAAACAGAAATTAATGATACTGGTTAGTTACAGGAAATGAGTGGGAATGGGGCTGAAAGAGGAGAAGAAATGGGAGGGAGTGACACTTCTCTAGCATACTTTTTTGTATACTTCTGACTTTTGGAACTATGTTATTATTTCATGTACTCAAAAAAAAAAAGAAATAAAATCAACAAGGTTGGGGAAAAATCTTAAAATGAGATACAAGTAAAAGCAAATGAATTGAACTATTTTTCAAGTGAAACAGACAACCACACTGAAAGGAAGGGTCAGGGAGAGCTGACCTCAGTGATTTTGGAACACAATGTTTAGATGAAAGACAAAAGAATCCTACATGAGTCTTAAACTCGAGATAGTTGGTTTCTATTTTTGCAGATGTATAGGTTAGCAATTCTGAAAATACCTGCTGCGTATTCTGAGATTGAGCATAGAAGTAAATATATTGTGCATAATGAGAGCCAGGTTTCTCATTGACAGCGAAGGGAGTTACATATGTGGAAGAAGAAAGATCTAATGAACTCTGCCATGTTGGATTAGAATCGGAAGTACAATGTTTATATATATATATATATATATATATATATATATATACACTTGTATATATGTACTTGTATATATTTACATAGATATTATTTGCATAAATATAAACACGTCTATATATTTATAAGTATATATTATAAACCTAGATATATGTATAAGTATAGATATATCTATATGTTTATACAAGTATAAGATATATACTTGGATGTCTCTATATCTATTTGTTGAGAGAGAGAAATATGGTAAAATGTTCACATTTGGGGCATCTGGGTGTAGGGTTTATGGAACTCCTTTGTACAATTCTTGCAATTTTTCTGTAAACCTGAAAGTAGGTCGAAATTAAAAATTTTAAAAGAAACCAAAGCGGATGTCTGGCTCGTGAGAATTGAGGCTGAGGCTTGAACCCAGTCCTTCTGGCCCTAGTCGGGGTTCTCGTTCTTGTCCCACAGCCTTCTCTTCCTTCTGGGTGTGGACCTACAGGGGAATCTCAGGTGGAGGTCAATGCTGGGCAAATGGGTTTCCCAACCCCCTCCTCATTCACCTGCGGGAAGGGACCCTGACACGGGCACAGGCAGGAGTAGAGCAGGGGGTGCCCTCTGGGGGAGCTGCGGCCACATGTCCAGGATCTTTTCTTGCTGCTGTAGCACTAGAGGAAAAGGTGTTTGTCTGGGTCCTGGTGTGGACACAGGTAAGGGGGCCTGGCTCAGCCTTTGAGGGTCTTCTCTGGGCTCTCATCTTCGTCTCTTACCCACTGGTCCTCCCGTCTTCCCTGAACATGTGCAGAAAGATATTTTCAGTGTAATAGATCCCTCCCCTCATTTATTCTTTCCCTGTATCTTGGATGGGGCCATTTCTCTCATATGCTTCTTATATTTCAAAATGTTGCTTCTCAAGAGTTTCAAGAGTAATTGAACGCAACGGCCAAAAGAGAAAGGGATGAGCCTTGTTGGCCATCCAACTCTTGGAGTTTGTCAATATATGTTCAGAGAGCGCCTGAGTGGTTCAGAGTTTGGCAGCTGGGTTCACAACTTCACTCTGCCCTTTGGACCTCAGTTCCCCACCTGCAACGTGGGCATGACGATAGCACTGACGTTATTGAGTGGTTTTGAGGATTAAACGAGATAAGCATACAGGTGTTTATTACAATGCTCAAAAAATGTTAGATGGTAGCAGGATTTGACGGTGGCGATTTTGTGCAGCAGTGCAAAGGATGTGCCACTGGGAAGGCCACGTTGCTTTCCTGAACCCAAACTCATCTTCCCTGGAATTGCATTTAGCCAGCCAGCGCATTTGATAGATTTCATGGCCCTCTGGATAAAGATGTGGGTTTAACCTGCCTGGCAAATATTCTTCCCCCAGTCTTTCCCACACGGTGTGTAACTCGGCTTCCTGGGCTGGACTGGGGGTTGTCACTCAAGCTTCCATCTTTCCTGGACACAGAACTGCACCATGGTGCTGTAATTTTCCAGAAAGCATCTTCTTCCTCTGCCTCTCCTTAGTGAGTGTCAGGCAACAGCAGTTTGCTGGTGTGGAGGGAAAGTCGTCTGCTTTCTGAGGGGGAAACAGCACCAGGCTTTCATAAACCCCATGCAGGTCCTCCTTCAAATACGACCACTTGCAGTCTTATTACTGTAATAATAGGGATATGAGCACGACCCAGGGAGCTTCCCAAATAAGAACGCTCCAGAACATCATTATTTGAGGGCACAAAAGCTTCTTATTTTTTTGTTGGGGGGGTTTTTTAAAATTATCTGTAAGTACTTCCAGCAGGACTTTTTATGCCAAAACTCTGCAAAAAGAATTCACTCTCCATTACCAGTTTTGGAGGAGAAGGTTCACAGCTATTTGTGTTGACCTAGCTCTCTCAATTGTTTTTCTTCTTGTGTTTGTGTCTGGTTTGTGTGTTTGTGCGTGTGTGTGTGCGAGCGCATGTCTGAACATTTTGGGGAGTGTCTTTAAATAGTATGTTTGTGTGTTGGCCAGTGGGGCATATCCAACAGCTTTTGAGATATAACTCACATGAATTGTAATTAGCTCATTAAAAGGTACAGTGTGCAGTGGCTTTAGTATACTCACAGAGTTGTGCAATCATCACCACAATCAATTTTAGAACATTTTCATCACTCCAGAAAGAAATCCTGTACTCATTAGCCATCACTCCCCACATCTGCCTGGCCCTTACAACCCTAGGAAACCACTAATTGACTTTCTGTCTCTATAGATTTGCTTATCCTGGATATTTCAGATAAATGGAATTATGCAACATGTGATGTTTTAGGGTGAGCTCCTTTCACTGAGCATGTTTTTCAGGTTCATCCATGCTGTAGCATGTATCGGTACTTCATTCCTTTTTAAAGCCAAACAAGCAGTATTCTGTTATTTGGTTAGACAACGTTTTGTTCATCCATTCATCAGTAGAGGAACATTTGGGTTGTTTCCACTTTTTGCCTATTATTAATAACACTGCTATGAACATTCATGGACAAGCTTTTGTGGATGTGTGTTTTCATTTCTCTTGAGCATGTATCTAGGAATGAAATTTCTGGGTCATACAGAAACTATGTTTAACTTTTTAAATAACTGTCAAACTGGTTTTTAAAAGGGTTGCCCCATTTTATATTATCGCAAATGTATCAATATTAAGGTGACAATTTCTCCACATCCTCACAAATACTTGTTATTGTCCATTTTTTTTTATTATAGCTATCCTAATGGATGTGAAGTGACAACTCATTGTGTTGGGTTTTTTTTTTCTTTTTTTTTTTTGCGGTACGGGGGCCTCTCACTGTTGTGGCCTCTCCCGTTGAGGAGCACAGGCTCCGGATGCACAGGCTCAGCGGCCATGGCTCACTGGCCCAGCCGCTCCGCGGCATGTGGGATCTTCCCGGACTGGGGCACAAACCCGTGTCCCCTGCATCGGCAGGCGGACTCTCAACCACTGCGCCACCAGGGAAGCCCTCATTGTGGTTTTGATTTGCATTTTTCTAATGACTAATCATGTTAAGCATCTTTTCATGTGCTTATTGGTCATTTATGTATCATCTTTGGAGAAATGTATATTCAGATCCTTGGCCCACTTTTAAATTGGGTTATTTGTCTTTTATTATTGAGTTGAAATAGTGTTTTAATATACCTTCCAGATACAATTCTCTCATCAGATATATAAGTTGCAAATATTTCCACCCCGTTCCATGGGTTATCTTTTCACCTTCTCGATGTTATCCTTTATAGTACATAGTTTCACATTTTGATGAAGTCCAATTTATTTTTTTCTTTTATTACTTGTGCTTTTGGTGTCCTATCTAAGAAGGCTTTACTTCGGGTCACAAGTATTTTTTCCCGTATTTTCTTCTGAGAGTTTTATAGTTTTAGTTCCTACAGTTAAGGTTATGATACATTTTGAGTTAATCTTTGTATATGGAATTAGGAAGGATCCTACTTGATTCTTTTGGACTTGGATATCCAGTTGTCTCCATTTTTAAAATATAGAGATAGTTCCATGCCCGTTGGTAAATAGTGGTCCCTCTTTTGCTCTGGCAACTCCCCAGACCTCCTGGCCACTCCTGTGACTCACAGACTGACTTGTCAATGTCTGGCACAGCAGGAGGCCTCAGGTCTCTGCTGGTTCTGATGCTGGTAAGGTCCCAGTTGTTAAGTATTTTGAATATTCCACCTATGTGTTGGTGTGTGCTGTGACACAGTCTCAGGGTTGGAGATACTAATACCAACTCAGAGATGTCCCATAACGTGCCATGAATAACCATGTATTGTATCTCGAGGGGGTGCTGCTAGAGCAAAGAGAAATGCCACCTTTTCTGTAATTAGCATGTCCGTGAGGACTAGATGAGAGTGGACCCTGCCCAAGAATGAGCTCAGTAGTTCCATGAAAACCTGTGAGGCAAAGATCTCAGAGGCGGCAAGAAGAGAATATTCTGCTGTGATTTCTCCACAGGCAAACGTGTAGCCCATCTTACGCTCCCATCACAAATGTGCCATCTGAGGACCAGGGAGATGACCTGGGGGGGTTCCTCCTGTACCATCCTGTAGCGGAGATGCCCTGATTCTCCCTTCGCAGAGCGAGTCTGACAGTCCACAATTTGATGGGATGGAAAGACCTCTCTCTTTCCTGGAAAGGTTGAAAGATCGAGACAACTTCCCTAGAAGCCTCTAGTTTGTGGATAAGTCTGGTGCCTGGTGCCTCCTAAGCCCCCGAGACTGTGCAGCTCGCCAGGCCACGGAGAGGGACTCTGCCATCGGACGGGCTCTGTCTCTGCCAGCCCTTCTGTCCCCTCCCTGCCCCCGCCCTGCTCAGCCCCTCTCTCCTGCAGTGCCTTCGTTCCACATTTCTGGATAATTATCTTTTTGGCAATGGCCCTTCTGCGTGCTGTGGAGCAAACGGTTGAGTCTATGGCCTTTTCCCAAGTGCTATTTCCAGCTGGGCCATGCCATCCTGTTCTGCTGTAGTCCAGGACACAAAAGGTCAGGGGACTTGCCGGGAGGACAGACTGCGTGGTGTGGAGACCTCCTGGCCTGACTGTTATGTGGCCATTAAAGGAATATCTTAGGAAAATCAGCGAGAGCATGTGACAGAGTACCCTGGCCCAACCTCACTGAGTGACCTCATAAAAGGTCCCTATGACACCATAATGGATGAGCGGTCAGGAGAGACTGGGTATATATTTAGGGTGCTCAGGTATGGCAGGGGGAGGACAGAGGGCAACTAAAAATGGAGCGGCTGCTGCCTTCAAACAATGATCTCACGCTGACTTTATAGAGCAAGACATGATGACAAGTCCCTGACACGCGGCAAACCCGGACAAAGCGTAGCTCTCACTATCTTGTATAATGATTACACCTTACAATTGTATTTAAAGTTGTTGTAGGATGACTATTAAAATATTTTCCCCAAATTCTACCTGTAATGAAAATATTTAATAATTCTTACTTTGTAAAATATTTGCAAGTGATTTTTCTAACCATCTAAATACATTTTTAGGAATAACCTAATTTGACTGCTGAATTCCAAAGCAGCAATGCATTCTGTGCATATCTATTGAGCAATCACTAACACTAGGCCCTGGGAGGTACCCAGCACCAAGATTATCTCAGGCCAAAGATGCATCCCCCAGCTCAGGTTCAAGTGTAAAAGGGGAAGAAAGAGAGAGAGAGGGACAATTAAAGAGAAGGGAACATGTCAGGCTCTAAAGTTCTACTGACTTTAAGCAAAACGTGAGTCCGCAAGAGTCTGACCCCATCCATCTGGTCTCTGTCACCCTTCCAAGACATTGGGGTCAAACTCTTGCCGACCCATGTGCCCAAGCTTCTTGAATCAAGGCCCCAGACCTCTGTGGTACCCAGCAGTGTCCCAGGAGATATCAAAGCCACAGGATACATGAGGGTGCTGAATTATCCATTTTATCTGAAGATCTTTATAAGAAAAACTACCTTTATAACAAGACAAAGAGGGAAATATCACGGATGAAGATGTGCATTCTTCTATAAGATAAAAATTGAGACATGAAAGGACTTGCACTCTTGTGGAGGGCCACTTTGGGGCTGACCTCAGATTCTTCAGGCTATATGTTCACTCACCCCTTTTCCTAGAAATACTCAGGTGGGAAATCTAGAGAAGTTGTGGCATGACCCACGTCCATCTCAATGTGTAATCAGAGGGAGACCGCTGGGCCTGGAAGGGCTGGGGCGTTGCTTGCCTTGGGTTTTGGCCTTTGTTCAGTTACCTGCAAGACTGGCCTTCAGTGAAATGGCTGATGACTCTCCCTTCTCACCTGCCTCCCAAGCCTCTTCATAGAACTTCCTTCCCTTATTCCTCTTCTACCCTTTCCCTACCACTCCAGTGTAGTAGATACAGATTGATTGTGTCTTCCCAGCACACATTCTCCCCCACCCTCCCCGTTTCTATGATTGTAGCATCCTCACTTTTTTTCTTCCTCTTCCTGCCCCACTCCTGGCTGCTGCGACTGGACCAGCAATGAATACATGACCCAAGCTGAGCCCATCAGAGTTCTTCCTTGGGATTTTACAACTGAAACAAAGCAAGAGAAACCATTTCTTTCCCTTTGGATCATCAGTTCTAAGGCCATGGCCACAGAGTTAATGACACCTGTGTACCTGCCACCTGGAGGAGAGAAGACAGTCAACACTGAAGCAGAAGCTGAAATGAAAAAAGAAAGTACTGATGCTTTCAAATCCCTGATCTATATCATAGGGTCTTTGGGACGATTAAATTGAGCACATAGCGTGTGCTTATGGAGGAAGGCACTGAGGTTAAGTGCAGCTAAGCTAACTTGCTCAAGGTGACTTAGGAAGCAGTGGTGTTGGCATGTGGACTCCTGGCATCTCAGTCTCCTGGGAGTAGTGCCACACATTAGAAAGGCAATTTATATAAATAAATAAATAAAATTGAAAAACTTCTTGTAACTGCATTTTAAAACGTATAAAAATACAGGTGACATTAATTTTAATAATATATTTTATTTAGCCCAATAGATCCAAAATACTGTCATTTCAACAAATAACAAACATAAAATCATTGCAATACTTTACATTCTTTTT
Source organism: Orcinus orca (assembly GCF_937001465.1). Lineage (NCBI taxonomy): Eukaryota > Metazoa > Chordata > Mammalia > Artiodactyla > Delphinidae > Orcinus > Orcinus orca. Next base: position 30,303,672 of record NC_064578.1, on the reverse strand, counting down.
TCTTTTAATGTACTGAATCTTTGAATTCCAGAGTGTATTTTGTGCTTACTACATCTTTCAGTTAGGACCAGTCACATATCGAGTGCTTGATAGCACAGACCTAGAGCTACCGCTTTCCCTCCAGGCTACAGGCCTCCTTCCTTTGTGTACCTGGACACTCAAATGCATATGTGCATTTGTACCCACCTCCTCCACCCGTCCCACCCCAAGCTAGGGTATACCCCACTTCCTTATGCATTCTAATAGCATCTTGTTCTTATCCTTCATAATCCAGCATTATTATTATTATTGTTATTATTATTAAATTACGTGTTTCCAGTTGACTGAAAGCTTCAGGAGGGCAGGGACTTTGTTCACGTTGTGTCTCTTTGACACATTATTGAACGAATTAATTAATAAAAATAAATATCGTTATCCTTGATAAATATTCTTGAATGAATGGATGAATAAAAAAATAAGTGAAGGAGTCAATCCTTGGCCTCAAAAGTTCCTACCTATTTTGTGCCCATTCAGAATAGCTGGCCTTCCTTCCTTCCTCTCTCCCTCCCTTCTCCTTCTCTCCCCCTTTCCTTCCTTCCTCTTTTCCTTTCTCTCTTTTCCTCCCACCCCCTCCTTCCCGCTCTTCACGAGATATACCCAAGTTTAGTGGGGATCAGCTGTGAGGCAGGCTGTAAGAAATCAGTTACAATTAATAAAAAGTCCTACATTTCTTAATTACATATATCCTTACGCTGTGAAATACCTGGAGGGGCACGCGAGCAGAGGCTGTGGCAGTGAGGAACCCAGTGTTACAGCCGACCTTGAACATGTGTGAAGATGGAGAAAGGGGCAAAATCCGTATTCAGCCCTGGCAAAACCAGCCTTGGGTTGGCACTTGGCACCTTGACCTCTCTCATTCCTTCCTTCTTTACCCTCTGCCCTGCCCTCCCTCCCTCCAGTATCCTCCTGCCTGTGCAGCCCAAGGAGATCGGAGTCTCGGAGCCTCTTCCTGTCTCCATTCTGGAAGGACCACAGGCTTTACTAAGGAACATCTACACCAGCCCTTCTCACACTTCAGGATGCGCGCTCATCACCCAGAGAGTCCTGGGGAAACACAGCTTCTGATTCGGTGGATCTGGGAGGGGCCTGAGAGGCTGGATTTCTAACAAGCTCTGAGGGTGATGCTGATTCTGCTGGCCCAGGGACCACACACTGAGGAACAGAAATATAGAAGTAAGACAAGCCTTTCCTGTGCTAATATGGATGGCCTCTTACAGCAGAACGTTGGTGTGTAATTCTCCTGAAAGCCCATTCCACCAGGATGGGAGATGGAATGAAAGGAGTGGACAGAGCCCCTCATCTTGTCCTGTGCTTAGTTAAAAGTATAAAATCAAAGGCAACAGATTCCAAGTTATCCCTCTGGCCCAGCCGTTCCCATGCCCTTGCATTCCACTGCCTTCTATGCAGAGGGTGGGCTGCAGTGAGAGCTGCTGTGCTGGGCCCATCCAAGACAGGGTCAGGCCAAGTGCATCAGGGTCCAAGAGGTCTGGGTCAGAACACTTGGCCAAGTTGAACAAGGGGCGAAGCTTGGGTTTCCCTCTCTATAAACTGGGGACAACAATACCTATTGCCTAGGGTTGTTGTTGTCGTAAATAAAAATAATATTTGTAATGTATTAAGTAATTACTCTGCATGAGACAAATCATTATGCAAGATGCATTGTTTGTTCTAAGCGTGAATGAACCCATTCTCTCAACAATCTATGAGGGAGGTAAAATTGTAATTCTTCTTTCTGGTTTAAAAGAAACAAAGCTCAGAGAGATGCAGTCAGTAGCCCAAGGTCACACAGTTAGGGAGTGATGGAACTGGGATTTGTACCAAGGGAGTCTGACCTGCTGCTTCATGACTATCTGTGGATGTTCAGTGAATGAATGAGTGAATGAAGGATCCTCAGTTCCACTGTGAGGTCCAGAGAAACTGCTCTCTACCTCTCTCACGTGTATTAGTTACTTAAAAACAAGCAGGAAGAGCTAACATTCATTCACAGAGTTCACAAGGAACAAAGGGATATAAACTGAAAGATATCCCTCGGGGCCTTGACCTCCAGCTGCCCAGGTCCTTTCCTTAAATTAAGGCGGCCACTCTTACCAGCTTCTTGTACAAACAAATGGATACTCTCCTTTTAATTCAGATGGTAGCACGCCATGTGGAATGTTCCGCGTGGCTATCTTTCACTCCACGGAGAATGTTCATGTTACCAGAAGACTTTCTGAAACTCCATCCCCCTCTCCCAAGCCTTAATGTCCTTGTCTGTGCCTTGGCCGAGGGCGGCTATGAACATTAAATAGAATGCATGGAAGGCGCTCACCATGGGGCCTATCAAATAAGAAGCACTCCACTCCATTTACCTGACTGGATTTTATTTAAGTGGCTTAAAGGAAGTGAGAGTTGAGATGGCCTCCACTCCGGACAGGCCTCTGAGGCCAACGCCAGCTCCTGAAGGGGACGAGACTTCCTGTCGGAGTTTGTGGACAGATAATGAGCCACTCACCCCCAGACACAGGAAGGGAAGGAGGAAGGAGCAAACAAAAAGATGGGCGAAGAGAACTTCAAAGTCACTCTGAAAAACAGAAACTGGGCCCCTTCCCACCCCGACCCCAAACAGGCCGACTCTCCCCCTCGAAGGTCTCGCCAGCACCGAGGCGGACACCATCTGGCTTCAGACACTTTCCCTCCACACGCCAGCGTCAGGCCAAGCAAAGTGGGGCGGGAGGAGAGAAATAAATGGGGTTGGTTCACACAGAGCTTCCAGATTCCATGCTGCAGTGATGAATAATGTACAAGGCCCAGAAAACACAGCCCTGTCGAGTCGGGGCCTCTTATTCACCCAGAGGTGTGAGCAAAGGGGAGCAGAGCGCTTGTCCTGCTAAAATTTGTGAGCTACGATTCCAGGGGCCTAGCAGGAGCCCCAGGTCACTGGAACAGTCTGTTAGCCAAGCCGGTGGCCTGCCCGGCTGCCGTGGGCCGCCCCATGACGATCTGGGCAGGAGGGGTCTGTCTCTTAGTATCATGAATTCATTTCTTTCCTCCTGGCCATCAAACCCCATTAAAAAAAAGAGAAAAAAAAAAAAAAAACCCAACGTAACATTTAAATAATGGTAAGTTTCTTTTACTCTATAGGTATTTTTATCACTGTTTAAAAGATTTTTTCAAATTACCCCTGGAAACTCCCACTATCTAATAATTATCAGAAAAAAAGGAGAGAGGAAAAGGAAAGGGAGGGGGGAGAAAAAAAAAAGCCCGCAAGAGGCAGGGAAGCTCTGCTTTGTCAGGGAGAAGAAAATAAAGAGAAATCAGCCCAGCTTCAAAGGGCGCATTTCCATAATTGCCCTGTAACTTTGGCAAAATAAATCTGAGCGGCTGAGAAGAGCACAATCTCTCAGATGAGTGCACTCCAAGGGCCCCGAGGGCTGTGGGCCCACTTGTTAGCCGCCTAGAGCAGTGAGAGAATGCAAGAAAAAAGCTGTAACATCACAGCCTTCCCGTCCCAGACGGTCAGCCCCGGAGTAAGGCCTCACCCTGCCTCTGTCTCCCTCTGGCTCCCTGACATGGGACACACACGCGCGGGCACGTGCACACACACGCACACACGCACACACACACACTCCCGGGTAAAATAAGCAAGTAAATAGACGCGTTTACGTGCACGGAAGGGCTGGCGGCAGTTAAGAGGCGGCGATGATTCTGAGGCAAAGCCACAGGAGTTAAGCTTTCATCTGTGACAATATTCCCATAACCTGTTCCTGATACAAATACTCAGGGAGAAAGGCCCCAACGCTGCAGACACACATCCTCCTTGGGGCTGACTCTGCCCCTCTTGCCTGAGACCGTCTCACCTTCAGTGGCTCCCGGGCACCAGGCTGAGTTGAAAACCCGCTCTTTTTATTTCCCAGGCTGGCAGAGCTTACACCAACTTCCCCATTCCAGGGCCAAAAGTCTTTAAAGAACAAAAACGCCCCACTTAGTGCCCTGCTTTAATGTTTCTCTCCACGAAGCTGTGGTTTCTGGGAGACACTATCTTCCGTGATTGCCCCAGACTCCTCTCCCTTCCCTCACCTCCGTGTCTCTCAAGCTTGGCACTGTTGACAGTTTGGACTGGATAATTCTTTGTTGCACGTGGCTGGCCTGTGCCTTGCTGGACCTTTAGCAGCAACCCTGGTCTCCATCCATGAGATGCTAGTAGCACCCCTAACCCAGGCATGACAACTGAAAGTGTCTCCAGACATTGCCATCTGTCCTGGAAGTGGGAGGGACAGCTGGTTGAGGACCTCTCTTAGGAGCTCTTCCAGGTCTCTTGACCTGAGTACTCATCCCTTTCACCCTCAGGAAGAGATGCCTCGTGGGGTTTTCCATCCAGACCATCAGGAGAGCCTTCGGAGGGGCTGGAGCTTCTGTTCAAAGGCGAGCAGCAGCTGCATAAAAGCTAGGTTGGTCACACAATAGATGGACACTTTCAATATGGTCAAGTTGGCTGCCTGGATCAGAGGACAGTGGCCAGTTACGATCCAGAGGTGGTTACTAGAAAGGTTATGGGGCCTCCTTATCCCAATAATTATCTTTGGACCCACACTTCCGACATTCATGCCTAACCCTAGACAATGTTGGCTTTGTAAGAAAGTTTGAATATATTTGTCTCATCCAATCTCCTCCAAGTGGCAGATGGTGAAAGCGGGGCCTTGAGAAAGGATGAAGCCTGCGCCCATTCAAGTTGGAGGTGGCTCTAACCACAGATGCAATTTTTACACACCCGCAATTGCCCATTTTCATCTGATGCAGGTAGAAGGTCCATACAACCAGGAACTATAGGATGCGGGGGACATTTCTAGAAGGACATAAATAATTAGGCCCAAAGCGAGTTCCTGACAGAAGCTCCCAACAAACCAGTGAAGACGTCAGATATCCAGCTCCGACCCAAATATTCAATCCCTCTCTCTAACCTTCCTGAACTCAGGCCTAAGACAGCAGACCTGCCAGGTGCCCAGAGAACAGCAGCCCAGGAGCCCTCCCTCTCCCTGCTGCTCCCCTGGGGCAGGTGAGTGGCTGGAACATCCCTCCTTCTCCCCAAAGCCTCTGCTGCCCTAGCCCTCCGGCCCTTCCATGCTGCCTTCTGACTGGACCCTGCTTCCTCCTCGCTGTATTCCAACCAAAAATAAATTCAACTGAAAACCATGAACGTCCTGGTCCCAGAGGTGGGCCATCACTTAGGGAGATAATTTTATTCTCCTCTGGCTCCGTGGCCCAGCAAACCAGCCCCCCTCCTCTACCTCCATGCAGATAATGAGGGAAGCAGTGACATATACTCCCTCCTCTGACCTAATTGATTATCCCCACACACCTCTGAGTGCTTTGCATAACCAGCCCCGACAGGAGGAACCCCTTCCAGGCAGAGTGACTGACATATTTTATTTCTAACTGAAGCCTAATCAGGACCAAGAATGAGATCCCCATATATTCTCTCTCTCTGCCTTCCTGTTTTTCTCTCCCTCTCTTCCCTAGCTTCCTCTTTCCTTTTTAAATTTTAGGGCCAGATAATAAAGGACAGAGACAGTTCCTAGGATCCTTGAAAGGAGGGCGTAAGGCGGGGGACTCAGGGAGGAGGTCCCAGGAGGTGGCTGAGGAATCTGTTCCTTGGTGAAATAAAAGTGGTGCAAAGAAGTGGTCTCCTCTTCCCCTTTTTAGCTGAAAAGCCTATGAGGTTCCTTTTCATTTTGATCCCATTATGTTATGGGGGTCAACTTGGGGCCATCTGAAGGGGCCGTGTGTTCTATGGGATAGAGAAGATACACACATACGGGGGGTCTCTCCCAGGTGTACCTCAACTCTCCTCTGGCATCACACATCCTGCCCTTTCAGTGGGGCACGATTGGTCTCCTCCAAGGACTAATATCCCCAGAATAGGATGCACTGAAATGCTGACCAAACCTCACAGGCGATCAGACCTCTCCAAGCTGGGCCTGGCCTCTTCACACCCGTCTCCCTCTGAACGCACTGTCTCCTCTCTTGCTGGACGGTCCGTGTGGGAAGGCTGCCTGACTCCTCTCACCTGCTCGCCCTGCTGCACTCCTCCCTGGAGAGTGTCCTTTCTCCCTGGGTTCAGCTGGGTCCTCAGATGTCTGAATGCAGACACCCGGCTGTTACGGCTGATGGGGGGGGTAGGGCAGAATCCTACCGGGAGTTTGAGGAGTGGGTTTGAGAGTTTTGGAATATAAAGATAAAACTAGGGCTATCACTCCTCCTACCACATGCCAGCACTGGACGTGCTTTGTCTCTCATCCTCACAACCACCATGCCAGGTAGGTGTCATTATTCCCATTTTACAGATGAGGAAATGGGGGGCAGAGAAGCTCACTGTCTGCCCGGAGTTTCCCAGGAGGCAGAGAGGGGAACTCGGCCTGTGCTCTGACGAAGCTTGTGAGGCACTCACTGGAGGGCTATCAGGCTGTTGTCCATGTAAAGATACTGATGTTAACCCGAGGCCTCCGTCCCACCTCTGAGGTCCAAGGCCCAGGCAGTTGAAATGGACGCCACGTCTGGGGCGCTGTGCCCAGGGTCAGAGCTGAACCACAAGTCTGTGCCTGCCACCTGGGAAGGAGCCTGAACCGAAACCTTAGACGTCTCTGGCCTCTGGGGAAGGGACTGGAAGAGCGAGTCCCGTCCTTGCAACGTCTTCGATGGGTGTGCGCTCCTGTTTCACCAGCCCCCGGTGGGCCCCAGCGGCTGCAGACAGACCCTCCTTCCCACCCGCCCCTGGGGCGCCGTCACGCCGACGGCCCCAGCCTCCGTGGGGGTCACCCGGGCCGGCGCTGGCGGCTGTGCCCGCATGGGTGGGTCCTTGCCGGACTCCCTCTGCTCCCGCCGAAACTCCAAGATGTACAATATGACGCGGCGCCTTGTTCCGTGACTTCGGGTTTTCAAGCGCTCCCCAAACTTGCCGGGGACCCGCGAGATTGTGACATGTCCCACTGTGCGGGGCAAAAACCGGGCGTCTGGCCGCCCTATAAATTTACTAACTCAGCGTGGGGAAGGAGATGCAAAAACGACACCCCCAAGGCGCCACTCTTCCAGCATCCCTACAACTTCTTTCAGTCAAAGTTGGGCAAGGTTAGCTGACTGCAAGAGAAAAAAAGAGGGTGCGAAGGGGACGCGACGCCCGGCCTGGCTGGAGAGGCCGCCGAGGCAGGCGCCGAGCGGCCCTTTTGTCCTGCAGAGGGAGCTCCAGCCCCAAATTTCCCGGCTCCCTCCCCCGGCCCGACCACCCCTCTGTCCGGCCTGGAGCCGGAATCCCGGCTGGGCCGGTGCAACTGCCCGAACCCCCGGCGCCCGGACCTCAGAAAGCTGCCCTTTCAGGGCACTTCGGCAAAACCCACTGGGATGCCAAGACGCACATGCCGCCCGGAGCCCCAACGGGCAATGTGGGCTGGGCAAAGTCACCAAGGGGAAAGGATGTGCACCCCTGGATTCCCCGCTCCTGCATACCCCCCCCAACTCACTGCCACCCCACATCCCTGCATCTATATAAGGAGTCTGGGGATCAATGTGGTTGGAAGGGGGCCCGAAGCGGAGCTTGCACAGCCCCTTATGTAAGACTGAGAAAGCCTCGATTGTGCCTATAGAAGAATGGGGGAGGGAGGCGTCCAGATCCTTCTCCGAGTCTTTCTGCTGCGTCATCAGAGAAGGCCCCAAGGCCCCGCGGTTGCTCCAGTGAACCGGGGAGTTGGGCCCAGTTTCCCAGCTCGTTGTAGGCAATCTTGCCCCCTTTCCCACCTGTCTCCTCTGCCCTTTCTCTCGGGCGCCCCAGGTACTTCTCCAACCTTCTCCTCTCCAGCGGCGCCCCCAGCCCGGCCACTCCAGCTTCTCCTCCGCCGTACTCCGACTGCAGGGCCCTGACTCGCCTTGCTTCTCCTCCGCTGATTCGGGCGACTCTTCAAACATGGGGGGATGAGGGTGTAAAACAACAAAAAACGAAAAGCACCAAACAGATCCCTCCGGGGGCAGACAGGCAGGTTATAGTCAAAGTGGCAACAGCTCATTTATTTAGCCAAAAATAGATACTTTCTTGTACAATTTGGTTCACACATATGTACATTTTTCTGTATATACAAAAAAAGTCAAACACGCTTATTCTCACTGAAACTCCACCCCCCCCCCCAAATCAACCGAACAAACAAACCTCACGAACTCAGCTAATGTGGGGTACAGAAACCACCGGGGGAGGACCGGGGGGAGATTTGTTTTATTTCTTTTTCTTTTTTTGTTTCGTTTTCTTTTTAGGTATTCATACACGGACATGCTTACAAATCATAACTATACAGAGCGATTTGGTTTTTACAATTATTACAACGATTTAAAAAAATTTTGTTTTTAAAAAGAACTAGGATGAGGAGAGAGCCGATAAGACCAGAGCGGCGTCCAGGTGGTTCTGGGGCCTGCAAGAGAGAGGCAGTGGTAGCAAAGGAAGTGAGTTAGGGGCACCGACGCTGCCTAGCATTGGGAGACCCAACCCGGGGCTGAGGCCGGGGGAAGGGAGACGTCTCAATGTGCAATGAGGTCCAGCTGTAGATGCTGGTCTTCCGTTTTAACTATAAGGTTGGGCGGGAGGCGTCAAGACCCGAGGTGCGCTGCTGGAAGGTGGTGGAGCTTCACGGAGCCACCGCCCGCTCCGAGGTCCACTGGGCCCCGCCCGGGTGTCTGGACTGGGACTCTCGAGGCATCTCTGGGCCCGTGGCGACGACGGAGGAGTATGTTTCGTCCCCTTTTAGAAGCTCGTCCTAGCTGCGTTCCCCCGGGGGCAGAAGCCCGAGTTTCCTCCGCATTCTTCCCTGCCCCCGACTGCCAGTCCCAACACCCCACCCCAGCTCGGGGTCTCTTACCGCCTGGGCACGGGCTGGAAAGCTGTCTTGAGTAACTTTTTCTCCACTTCCAAGGCACTACAACGATCTACGGGAAGCGGGAGAAAAAGGAAGGGCTTTAGATCGCTCCATTCTGGCGCCCAGGACCGCGGGAGGCGGGAGCGGAGTGGTAAGCGCCCTGCCCCCCCCCCGGGACCTGCCCGGGTGCGACCCCCAAACTCGCCCCCTCCCTCCGCATCCTAGGCTCCGCAGTCACCTGTTCCGCCCTCGGGCTCCGCCGGCCGAGCGAAGGCGGCGGCGGCGGCCGGGTGGCCCGCGGCTCCGGGAAGTCCCAGCAGGTGTGGAGGGGCCGAGCCCAGCAGGGAGAGCGGGTGCGGGTGCGGGCGTGGGCTGGGCGGCGGGCCTGGGAACGGCCGGTTGGTCCAAGCGGAGAACTTGCCCAGCGGCGCCGAGACGAGTCTCTGAGCCGCGGCGGCGGCGGCGGCCGGAGAGAGCTGCAGGGCTGGGGGCGCGACGGCTGCCCCGGGGGGAGAACCCCCCGCGCCCGGAGGCGAGCGGCGCGGGTTGTCCGGGCTTGTGGCGGTCTCGGCCAGGGACCAGATCTTGGGTTTTTGCAGGGCCGAGGCGGGCGCTGGTGCGGGAGCGCAGGGGTCCAGGCCTGCTGAGGGCGAGGCCGGTGATGGCGGAGTCGCGGCCACCGGCGGTGGCACTGGGGCCAGACTCAGGACAGGCAGTGGACGCTCCTCCAAGCCCTCGGAACTGTCGTCGGAGTCGCTATTCTTGGAGTCTGAGGTGGGTTCCAGGCCGAGGTCGCCGTCCCTGTGCGCCGCGCCAGGCAGGGCCAGCTCGGGCCCCGCGGCCGCGCCGTCTAAGTTCTCCAAATCGATCTCCTCGTCCTCCTCGTCGTCAGCCAGGCCCTCGCCCCCGGTGTCCTCCTCCTCCCCCCCGAGTTCCTCCTCCTCCAGCTCCAGTTCGCGTTTGCTGTCTTCTTCATCCTCCTCCTCGTCTTCCTCCTCTCGCTCGCTCCCGTAAGCGTTGCCCTCCTCGTCCGTGCGGCTGCGGGGCGCCCAAGTCATCTTGTTCTCTTTCTTGAGGCGCCGGCGCGCGTTGGCGAACCAGGTGGACACCTGGGTGAGGGTCATCTTGGTGATGATGGCCAGCATGATCTTCTCGCCCTTGGTGGGGTAGGGGTTCTTGCGGTGCTCGTTCAGCCAGGCCTTCAGCGTACTAGTGCTCTCCCGGGTGGCGTTCTTGGGACGGGACGGGTCCCCGAACTGGTACTGGCCGTATGGGTAGAAGGCGGGGTGCGGGTGAGGAAACGCGGTGGCCGCGGCCGGATGCTGCACCCCCGGGCTGTCCTTCAGCTCATACTGCGTGCCCTGTACGCACAGGGAGAAGGAAGGGACACGCGCGAAGGGAGCGTGGATGAGCGCTGGCCATCGCCGCCTCCACCCTCCCGGCCCAGGCCCCTCTAGTCTACTCCCGCGCGTACACCTCGTACAGCGCCCCAGCTCCAACCTCCCCGCTGCGGCTCCCCGGCCACTTACCAGCTGCGGGAAGATGGGCAGCTCGGCCGCGTAGGGCAGGAAGGCGCCGTAGCCTTGGGCGGCTGCGGCTGCCGCTGCCGCCGCGGCGTAGGGCGCCCCGTACACGGACGAGAGTACGTTGGACAGGGACCCCGAGGCAGCCAGCTCTGAGGCTCCGGCTCCCGGGCCGCCCCGTGCCCCAGCGCTGCCACCGCCGGCGGCGGCCCCCGGGCGCTCGGGTGGGTAGAGCGGGCGGATGTACTGGTATCCGAGCTGGGGGAAGGACATGGTGGCCCGCGGGGCACGGACGGAGAGGGGGCCCGGCCCCTGGGGCCGCCCAGCTCAGCGCCGCCCGCGGGCTGCGGCGCGCATCGGGGGCTGGGCCGGGCTGGGGCCGCGCTGCCTCCCGCGCTGCGCTGCGCTCGGCGTTTGCCTATTGATCTGCTCCGCGGCGGCGGCGGCGGCGGCGGAGGCAAGGAGCCAGGTCAGGTCCGAACAGATTGGCGGAGATTCCCGGGGCTCCGGGCTCTGATTGACATTTCTACGGGCCCGCAAGCCCCTCCTCTCTGCGCCGCGCTCCCTCCTCTCGGCAGCCGGAGCTGCCTCTGCCCGCGCCTTGCTCCTCACTGCCCTCCTCTCCCCGAGCTGTGTCGCGCCTCGCTTCCCTCGCCCTCCTCTAGTTTTCACTCCCCCTCCTCGCCCTTCCTCTCCCCTCCCCTTTCTGCGCTCCTCTCCCCCCCCCCACCAACCCCCAGGATCGCTTCCGCTCCTTCGGGCTCTTTCACTTTCCTGGATGCTATGAAACTCTCGTCTTTCTCTTCTCTTTCCCTCTCTCACTACTCCTTTCTCTCCCCTCTCTGTTCCCTTCACTCTTTCTTTTCGTTTTAAAACCTATTTCTCTCTACTCACACTACACTCCCCGCACCCCCATCCCCGGCCTCTGCGCCCCGGGCTAAGGCGGCCTAAAGTTGTGGACACTTGGGGTGTCGTGCGGGAGGTGCGTGTCCGTATCTGTGTCTGTGTGTCCGTCCCCACCCTCACCCCCCTCCCTCGCCCTTCCCCAAATCTCGGGTCTGACGTCGCGCCCTCTTATTCGACTTTTCCTTGCGTCTCCTTCGCGAGTCACCAATCGCCTGGGCGCCCTGCAGGCGAGGCCGCCCACCCCCGCGGATACTGCGCGCAGGGCGGGGCGGGGCGGGGCGGGGGCGGGAGCCCGGGCTCTGCCAGTCCCTTCCCGCCCCCTCTGGCCCGCGGCGGGAGGAGGGGGGGCGAGAGGCGCCGGGACCGGGGTTAGTACGGGGTCAGCTCGCCCCTCCCGCTTCCCGCCTCTCGGTACCTCTCCCCCCGCCCCGGCGCGCGGGGCCTGGGTCGGGACCAGACCTTGGACCAGGCGCTGGGGCTTTACTCTGCCCGGGTCCGTTTTCCAGCTCGCACCTCTGGACTCCTGGCCACTCTCAGGCGTAGGGAGGGAGCTTGAAGAGTGCGCGAGGGATCGGGGGTGCGTTCTAAGGGAGTCTTCAAGGACCGTCTCTATGCCCAGGGAGGCGAAGCAGCCCCCTGCTCAGGAGGACCAAATCCTGCAGTTAACCACGTTAACGCCGCACGGGTTTCAGGGTGCAGAATCCCGTCTTAGAAATGGCGGGGGTAGGGGTGGTGCCGAAGGGTGGACGCCCCGGGAATCCTGGGGAGCGACGTCAGGAAAGTGGAGGCTGCCCGTGCCCTAAGCTGGCGTGGGATGGGGGAGGAGCAGGGAGCCGGGTGGCGGAGGCTCCAGGAACTTTCGGGGAGCGCTTGGAGAAGTTTGTATATTGGAATTTTCGGTCCGTAGAGATTCTTCGTTTCACTACCCCTTGTCCTGCTGCCGGGTCTCTGCGCCAACCTGTTTTCTTTTGGCAGGTATACTCCCTCCCGCTCGGGTGCGGATGGGAGGCAAGACTTTTAGTTTTATAGTGGGATATTTCCTAAACCAAACCTGAAATCCCAGTAGCCGGGCGCCCACCTTCACGGATTAGGGCGTGCAGCCTAGAGCAGGATTGAAATTCCCGGTATTGCGGCGGCTTCGGGCTAAACGCTTTAGGCCGCTGCGGCGACCTACGCACGGGCCAGGCCTGCAGCAGGAGCGCTCCGGGGACAGCACCCGGGGCGGTAACTGCCTTGGAGTTGCCAGTCCCGGCTCGGAGGCGGAAACTGGCCGCCGCGGGCTGATTGATAGAGGAATCGAATCCGAATTCCACCAGAGTGGAGGGATGGTAGAATCTTGGCCCCGGCTCTCTCTGGTCTCAGCAACAACAGGGAACGCCAGTGGGGAGTCCCGCGGGCACCCAGTTTTGACCCCACCCCACTTCCCGCCTCTTTCTACCAGACTTCGCACGGGTTGGCGGCTCCAGTAGGTGTGAAGGCCGAGAAAATCGGGGGGAACGCAAGGGAAAGTTTGGGGGCAGCTCGGTTTGGGGTTCGATTGGGGAAACTAAGGGGCGGCCTTCTCAAATTGGGTCAGACTGCTTTCCTAATCTCCTCCCCGCCTGCTTATGCTTGATGCCGGGTGTTGGCCTTAACTGGAGTCTCCCCAGGAGAGGAGATATCAGGGGAAGCTCTGGCTTTGAAATGTTTTCCCGGCGCCTGATTTCGTTTTCAGTTAAACCTCTCAGCGAAGTGGCGTAGGGAATCCTGGGCTCACCTTCTCGCGAAAAATCTCAGGGTTACACAATTGAGAGTGACCTTATTGCCTGCAGCGTTTCCTAAGTGTCAGACCCGGAGCCTCGACGTCCCTGGAAACCTAGAGTTTGCACAGAGTAGTGGAGCCAGACCCGCGAGGAGACAAGAGCGAGATTCTGAGGCGGGGAAACTGGGGCTGCGCTGGGCCGCTATTTAACTCAGCTCTTCCAGAAGGAAAAGAGAGAACAATGAGCCCCGGAGATGATGCTTCTGTCCGCCTTAACCAGCTATCGACCTGGCTGTGTCGGGCTGCGGGAGGCGGGAAAGAGGCCAGGGAAGGGGCGAGGCTGTTCTCAATGACTTAGCCGGGCCGGGGCACCCGTGGCCCGGAAGGAGAACCTCTAACCCAGATAAGGACCCAAGAACCTCTATTATTTAGATACCTCCAAGCGCCCCAGGTCTCGAGCAGAATCGGTCTCTCCGCTACCCTAGTCTCCAGATAAGATCAGCCCTGCCATGGCCCGGGCGATCCGCGCCCCACGTCGTGACGCAGAGTCCTAGGCAGCCGAGCCCCGACGTGGCGCTGGCTCCCCAACTCCACCAGGCTGGTGGAGCCCGGCCCCGAACTGAACTCACGGGTCCAAGGACAGCCGAGCCTTTTCCAGGGATTTTTAATCCACGAGATGGGGTCAAAGTGACACACTCGCACAGGGAGGAAAAGCAGGTGCACGGGAAGTTGATTTGGGAAAGGCATGCGCGCAAAAACGCGCCGCGCGCAAACCCTTCTCCATCATCTCGCTTTCTTCCAGTGTTCCCAGAGCACAAAGCGCTTCGGAGGCTTGCTGTAGACGCTTTCTCAACGCGGCCCAGAGTGTGGGGAATGCAAGGGGGCGTCCATATCACTCGCTTAGCGCTCACAGCAGCGCTGCCCGGTCTTGCACTTGGAGCCGCGGCCCGACGTGTGCCCAGGGCCGGCGGCCCATCTGGCTCAGGGGCTGCGCTGCGTACTGTACACGAGCCGCGAGCCACCAGGCCCCCTTTCTGCCCCCTCCTTGCCCAGACCCACGGTGTCCACGCGTCCCCATCGGGGGGCGCCGCTGTAGCCCTAAGTTTACCCGCCGAGGCCCATCTTCTGTCCTTCCCTCCCAGGCCCGAAGTCCCCGGGCTGCAGTGAGGACCCGCGATCCCTCGGCTTCCTGCAGACGCCTTGGCGCACGCTCCCACCGCTCTCTCCCCCCGCGCTCGGGTTACAGGTTAATGAAATGCTCGTTTTCCTCAGTCATTTGTTTTGTTTTCCTGCAAAGTTCTGATAAGTAGCTAACCAACGAAGCTTGTAATTACAATCTTACAGAAACCGGGCCGATCTGTATATAAATCTCACCATCCAATTACAAGATGTAATAATTTTGCACTCAAGCTGGTAATGAGGTCTAATACTCGTGCATGCGATAATCCCCTCTGGATGCTGGCTTGATCAGATGTTGGCTTTGTAATTAGACGGGCAGAAAATCATTATTTCATGTTCAAATAGAAAATGAGGTTGGTGGGAAGTTAATTTCTCTCCGCTCTGTGAAGCGTAGACAAGAATTTAATGATTTAATTACAGTTGTAAGCCCTTTCCATGAGACTTAAATTGAGCTGAGAATATTTTTTTCTTTCTCTCTCTCTCCCTCTCTCTCTCTCTCTCTTCTGCGTTCTCTCTCTCTGCTATTAGCAGCCGCGTGGACGCCCGAGTGCGTGGCCTGGTGTCCGCACCGGGAGGGGTTTGTGTCTGACCAGGAATCCGGACCCCGAGTATCCCAGCAGGCGCGGGGCCGCGGCCTCCAGGGCCTCCCCATAACGGACTGCCTCTCCCCACCAGCCGCCAGGGCCTCGGAGCCCCTCCCTGGGTCCAGAGAAGCGACGGGGAAACTTTGGGAGAAACTTTGCCAACTTCGCTCTCGGCGAGGGAGAGGCTGCGACGCGCGGGGTGGGCCCCCAGCCGGGCCCGGGCACCCGGAGCGGAGCGGGCCGGGCCGCCCAAGGAGCCGCGCCAGGCCGGCTGGCCGGCCGGCCCCTCGCTCCCCCACTCCGCCCCTGCCTCTCCCCGACCTGGCCCGCGCCCTTGGGTCTCCAAGCAGCCGAGATGCGCAGCGCACAGAACTGCCAGGATCGGGAAACCTGCCCCTCGGCGCGACTGACGTTATTTTTTTTTTACTTCTCCAGGATCATCCTTTTCCACCTGACTCGAGCAGTTTCACTCCCTCCCCCTCCTTTGTTTGTCTCTATCCGTCTGTCTTTCCCACTCTCTCTATATTCGATTTCTAGGTCATTGCTTTTTCTTCTCTTTCCTTAATCCCCTCATTGGCCGTTTTCTTTTTTCCTCTGGACCACTTTTCAGTCCACTTTCCTCAATTTTGCTCCCTCCCTCTTCCCTTATTTATGGCTTTCCCCCCTCCCTCTGACTCTGCATCTCTTTCCCTCGCCCTCATTTCTAGTTCTTTCTTTTTTTTCGTCCCTTTCTTTCATCCTAATCTGTTTCCTTCCTTCGTCGATTTCTTGGTCTGTCTCTCAGGTTCTTTGCATGTATTTTCTCTGCTCTTCCTCTCCAGGATCCGTCCCCTCCCCCCCGTGGACCTGCCTTCCTGGCGGCGCCCCCTCCTCATCCATCTTGGGAGATGAATATGTCGCTTTATTGGATGCCGAGGCCAGAGCTGGGTGATGGGGCTCGGCCAGCCTAGCGCATTTTCTTCATGCATATTGACGAGATGGTAATGAGTGCGTTTGCATTGTTGCATGGAGGTGCTTCTTTTCCTGCCGCAGTTCGGAGCCGACGAGGGTGTCGCGGGCCCAAGAGTGCCCTCAGTGGGCACCCGGCCTGATGGTCGCATATGGCCCTCAGCGGGTTCACCGTGCTCAGGGCCGGGGAAGGAAGTGACCTCGCCGAGCGCCCGCTCGGGCCGCCGCCTCCTTGGGCTTCTCCACAAAGGCTGGCGGCCCTCCTCTCATTAAAGCCTCATTACTGGAACCCCCGCTTGGCTCGCGACGGTCCCTTCGCGCCCCCCAGCCCAGGGGCCTCAGAATTCCCTCCCCTGATGTTTTGATGCCCGTGATGGAGCGCCACCAGGAAATTAGTGCCTGACAACATCGTCTAATGGCAATAAATTGTTTGCGATTCCGAATGACACGTCGCGGGATCAAACACAGCCGCATTGTGTACGGTGCCCTCGCTCACTACTCGTTAACTTGGAGGGCGCAGTGGCCGTTCTTGGTCAGGGAAGGTTGTGCGCAGGCCCCTGGCTGTCCGCTCCCGCCTGGGCTCAGCCGACCTGGAGGTCCTAACCGTTCTAGAGGGGCGTGTCCCTCCCAGAGAAGATCTGCAAAACTCAGGACCCAGGCACGCCTCTCCAAGAGGTGAAGGTTTCTGAAAGTCAGGAGCTCAGAGGGCGCAAACTCTGAGTTGAGCTCAGAGGGAACCGACGTACTCCTGGCTGGAAAATCAGAAGTGCATGAAGCCTCCGTTCCAGACACGGTCGAGCCGAGAACCTCTGGACATTACACTTTTGCATTAATCTCCCCATTCTCTTCCAACTTCGTACTGGGAAAGCTGAGAGCACTTGGTTTAGAAGCAAAAATGTCAAATCTGGCCTTGTCTGGAATTGTGTAATATCGCGTCCCCCAAACTTCAAGCCCACGGCTACCACCTCTACGATTATTTGCTTAATATTTTCCCTTACGTTGACTCACTTTAAATACTTAAATACATGCTTTTGGAAAAAACCTTGATACTACTACTGTGACTGGAAAAGTGGCTGTTACTCACCATAAAAGGGAATTGTACAAGATAAACACAACCAACCAACGTTAATACAGGTTAGCTATGTTGCTTGCCTGGGAATGACTTCTAGAGGTCCAACTGTGTGTGTGTGTGTGTGTGTGTGTGTGTGTGTGTGTGTATTAGCAAGTGTTGAGAGTGTCAAATACAAATCTTTCTGGAAGAAATGAGAGAACTGAAAAGGGAATGTTTCTCACTATTCAATAATGTTAATTAATTCTTTGTCTCCACACTATCTAAAATTATGTTGAGGACCCTAAAAGTTGCAGTGGTTTAGGGTTTACCAATGTCTATTGAAGAGTATGTAAAAAATTAAAGATAAAAAAATACATGTTGAGTTATTATTATTTACCCAATAACTGTGTTAAACGTGTTCGCACAGTATCACATTTAATTCTCACAGTAGACCTACAAGGGAGAGACTAGCTTAGGGTGGCCATGTATGATTGTGCAGGATGCTCACTGAACAAGGGAACCCAGCTGAGGAACTAAGAGGGTCTGAAGTTCAGTGCTTGTGTGCTCATCAAACTGAGTACCTCAGCTCAGGGCTGCACTCAAGGAAAAGAGTATTTCTCTAATTTGCACAAAGTTGGGGTATGACCTAGCTCTTATCTGAGGCTTAGAGAGCTTGACCAAGCCCAGACTGGAGCGCCATCTGATATTCATCCTTCTAGGAGGAAGACCAGGGTCTTTTGGGGATTGGGGGAGGTGGTGCTGGGAGGCTCAGAGCGGGATACTGGAAGACTAGTCCCTGGTTTGACCAAAGGTAAAGGCAACGAGACTGCTGGGTTTTCCCTTCCCCTTGATCCTCATGCTTCATGCAAATATTTGGAGAGAACTTGAGTGAAAATACAGCGGGTCAAGGGCCCATTTTCCCTGCTAGCAGCCAGGCTGGGGTAGGGGGAGAAGATATCCTGGTTTGCTTGACCTAACTATGGGCGTTTAGACCTGTTCCTTGCCTTTTTTGGTTCAGTTTACCTGCATGAGTTTATAGACCAGAGTTCTGCTTTGTTGCCATCCCTACTGTTAGACCAGTGTCCTTATAAGAAGAGGAGACAAGACACAGAGATAGACACAGAAGGGAACAAGGTGATGTGAAGACGGAGGCAAAGATTGGATTGATGCATCTATAGGCCAAGGAATGCCAAGAATTGCTGACAATCACCAGAAGCTAGAAAGAGGCAAGAAAGAATTCTCCCCTAGGGCCTTCAGAGAGAGCATAGCCCTGTCAATACCTTGATTTCAGACATCTAGTCTTCAGAACCATAAATTTCTGTTGTTTCAAGCCATCTAGTTGGTGGTAATTTGTTACAGAAGCAGCCCTAGGAAACTAATGTATAGAGTGATGTGATGGGGATAAGAGAGCTGTTACTTTAGAGAGCACAATCACAAATCTGTGGGGAGATGATGTTTTAGCTAAGATGGAGCCAGTCATGAAATTCTGGGGGGCAAGTGTATTTTAAAGCTGCTCGGTCCAATACAGTAGCTGCTAGCCACATGTGGCCATGAAACACTTGAAATGCAGCTGGTCCAAATTGAGATAAGCTGAAAGAGTAAAACACCACCAGATATCAAAGACTTAGTATGAAAAGAAAAGAATGTAAAATATTCATTTTAAAATATTAATTGCAAATTGAAATGATAATATTTTGGATAGATCGAGTTAAAGAAAGAATATTATTAAAAGTAATTTCACCTGCTTCTTTTTACCTTTCTAAGTGTGGGCAGTAGAAAATTTCAAATTACATTTGTGGCTCACATTATATTTCTATCGCATGGTGTTGTTCTGAAGGGAAGGAACAGCATGTGCAAAGGCCCTGTGGCAGGGAAGGAGCTTCATGTGTTCAGTACTTCTATACTCAGCCTGCATGTTCATATTTATTTGGTGATGTTGCTAAACCTGGGGAGCTGATCCAAGAAGCCCTATTGAACTTACAAAGAATAAAATATATGTCTTCGTTCCTTCTTCTCAGTGGAAGGAGAGGTCATGAGATTCAGCCCTTCAGCCTGAATGGCACCTCCTTTCTCCTTTCCAACTCTCTTAGGCACAAACTCTGCCCATCCATTCTGCTCAGTACGTCCATCTCACTCTCTCCCTATGCTTGCTTTTTTTAAAAAAAAAATAATTAATTAATTAATTTTTGGCTGCATTGGGTCTTCGTTGCTCTGCGTGGGCTTTCTCTAGTTGCGACGAGCGGGGGCTACTCTTCATTGCGGTGCGCGGGCTTCTCACTGCGGTGGCTTCTCTTGTTGCAGAGCATGGGCTCTGGGCGCGTGGGCTTCAGTAGTTGTGGCACGCAGACTCGATAGTTGTGGCTTGTGGGCTCTAGAGCGCAGCAGGCTCAGTAGTTGTGGCGCACAGGCTTAGTTGTTCCACAGCATGTGGGATCTTCCTGGACCAGGGCTTGAACCCGTGTCCCCTGCATTGGCAGGCGGATTCTTAACCACTGTGCCACCAGGGAAGTCCTCTCTATGCTTGTTAAGGTGAAGGACTTGGAATGAGGTCTAGCTCCATAAGTCTCCTTATTTGCTGATGGCTGGCGCCAAGGCCATGGTATGATGGTACAGAGCAGAGACCACCCTCCTCAAACCCACAGCTTGCAAAGTGAACTTCAAAGACCATGTTAGTCCATTTATTAAGCTAGAATTTTGTTCTTCCAAGACTACAGGTGGGCTGGCTGTCTATTTTTGTAAAGTTTTATTGGAACACGAGAATGTCCATTGTCTGTGGCTGCTTTCAGGCTCCAGTAGCAGAAGCTGTTGAGTAGTTGCAGCGGACATCATACAGCCCACAAGTTTGAAATATTTACTCTCTGGCCCTTTAAGGAAAAGTTTGCTGATCCCTGCTGTGTTTTAGAATAATTGTTGCAGAAATAGGTAACTAATACAATGACTTTAGGATCTAGAACAATGGGCCTAACTAGGCTTGTATGGTATGGGGTAGGGCTTCTGATTTCAGTTTAGCTCCATTTAAGAGGTGTTAACTGAGCATCTACTGTGTGCCAGGCCCAGTCTCAATCATATTCCAGAATGCTGCATTTATTCCTTTATCGACTGTCCCCTCAGGTACTTCTGAGTTGATGGCATTCTGTAGGTGTGCCAAGTGTCTGTGGATTTAAATTGGTTTTTAGAGATTGGAATTAGCAGGACATTCTTTGGAAACACAATGGAGTATTCTGTAATCATGGAGCAGGGAGCAGGTAGATTTTGGCTGCTATGTATGTGAAGAGTTCGTTGGTTGTTACAATCTGGAAATGTTCCTATTGCCTTACCCTGAGCCTCCCAGGGCTCTCCTGCTGCCCCAGCTGCCCACCACCACCACCCCCCTCCTTGGCCCAATGGTCCAGCAACCACAGGGCATAAGGCAGGCACAGCAGGGGCCTCCGGAGCTTTTGGGGTCTACTCTGATTGGTCAGTTCTCATGTCATACCAGTGATGGCATATTTATATGTCACCCCAAGACAAACCCTGACTGCCAGCCACTGCTCCACCTTAGTCTTGGTGTGTGGAGGAGGAAGCCCCATCTCCACTGCTCTCCAAGGCCAGACCTTGGGCCTGGCCCTGAAGAGACACTCAGCGATGTTGTCAGTATGATGGAATTCACTGGTGTCCATTGAATGTTTGCCCTTTTCTGGGGTAGCCAAGGGAGAGGATGCAAAGAAGAATAAAACATGGGAGTTCTGTAGCCAGATCTTCCGTGGTGAAATCAAACCCCATTTCTTACCTTGGGCAAGTGACTCAGTTCTCCGTGCCTCAGTTTTCTCCTCTGTGACAATGATAGTTCCTACCTCATGGCATTTTTACTGAGGAGGAAGTAATATAATTATATATATATATATAATTATTATATATATTATATGTCAGTACATAATATCAATATAATGTAATTATATATAATATAATAATATAAAGGTAGCACTAACACAAGTGCCAAGAATAATACCTGCACCTGGTAAGCACTCAGAAAATGTTAGCAAAAACATCCAGGGACCAGAAGAATAAACTCAGAGGGGGTCGTGATAATGGCAAGGTGTAAGTTCAGTCAGTGTGGAATGAGCGCTGACGATGTTCCCACAATGCAGACAGGGCTGGTTTCCTGGGCGAGTGACCCGTGCCCAGTGCCCCCTGCTTAGAAGCACCCTGCACTCGGTTTAATGCTTCACTCTTGCCATCTCGAAATTCTTAAGTAACTTTTGTTTGTTTGCACCGTTTTTTAAATTGCATTTTTAAATTAATTTTTATTGGAGTAGTGTTGCTTTACAATGTTGTGTTAGTTTCTGCTGTATAGCATAGTGAATCAGCTATACGTATACTTCCCCTCTTTTTTGGATTTCCTTCCCATTTAGGTCACCACAGAGCACTGAGTAGAGTTCCCTGTGCTATACAGTAGGTTCTCATTAGTTATCTATTTTATACATAGTAGTATATATATATCAATCCCAATGTCCCAGTTCATCCCACCCTCCCCTTCATCCCCCACCCCGGTATCCATATGTTTGTTCTCTATTTTTGCTTTGCAAATAAGTTCATCTGTATCATTTTTCATTCTGCATAAAAGCTATATTATACGATATTTGTTTTTCTCTTTCTGACTTACTTCACTCTGTATGAGTCTCTAGGTCCATCCACGTGTCTGCAAAATGCGTAATCAAAATCCTTAAGTAACTTCTGAACAAAGGGCCCACACTTTCATTTTGCACTGAGCCCTGAAGGTTATGTAATGGTCTTGCATACAGAGGTGGGTGAGGCACCGTTCTGCTCCTCGGGAGATTTGCAAGCCTGCTAGGTGGGCGGATGGACCCACCATAATCACATCACAGAGTTATAGCATCCTGGGGGAGCGTTGGGCTTCCATATGTGCGCCCACACATCTAGGTTGGGTGGAAACCGCCAAGCTGCAAAGGAAAGCACAGCAAAGGCCAAGCCTGCCTGATTCCACCATGGCAACCCCAAGAGAGACTCCAGCAAGGAAACCACGTCCCATGATGCATTTGTTCAGGGAATGCTGCTCGGATTTATCTTCTGCAAGAGGAATAAGGTTTTGAATTTCTATTTTTGAAACCTTTGGAAAATCCCTCTTTAATCACTGATGACAGTTTGACGTTTTTCCAGCTGTTTAGAAGCAGTAGACAAGTCACGTCGCTCGGCAGGGCACAGGTTGGCATGCTGGGGTGAGTTTGGGTTCTAACCTCCCTCCCCATCCCTGTCTCCTCTCAGCTTTGAGGAAAAGGGAAGGAAAAAAGAAGAAAACCCAAACCCAGGCTCTTGCAGGGTCTGTGCCCATCTCTGCCGTCTGCATTTGGGGGTTTACTCCTGAGAGTGAAATCTTAATTGGGCAACTATGTCTTTCCTCCTCCCAGTTTCGTGGACTCACCTCCTTCTTGCCAGCAGAGGATTCCAGTGGCTTGTGTCTTTCCCTCATTAAATTCGCCTCTTGGTCGGGAAGATTGTTGTATTGGCTCTTCATGTTTTTTACGTGGTCTTCCACGGGCAGTCAACACGTGGGTGTAGATAATAACCCAGGTTCCATCTTCACCTGACTTACTGGATAAGAACATGTGCTCAAATCTTAGCTTTGCCTTTTACTCTTTGGGGGACATTGGGAAAGTTACTTGACCTCTCTGTGCCTCAGTTTCTCCATCTATAAAATGCCAGGAGGAAAATTAAATGACTTAATACATATAAAGTGCTTAGAACACATAATTAAGCGTTTAGGCATATAAATAAGTATATAACATATTTTAAAAGACATCTTTCCCACTTATTATTATGTATGGATATACTATTACCTCTATCATCATACTTCTATCTATAAGAACACGTGTATACATTGTAAAGCAATTATACTCCAATAAAGATGTAAAAAAAAAAAAAAAAACCTAGGGGTAAGAGGGGAATAAAGAGACCTACTAGAGAATGGACTTGAAGATATGGGGAGGGGGAAGGGTAAGCTGTGACAAAGAGTGGCATGGACATGTATACACTACCAAACGTAAAATAGATAGCTAGTGGGAAGCAGCCGCATAGCACAGGGAGATCAGCTCGGTGGTTTGTGACCACCTAGAGGGGTGGGATAGGGAGGGTGGGAGGGAGGGAGACGCAAGAGGGAAGAGATATGGGAACATATGTATATGTGTAACTGATTCACTCTGTTATAAAGTAGAAACTAACACACCATTGTAAAGCAATTATACTCCAATAAAGATGTTAAAAAAGAAAAAGAAAGGAGAACATGTGTATATAACAACCTCTACATTCCAGGTGTATTTTTAAGCCTGGAATCTTAAATCTTATCTTATCTCAAACCTCAAAATGATGTTGTGAGGTAGGGACTGTTTTTTCCCCCATTTTATAGATAAAGGAAACTGGGGCACAGAGAAGTTAAGTAGCTTGCCTGAGGTCACACAGCTGGAACCAAGAGTCATACTCAGGCCTTTAGCACCAGAGTCACTCACCACACTTACCCTTTGGGATCTACTCATGCATACAACACGCTTTGCTGAACATTTAGGATTTTTCCTTTTCAAATAACATTTTCAACTTCTTATTGAAGAATAATAGACATACATGAAATGCATGTATCATAAGTGTAGAACACATGTATTTTCACAAAGTGAAAACACCCACGTAACCAGCACCCACATCAGGAAACAGAAGATGATGGTCCCTCAGGAGCCCCCTGGGTCTTCTGGTCACTCCATTCCCATCCCCCACCCATGAATACCCACTAGCCCGACTTCCAACAGCAGAGATTAGTTTTGCCTAGTTTGATGCTTTATGAAAACAGAACCACGCAGCATGTATTCTTTTGATTCTGGCCTACTTTGCTCAATATTATGTTTGTAAGATTCATCCATATTTTTGCTTGTGGTTGTAGATTGTTTATTCTCCTTACTGCGTAGGGTCCCATTTATCATGTATCTATCTATTCTACCGTTGATGGGCGTCTGGGTCGTTTTCATGAATAGTGCTACTAGGAACATTCTGCCACATGCTTTTTGGTGGACATATATATGCAGTTCTGTCGTGTGTATTCCTAGGAATAGGACAGCGGATATGCGTATATTTGGCTTCAGTAGATACTGCTAAACAGTTTGCCAAAGTTTTTTCAGGACACTGTGTGGTGGTGTTGGGGAATGAGATCGGGGGTTGGGTATTTGTAAGTGATTTCCCTTTCTGACCATTGACTGGAAATGAAACATGACATTTGGACCTAGTGGCAGGCAGAGTCATCAAGGTACGCCAGGGACTTATTTATGGGGTTTTGTTAGACATCCCACCTTTCTTTAATTTCTGCAGGATATCCTTTTCCTGTAACGTTGGTCGAAAGGGCAAACCGTGCAGGTTTCGTGATGTAGCTATTAGAGCTGAAAGGCAGAGCAGCAGTGGGGTTGACACTGTTCCCCGGTGGGTATGAGCCTGGCACTGAGCCCTTCTCGCCCTATGAATCCACAGAGTGAGCGTGATGGAGTGGCTCATCCGCTCATCACCAAACGTCGACTAAGTGCTCTCTGCGTGGCCCACCCTGTGCTGGACGCTGGGGACACAGTGGTATACAAGGTTGGCCGGTTCTCTGTCCTCTCTGGGCTTACATCCTCCTGGAGGACTCATTCAAACAGGGACATGAACAACTTGAAACAAATATTTTCAGAGCATGGTAAAAAAATGAAAAAAATAAAATAAAACAAGGATATGAGAAAGCAAGTAATTGGGAAGGTGGGCGGCATTGTTGACAGCCCAGGGAAAGGACACCAGTCATCAGTTTAGAAATATCTCAATATTTAGAAACATTGAGCAGGGCCGGCCTCTTGGGCCTGCAGGTCTGTGCACTTGCTGTGATGCTCTGCTCTTGCTGTCCTAAAAGACTTAATAATTTTTGAGCAAGAACCCACATTTTCATTTTGTCCTGGGCCCCATGGATCACGTAGTTGGTCCTGCCAGGTTGTTGGAGCGGGGAACAAAGAAACTGCACGTAAGACTCCCCGATGGCTAAGCCTGGAGGATTCCTCAGTTTCTCCTTGCCCCTCCCCCTTCCCCCTCATTTCTCCGAATCTTACAAGTTCTGAACCTGGCTCTGAGGGTTTGGTGAGAGCAAATCAGGATCCAAATTGGGCAGTTGCTTTCGATGTGGGCCTTTCAGGGCTTAGAAATCCTGCAGTTCCCGTCCCTGGAGGCCCCCGGGTGATTAATGATAACGGGGCTTTCTCCATTGTGTAAGCCAGAAGGAAGGAAGGAAGAGCACTTTAAAAGGAGAGAGTGTACAAGTGCTGGGCCCTTGGACTTCAAGCCCTCTGGGGAGGGAAGTGTAGCCCTTCAGCAGAGGGCTTGTCCGGGTAGCTCTGGGGAGCTCCATGGGCTGGTGACCCGAGTCAGGTCATCGGGCTCTGACCCTGGGTCATCTCTGTTGTGCTTTGATGATCCAGTCACTGCCTCAAGTCCCACCTGAGGCCTAGAGAGCCACTGCTGAGCATTTGAGAATTTGGCAGAATCCGAATCCTGGCCTAGTCCTCTAGAATGTTCCCAGCATCCCAGGAGACCCGATGTCCCAGTTATACTGGCAGGGAGGGCCTGGGGCAGCTGCAGACAGGGCTTCTCAGAGTCTGAGAGGAGCCCCACTTCTATTGTTATGAGCCCCTCCATCATTTCATAGGGTGAAGAAATGCCAAGAGAAGGTTCTAGAAGATCATGGTTCGTTTTAGACATTTGCCACTAACAAACGCATACATTTGAGAAACACACAGAGAATATCATGTACTGTAATTACGTTAGGCAGGATTTTTATAGTCACACTCGTATTCATATTTATAATTAGCTAATCAGTGGGGGATAGGAGTGTGTGGGTACACAGCCCAGCTCTCCCATCCGCCTGTGAGATGATTCTCCAGCGGAGTCTACGTGGCTCCTCTGAGGGTCCCGGGGACTGAGTCCCAGTGTTAAGCTGCTCATTGGCACACCTTTGCGGCTTTCCTCCCTCCCCTGCCTCGCTTTCCCCCTACTTCATTGTGCTTCTGGGATCAGCCCCCTACCACACTCCCTGTACCCCAGTCCTTTTCTCAGGCTCTGCTTTTGGGAACCCAAATTAGGACATTGCCTTAACAACTCAGATCTACCATGCCAGTCCCAGAGCCCCCTGACCATCCTCTAGATTCTTAATTCACCATCCTAAATACATTTCAAAGTACTGATACCTTGATCTGTGGCCTTAGGTAAGTCACTCTACCTGTCTGGGCCCAGATTTGTCACCCATTAAGTGAAATAACATTAAGCTAATAACACCCATGTCTCCACTTTTCCAGTATGGTTGTGGACGTCAAATGCTGTAAGACCTAGGGAATGACAATGTTCCCTGAGTCGAGGGATTTGAGTGATGTTAATTTTCTTTGTCCTCTTTCTTATTTTCCAATTTTCGTGCAAGGGATATGTAAACGTTTTGAAATCAGGGAAAAACAATTCGTGCTATTGGAAAATGAAAAGGCAGTTTCTGAAGACCGGAGAACACTAGGCAAGAGGAAAGAGGAGGCTGGAGAGAGTGGAATTTGAGGCAAACAGCAGTCATTTGGGGGCACTGGGTCCGATGATTGAGGATAAACGTCAGTTTTCTTTGGGGGCAACTTGAGAGCAACTTGGTCTCAAGTGGGTCATGGAAACCTGGGCTGGGGGCTAGGGTAAGAGACTCCTTCTCATCTCCCTGAATGAGGGAGAAGGGGCTGATGCTGGACCCACCATCAGGATTGGAGCATGACGGTGGGAGGACAGTGGGAGTGTGGGAAGGGGGCATGAGAAGGAGTGGGAGAGGACCCAGCCATGAGTGATGGAGCCGGGCAGAGGAGACGCCCTAAAGACAGACATCCAGACAAAAGTACGGCTTGGGTGCACTTGGATGTTCCCTGACGTGTTTGTGAAAGAAGAAGGAGAAAGCAGCTGTGATACTCTCAGAACCCCAAGTATCCCTGAGCAGCCCTATTTCCTGATTTAAGCCAATCCTCTGCTGGGCTTCCTGATCTGTGAGGAGAGACGTCTCTGTTTCAGTTACTGCCATAAACCCAGTGCCTGACGCCTAGAGTATCCACAAACTGTTATTATTCAACTGGTTTAACCCAGATATAATCTGCGGCACTATGTGCCTCAGTCTTACCTCAGTGTGGTACTTAGAGAAACAGAGTCCAAAATAAAAAGGTATTCAGAATTTAAAAGCGATTTGAATCTTTACTTGTGACTCTTAAAACACTTCCATGTGGCTCTAATTCATAATCTAGAGCTATGGTTCCTAAAATCCCCCTTTCTCTCTTCTCTGGTCCTCACACATCCTGCTGCTGCTGCAGAGATGCTTGCTGTCTAAATGCCCCAAAATCTGTTCCTCATCTGCAGCCTCTGTGGCATTTCCTCTTCCTCCTTTCCACATGTCACACTTTATGGCCTCTCGGCCAGATGTCCCTGGAATGTCTGCTCTGGCCAAAAGAACATGCTAGAAGGGTTGGAGAACACATGAGCTCTTTGCACAGAGTCCTTCCTCATTCTTTACAGAAGGAATCATGCCGAGATCAGTGATCAAATGAACAGATGAAGGAGGACTTGCTAACAGAAGGATCTGGGTTTGGATCCTGGATCCTCTTCTCGTTCGCCATGTGCCTTTGTACAAGTGATGAAGCCATTTGGAAAGTCAGTTTCCTTGTGAGCAAAGCAGGGAAATGATATATTCCCTGATGATATATTCCCTGATGATATATTCCCTGTTTGATGCAGAGAGTAGTTAGCATCAAATATGTTAATTTATTGAGATGCTCTAACAGTGCCTGACACGGAGCACTAATAAGGGTTGGCTAAGTCATCACCGTCACCATCCTGAAATGTCTTTCACCAACATGAAAAAAAATGTTGGCCCTCTTCTGCCCCAGAAGAGAAGTGACTGGACTCAGTTTCCCTTGAACCCTCAACATTGGCACCACCATTTTCCCACTCCTCCCCTCCCCTCCTCCTCTCTGTTCCCCTTCTTCTTATTCCTCCTCCCCTCCCCCTCCCCTTCCTCTCTCCCTCCTCCCCCTCCCCCTCCTCCCCTTACCCCTCCCCCTCCTCCTCCTCCCCTCCCCTTCCTCTCCCCCTCCTCCCCCTCCCCTTCCTCTCTCCCTCCTCCCCCTCCCCTTTCTCTCTCCCTCCTCCCCCCTCCCCTCCCCCTCCTCTCCCCCTCCTCCTCTCCCCCTCCTCCCCCTCCCCCCTCCCCCCTCCCCCTCCTCCCCTTCCCTCCTCTTTCTTCTTCTCTTCATTCTCCTTCTCCTTTTTCTTCTTCTTCTTCTTATTACATTATCATTTTATGGGCTCTGGAACCAGACTTCCTGAATTCAAATCTTGGCTCTAGGACTTATTTGGATCTAGGTAAACTGCTTAGCTGCTATGCACCTTCTTCCTCTGTGAAAAGGTTAATAATAGTACCTACCATATAGAATTGCTGTGAAGATTATGGAAGCTAATACCATATGTAGAAGAGCTGAGAAGAATGTTTTCATATGGTAAGTGGCCAACAAGTGTGAACTATTTTGTTGTATGTAGAGTAGCAGGTGGCACCCGGACTGGAAGCCAGTTCTGACAGCAAACTCTATGTTTATAACACCGGCTCTGCCTCCTGCCTTCCGGCTTAGCATGGGGCCACTTGTAGTTACAAAAATGTCCCTTCCCCGCATGCCCCAAAGAATTGAAAGTAGAATGTCAAACAGATATTTGTACACGTATGTTCATAGCAGCATTACTCCCATTGGCAAGAGGTGGAAACCACTCACATGCCCATGATGGATGAAAGGGTCAGCAAAATGTAGGTACATACAATGGAATATGATTCAGCCTTAAAAAGGAAGGAAGTTCTGACACAGAGTACAACACGGGTGAGCCTTCAAGACATCATGCTGAGTGAGATAAACCAGTCCCAAAAAGACAACTACTGTGTGATTCCACTTATACGAGGTACTTGGAGTAATCAAAATCGTAGAGACAGAAAGCAAAGTGGTGGTTACCAGGGGCTAGGGGACGAGAAATGAGGGGTTAGTGTTTAATGAGTACAGACATTCATTTTTCCAAGAAGAAAAGAGTCCTGCAGATGGCTGGCGGGGATGGTCGCACAACGGTATGAATGTACTTAATGCCACTGAACTGTGCACTTAAAATGGTTATGATGGTCAATTTCTGCTCTGTGTATTTCACCACCAAAAAAATCCACAAAAACCAAAAATCAAAATCTTGCTCCCCTTCTGCCCCAGGAAAGAGATGACAGGATTCAGTTTCCCCTGAGAACTTTTGCTAATCTGGGGGCTGTGGTTGCCTCAGTCAGTAACTCCATCTCTTGCTTATGCCCTGAATTTGTGGTGTGGTGACATTGGTGGTGACCAAGAGCAGTGAGCCCCCAACCTCCCACTGGGAGCAGGCATGCATGACCAAGACCCATCTTCACTGCATCCTTGATAAGAAGGGCCAACAGTGGCTCTGGCTGACAGAGCCAGTGGCTCAGGAAGCCAGGAGATCTTTAAAGTTGATTAATTTTGAAATCTGGGGGAAACGCCTTATTTTATTATTGTCTGTGTGTCATTGGGGAAAAGGAGAAATGTTGTGTGTTTCTGCCGTTGCCCCACTGGCTTGTGTGAGTGGCTATTTGCTGTAGAGACCTGACTGTCTCCTCCTTTGTCACAAACTCCCCGCCGTGTCCTGGCCACATTCTCTTTAGGGTCTCGAAGGCGAGTGAACCCTTTGTGTCAGATGGAACATGCTGCAGTGACCTGCGGTTAGAATTTAGTTTTCTTTTTCCAGTTAGATTGCTGATGTCCGCTGGGGTTCTTTGAGCGAAAATGTTGAGATCTTCTTCTGGATCAGGAGGTGGGGAGCCCATGCACGGGCAGAAATTGCTTCCTCTGGAATAGCCTTGATTGGAATTCTGAGAAAGTGAAGGCAATTTGGGACTTTGAAAGAGAGAAAAGCAGTGGGCTAACCGGAAAATTGAGGGGTTTTTTTTGTTTTTTTTTTCCCTCTCTCTTTTGGCTTAATTTTTCTCCCTGTCTTTCTGGGGTCTCTGGTCCCATTTCTCTCTGCCAAGCTATTTCTACTTTCTACTTAAAAATCCCAGTTCAAACCTCTAACCCTTTGGGAACTGATTATTTCTGATTAAGGCCTTGTCTTCGCCTGGCCTCCCCCAAAAGCAGATTCTCAGGCAAAAGCTGGCGAGGAGGTAGTTTATTTGGGAAAATCCCAGGGAGCAGCAGGGGTGAAATGAGGAGGGTGGGAAAACCAACACAGGGAAGCATCATGGACCGCGTCTCATCACTGTCTCCCCAGGGAATGAAAGGGGGAGCTTTTTACCATCCGTCTCCACCCCTGTTGGTCAAGAGAGGCCCCTGGTATTTGGGGGATGCACAAGCCTGGTGAATACTGGGCTCCTGGAGGCCCGAGAAGCCCCACACTGTCAGAGAAGTCCCAGGTCAGGAAACGAGAGGAATATGGCCGAGTCAAGGCAAGGACTGTCTGCTTGTAACTGCAGGGACCTGGAAGAAACCGACATGGAGCCAGCTTCCACGGTTGTGGTCAGAGTAGCGGTGGGAGGGCCAGGAAGTGCCCCATAGAGCTTTCGAAGCCCAGAGCTCTGAAGGAGACACAGGAATGTAATTCTGCATGCAGCCAGGACTGAAAACATAAAACTCCACAAAGGCTGAGTTCTAAAGCCTACCTCCATGACTTCTGAAATAGCGTCTAGCGAATGCCTTCCTTCTGTTCTCTAATTGTGGGTGCTACTGCCCTGCCCGTACCTTGAACACAAGCTCAACCTGCCTGTTGGGTACGACCAATAGGCCAGACCACAGCCAAGACCATAACTGTTACCTAGAGCCTGCACCTCACAGGTGGGCAATGAAGACTGGGTTAGATCATGTATGGCAGGTACTTGGCATGTAATCATGGCTTCCCAAGCATGGTCATTGGCTTCTTTTGTTATATTATTAGCGTCTTTGTTCTGGAGTCCTGAAGATTACTGGGAATTGAGAGAAAGGGTTAAAAATTCTTTTATTGGGGAAGAGGAGTTCCTAGGCTACTCAAAATGTCTACATATAATATTTCATATATATATATGTATTTAGTTGGATTCACCACGTGTTTGTTTCCTGGGTCCCTAGCATGGGCTCAGAGCCCTGTGGGACGTGGTGGAACGCAGGAGAACATGCTGTAGCAGAGGCTGTTGGTATCCCACCCACGTCCTCACTGTCTACCCCAGAGGTCACCATGGCTTTCTACCTTGAGCTCCTGCCTTTCCTGCCTGAAGTCTCTTTCTGGCAGAAGGAGCATCTCAGTCTTTGGGTGGAATAGGCTTCCAAGGGCTGCCACCACTTTGAGTTGCCTCAGTGCTGATAATTGCTGCATTAAACTTCTGTTAATGCGTCTAGGAGCAGCAGCAGCAGCGAATGAGAGAGAGAGAGGAAGTGGTGGAGAAATGGCCCAGCTTCCTGTCCCCTTGGTGGGACAGCTCTGACGCGCTCTGCACACACTCTCAGAAAGTCCCAGGAGAGGTCTAGTCCAAGGTGCCCACAGTAGCAACCCACCCATTTATCCACCTTGTGTGGGCTTTCCTCCTCCTCTGTCTCACTTCCCGCTCCTTCACTATGTTGTTCCTGGTGTCACGGCATCTACCCAGCATTCTTAAAAAAATACTTTAAAAATTTCATCCTGATTGGAGAAGTAATCCTTGCTTATCATAAACAATCATGACATCACAAAAATGTATAGCATAGGAAATGATAGTTCTTTTGGATATCAGATTCCTGCCCCTTCAGCTGGAACTCTTCCTAACAGTTTGGTGAACATTTCTCCATACTCTTTCCCATGTTTTAACAAAGATAACAATTTTTATTATAAAAAATGGAATCATATTATAATAACGATCTGTAACTTTTTCCCATTTAATATATATTTTCCTGGGGCAGTCCTTATAGTTCTATCCCATTCTTTTTAGTAGCTGCTTCATGTATCAATAAGAGAATATATAATACTTTATATAACTAATATCCTATTTATGAACTCTTGGGTTATAGCTAGAAGTTTGATACTATAAAATAACGTGCAGTAAGTCGGTGTGCAAACATTATTTGCACCCTGGTGCTAGCATTCTTTTTTTTTTTTTTTTTTTTTTTGCGGTACGCGGGCCTCTCACTGCTGTGGCCTCTCCCGTTGGGAGCACAGGCTCCGGGCGCGCAGGCTCAGCGGCCACGGCTCACGGGCCCAGCCGCTCCGCGGCATGTGGGATCTTCCCGGAGCGGGGCACAAACCCGCGTCGCCTGCATCGGCAGGCGGACTCCCAACCACTGCGCCACCAGGGAAGCCCTGGTGCTAGCATTCTTATGGGGTAAGTTCTTAGAAATGGACTTGCTGGCTTAAAGAGAACCTATATTTAAAATGACGGTAGATATTGTCCAGTTGTGCTCCAAAATAATTTTACTGATTT
Source organism: Orcinus orca (assembly GCF_937001465.1). Taxonomy (NCBI): domain Eukaryota; kingdom Metazoa; phylum Chordata; class Mammalia; order Artiodactyla; family Delphinidae; genus Orcinus; species Orcinus orca. Next base: position 30,271,326 of record NC_064578.1, on the reverse strand, counting down.
ATGCTCATGAGGTTTTCTGTCACTGGCTGTCATGAGCCCTGAAGACAGAGGAGCAAGTGGGGAGACAGTGGGAGACACCCCAAACACATACCTGCCACCCTTTCCTTGCTCTCAAGTTCACAGACTCCCACCCTGCCAAAGCTCCTTTAGGAGCTCATTCTCTTTCCTTTCTCAGGGGGACCCTGGAGAGTGGGGAATGGAGCATTTTAATGTCTGGAAGGCACATGGGTGCCTCAAATATTTTCATGTTCCTGGTCTATGTGTTCCCAGCCAATCATGAGGGGAAACAGTGTCTAGAATCAGATAGACCTGGATTCAAATCCCAGCTCTGCCACATCCAGAGTGTATAAGTTTGGGTAAGTCACTTACCTCTCTAGATTGGCTTTTCTCACCTGAAAACTGGAGACCAGAATATTTGCTTTCTGAGAATGTGATATTCCTTTGGTTCATGCTTAACCTAACTGCTGTCATAGGAAGCATTCATCTCAGTGGCTTAACACATGGAAGATTAGTTCTCACTCAAGTAGCGTCCTAAATGGGTGTTTCTGATTGGTGGGTAGCTCCTCTGCAAGGGGTGAGGCAGGTTTCTTCCATCTTTGGTTCTTTAACCCATGGCTCCAAGGTTCCCGTACTTGTGTGTATCACGTGGACGAGGAGAAGTAAGCATGGAGGATCACCCGTGGGAGGGTTTATACACATCAGTCCTGCCCACATTCCATGGTTGGAACTCAGCCACGTGGTGTGGCAGCCATGAAGCTGCACCTTTCAGGGCTCCTGGTGTGGGGAATATAGGCGGCCCCAGCTGCCGTCTTTCCGGATTTACTATCACATCCCGGTGGAGGGAGCCCATGTTTCTCCTGGGCTGTTCCCAGCCAAAGACTAATCATGGCAGAAGTCTTCAGCTAGGCCCATTCTGGTAAGATCAGGGACTCCTCCAGTGGGCAACTCGAGCTTGAAGACCTCCCTTTGGCCTGGCAGAAACTTTCTTGGAGGTGTGACGCGGTCTGAGACTTGTCCTACGAGATCCTCCGTTTTCCCAACTTTATTCCCACAGACGTCAGACCCTCATGTGGCCTGAAAGCTCTCTCTGCTTCCTTCTTCTCCCTCCCCCAGTGAAACCCTTGCATGTCTAATCCCTTCACAGGGCGTCTACTCAGCCAACCTGAACTAATGCACGTGATTACACTTACCTGCAAGGGAGTCTGAGAAATGTAGTTTATCTGTGTGTCCAGGAGGAAGAGGAAGTGGGTGTGATGACCAGTGAGCCAGTCTCTGGCACAGACATTATGGGAATCAAGATACTACGTAAAGTACGTAGCTCCCTGCCTGATATGGGACAAGGTAGTAAGTGGCTGTTCTTGTCACTGTTGCCGTTTGTCCCCTGGTATCAAGTTCCTGCAAACCTGTGGTGCATCTCTTTCTCATCCCCACACTTGGCTCGGCCCAGCAGGTGGTCTGACACTCCCTAGGGTTCTTATGAATCAAAGTAGGGAAAGTCACAGACACATGTCCTGAGATGGGGAGATTAGTGGGACAGAAGCCACTTCTGGGAACATCTCCTTGCCAGCAGCCACAATTCGGCCTCCACCTGGCTCACCCCTCAGATCGGAGCCCGGCGCCATGGTGTGACATGACCGGCTTAGCCAACGCTGGCCCCTGGGAGAAGCCCAGGCATCCCAGAAGGAGCATCTTCGCCCAGCCCCAGCCGTCTCCCTCCACGCCTGCTTCTGAGGGCCGCCACTGCTTTAAGAGTTCCATAAATGCTGATAATTGCTGCATTAAACTTCAGTTTATTATTTTCTCCGGGTGCAGGTATGGGGATGATATGAGGCCTCGCTGCATTTACATACAAATTGAAGATTTTTATTAATCAGTCCAGTACCAGGGATCCAACGGTAACAGTCCATCAGGCCCTTAAATACATTTGGTGACATTTTTACCATGCATTAGCATGATAGGGCAAGGCGAATATAATGTACCAATGATTGCTTTTCCATTGAAAGCACAAACGGTTTCATTTTTCCTGTCATCTCAAATAAGTGTTAAAGAGGGTTTGGAGGCTGTTGTGTCCACGCCGTATGCTCAGGACTTACAAACAGTGATGAGGGCATTAAATAACCATTAGCGTCTCGGCCTGGACCATGGTACCGTCCCTCCTCTTCAGAATTTATTCTTTGATTTAAAGTGAAGGCAATCTGTGGTTGCTTTCATACAGTCCTGTGGCCCCTCCATTCTCCCTCCAACAAAATGTATTACAACAGTAATTTTATGACTGTTAAAATAACTGTCGTTAACAAGCACTTAATTAAAATGTACAATAAATAGCCGACCACAGCCTTATCTGCTCTCTGGAGCGGCCGCGGCCCGAGACTGCAATGCCCAGGCCTGCTGTCGCCCAGCTTGTTTGCAGATTAATTGCTTTGCGAGCTGGCAGGAGCTGCCTCTTCAGCAGCCAGGTCGTAAATGACCAGATAGGAACTTTATCAATCAGGCGGGTGCGTCTGTGAGCACTGGTGGACGGGCAGGAAGCCTGGGGGCGGGCGGAGGGCAAGGCTTGGGTTGGGTAGGTGGCCTTCCTGACTGGGGGCGGAGCGGGCAGCCATGGAGGTGGCAGAATCCGGATGATGGCGAGAACCCGGGCGAGGGGCTCCCCGGGGGACTGGCCTGCTCCAGCCCTCATTTGGATAGCTCTGGCATGATAACAGTTGTGCTAAGAATCATCACCATCATAGCCAGCACTCACTCTGTACTGCTACTTTATTTTTATCCGTGTATTTAATTGTCACAAGAATTCTCTGAGGTTGTGATTCCTAGGATTCTCATTGACAGATGAGGAAACGGAGGCTCAGAGAGGTTAAGTGACTAACCCAGGGTCACGCAGTTCATAAGTCACTCAGCTGGAATTCAGACCCAAGAAGGATTGCTTCATGGGAGGGGTGCTGTACCACCGCTGGGGTGCTCATAGTAGATGGGAACTTACTGCGTGCCTGTCAAGTGCCTGGGACTGTGCTAAATTCTCTACATGTATTACTTCCTGTGAGTGCTCATTCCTTTTATAAACTTATTTATGAAGTGCCTACTGTGTGTCAGGCCCCTGCTAGATGCCAGAGGTACAGTGGTGAGCCTGGGGATCTGATCTCTGCCCCTAGACAGCACACAGGCCATGGGGAAGGCAGCTGTCGAGTAGATCATGGATAGCAGAGTTCCTTAAAAAAGGTGTGTGTGGGCTTCCCTGGTGGCACAGTGGTTGAGAGTCCGCCTGCCGATGCAGGGGACACGGGTTCGTGCCCCAGTCCGGGAAGATCCCACATGCCGCGGAGCGGCTGGGCCCGTGAGCCATGGCCGCTGCGCCTGCGCGTCCGGAGCCTGTGCTCCGCAACGGGAGAGGCCGCAACAGTGAGAGGCCCGCGTACTGCAAAAAAAAAAAATAAATAAAAGAAAGGTGTGTGTGTGTGTGCGCGCGTATGGGCAAGGAAAGCTCCCAGGAGCAAGTGACTTTTAAGCTGGGGTTTAAGTGGAGCAGGGACCAGCCAGGTGATGGGCAGGGGAATGAGCATTTCCAGGCAGGGGGGACAGTGTTTGTCAAGGCATGGAGGAGAGAGCATGGTGTGTCCGAGCAGCTGCGAGAGTTCAGTGTGGCGGGGCTTTAGAGTGGTACGTGTGAGCGGCAAGGGATAAGGCTGAGGAAGGCGGCAGGTGCGACGTGAGGAGGGCCTTTGGACCCAGGGGTGTAGGCAGGGAGCTGATTTCTGCTTTAGAAGGGCCCTATCTGGAGAAGGGTCTTGTCAGCAACTTTGTGAAATAGGTATCATGAGTCCCATTTTTACAGTCAAGGAAACAGAGGCATATAGAGGGAGGGGTAAGGGGCTTGCCCCAGCTCACTGGGCCAGAGGCATCTGGAGCAGATCGTGGTGGGTAGGAGGCCAGCTTCCCACACAGACGCCCAGAGCTTGTCCGCCTCTGCTCGGTTGTCACAACCCAGGCTGGGGATTACTCTAGGTTTTTTTTTTTTTGCGGTACTCGGGCCTCTCACTGTTGTGGCCTCTCCCGTTGCGGAGCACAGGCTCCGGACGCGCAGGCTCAGCGGCCATGGCTCACGGGCCCAGCTGCTCCGCGGCATGTGGGATCTTCCCGGACCGGGGCATGAACCCGCGTCCCCTGCATCGGCAGGTGGACTCTCAACCACTGCGCCACCAGGGAAGCCCTACTCTAGGTTTTGAAGCTGGTATCTTAGAACCACTGAAACTACTGAGTCATGAAAATAATTATCTTAAAAGTGTAGAGCATCTTCCTTTGGAAGTCCATTTTGCTAGGGTTCTTTCCCGGTCCCCAGGCAGGAAGGTAAATATGGGTAAGTCTGGGAACAATGGGTGAAAATGCTTTAGGCTGCAAATAGCCGGGCCGAGTATAAGACCCGAGCAACAGGCTGAAGCAATGTGCCCATTTAATCGTATTCCACCGTGAGAGGTCTGGAGGAGGGCAGTTCCAGTTCGGGCCAGGAGTCCAACCGCATCATAGAGGACCCGGGCCCTTTTTATCTTCCCTTCTGCTGTTCTCAGCACGCTGGCCTTTCACTCTTAAGGACCTTTCACAAAATGCTCACAAAATGGCCACCAGATTAAAGGTCGAGGAAGGGAAGGGGCTAAGGCAGGAAGAGCTTTCCAGACAGCTGGCGGCACATGTCCCCTTCTGGCCCTTGGTCAGACTGAAGTCACGTGACCACCTCTGGCCGCAAGGTACGCTGGAGTGCAACGCTCTAGCAGCCAGCCTGCCGTGATCGGTGGAGGGCTGGGCCCAGGGCCACCCTGAGCAGAGTCAGATCTCTCGGCTAGCAAGAGAGAGCAGGGTGAGTGGTGGGAGGAAGACATCTGATCATGTCTGCCATAGTCTCCCATGATTACTTTGTGTCCAGAATTAGGCTAAGGGCTTTGCAGGAAGGCTGGGGAAACTGAGGCTCAGAGAGGCCCAAGAGGGGGTACTGTGGTTGGACTCAGGCCTGTTTTTCTCCAGGGTCCCTGCTCATAACCCCCAGGGCATAGTTATGTGGCCACTGCGGCCCCGGAGTGCGGTGAAGGAGGCTCTCCCTGTATCTAGACACCTGCAGACAGGTAGCCCCATGCCCCATCTATACCAGGCACACCAGGCCTTCAGATGGGAGCCTGACTCCTGTTTCCCTCTCCTGAGGGCTACATTCATCCACCCCTTCATCTCCTGACTGCTTGGTAGAGAACACTTCTCTCGATAGCTGGCAGTGAGCTCATTTTGGGCAAAACATAGATCTTAGACTCATTCTTATAAAGTCAGTTTCATGATAGTAAGGAAAGCTCTCCTCCAAAAAGATGAATAGAAGGCAATGGTAGATTTTTCAAAATAAGAATGAGATCAACTCTTTTGAGATGTTTGTGTGTGTGTGAGGTCTCTGGGGTCAGTGCATACAAGCCATCCCACACTGGGGAAGGACATTGGTAATAACGTGGCTACAGGCCGCTGAAGGGTCAGGCCGGGAACCTGGCTGCATCCCTCAGCCTGGAAATGCATGAGAGTCCTATTAACGTGCAAGCTTTATTCATATAGATCCATCCCAGACTTGTGAATCAGTGGAGACCGGCCAAAGAACTGACCTGGAAGCCACTGCAAACACAGAAACTGCTGTCGGGGGTGGGGTGCAGCGAAGGGAAACACTTCCAATCCTGGCATCTCGGAAGATATTGAACTGAGGTCTCTACCTGACTGTTATTTAAACAAACACAAAAGATGAAAGGTAAGCAGTCCAGGGAGGATGCAGGAAACAGTCTGCAAACAGGGGAGCTCAGCTGGGAGGGAGCTGCTCTGTGCTTGCGTCAAATCCATCTGCATCAGAATCCTGCAGGACAGAGAGCCCCAAATGCCAAGTGAGTATGCACAGCTGTTTGCAGGTGTGAAGGACCAGGAAGGAGCAGGGTGGGCAGGGTACACACCTCCCCCCCCCCCATCCTCTGGTGGCCAGTCTTTCCTATGCGCATGCATTAAAGGGCCAGCTTGGTGGCCCCATGGCCAGAGAGTGACAGCACTGCTTGTGCACCAGGTAGAGCCTTACCCTGGCACGCACCATTCTGATTGATGTTGAACTGCTTAGGAGTCTTACTGAGTGAGGACTGTGTTTACAGAGCAGCCCAGCAGCCCCTCTACTGATGGTCCCTGTCACTGTTCACAATCTCTGGCTTGGTTTCTGCCGAAACTTGCCCATGGAGATCAGTATGATGGGGTGGGAAGGACAGAGGCTTATCGTGGGATCAAAAAGCCCTGGCATGGGCTACTTGTGTCACTTTGGGTAAGTTACTGCCTGGACGAGCTCTAGTTTCCTCTTTGGGAAAATGGGAATCATTTTTCTCAGCATTGTTGGGAGCAGTAAATGAAATCACGGTTCCTTTAGAGGTATGGTTCTCCTCCCTTTGCCCGCTGGTGACTTAGATTCTGATTTTATTGTGTGCTTGTCAGGAGACCACGATCTAGAAGAGAAACCCAGGGACCACTGATGCAGTGTTTGCAACCGTGGGATGAATACCAAGGGTTTACGTCCGCAAGGAGAGGTACTGGGTGACATTGTGACATAGAATTTCATAGCATGGACTGCGTTGCTTTTCAACCCTCTTTCAATTGTAATTAAGTAAAAAAGAGAGCCTCAGTTTGGTGCTAATATGCCCTTAACACTTTTCCCACTCTTTTTAATCTCCCTTTAAACAAAGACAGATTATAAAGACAGAAAATAGGGCTGGGAGGAGGGGGGATGGCGGAGCTACTAGTTAATGGATATGGAGTTTCAGTTTGGGAAGATGAAAGAAGTTCTAGAAATGAAGGCTGGTAATAGGTGCACAACAATAAGCAGACACAATGCCACTGAACTCATTGGACACACAAAAATGGTGAAAATGGTAAATGTTATATTGTGTGTGTCTTCCCACAATAAAAACACCAAAAAACAAAACAGAGCAGGCTTCAGGCACAGAGGTTGTGGTAGGTAACAGCATTGAAGCAGACTTGAATAGTATTAGTTTAAAATGTCATATTTACTCTTAAGGTTGCCTTTTACTGAGGACAGAGAATGCTGGCTTTCCATTTCCAAATGTCCACTTGATTCACTTTCCTTTTGAAATACACTTAACTAAGCCAGAGTAGGTGAATACCAGCAGGTAAATACCAGTGCATGGAAAGGGCAAAATCATGAATCTGGAGCAGGAATGCCTGAAGTTGGGGCGTCAGTGCCTGAGTCCAATTTTCAGGTGGACGCCAGCAGCCTGGAGGGTAGCACTGCATCTGCAGCAGAGCAGAGGTTCCTCTGCATCCCCTCCTGCCCGCCCACCTCCTGATTCCCTTGATTCTTTGCCTTGGACTGCCTTCACTTTCCACTGTCCCCAGAAGCTAAGAAGAACTGGGAAGAGAGAGGAAGTAAATACTGAGGCACCCCGTGTCTCCGCCTGTGCAATGACTTTCCAGAGATGACCCTTCTCAGGAGAGCTCTGCCCCTCCCTCCCTCTGAATTTGCAGCTTTCAGAAGCAGTTGGTGGTTCCCTGGATGCTCGGCTAGTTGGGACCAAATTATTAAAGGGTTGATGGCCCAGCACCTGGCAGAATCTCACATCAAACCTGAATTCAACCCCAGTACAAATCTCCTTCAGCCTCCACAAGCCTCTAGGTCTTAGCTCTCATGTCTGGGTGGTTGTACAACGTGGACCCTCTCTTTGGTATCAGTGTTCAGGGCCCCCGACTGTGGCTGGGAAGCAGGGGCTTGGGAGATCTAACCTGGCTTGAGGAAGGGTGCTGGGGAACCCTTGGGAGACTAGGTGGTGTGGAGAGAAGACTTAGGGCCCCTCTCTCCACTAAGGAGATTGAACTGAGCGTCAAACTATTAGTGTCTCCAGCCTGTGATATCAGCAGATCTCTGGGACTTGATTAAGTTTTGGAAGGCATAACTTGAAATGTATTTGTGAAGCGGACTTGGTGGACAAAGGAGACCAGATTTTGGTCAGACAGAGGTTCAGCGCAGCAGAGGTGGGTGGTGGAGTGGAAGGCAGGTGTTTATCCTGGCTCTGCCAAATCAGCGGCACATTTGAACCAAACGTTGCTGCCATCTTTCCCCTCCCTCTCCCCAGGGAGTTACCACAGAAGCAAAGGATCATGTTTTGATGTTTTTCTCTGCTGCTAAGTTTTGTCTCTAATTTTAACATTTGGATCATGTTCCGGTCAGATTGGAAAGATCTGTCTGCTCATCTGCAGAAAGAACATACTATTCCCAGTGAAATATAAGTAACAAGACCTGGCAGTTTCCGAGAATCCTCCCCCTTCTCCTCCCTCCCTGCCACATGTAACCGCTAAAGTTTGTCAGAGTAGGAGAGAGCTGAAATTGCCTTCTTTCTTACATGACTGTCCCGCTTATACCAGTCAGGAGAGGCTAGGTTATGATGTAGTAACAAATAGCCCCCAATGTCACATGTCATTGTCCTCAGGCAAAGGTTTATTACTCACTCACACTTCATGTCTGGCGTGGCTTGGTGTGGAAACTGGGGCTGGGGAGGAGGGGGACTCTACTCCATGTGGTTTTTCCCTCAGGGACTCAACTGATGCCAGTGGCATCTCCACACGAAGCTTCCAGAGTTCTTCACGTCAGGGGAAGGGATGGCTGCAGAGTTGAGCTTGCTCACATCTCATTGGCCATGACTAGGCCTAGAGGCAAGGAATTACCATTCTTCCCGTGACCCGAAGTAGAAGAGCAGTAGGTCCTGGTGACAGTAATAATCTCTGTGCCCCACTGAAGCCTCTGGGCTTCTGGTCCTTTCTGTATGGCTCTTCTCAAAGCCCAGGTGCTTTCTTCCTCCTTGGGACCCCCTCCCACCCTCACCCCCATGGGCTTCTCAGTGGAGCCCTTTGGGAAGTAGTGTGGTGCACTGGTGAAGAGCACAGATTCTAGAGCCAGACTTCCTGGGTCTGAATCTGAGCCCAAGGAAATGTTCTATCATTTCTGACCCTCAGTTTCTCATCTATAGAATAGAGACAGTGACAGTACCCACCTCCCGGGCCTATGGTCAGTATCAAGTTGCCCATATATGTAATATGCTTCAGGAATTTGCCTGGCACACAGTCAGCTCTCTGTAAGCATGGTTTTAATTACGTGACCTGTGGCGCTGAATGCCTATTACGAATCAGGCTGCAAGGTGCGTGGGAAAATAAGTTGCAGGCCAGCTTGGCGCTCGGCTGCAGATGCTGGGGTCAGCAAGGCACTGCCATTCCAGCCAGGCTGCTGCTGCCCTTTGCAATTCCTCACTCTCTGCCAGCTTCCTTGCACTTTCCGGAATGAAAATCCATGACCATGACAAGGATGTTTCCTCACCCTCATATGCCTCCTGGAGTGAGACCCAAGTGGAGCCTGGGCTCAAAGCCAAGGGCAGAGCAGAAAGGAGCTTTGCCTCCTCAAGGGTTTCTAACTCTTTGAAAGTGTCCTCGCAGAGCAGCCTGGCTCCTGAAGCCGGGAAAGCAGGGGAGGGCTTTGTGTGCTTTCTCTGCTGCTGGCTGGGTGATGCTGGCCAAGTCAAGCCTCAGTTTCCTGATCTGTAAAATGGGGGTTACAATATCTATCACACAATGTGGTCACAATCCTGAGGATCCAGTGATAGAATGTAACACCGTGCTTAGGATCAGGCCTGGCACAGAGGAAGCGCTCAATACGGCTCCCAGTACTCTTATTATTACTGATGACAAGCGTGGGGAACCGGGGAAGAGGAAGCCAGAGAATTAAACAGGGGTGGGTCCATGCAGCCCCTGTAGTCATCTGGGGAGTTCAAACTACCCCAAGGAGAAAGGGACAGCACTGGAGCGTTTTAATCAAAGTATGACACAACTGGGTCTCCACTTTGGGAAGATTTCTCTGGCTTCCTTCTAGAGAGTGGATTAACAGGAGTAGGATGGGGGCAGAAGAGCAGCCAGTAAATGTCTTGGATTAGGATGACATCAGTGGAGGATAGAGAAAAATGGATTCATCATGTATTTAGCAGACAGCATACTATTCCGAGCAAATGTTTATATAGCATGAACTATGCACCAGGGACTGTTCTAAGCCTTTTACACTATTTACTCACTTAATCATCACAACCACTTTATGAGGGAGGTTCTTCCATCATCAACACCATTTTTTTGATATGGAAACGGAGGCACCAAGAAGTTAAATAACTTGCCCAATTTGCACAGCTAGATAGGGGTTGGGATCAGGAGGTGTGGTTCCAATGTCATCCTCTCAAAACTGGACATCGATTTGGTGATTGACTGGATACGGAGGAGTGTATCTGTTATCTATGACCCCAATGATGCTGCATAACAACTACCAAAAACCCAGCCGCATAGACCAAGAAACGTCTTTGTGTGTATGCTCATGGGGTCTCTGGGTTGACGGGGTAGTTCTGCTGCTCTGAGCTCACTGGGGGACTCACTCACGGGTCTGTGTTTAGCTGTGGGCCTGCAGGTGGCTTTGCTGGGATGGGTTCTTTCACAAGTCTGAGGTGTCAGGTGGACTCAGTGCTGCTTCATGTTTCATGCTCCAAGAGGCTAGCCTGGGCTTGGAAGAGCAGAGGTGCCAAGAGTGATTGGAAACATGAAACGAATGGACCACAGTCACATGTGCCATTGACCAAAACCAGTCCCAAGGCAGCCCTGATGCAAGGCGTGGGGATACGGACTCCACCTCTTGTTGGGCCCAAAGCATGGGTACAGGGAAAGTGAGACACTTGCACCATTTTGCCCAGGAGTTTTGCTCAGGCAGCTAAGTGAACATTACAAGTTGCCGAGAGGAGTGGAAATAAGGGCAGTTTATGGGAGAAGATGAGGAGGCTGGGTGAGACCAGATGTCTTGCCCAAGCTTGCACAGTTAGCATAATCAGGGTACAGACTCCAGCTGAAAATTACCCCAGTGACCAGACAGGTGTAGCTCTGTGGCTATCGATGACCTTGCTGTAGGTAATCACTTGGAAATGATGCATATTAACGATTCTGTGTTCAGAAGCCATGTTTTCTGCCAGCTCTGTTTTGGGATGCCCGAGTTTCCTCTCATATACTAAGAGTATATAATGCCCCCCAACGGGCTTCCTTCTTCGCACTGTAGGAACTGAACAGCCTATTTTCACCTCCAGGGAATTATCTGGTATTGTGCTGGCGTCTGGGCTGCTGGTCTCTGGGGACTAGAGCAAAGTCTTTCCCTAGGACTCCTGGCCTCACCATCCAAAGCGGGCCTAACCCTGCCTCTGGGGCTGGGCTGGGCTGAAGTTGTGCTTGACCCTCTTCCGGTATAATCACTGAAAATCACTCCTGCTCCCCCACTGAAGGGACTTTGAATGGGTGTGTCTACACAGAGGCGGTCCACGAGCCTGGCTTTCCTTAAATCTCCAGCACCTGAGTCCTCAGGGCCCATTCCGGACACGCAGAAGCCTTCCAGGCCTTATGAATCCCTTCCCAGTCAAGAGAAACTTCTCACCTTCTCCAGCAGGGCTGACCCACCTGCAGAACTCATTTCCTGCACCTTTCGGCAGCCTCGGCCTCAGCAGCCTTTAGCCCAAGCTGGATCCAAACTCAAGCTCCCCAGCCCTGCACCGCTTTGGCAATGGCCTCTAGGCGCCCTGCCTTCTCCCACACTGGGCCATCGTCAGGGAAGCCTCAGGGCCTGTGTGTTCCTTTAAAGCTACTGTTTCTCCTGGAAATGTCACTGGTGCAGGCTAGGAGAGACCCCAGACAATGGTGAGCTCAGAACGGCCCCTCTCCAGGGGAAACGATCAGGAGTAAACTCAGTTCTAATGGGCACATAAAGCCAATACTCAACGAGCACTTACTACCTACGAAGCATTATGCCAATGTATTTGCTCTCCCTATCTCCTCTTTCCTTTCTTCCTTCCTCCTCTGTAGAGGGATGCTGTGGGCTTAACAATGAGGAACTTAGGAATTAGCCAGGCCAAAATCTGGGGCAAATGATTTCTTAATCTCCTTTGAGCCTCAGGTCTCCCTTCTGTAAAATGGGGCTGACATAGTCCCCGTGTAGGGTCATGGAGAGCATTAGAGGTGACGTATGTAAAGGGCCTGGTACACAGTAGGCTCTAAGTATATGCTGGTGGAGCTTTTTATTATTGCTGTTGTTAGTGAGCCCAGAATCCCCGTGGCTGCCCTGGAGCTCCGCTTCCTTCTCCTCCCAGCCTGATTTCTTCCATCCAAGGACCCCGTGCGAAACTACCTGCCCTACCGAGACGGGGAAAGGGACACATGTCTGTGGCTCACCCTGATGAGTGAGTCTGAGGGCTGGGGATGTACAGGGGTGGGGGTTTCTTCCTCCCTCCGTGGAAATGATTTATCAGCTGGCACTGATGATTGTGGCCTGAGATGGAACCCCTGTGGCTGGGAAATTGCAGCACCAAGGAGGATGGACTGTGTAACGGGATTGCTCATTGGACAGTAAACTGGTTGGTGGGTCAGGCATCTTCCCTCCTTTCCTGACACCCCTCTTGACATCCTCTTTCCTCCCTCATGTGAGACAGCCGTTTCTGCCACTCACCCTCTGTCCAGTATGGCTAACTGGTCCTGCTGACTTAAATCGCCGCTTTTTCGTAACCTCCCCAAAGTTTACCTCCATCAAGCTGTATTTCCCATTAAATTGTAGTCCCAAGGTAAGAGCCAATTCTGCAACAAACACGTGGCCACAAGCCTCTTGCTGCTAGTTTATTATCTGTGCTGGGGTTGCTGGGGTCTGGGATGGTGAGGCCTGGCTCTGTGCAGAGGCAAACAGTGGGAATTCTGCCTCTCCCTCCCACGCCTGCTCCCCTTTGCCTTGGGGAGAACTGCCTGCTAATTTATCTGGGAACCTTTGGGCTTTGACGCTTAATGGGTCTGTTTTCCAACTCTCTAAACAGATGAGTGAGTGTGAAAAAGAAGTCAATACATAACACAGGCTTCCTTCAGAAGATCTTGAAACAAAGCAAACAGCTGCCAGGGTCACTGGAACGAGAGCATCCCCAGCGTCGTGCAGCAAGAGACAAATTCCACTCGCCGCTTCGGAGCTGGAGAACTCGGAACTGGGGCTCGTGTCATACAGCAATGAGAAGATCATGGTTCCTTCAGCTACCGGCTGTGCAAACTCAGGGAAGTGACTTACTGTGCCGCAACATCTCTGCCTGTAAACTGGGGATGCATAATTGTGCTAGTCCCATAGAATCACACTGCAGATAACATGAGGCAACACATGGAAAGCATTTAGAACAATGCCTCACGTAGAGTCAGCTATTATAGTTTCAATTCAGATGGTTATCAGTCAAGCTGAAATGGCTCCATGACCTTGGACACGTTACCTACATTTTTCATGCCTCAGTTTCCTCATCTGTAGACAAAGGGACAGTCATACCTGTGTCATGGGGGTAGTTTTAAAAATCATAATTAAAAATTATAAAACTCCTTAGTATATTGGTTAGCACTTTAGCAGGTTCTCAATAAACTCAGTTTCCTTCCTTTCACTGAGGCTGAACCCAAACAAACGGTAAGTTAAAATAACAAGGTTGTTTCCTTAAGGGAAAAAAAAGTTATTGTAGCATAACAAACCTAAAGTATACATCTCTCTCTCTCTTTTTTAGCTGCAATGACATTTATTATAGTGTTCTTTGAAATTAATTAATTAATTGAAGGCTAGTGGGTTTACTATATTACATTAGTTTCAGGTGTACGATATAGTGAGTCAATATTTTTACAGATAATACTCCATTTAAAGTTATTACTAAATAATGACTCTATTTCCTTTTGCTGTACAATATATCCTTATTGCTTATTTATTTTATACATAGCAGTTTGTATCTCTTAATCCTCTACCCCTTTCTTGCCCCTCTCCTTACTGGTGACCACTAGTCTGTTCTCTGCCTCTGTGAGTCTGCTTCTGTTTTCTTATATACTTTCATTTGTTTTAGTTTTTAGATTCCACGTATAAGTGATAACAGAGTATTTGTCTTTCTCTGACTTATTTCGCTAAGCACAATACTCTCTAGGTCCATCCTAAAGTATACACCTCTTAAAGGTGAAACTCAATGGATTTTTACAAATATATTCATGACTCAGATCAAGATAGAGAACACGTCTGATACCTCTGAGGGCCCCATTGTGCCTCTCACCTGTCAACACTCTCACCCCCAGAAATAAACATTATCCTGATTTCTAATACCATAGATTAGTTTTGCCTGTTCCTGAACTTCATATAAACGAGGTGATAGAGTATATACTGTTTTGTGTCTGGCCTTTTCAGTTCACGATGATGTCTTCAGATCCATCCATGTTATTGTACATATCCACTGGTAATACACACTTGGGCCATATCCAATTTTAAGTTACTTACGAAGGAAGTTGCTGTGTACCTCCTTATACATGTCTTTTCATGGATATATTAATTTATTTTTGTTGGGTGAATACACAGGAATAGAATTGCTGAGTCATAGCCAGGTGCCCGTTTACTTTGGTAGATTTTGCCAAACGTTTCCAAAGTAGTTACTCACAGCTTACTTTTTGAATTGTTAAACTTTTTTTTTTTTAAGAGGAGGAATTAAGTTTAGAAGAGATTTAAGGCTGAATTTATTTCATTGAATTTTTATTGAATTCTAATTTCCTCTTTCTTATATATCACTACTTATGATTCACGGGGAATTGACAATCTTCCATAGACACAGCTGTGATTATACCTAAATATATTGCTACAAAAATATTCACTATTTATACTGGAAATAAATAAAAATAATCTAAATGTCTGTCAATAGAGGAATGATTCATAAATCATAGTGTTCCCATATTATGCCATTGCAAAATAACATGAAAAAGTACTAGCCTGGTAAGATGTACAAATTGTAGTAAGAGTATAGAAGGTATGTTGCAGAATATTACACAGAATACGGATTATACATGTTTCTTATATGTCAGGAAATGTTTTATGGTGGGCTGTTTTGAAAATTGTTTTAAAATCTCTCTCTACCTATCGTCCATCTATCTATCTATCCATTGAAATTGGGCAAAGAGTATGAAAAGGCAACTCACAGAAGAGGAAACAGGAAAGGTCAGTAAACATACGAAAGATACTCAATTTCATTAGTAATCATGGAAATGCAATGAATACAACCATGAAATATCAGTTCACACCCAGTCAATTAGAAAATGTTCGATGTTGGCAACAGCATGTTGACGGTGGAGAATGTGGAACAACACAAACTTTCATACAGCAGAG
This sequence comes from Orcinus orca, assembly GCF_937001465.1. NCBI lineage: Eukaryota > Metazoa > Chordata > Mammalia > Artiodactyla > Delphinidae > Orcinus > Orcinus orca. Next base: position 30,256,073 of record NC_064578.1, on the reverse strand, counting down.
GTTATTGCCAAATTGTTCTCTGAAGTGATTCTACTAATTAATATTCGATGGCAGGAATACAAATTATGGCAGCCTTTTTTTTTTTTTAGAAGATGTTGGGGGTAGGAGTTTATTAATTAATTAATTTATTTTTGCTGTGTTGGGTCTTCGTTTCTGTGCGAGGCCTTTCTCTAGTTGTGGCAAGCGGGGGCCACTCTTCACCGCGGTGCGTGGGCCTCTCACTATCGCGGCCTCTCTTGTGGCGGAGCACAGGCTCCAGACGCCCACAGGCTAAGTAGTTGTGGCTCACGGGTCTAGCTGCTCCGCGGCATGTGGGATCCTCCCAGACCAGGGTTCGAACCCGTATTCCCTGAATTAGCAGGCAGATTCTCAACCACTGCGCCACCAGGGAAGCCCTATGGCAGCCATTTTGATGAGCCATTTGTGAATATTCAGTAAAGAGGAAGCTACTCATATATACACAGATATTCCAACTAGCTCTATACCGGAGAAAATTATGCCCATGTACACAAGGAGATGGATGCAAAAATGTTCACTGCAGCATTGTTTCTAAAAGGAAAAATTAGAAACAACACCAGTATTTCTCTACAGGAGAATGTATAAATAAATTGTGGTACAATGACACCATAAAATATGATATTGCATTACAAAAGAATAACACAGTGTCACAATGTAACTAATACGATACTGCGTTAAAAAAGAATAAAACACCGTCACAATGTAACTGTATGCAGAATCTGCAAACAATGCAGAAGGGGAGAAAGCAAGCTGCAGAAGATTGCATATCCTATGATACTGTTTCTATAACGAGTAGCACTGAATAAAACAATGTTATATGTTGTTTTATGACTACAAGTACATGTAATGGAAGTATAATAGGGGCATCAAAATGATAATAATTTCCAGACAAAGGTTACCTGGGGGAGGGGGGAAGGGAATGATATAAGAGACACAAGGGCTTTCAATTTTGTCTGTAATGTTTTATTTCTTAAGATGGATGGTGCGTTCTTGGATATTCATTACATTCATCTCTGAAATACTTAATATCAAAGTAAGATTTATCCATCCATCCATCTGGAGGGCTCTGTATCAAAATGTCAATGGTGGTTATTTCTGAAGAGTAAGAATAGGGGGGAGAGTGTATTTCATTTCATTTTCTACTTTATATATTTCTGTTGAATTTTTAATTAGTATATATTGCTCTAAGAACCATTTTTAAAAGGAAGAAAAAAAGAAAGTTGGTAATCCATGTGCGCTAGATGTGCTAATTCTCGGTGAAAGAGAGCGTTTCATTTTCTGACTCTTCAGGATAAGGCCCTAGCTGTAAACGACGGTGGATTCTCTGTTAGAGTGGGGACGATGCCTCCTGGAGGGGTTGGGGAGGTGGGCGAGAAGAAAGGCCTGAGTTGCTATGGGTGGGTGGGGTGGACTTAGGCCTTGGAGGACCCTATGCTCAGCAGGACGACAGGAAGATGGGCCGGGTGGGCTGCAGGTGCTCGAGTCCTGTAATCCTCAGATCTTTCCCCCGTTATCACACAGCTCCAGTCACAGTGGACCATTTTAGGACCAAGCCACTCCTGAGATAAAAACTCTTAAAAAGCAGAGACAGACCAATAAAATCCTTCTAGGTTATAATTCCTTCACTCGGAGCCAAATGGATTGCTCTTTAATATCTTCCCCCCATTTGCCTTATGACCAATTAGCAGCTATTAAGACCCAGCTCATCCTGGCATGAAGCTTTTCCCTAGCAGAGGCCGTTACTGCTAAGAGCTTGGGGACTGAGGGTGGATTTCCTGCCCGCTCCCCCTAGTGCCCCAAAACTCACTCCCCAGATTAAGCTTGCGGGGAGGGTTGTGTTCTGGGCACCAGCACAGCCTGACCCTATCAGGGAACCCACAGGAAAGGCTTGGGCTGGTGTCTACTCATAGGCAGGCTGCCTGTCACAGAACCTGCAGCTAAGATCAGATGCAGCTTTTCCTTCTCCCCTTCCTCCCTTCCTCCCTTCCTTCTTTTCTTCCTTCCTTCCCTCCTTCCTTCCTTCCCTCCTTCTTTCCCCTCTCTCTCTCTCTCTCTTTTTCTTTCTTTCTTTTACATTCTAACAAGCAAACAATGTCAGCGCCTTTATATCGAGCATTCTGTGTACCAGATGCTACAGCACCGTGAGAATAATCATCCCAGTTTGACAGTCAGGGCTACGGAGGCACACAGAAGTTAAGTGACTTGTTCAAGGTCACATTGTGAGAAACTGGCAGAGCTGAGGTGAGAACTCCAAGTCTGTGCCTTTCACTGTGAATCTGAGAAAAGTATATTCTAACAACTACAAGATTCTTGAAATGTCAAGATAAGAGCAAGTATAATAAACACTCCCATCAAGGAGCATCGCTTCTCTTACTAAGACAGCAACACTGCATGTGGAGACAGAGTTTTATTCCTTCCGTGAGTGTTTATTGAGCACCTGCTGTGTACTATGCACTCTTCTAGGTGCTGAGGACTTAGCAGTGGATCAAACTGACATCTCCCTGTTTCTGACTGAGTTTACAGTCTAGGGGGATGATGGAGACTAATGAAATAAAGTTATACAAACAAGAAACCGAATCAGAGCAGCCTATGAGATACACAGAGAAATAAAATTGGGTGGCATGATAGAGATGGAGACGGGGTGGGCTCAGGAAGGTCTCTCCAGAGCCCTGACCGTTGAGATGAGGTGACGATGAGATGGCAAGACCTTGGGGGAAGAGTGTGTTCTTGCTAAAGGACCAGCAAGGACAAAGGCCCTGGGCTAGGAATGACCATTTCAGGTTTGAGGAACTAAAAGGCCAGTGAGAACACAGTGGAGAGGAGAAGCTTAGTACCAGCTGAGGTTGGGAGCAGGGCAGGGGCTGGACATATATGGCCTGGTGGGTCACGCTTGTGAGTTTGGGTTTTATCCCATCTCCAGTGGAAGGAAGTGAGGGGGTTTTAGGCAGGGGAGTGATGTGACTTTGATCTGATTTTTTCAAGATCCCTCTGGCTGCTGTGTGGATAACAGCACTAGATCATGGCAGGCTCGCTGAAGCACGTGTAGGACGGGAGTGGGGCTAGGGCACGCACAGGGTACGTCTAGGATGGCTGCCAGCCCCAGGAGGGCTGGGGCCAGAGTTTGGAGACCAGTGCTCTTCTTGGAGGGACCTAAGTTAGCAGTCTGGCCGCTGAGCCTTTGGGAATAAATGGACACCGAGTCGGGGCTGAAAAACGGGGTTTGGATTTCATGTTTCTGGAGCAGCCCTCTGCTCTAGGCCTGATACTGGACCCTTTGTGTCTCTTGTGGGGCAGATATTTTTATCCTTTTCTGCGCAGTAGATGTCTTTACCCTCATTTGTGCCAGACGCTTTATTTGCAGTGGCAACAATTCAAAGAGGTATGTATCACCTCCCAGTGGTGAAGGGTGGAGCTCTGGGGCCAGATGGGCTGGGCTCGAATCCCAGTCCACCACCTGTGGGATCTTGGCCCGGTTACTTAACCTCTGTAAGCCTCAGAGTTCTCATTTGTATTATGTATCTGTCAGCAAGGATTCTTTTGGCCGCAAGTAAGAGCAAACACCAGCTTAAACAATCGGGAAATGTATTCTTTCACATAACTGCGGGTGCCAGCCTAGTGTCATCTGTGGCTCAGTGCTGTCTTTCCGTCTCTCTGTTCTGCCCTCTCCAGATCAACTTCATCCTCAGGCTGGAGGAGGAAGGACTGAGGCAGCTTCTGGCATCACATCCGGATGTGACAATGTCCAGGGGAAGAGGAGGGACCATCTCGTCCTAGAGCAAGGAAACCTTTCTCAGAAGACCCAGGCTTCCCTCCATGCCTCATTGGCTGAAATCAGGTCCCATGCTTATTCGTGATTCTAGAGATAGCGTGGGGGATGGGATGGCCAAGCCTGGTTTAGATTAAACACAGCAGGGCTCAGGTGGGCTGGGCTGGGAGTTGGCAGGGACGTTTGGATGATGCCAAGTCAACCACTGTGGCTACCATCCTGCATCAAAGGGTTGAGATCCAAGCTTGAGTGTTTGGGACAGGGCGTGACACATAGTAGGTGCTCAATAAATCTTAGGTCTGATCGCCAAGAAGGAGGAGGAAGACGAGAAGGGGAAAGAGAAGATCCACCTTTCAGAGACCCAGGGCGCTCAGTGGCTGTAACATCAAAGCCAGTGCTCTTTTGATTTCCTTTTTATTTTGTGGTACACGGGCCTCTCACTGTTGCGGCCTCTCCCGTTGCGGAGCACAGGCTCCGGACGCGCCCAGCCGGTCCGCGGCATGATTTCCTTTTCTTTTGCCTCTGTTCTGAGTTAGGTTTTCATCACAAGTGTTGCAGAGCGAAGGCAGAGTTGGTCTGAAGGATCAAGGACAGTTAGCCACCCAAGGTATTTGGTTCCCTGAGGGCGGGTTCTTGATCTCCCCAGCCTCTGCCCCAGCCCCCCACAATTCTCATATAGCCTATGCTCCACCTCAGGCGTCCCTCGCCATAACAGCTCCCTGCTGTTGTTCTCAGTATCCCAGCACCCAATGCTGCACGGAATCCCTGAGACCTGTTGATCCCTCACCGCCCAGGTCAGGATGCCTGTTCCCAGCACCCTGCTGAGCCATCTTACTCAACTCTGAAGAATTTCTGGGCAATTCTGAGACAGCGTCCACGCAGTGAGCAAGTTCTCTGCTCTGCCATGAGCAGAGCGCGATCTATGAGGCCTTGGGCAAATGATATCACCTCTCAGAGCCTCAGTTTTCTTATCAGTAAAATGGGACAATAAATCTCTGTTTCCTGGGCCTGTTCTGAGGATGAAATGAGATCATGTGGGTGAAACACAGGGTCCAGCATGAAGAAGTTTCCAGCTATGATTTGTTTATTTCTATGGAGGTGAAATTTACATAAGAAAATTATGTAAATTTTATACTTTAATTTCAGTGTCATTTAGCACATTGAAATACTGTGTAACCATCACCTCTGTTTAGTCCCCAAATATTTTTATCACCCCATATCCATGAAGCAGTCACTCCCAAGTTCCCACCCTGGCCCAGGCCCTGGCAACCACTAATGTGCTTCCTGTCCCCATGGATTTGCCTATACTAGATATTTCATATAAGTGTCATCATACAATATGTGACCTGTGGTGTCTAGTTTCTTTCACTTAGCATGATTTTTCGAGATTTATCTATGCTGTAGCATGTGTCAGCACTTCATCCCTTCTCATGACTGAATAATATTCCATGTAAAGACCACATTTTAAAAAAATACTATTCATCCATTGATGGACATTTGGATTGTTTTAACATTTGGCTGTTGAATAATGCTGTGTGATCACGTAGGTACCTGTGTTTGTTTGAGTTCCCTGCTTTCAATTCTTTCGTACATTTACTTAGGAGTGGAATTTCTGGGTTATATGATGATTTTGTGTTTCATTTCATGTTCCCACCAGCAGTGTAGGATGTTTCCAATTTCTCAGCAACACATATTATTTTCCATTTTTTGATTATAGCCATTCTTGGGGGTGTGAAGTGGTATCTTATAATTTATTTTTAAGCAGCGGCCTGGAGGGAGATGGTTTTAGGGTCTGAGTGGTCCACACTCCTGAGAAATGGCTTTGTAACGCTGACCAGCCGTAACCAGCGTTGCCTGTTCTTGAGTGTGGGCAGGCGTGCCTCTCCCCATCCCCACTCCTCCCTCACCCCACCAGAGCTGGGGACTCTGAGGCTGGCGGGAACTCCCCCACCTGAATCTGCCTTCCCTTGTTCCTGAGTCGGGGGAAAGGGCAGACTCTAAAGGCACTTCGATGAGAGAAACCGGGATTATCTTTCGGTCCTGCATTTCCGGCACCGTGTTGCTCTCCCTAAGATGGCAGGTGGTGTGGGGGCGCCAAGCAGAGCTGCCAGGGTTTCAGGTAGAAAACTCCTGGGTCTCGTTTCTGCTGCTACTGAGTTCCTGCCTTGGGGAGTGAAGAGACCCAGGCCAGGCTTGGGAAGGTGGGCCTCATCGTGGTCACCCTGAAGGGGGCATCCTCTTCCCAGCATCCTCTCCTGCCTTAGCCTTCCTCCAGAGCCCCAGGAAGGCAGCTCCACCCTCCCCAGGGCTTTCCCTGTGTTCTGCGTTTCTCTGCCTGACAACAAAGCCCGGCTCCCACCACCAACACAGGTCTGGGTCTGACCCCAGCTTTTGGTCCCTGCTGTCTGTCCCTGTCATTGGACTCCACTCTGCTCTGGGTGGAGGCTTGTTTCAGATTTAGTGATCTGCCAGCCCTTCCCCTGCCTCCAGCCACTGCTGCCACACCTTTCGTGACCTGGAAGACCAGGTCTCACTAAAGGGGCTCCAAAGTGCCCAGGATGCCTGCGGACTGGAAAATAGCAGCCCAGGCGAGGAGTGTTTGGACACTATAGCAAGTAGTCCAGTCCTGCAGAGCTTTAAGCCTATGTCTCTGACCTTCCAGGTCCTTTGGACAAGGCAACGACCATCAAATCTGGGTTTTCTGAAACGCACTGACCTCCACTAGCTCTAAGCCACCCACAGTCCCCTTTCACTGGGGACACGCCCCAGCCCCCTGCCCGCCCCCCCCCCAATTCAGCTTCTCCTTCATCTCCTTTATTAATAACCCACTCCATCCCCTTCTCACCCCACGCAGGGCGCAAGCCCTTCGGCCACCTAAACTCCCGTGGGAGATGAGATGGGTGAGGGAAAAGGGAGGCGGGGGCACCAAGCACTCACACCTTGTTTCCAAATGTCCGGGACCATCTCTCCCCAGCTTCCTCCAGACCCCTGATTTGAATATGGGTCCCCGTGAGCCCCACTGCTCTTTTGCGCTGAGGTCCTCACCTGCTGAAGTCACAAACCTGCTTCACCTTTCATTAGTCCCAGTTTCCCTCTTTAAAAGCAAAAATAACCCGTCCCCCAACAACTTTAACAGTTAAAACAATTTTTTTGGTCATTGCTAGAGTCATATCTTCTGGGAGATGGATAAGCAGAAAACAACCAAAATTTAAAAAGAGAAAAGTACCTATAATTCTGCCACCCAGCATTAACCTTTTTTGCATAACAATAATGATAGCAAGAATCACCAATTACAGAACATTTATTTTGTATCAGATATGGAGCTGAACACCTTACATAGGTAATCTTATCTGATCATTGCAACGGCTCTGTGAAGTAAGAATTTTCTGCATTTTACAGGTGAAGGAGCTGAGGCTTAGAGAAAAGTTATATAACTTGCCCGAGGTGGCATAGCTTGTAAGATTCAAACCCCAAACCTGTCTGTCTGCCTGCAAAGCACACCCATCTCTCAAACACTATTCAAGTAAATGCACGAATATAAAATATTTTAATGGAATTAACTGTAGCTATTGCTCTGTAACTTGCTTTCGCTCCCTCATTTAACAACAGATAATTAATATCTTCCCCAGATCACTGTGCTGTCTTTTGCAATACTCTTTTGTGCAGCTGCTGAGTATCTCATTGTCGGCATGTTCCAAGGTTTGTTTAGCTAATCCCCTATTTCTGTGCAGGTTGTTTCTAAAGTTTTTGTTTTTATAAACAACGCTGCAAAGAACAGACCTGTGGTAATTTATTTTGCCCATGGTTCACTGTAGTTTTCTTACAGATGAATTCCCAGAGGGAGACGTTGGGAGGGAGGAGACATGTTTTTTAAATGTCTGTAACATCTTTGGATCAATTACATGTAATCTGTGAATACAAGCTATGCCATTCACCAAGGGAAGGTTGACACCTTTCCTAACTTGCTGGGATTTGCACAACCTGGAATTAGATGGGTTATAAACGAGGCTTCTAATAGCCCTGGATTATCTGTGGCTGTTGTCAGGTCATGTAGGGGTGGTAATTTATTAAGGAGATTTTTCAAACGTGTCCAAATACACTGGGGTGGAGCCGAGGGTGGGAGGGGTTTGTGCAGGGGAAGGAGGGGTGTGGTGTTTGGGGGAGCTGGTGGGCAGCTGGTGGCCATTTGTCTTGGGGCTGGCTCATGCCACCAACCTCTCTGTCTGATGTAAAGCTAAAGAAACTGCCCCGGGAGTGAGCTGCCCCCCAGATGGTTGGGATGGAGGGCCGCAGGGGTGGAGGCCATGTGGGCGTGTGGAGGTAACAAGTCGTGCCCTGTTCCTACAAGATGGTGGAAGCCATTTCCACATGGTTATTATCTTGCTTCAGAGGCCAAGAAACACCAGCTGGTGATGGTGACATGCCACAGAAGAATTTCTTCAGGGAAGTCATTCACCAGCTAAACAGCCTCTCATTCACGAAGGGGGAGTTTTCTCAGCGCAGGAGGGACGCCCTGCCCCCTGCTTCTCCCGAGGCTCCCTTTACTGATCCGGTCACATTCTTTGGACATCACTTGTTCGATCACATTATGTGACTTCCAGGCCACCTGCTCCCTGAACAGACAGGAAGGAGAGGCTGTGAGGTGGGGACTTAATGGGTACGTGCACCAATTTAGCTGGAGCAGAACCAGTTTAGACTTAAATCTGGTTGTTCCGTGAGATGTATGGCCCAGTTTTCTGGGCAGACAGGGCAAATGGGGTCCAGGAGACGGTCCCTGCCCAGAGGGGCTTTCCTTCAAATGGGGAAACTAACTCCAGAGCCGGGACGAGGTTTTCTTAGGTTGGAAGTCAATATGGTGGGCGACGTACCATGGACTTTGGGGGGTGAGGAATGAACAAACAGAAGCCTGGTGGGCAGTGGTGAGGTGGGGTCCAGGAGGCAGGGCCCCTTCACCAATTCACAATTCTCCAAGGGCACCAGGCTTCTGAGTCTTTCTAGACCACACACGACTCCCTTACCCACCCATCCCCCCATGTCTACAGCCCCATGGTGAACGTTTAGTCATTTTTCGGGAGTCACCGTAGCAATCATTCCATTTACTGAGCACTGACCATGTGTCAGGCACCATCTTAAACACTCTGCATTCGTTGCTTATTTCATTCTTCCAATAGCCTTGTGAGGTAGATACTGTTCTCTTCTCTCTATTACAGGTGGAGAAATCCAGGCTGGGAGAGTTTAAGTCATTTGCCCCCAGGTCACCCAGTCCTGGAAGTTGCTATTGCGACTCAAGTTTATATGACCCCAAAGTTTAGTCTCTTTTGACAGCAACGGGCTCATGCTTCTCTCTGAAGCTTTTCCTCACTCACGTCTCCCAGCGCCTAGTCATGTCCGCAAGAAACCCTGAACGCAATTGGAGAGCCTCCGCCGCTGTCGTGTAACTGTTCTTTTTTATATCTGTCTGTTTGTCCTGCTGGAAGGGGCCAGGGAGTGTGTGTGCTTCACATCCACAGCCCAGCGTCTGGCTCAGGGCCTGGCATGTGTAGATGTTTAATAGATGTTTGAGGGGAGAATGTGTTGTAAAATTCATAATAACTCAGCTTGATGTCTGGGTATTTCTAGGCTTTTTCTCCTCTGGAAGCTCGTCCTGGAACATCCAGAACACAGAGTAAATCCAGGGGACACACAAACTCACAGAAGGGACTGAGTTAACATCAAGGGTTTTCTTACATCTTTGAAAAGCGCTTTTTGACAAATGCGTGTTTCCTTCTTGATGTTCCAGGTTTAGATTTTCGTGGCATTCTGCAGCATTAACGTGTATCCCATCTGTGATCTTTCTTGGACGTGACACCTGCCCTGAAAGGAGAGTCAAGCTGGTGTAAAAAGTGCCTGTCTTATCCGTGAGGTCCCTGGAAGCGGAGACGTAATTCTAAGGATGAAACGTCGCAGGAACGAATGGACTCAGTGAGGGCTCTGGGCTACCCCACCCTCCAGCCTGACCACGTCCCCTGGGTGTCGGAGATGTTAAACATCTCTCTACTGGATGCTTAGTGGTGACCGCGGGGAGAATGGCAGAGTCGAGGGCAACGCCTCTTCCCGATGTGGGGCTGGAGACCTTTCCACCTGTGTGCATCCTTTTTCCCATTTGGCTGACCCCCATCTGGGAACAGCGGCCTTGAGCCTGGGGCCCCCGTGGACCCCTGTGAGTCCACCTTGACGTTGTCGTTTTCCAAGTTCAGAAATATCCCTTGCCGATATGGCAGCCAGCTGTGTTAAGCCTCAACCTCATTAGACTCTGCCATTCTGTGGTACCCAAGGAAAGCGGGCAGTCATTAGAATTATCCTCCCAACCCAACCCCCCCCATAACACCGTGTTCTCATATCCTTCCATAGGGTAGGGAGATCCTCACACAAGACTCAGGGTTGCATGGTGAGGGGCACTGGAGTGTTTGAGAGGGAAATGAGAAGTTCTGTTGGGAAGCAAAGAATCTTTAACCTTGGGAATGTGGGAACTGAGCTTTTTTTTTTTTCCCCTAGCTCCATGACAGCTAGAGAATAAAAAATGAATGTAATGCATCTAATGGGAAGAGGGAAATGCTACTTAAAAGCATTAGCGACTTCTAAGGGGGATGGGTCTTGTTAACTGGCTTCCTAAAAAATGGACCAGGCTGAGGACTCCCTGGCATTTCTACCCCAGCTTTTGTGCATAAAAGAAAACTCTGCCTGGTCACTTCTTTAACTACCGTGTGATTCCCTCAAATAATTTTAAAAAAGGAAAAGAACTGATGCTAAACGCCTGGTGACTCTCCCATGCTGGAGTGTTCGTTCTGATGGGGGCAAGGGTCGTGACAAAAGTCACCTCCGGCGGCACTGGTGGTTGTTCCGTGCTCCTCCTGTCCTTCCTGGGATGACACAGTCAGGCCAAGCTGGTCGGTGACAGGAAGCCGCCGAGGCCTCCACCCCACGTCCTTCCCAAGGACATGCCCGGTGTCCACCGTGGCCGCCTCGTCAGGCAGTGAACGCAGGGCAGAGGAGGGCGGAGGGAAAGGCGTTGCTGCCGGCAGCCAGCCCTTGGCAGTGGGGTCTGCAGGAGGCTGTGGTCCTCTGTGTGAAGGACCAGACCTCTCCAGGAGGACTCGTCGTCTGGGCTGATGCCAGCCAAGACTGAAAGCAACTGGGGCAGCTTCTGATTCTCCAGCTAAATGTTTGTTTTCTATGGCAGTCATGGCTGGGGTTGGGTTTGGGGTTTTTTTTGAGATGATTCACATATAATAAAATTCACCTTTTTAAAATATACAACCCAGTGTTTTGTTTTGGTTTTGTTTTACAATGTTGTGCAACTATCACTACTGTCTAATTCCATCAATTCCGTCATCCCGCAAACAATTTTCATCACCCCCAAAAGAAATCCCCTGCCCATTAGCAGTCACATTCTATTCTCTCCTCGTCTCAGCCTCTGTCGACCACGAATCTACTTCCTGTCTTGCTCAATTCGTCGAATCTTGGCATTTCGTATAAGTAGAATCCCACAGTATGAGGCCTTCTGTGTCTGGCTTTTACTCAGCACAACGTTTTCAGGGTTCATCCGCATTGTAACGTGGATCAGACTTCATGCCTTTCTAAGAATGAATACACGTCTATGGACATTCCAATTGTTCCCACTTTCTGGTCCTTATGACTAATGCTGCTAATAGCATTTGTGTAAAAGTTTCTTGTGACATATGTTTGCAATTCTCTTCGGCGAATTCTCTTCAGAGTGAAATTTCTGGGTCACAGGATAACTCTATGCTCAACCGTTTGGAGTCATTTCCAGACTGTTTCCACAGCGACGGCACCATATTACATTCCCACCAGCAATGTGTGAGGATTCCAATTTCTTCACCTCCTCGCCGACACGTGCTATGGTCCATCTTTTTGATTAGAGTCATCCTTGGGGATGTGGAGGGTGGGGCATATGCACTAGGTGATGCTTGTGGTTAGGATGACCCAAGCATGAACTGAGAGGTGGAAATTCGGGGGTTGGGAGCATCCCAGTGTACCTCCCTAGGAGGTCTGGGGACATGTCCCAATAAAGGTGAGGCAAGCAGCATGTGAGGTTTACTCCTGGCTTGTAGCCCCAGCGTCTGGAACGAAGTCGATAACTAGAAGGCACTCAAAACCGTGTGTGTTGAATATGTGACTGAATTAATGAATCAAAGTCCCGGTCACTGGGGACCTGGTGAGCATGGAGCGACTAGGAGATGGGTCTCTGTCCTGCATATTCCAGGAAAGAACTGTCCCCCTTAGTGTCTTGTCCTCAGTCTTTCTCTCGGATGGGGGAAGATGTAGTTGTTAGTCTTTTTTGTAAACAAGGCAATGAGGCTGGTAAGGAATGGGTGGGAAGGGACCAGGGCTTGCATGGCGGAAGCAGCGGGCTGTGAATTGCAGCTCCCAACAGCCCCAAAGGGCAATATCTCCAGAGAGGTTTCAGCAGCCACCAAGCTGTTCCCCTGTTGCACCTGACTTCCCAGATCTCCCTTCTGTGGGAACGTTCAGTTTCAGATCTTGTCTCTGTTATCTTCTTCAGATCTCTCTCTGCAGTGACTGCTACGATCCTTGCATTCCATCACAAGGGAGAGGACAGCCACTTGAAGGCTGGGCCTCCTCCCAGCATGAACTAGCTAGCTATTCAGACTAGCTAGCTGGTGTGGCTACGTGAGTACAAGATGGGAAGCAGATGGGCTTCCCTGGTGGCGCCGTGGTTGAGAGTCCGCCTGCCGATGCAGGGGACACGGGTTCGTGCCCCGGTCCGGGAAGATCCCACATGCTGCGGAGCGGCTGGGCCCGTGAGCCATGGCCGCTGAGCCTGTGCGTCCGGAGCCTGTGCTCCGCAATGGGAGAGGCCACAACAGTGAGAGGCCCACGTACTGCAAAAAAAAAAAAAAGATCATGCCTGTTTCCTGGGGGTACTGGCAACAGGCTCTACAATGAACACTGGTGTCTCTGATTGGTCTGCATGGTCACATTACCACTCTGGGAGCCAGGAGTTAGTTCCATCAGAACCCTTCTCTGAAAGTGGGAATGGTTTGGTTCCCCATGGAAAGAGGAGGTCCTGTATCCACAAGTAGGGAATAGGTACAGGAAAAATCCAAAAGATGCCTCCTCCCACTCTTCAGAGAGCAGTTTTGAGCATTGGATGAGATAGATACACCTGTGCAGGTGCCCAGCACAGTCATTGACCCTGGTAGACCCCTAGGAAATGTAGCTGGCCTCTTCCCAGGACTTGGCCCTGCCCTTGGCCTGTCCCTCTGTGTCAGTGGGCACATTTGGGGCAACAGGCCCATCTTCACTATGCAGCCCCTATCCATCTCCCCAGCCTTTGTCCCCGCACCCAACATGGCAATTACCATGTCGCTTAAGATGAAATTCTAATCCTATTACTCATTCATCAACCAGCGGATGAGAACAGCGCTGGATCGAACACTGCCAAGGAGGCCGGGAGAAGCCTTCTCCACTGCTGTGAAACTAGGCTTAGCTCAGGCACAATAGGTGTGTAATTTAAGGTTTTGTTGAGCTGAAATCCAATCACATACTTGACCGGTGGATCACAGAGACTCCCAGGCTAAAAGAATGAGTTAATTCCACCTCACACAAACACTGGGATTCGGCTTTGACTTCATGACAAATGTGTGACCAACCTTACACTGTTTCATTCTCTCCCTCTCTCTCTCTCTCTTTTTTTTTTTTTTTAGTTTCCATATATTTCCACCTCCTTCCTCTCTCTCCTCCATGCCATCCCCTCCTCTGTACCATCCAGATATGGGGTGGGGCTCGGCAAAGTCCTAAAGCTGAAAACAAAGGTAGATAGGAAGGAGGATGCTTTATAGACAATGATCATCTGGTGGGATGCACTCATGTTCATTTTATTCACTTAATTGAATGATTACATGGAGGTGAGAGATGGCTTCTAGGGATGGATTTATTCTAATGCCTTTTCTTTTCAAAAATATTTATTTATTTATTTTGGCAGCACCGAGTCAGTTGCTGTAGGAGGGATCTTCGTTGCGGCATGAGGACCTCTTAGTTGTGGCATGCGGACTCTTAGTTGCGGCATGCATGCGGATGTAGTTCCCCAACCAGGGATGGAACCCGGGCCCCCTGGGAAGTCCCTATCCTAATTCTTGTCTTGGTTCCTCTGTTCCAGGAGTGGCTTAGGATGAGAAAGGGCAGCAGGCAAGAGAGACACCTGCTCCTGCTCATGAACTATTCCCTTTATTCATTCAACGCTTTTTGTCTAGTGGGCATTGCTCAGTGTGGGGTGGGGAAGGGTTGTAAGAAGAAATATTGTATTTAGTTTTTGAGCCTGTTAAGTGCTGATGTAGATGCTTACATAATTAGATAATAGTATAAATGAATTCACTCCACTTCATGAGTCCACTCAAATGTATTCACTGCGCAAACATTTATTGAATAGATACCACATGCCTGCACTCGGGTAGCACTGGGTGATGCTCTGGTGAGTAAAGTCATTAAACAAATAGGCCACAAATAGCCTGTAACTAGGAATGACGGAGAGTGCTACTTTGCAGGTGAAAGGGGTGCATCGGTGGTGAATTAAATGAGAAGTGGTTGTTAGGGAAGACTTCTCAGAGGAGGGGACATTTGAGTTGAGATCTTTATTCCGAGATCTGGGGAAAGAGCTTTGGAGTCCACGGCTGGGGCCTAGATGGGAGACAGCCGGGCGAGCCAGAAGTCCTGGCACCAAGCTCTGCCCGCCATTTATGTGGGCTATACGTCAGGGTAAGTCATTCCCCTTTGTTGAGGCAGGTCATTCACCTTTCTGAGTCTCTGCTTTTTAACCTGCCGTGCTAACTTCACAAAATCTCTGTGAGGTCCCACTGTGATCACAATGTGTCAGTCTGAAAAGTGGCAAGCAGAATGGAACCGCAAGGAAGATGACTAGATTCATGTCTCTTCATCGAATGGGCATACTCGGTGTAGGGAGTGTTGTCCCCAGAAGTGGAGGTGGCCTGGAACCAGTCTTTGGAATGGCTTTCCATTAAATGTTCTTTCTTGGAACTTCTGTCTACGTCAGCCCTTGGCTGGAATTTTTCAGAGAAATATTTTCTATTGGTAGAGAGCTGAACTGAGCTTTCAAATGAGGTTCTGGAATAATTTGAGATGAACTTGACCCTCATCACTCCTGCACTGACCCAACAGTGGCGTGACTTTGTTGCCAACATTCATTTTACGTCACATAAGTGTCAGATACTGTGCCAAATATTTTACTTATATCATCTCATTGCATCTTTATCAAAACCCTATTTTTTTGTTTTTTTTTTGTGTGTGTGTGGTATGCGGGCCTCTCACTGTTGTGGCCTCTCCCATTGCGGAGCACAGGCTCCGGACGCGCAGGCTCAGCGGCCATGGCTCACGGGCCCAGCTGCTCCGCGGCATGTGGGATCTTCCCGGACCGGGGCACGAACCCGTGTCCCCTGCATTGGCAGGCGGACTCTCAACCACTGCGCCACCAGGGAAGCCCAAAACCCTGTTTTTAAGACAAGGAAAACAAGGTTTTCTTAGAAGTTAAATGATTTACTGCAGGTTACACAAGACAGTGGCAGAGCTCAGATTTGAATATTTCTAGTACTGTTATTACTGTTATAAGCACGAATAACGATAGCTTCCATTTATTGAGTGCTCACTAGGTGTCATAACTATGTTTTTATTGAGAAGTCAGTTATTATTTTAATTGCTGTCCCTTAGTAGGTAATATTTATTTGAGTTCAAGATGCTTCTTTTTTTTTTTTTTTTTTTTTTTTTGCGGTGCGCAGGTCTCTCACTGCTGTGGTCTCTCCCGTTGTGGAGCACAGGCTCCGGACACGCAGGCTCAGCGGCCATGGCTCACGGGCCCAGCTGCTCCGCGGCACGTGGGATCTTCCCGGACCGGGGCACGAACCTGTGTCCCCTGCATCGGCAGGTGGACTCTCAACCACTGCACCACCAGGGAAGCCCCAAGATGCTTCTTTTTGTCTTCAGTGTTCTTTCACTAAGATATGTGTAGGCACGCATGCTTATTTATTTATTCTGCTTAGGATTCCTGAATCTGAGGGGTTATAGACTACTTGTATCCCTGCAAATCCACATGTTGAAAGCTAGTGCCCAATGTGACAGTATCTGGAGGTGGGGCCTTTAGGGGGGCTCTGCCTTCATGAATGGGATTAGTACCCCTACAAAAGAGGCTCCAGAGAGATCGCTCACTGCTTCCACCATGTGAGGACACAGCGAGAAAACAACCGTCTATGAACCAGGAAGCAAGCTCTTACCAGACACTTAGAATCTGTCAGCAACTCGATCTTGGACTTCCCAGCCGCCAGAGCTGCGCACAATAACTGTTTTTTTATAAGCCGCCTCGTCTACGGTATTTTGTTAGGCAGCCTGAACAGAGTAGACATGAGGATTGGTGGCTTCTATCTATTCTGAAAAATTCTCAACCAGTTTTGTTTGAATATCGCCTCCCCTCTAATTTCTTATCCCCTCCTTCTGGAACTCACAGTAGATGTATGCTAGAACGTTTCCCTTTATTTTCCCTATTTTTTAAACCTCTCTTCCAAAACTTCCACTTCTATTTCTCACTGTGCTGCAGTCTGAGTAATTCCTTCAGACCTGTCATCCCATTCACTAATTTCCACTCAGCTGTGTCTAATTTATTGAAGTCATCCATTTCCTTTTAAAGAGAAGTAGCTCGGTCACTAGGCTTCCAGAGTCACCCAGGGAATGCTCCCACGGTGGGCCTCCTGTCCTCTGAGTGTCCTACGTTCATCTTCTGTCCTCTCCCAGCCCCACTCCCCAGCCTAGTCCGGTCCGTGGGTCCCAGGACCCCCTCTACCCTCCTCCTGGCCTTGGATCTGGACTCCTGGGTTCCAGGCCTGGTGAACCGGGGTAGCACCAGCATCTGGGGTGCCTTCATCTTGTTGCTGAGAAAGAGCACGCCAGCCTCTTGGTCCTCTGAGCTGCTGCTTTGTCCTCCAGAGGGAAGTTGTTTGCATGTCGGTTAGAAATAAGGTTCAAAGAGTTGGAAGCACAGAAACTAACTCCTCTTGAGCTTTTGCTGTGCGCCAAGCATTTGTTTCACAACAGCGAGCAGGCATTGTTTTACCTTGATATACTTTGTCTATTTTTGACTGCCATCGGCACCTACTTGTGTTTGACATCATGTTTCATTACACCGTTTGGAGACTTAACACGGGATGGGCAGAGTAGCCTGGTGGGTCGGAGAATGGGCTCTGGAGCCAGAGGTGACTGGGCTATAGTCCTGGTTTTACTATTTTCTCTCTGTGTGACTGTGAGTCTATCTGGATCTCAGTTTCCCCATCTGCAAAGTGGAGCTAAGGTAACTGGAGTGAGGACACTGGGAGGTCACCTCTAGTCAGTTTCCATACTTGCCAGTGGCTGAGTGTCTCCTGGCCTGGAAGGGCGAGAGCTGAAGGCCCGAGGAACACCCTCAACCAGTGAGGCGTGGGAGTTGGTGGGTAAATAGCCCAGCTTCTGGGCCCGCAGTGGGACCATCTTATGGTATCTTCTACATTGTCTCTCAGAGGGTGCCCAGCAAGGTTGAGCCCCAGTTGCCCACACTGGTAACAAGCCCATGAACACAATTTTTACAGACTTTCCTCCCTTCTTTTCCTCCCTTCCTCACCCCTCACAGTGCCTCCTGAGATCACCTTCCATGTAAACATGGGCACCCGATCTTGTTCTGTTAGCTTTGCTTCCCAAAGCACATCACGTGGGAGTTGCTCCGTGCTCTGTTCTCAGATGGAATTCTCTTGCTTGGGGATAACGGGATCCTGGACTTATTGGAGGGAAGGATGTGGTAATGGGAACACACTGCTTATAGTTTTTAAATAGCAGAATCCTTGGTCTGGTGACATCATCGTACGCACCGTGATGAAGCTGCAAGCCGGGGGGCACTGCGTTCTTGACCTGCACGTCCTGCTCAGTGAAATGGGAAAGCCTTTTAGTATTTTTCCTATTGAAACATTACAACCTTCAGGCAGCGTGCCGGTGCCCCCAGATGGCAGGCTCTGGCAAGCGTGGGCAGGTGGGAGGCCCTTTGCTTCCCATCCACATGGACATCTACATCAGGCAGTGGCTCTATGACCTGCTCCTGAAATGGACGGAGGTGCTCCGAGCTCAGTGAGCCGCGGCCAGGACTTTTGGCCACTGGTCTGGGGCTCGGCATCAGGCGTCTGTTCTGCGTAGCTCGAGCTTGGAGCAGAGTGACCTTGTCCTCTTCTCTGTCATTTGCCACCAGCTACTTTTTACCACAACGACCCTGAGAAGTGAGTATTCTTTCTACTCCCCTTTTACAGATGAGGAAACTGAGGCTCAGAGCGGGAATGTGACTTGCCCCAATGCGTCCAGGTGGTAAGTGGAGAGTCCTGATTTGAAGCCAGGATTGGTCTGATGCAAAAGAGGAGACGGGAGTCATGGGGTGGGGCTTGCATGACGTGGCTGTAAGCATGGGGCTTCCTGGTGGAAATGCCTCTCTATCCAGGTCCTTGGAGAGGCAGTTGGGGGTCCCCAGAGCTCGGGGGGCAGTGACAGGGTGGGTGTCACAGGGAATGGTGAGGCAGAAAAGCCAACAGAGGGGGGCGTCGTGTCCTCTTCTTGAGTGAGCACTTCCTTCAAAGCTGGGAGAAGGGAAAGAAAGGTGGTCCCCGAAGGGGCCTCCCAGACTGTAGGGAATCTGTTCCCAGCTGCCTGAGGCTATGTGAGAGCCCGGGATTTACTGCACCCCAGTCAGCTGAGGAGATGGTATTGAGGGAAAGGCAGCAAATCTAATAGGCACCCCTGCCTCCTGCCATGCGGGGGTCATGCGGCGTGTCTGGGGAGCCAGGGAGAATCAATCATCTGGGACCCATCATGCCAGAACCTGGCTCCTCTTGGGACAGGTCTTGACAATGGAGTCTTCAAAGTGGGTGGAGACAATGCTGAAACTCTTCCTTCTAAATAGGAAATACATTAGTGGTGTGGCATTTCACTGTAAAGCTTATAACCTCCCTGGGAAGTTAGTTAGCTGGGGCTGCTGGTCATTTAGCACTTGAGTTAGAAAAAGATGCTCCTTCCTGGGAGGATGTGGTCCAGCCATATCCCTGGTTGCCGGCCGAGTGAATGGGGGCTGGAATGGTTGGGCATCTTTGCGCAGTCTGCGGACTGTCCAACTGTAGTGACCCCGAATAACAGCTATCCCCATTTTACAGATGAATAAACTAAGACTAAAGAGGTACTGGCCCAAAGTCACACAGCCAGTAAGTGGCCAAGTCAGGATTTGAACATGCCTGAGTCCCAAGCCACCGAGATTCACACGACACCACATTTTAGAACCACTCCATTTAACAAGTACGCTTGAGTGTGTTGGTGGGGGGAGAGGGAAGGCGTGCATCTATAAAGATGCCTTTCATTAAAACCCTGTAATTGCCAGACTGGTGTAAAACGAAGATAATTTGCTACAGTTTTAAAGTCATCAGTGGATGGGGGAGGAAAAAAAAAAAACAACTTGTAAATACTCTTAGCTGCTCTCCAACTTTGTTGAATTTAGCTGATGTTTTCGCTGTTGACTTTCCCAGCTATCAGCTTAACTATATAAATCCAGTCGACGTGTCTTTATTCAGATAAAACTCTAATACTGCAAGTGTAGCAAATTAGATGCAAATGCCCCTTTTTTATTTTAAGTATACTTAAAGCTGCCTTTCCAATGCAAATTTTATGGGAAATCTCAACCAGCTAGGACAAACATCTTAGCTGTCAGCAGGCAAACGCTTTCATTTTGGTCTGAGGCAAGGGAGCTGCCTGCTTTTACTTTTTGCCCCTGCAGACTGAGATAATTAAAACTACAGAGAACTAGTTTTAAATATACATGATACACACAGTTCCTTAAATTATGGGATAATGCATAAATTCGCCCATTACCATATTTGATCGTGGTCTCACTGACCAAAGCTGGGCGGCTGGCATTTGCGGGTGGGTGATGTGATTTTCTCCAGCTACTTGCTTCTGTTGTCCCTAAGCCTCACAGCTCCTATCACTTCACCTGGTGTCTTACGGAGCCCTGGTAATGGTTCAAAAAGAGGTTGTGAACACACTCCTTGAAAAGGGACCACTATGGTTTTTTTTTTTTTTTTTAAAGGAATAAAAATGTTAATGGTAACTTTTTTTTCCTTTTTTTTTCCCCCAGCAGTTCTCAGTCTCTTCGGAATACGTATCCATTTCGGCTTTGATTTGTTGAGCTCCCTGAATGAGTTTATCCAAACAATGTGAATTTACTCAGATCTCTCTCAAATCCCACATCTCTTGTGGTTGATAAAGCTGACTTTAGCTAAGAAGGGCTGGATCAGTGTGATTTGAAATTCACATTGAAAATGATAAGGGCTTTGCTGGAAATAATAAGCACAGTCAAACGCTGTCAGGAGGAAACTGTCGAGCATGCAGGGAGAAATTTGGTAAGGCCGTGCCCTGCCCTCCCCCTTCTCTTTCTAGAATCAAGGTAGAGAAGAAAGGGGAAAGGTGAATGGGGCTTTGCTTAGACACACACTTCAGCGCTGCACATGATGGGACCATAATTCCAAAGAGCTTTGTGCATTAGCTTCTTCTTTTTTTTTTTTTTTGCGGTACGCGGAACTCTCACTTGTTGTGGCCTCTCCCGTCGCGGAGCACAGGCTCCGGACGTGCAGGCCCAGCGGCCATGGTTCACGGGCCCAGCCGCTCCGCGGCACGTGGGATCTTCCCGGACCGGGGCACGAAGCCGTGCCCCCTGCATCGGCAGGCGGACTCTCAACCACTGCGCCACCAGGGAAGCCCCAGCTTATTCTTTATGATTGAAACATCGCAGCAGTCCCTTGATGGGTAATGGACACCCCCGGCCATTTGGGGTGACAGTGTTTTTGCAGCACAGTGCCTGACACCAGTTGGAAGGCAATACTTTCTCTCTCTCTCTCTCTCTCTCTCTCCCTCCTCTCCCTCCCCTCCCCCTTCTCTCTCTTTCTCTCCCCCTCCATCTCTCCCTTCCTTCCTCTCTCCTCCATTCCTTTTTGAGCACCTAATACATGCCTGGTGCTGGGCTACATGTTTTCTCATTTCCTCCTCACTACCCTAGGAGGCAGCACAATGATTGTACCCATTTTACAGATGGCACCATCAAGATGTGACCTTGTGGAGGTCCAAGGGTTAAGACTCCGCGCTTGCACTGCAGGGGGCATGGGTTCAATCCCTGGTTGGGGAACTAAGATCCCGCATGCCGCATGGTGTGGCCAAAAAAAAAAGATGTGACCTTCTTTGTGGAGCCATGGAGGACACCACATCCTGAGGTGGTGGGCATGTGGGTCCCATGTGTCACGGATGAACCTTCATCCTCTTTCCAATTTTGGCTGCCAGGCTGAAACCAACACCTTGAGGAAGTGATGTTTGCGACCTGGCTCCTGAGAAACTCTAAAAGAAGATGTTTTGTTCCTGGAACATGTTAATTAACCAGTGAAACTGACAGGGAAGAGGGGGAGTGGGGAGTGAGGGCAGAGGCTGGTGTTTTGGGGTCCAGAGTGAACTGGAGAGTAGGGTTTTATTTTTGTCAGTGAGTGAGATCTAGGGAGATGGGGGTGGGTGCTTCTCAGCCTTGGCACTATTGACATAGTGGCGGATGCTTCTGTTGCGTGGGTAGGTGGGGGTAAAGGGTGGGACTGTCCTGTATACTCTGGGGTACGCAGCATCCCCCCGGCCTCTACGCCACACATGTCAGCAACTCCTCTCCCCCTATTGTGACGGCTCTAAACATTCCCAACGTTGCCACGTGTCGAGGTCGGGGGCGGGCAGCAAAATCACCCCAGTGGAGAACCACTGGTGTAGACTTGGATCCTTCAGAGCCCAGATTCCTCCTTTTCCTTAAAAGGCAGCTTGCATGTAGGTTCCATCCCCACCTCTCCATTTTCCTTTGTCTCAGAAGACCTCACTTTCACACGCCCTCCTAAGCAGCTCAGTAACCTTCCTTGGAAATAGGTGGATCAGAGGGGCTTTGCCACTGAAACCTTTTTTCTAATTATAGTAATAGGTCCCCCTTGTCTGCATCATCGGGGCAGTGGGATCAGGTGCTGGGATTCTCCTCACTGCCTTGATCTATACAATTCCAGTTTGGCTTCAATGAATGAATTTTCTGATTGCTCCTGCCTTGCCTCTGTGTGTCTGTGAGTGTGCGCGTGTGCACGTATGTTGGGGGAGCATAATAGGCAGGCTGGGGCTGGGGGGCAATTCATCCTTCCAAGTCCTTGTCCCCGGGCTGCCTCCCAGGCTACGGCGGCCCCACTGCAGAATCCGTCTCCACTTACTGAGCTCGGAGCTGACCTCTCTTCCCCTCCACTTGGGGCCTCGTCTCCCCACTTCCATCCTCAGCCTGGGCCACCTCTTCTGACCCCACGACTCACTATGTCCTAACCAAGGCCACTAATAGCCACCGATCACCGAAGGGCAGTTTAAATTCTATTTAGACTTAAAAAAAAAAAAGAAAAGCAAAACTTCAAAAGCTGTTTCCTGCAAGCTGAGCGGAAGCCCAGTCCAGCCATTATCAACAGAAGCCGGATCGATATTTCAGCACCGTCCCCTGGCTGGGTTTTCGAGGAACTTTTATTATTATTGCAGTTAAGCTGTTCTCAAGTGGAGCATCATTTATAAAACAAACGGATCCCTTCCAAATAGGTTATTTTCCTGGTTAATGACCGATCGTCTGCCCTGGGGTCTGTCTGTGTTGAGATTCCAGATGGGAACAGGCACTACCAGGCCAATTATCTTTATTAAGTGTTTTTCCTCCCCCTTTCTGAAAAATGAACTGGCAGCCAGCTCACATATCTCCTCCTTCCCCTTGCTCTCACCCCTGTGCCATTTCCTGCGTTTGCCTCATTATGGACAAGTATGTCCTCTAAGACACGGAGAGTAATGAGGCAGTTTTATGGGGCTAATACATCTAAAATGTTACCACTGGAGCTAGCATCTTTAAATGTGCAATTATACATTCATTTTGCACACGCTGTCACTCGCTTTCTCTCTTTTGCTTTAAAAGTTAACAAACCACAGGTGACTAAAAAGTGTGTGAAAAGGCAGAATTTATGTCGTTCTTTAGGATTCTAAATTGTGCGAGAACAGAAAATTTCTCCTGACTTTTCTGAAGCAAAATTAGTGACTGTTTCAGAGAAAAGCGTTTAACAAAAATTTTTTTTTGAGTCAGGAAATACAGGAGAGGGCAAAATTATACCTCATGGAAACCTAGTATTTTTCCGTCCCTCTTTTCTACCTATAGGGAGTAGAGCTAGAAAGCATTTTGAGAATTAGATGTTCTGTGGTCCAGCAGCTGCAGCTGGTGAGAGAGAGAGAGAGAGAGAGAGAGAGAGAGAGAGGGAGAGAGAGAGGAAACCCCACGTATCCTGGTCTTTAACAAAAGCCCCCTACGTTCCCCACCTGACAGGACTTTATCGGCTAGTAATAAATAAGGCTGAATTATTGATGATGAGAACTGCTAATATTATTATGACCTCAATTAAGTGCTTTTTGCAGACACATTAGTAACAAAGGGTCTTCTCTCTCCCGGTTGCTGTTTTTCTCCCCCAGGCCCCACTTTACATTAAAATCTAATTGATCAAACCTATTTGCCATTCGCACAAGAGTGATCACCATAATGGGTCATCTATCAGCACGAACTCCTCACCAGGCTATTAACACCTTTTGTTGCTGGCCCCAGTTCTGCACCAGCCCAGAGGATCAGAAAGGCAGGGCCTCCCACCTGGAAGGATCGTGCCTGTGTGAGGTCTGACTTGTGGTACCCTTTCACTGCCCTCTTTAACAGCCTTGCAAAGCACAGAAGATGCTATGCTTCCGAGGAAGTCCCGCCGGGCAGCCGTGGAGTAACGAGATGACACCCTCCTTATGAGAACAGAAGGCGCTGTGTGTGCGGGGCGCTCTGGCCACCTCCACTCCTCTGCCCGCTGTCCCCCCATCATCTCCCCCTCCCTCTTGGCCTTCATCTGGCCTGCCCCGGGGAGTGCCAGCATCCTGACTTTGAGTCTGAAACTTGGTGGCGCACGTGAAGGTGTGGCAACGTGCAGACAAATATTTCGCAGAATTGGTGCTGGGTTAAAATGGAGATGGGTCCCCACTGATGAGAGTCTTCCCATGACTTAGTGGCCCATGGTCACTCATGAAAGGTCCATGGACGGCCCATAAGCCTCTGAATTGTATGCAAAATTGTGTTTACACGAATTTTTCTGGGAGAGGGTTATAGCTTCCATTAGATTCCCCGGTTTGTCCATGACCCCAGAGTGGGTTCGAAGTGCTGTCTCGGGAGCTTCTTAGATGGGAGAGGTCTCCTCTCAGTCTCACCCTCACTCAGGGTCATGGATCTCTGGCTTTGGGGATACAGTGAAGCCACTGAAATGAGCTTTGCTCCTGGTATACTGCCTGATGTTGGGTTAGACTCAATCTCTCTGTCTCTCTCCCACCCCCCTCTCTAAACCTCTGTTTTCTCTGTGGATTTGGTCAAGAGAAAAAAACTCTAACCTCTTGATTTCCAAAATGACTGTGAGAATGGGCTTTCTAAGTTAGTCTAAGCCATGCAGTGTCTCCCACTGGGTGTTGGAAGATATGAGAAAATAGGAGGTGCCCTGTGTTAGTTGCGTTGCTGTTGCTTGAGAGGTGACAGCTTCCAGTCGGACATGACAGGAACTCTCTTCAGGTGACATTAGAAAGCTTGGAGCAAGATTTGAGGCCATCTTTTGGCTCATACAATTCCACCTGCCCACAAGAAACTCGCTTCATTACTTTCTTCCTGAATATAAATGAATACATTCAGGAATCAGTCAGAAGGGAATTCAAAGCTCCTCAAAGCTTAACATTTTAGCTTATCTCAATTTTCATTTTTTTCTATGCAAATAATGCTCAGAAGAGTTCCATGAAAAAATTTTTTGTTTCATTTTTCAAGAATTGGACTAGACATAGCATTTCTGAATTTTCTTATTTACTTAGCAATATATATTGAAAACAATTCTCCATGTAAATAACTATAGTTCAGCATCATCATTTTCAATGGCTGCATAGTATGTAATTGAATAGATTTACCAAAAGCTATTTACCAATTCCCTCTCCCTAGATATTTAGGTGTTGTTTCCACTTTTGTCTATTATAACCAGTGCTGCAATAAATGGCCTTCTATGAACGTTATTCACTTAGCCGATTATGTTCTTAAGATGCACTTGTAAAAGTAGAATGTCTGAGTTAAAGGGCGTGTGTTAAATTTTTTTTTCTAATGTACAGTACAGATTAAGGTTTAGGCTAGATCATCAATGCCACTTTTAAGGTGTCGTCATCAAAGGGCCTTTCTGTCTGAAGGTTGTCCTAGGTGAGGAGGTTTGGAAGGGAGCAGAGTTGAGTTCCTGAAGGCTGATTCGGTGAGTTTTCTCTCTGTAAGTGTGAGTCTGGAGCGACTAGGACAAGTAGGCTTCGTATACCTGCTCTGTGGAGGCAGCGGTGGGGTCGAATCTTTTGATTCTCTTGGAGCTGCTGTTTGTAAAACACACAGCCCCTGCTCCAAATAAGCCAGTTCTCTGTCTGTAAAGAGGCTGTGGGGCTGGCAGCTGTGACATGATGCCCTGGCTCTCCCCTCATCCCAGAGCTCTGTCCTGATTCCCCTGGACCCGGTGCCTGGTGCCCAGCAGCCCGGCGGGGGTCTGCCTGCCCAGAGCTCCTCAGGAGAATGGGGTGGGCGGGAGGCTTCAGGGTCCGTGAGGCATTTCGCCATGAGGCGGAAGACATCATTTAGCACTGCCTTGTGGCTTCTCAGCCTGTGTTGTCTTAATTCAAGTTGTCATTCATAGACCAGTAGCAAACTAAAATCAATAAGTGGTGAAAATGGGCTTTAAAGGCAAACTAAAGTCACAGAGGAGGAAGGAACACAACATCTGTTGCCTCCGTGGGTTCTATTTTCCCCTCCTACTTAGAATGGCTGAATCTGGGGCCTGTGTTTTGTTTTTTTTATTTAAAAAAGGGAGGGGGAGAAGATGAGTGACTTTCTCTTTGAAAGATAAACAGGGTATCCCTTGGACAAGGCCTGGGGCAGTGCGGGGGACCATCTTTTGATTAGGCCAGAGAGAAAAATGAAGATGATGGTGTTTGGGGTGGGTCCATAGTTTACCGCAAGGTCATCGCAGGTGTGTGTGAGGTGTCTGTCCGCTGATTGCTGTGTTACTTCCTGCCAGTCTATGCCCCTCTCTGGGCCACAGTCTTCTCAACTGGAAAATGGAGTCAGACAAGGTACGGTGATATTTTCAGCCCTTTCCTGTGGTAAGACTCCACAGCAGGTGTGTCTAGGGATGCGTCGCAGTGGAAATTGAGGTGGGGGGTTGGTGGTGTTTAGGGCTCTGGTCCTAATCTCTGCAAAAGATTTCATCTGAAGTTAGAATCTCACAGCAGAGACAAATTTTGGGGGAGGGAATGTCACTGAAAAAGAGGGTTTCCAAATTTCCTTCCACTTCTCAGGGGCTACAAAGATCTTCTGCATGCCTACAAGTTGTTGGTGAAACCCCAGCTTGAACTAATTCTACCTTCCTCTGGCTACTAGGGTGGAACCAGCAGAAGTAGAGAGGGTGCCAGGTGCATGTGGGAGATGGGCTCTGCTTCCGGCTATTCCTGGAAACACTGAAGGCCTCCGTCACCAGTGGGCATCTCAGCCGGGTTATTCTCCATCCCTGCACTTCATGGGCTTGGTTGTCAGAGACGGAAGAAGAGGACGCATGTGTCGAACTAGGAATAATTCAAACCAAGAGACAACACCAAAAACATGGCAGCACCATTTTAGTGGTGATAGAACTCTGCTATCCAATCTCAATGGCAAAGTGAGGCAATACTTTCTTGGGCCCCCTTTGAAGAAACCTGAGCTTCAGTAGACTGGCACCAAAAGGGTGGCCTGGGGCTTCCCTGGTGGCGCAGTGGTTGGGAGTCCGCCTGCCGAAGCAGGGGACACGGGTTCGTGCCCCTGTCCGGGAAGATCCCACATGCCGCGGAGCGGCTGGGCCCGTGAGCCATGGCCTCTGAGCCTGCGCATCCGGAGCCTGTGCTCCGCAACGGGAGAGGCCACAGCAGTGAGAGGCCCGCGTACCGCAAAAAAAAATCCACCTCCAGCCATTTGTTGCTCCTAAAGCCACTTCGGGCAGGTCCGCTAGCGCCCTCTTTCAGTGACTCTGTCACCACTCACATTTAGAAATTCTGGGGTCTCTTGAGTGGTAGACAGATTTGCCTAGTGCAGACAGAGAGCACCCATAAGGGTTAAAAAAGGAGAAAAAAAAAAACCCACAACACTGGTAAGAGTGGTGTCAGAAATAGAAATGGGAGGTTACCTGTACTTAGAACGTACAAAATAAGTCATTGGTAAACCTTTCCAAGAAATTTACCTCTAAAAGCTTGACTTGGAGCTAGAGGGCTGGTTTGACTTGCAGCTGGTTTTAGGAGGCAAGAAGTTACTTATCCGGCTCGGGGGGAGTCCTGACCAGTGTGGAAGGCTGGCCTGGGTCAGGCAGGGAAGGTGGGTTGTTGACCTCCACGTCCAGGGCTGCCGTGTGTACTTGGCTGCTGAGAGGGGTGGACCAGGCAGTGCAGAGAAAAAGCCATAGTGCACGTGAGCACTGGACTTCTAGAAACCTAGTGGCTCAGGGTGATCCAGACACAACTGTGGTTCTGCTTTTCCTTGAGCTGTACCTGTATGTCCGCTAGATTGTCTTATTAAAAGGGGCACCTGTCACCCATCGTAATAGCTTCTAACATTTATTGAGCACTTACTCTGTGCCACACATCATTCAAAGCCCTTGACATGTGCGAATGGATTCCATCCCCTCAGCAACCCATTTCACAGATGAGGACCCTGAGGCTCAAAGAGGTGAAAGAGGCAGAGCCAGGATTTTACTGACTCTGGAGTCTGGGTGTGCAAACACAAGACCATTTTGTCTTTGAAACCGAACACTTCTATATTTAAAGGAAACGAGAGAGAAGTCTAGTGCCTTTGACGTTTGATCTTGGCCGTTATCAGCTCCCCTTTCTGAGAGGCCCTTGAGAAACACACCTGAGAGTGGGTCAAGTGCTCCTCTGCTCATAGCTGAAGCTTCGGGCCCACAGACCCCGATTCAGTGCTCTGCCGAGAGGGGCTGGGCTGACTGGTGACCCCCAGGCTGCGGGGAAGGCAAAGGGGAGGGAAGTTCTCGGTGGCTGAGCTACCTGCTGCAGGCCTTCCCAGGTGGGGATGGTTAAAGAGGCAGAGAGACGCCATGCCCTCTCACGAGAGCACAGTCCTGTGCTGTTGGCATCTTCTGAATCAGGATCTGGCCCCCGACATCTCCCACCTGACTGGGTTGCAGGGGATGGAGAGGAAGATAGACAAAGAGGACCAGACCTGTACCCTTCTCCTTCCCGAGGCCAAGCCTTCACTCCCAGCATACACCTGTGTTGAGGGCCGGTCCGCTGTACCGTACACACGGGTGGCCAGACCCAGTTTCCAAGGTGGCAGTGACAATGGCTGCTAACGCATCAGGAAGGTGCAGAGCCCTCGCTGTGTAATCCTTAATGTTTTTGAGTTGTGGAGCCCTATTATTTTATGTGACAGTCTCTTCCTTCCCCCTACCGTGATGGAATGTTCTGTGGCGTATGTTATGATCTTTAATTAAAGGGAACTTAATTTGCTTCGGAGGCATCCTTTGTTCATTGGAGACACCCTAGGGTGTTTTAAAACCAGGTTTGGAATCATTGCCATTGAAATCTGGAGTCTAAAGGCGGTCTCACTGCTCTGGACGGACGCAGGTTGCCTGGATATAAGGGGGTGTCTGTCCCCCTTAAACCCCACCCTGTGCCTCAGTGTAGAAGCTGGATCTTCTCCAGACCCTCCCTGCTTGCCTCGAGATTTTTTTGGCCCACAGTCCAAAGAACACAGACCCTGTAGGCCTGGTGAATGGACCATGGGCCAAAATTATGTTTGAGAAGAGGACGGACCATTTCGATGACAAATGGGCTTCAAGACACTGTCAGAAAGTCCGGGCGGGGGGACTATTAACGGTCACACAGAGGCAGCCGCATCTGTGATGCCAGAGCCGGTCGGTGGGTCCCCACTGCTGTGTTTACCGCTCCTTAATGCGGTATTGTTTACTCACAATTAAACCCTTTACCATTAATTTAACTTTCAGATGCTGAAATTGGTCACACAGCCTCGAGTCTCAAGGCCCGGACAGATGTGTTCTATACACTTGTTTAAACACGGCTCTCATTAGGAGGTAATGCATGTATAGCAAGTTGATTACACCACAAAGCAGGACGCTTTATCATGGGGGCCTCTCCGGAGGCCGCGGGAGGGGCAGTCAGCTGCCGCTGTCACTCTCCCCCCCCTCGGATGCTGAGTGACGGCTCGGCCCGCCACCTCCTCCGCCAACTGCTCGGAAGTACACAGCTTCCCGTCAGAGCGCCGCCGAGCTGCCTGGGAGGAGGTATTAATTGTTGTCAGCCTCCATTTCACACCCCAGATAACGAACGGCAGCCACCCGGGCAGTGTTTAAGGAAGATAAACAAGTTGCCCGAGCCCCTGCAATTAAACACGCATGCATATTTCACTGAGATGTTTCCTGTAAAGAAAGCAGGGCCGCCCCAAGCCGGCGGCGGCGGGGGCGGACACAGAACGGTCCTTCCGTCCGCGGGCATCAGAAAAAGCCCCCTACCCCATTTGTTTGCCGCGTCTCTCGGTAAGCCGCGTTCCTCCACCCTGATCCAAACGAACGTCTGAGTCGAGCGTGATGTGAATCTCCTTTATTTCCTATCTCCCAGGAGAAAGGTAGGATGGTGCAGTGGTTCAAGGAAACGATGCTGGAGCCAGCCGACCTGGGTGTAAATCCCGGATCCACTTTTCTCAGCGTTGTGTTGTGTGACTTCACCTAAGTAGCTTCTTGGAGCCTCAGTTTCCTCATCTATAAAATGGGTATAATAATAATACACGCCTCCTGTTTCAAGAGGAGTAAAGGAGGCTAAAGTTTGTGGCACCGTGCCTGACCCGTGGAAGACGGTGAGGAAATGTTAGTTATCTATAGAAGTCAACTTAGTGGATTTTACTTTTACCTTTTAAGAGGTAAAACTGCTTAGCAGCAGGTGGTTAGAAGCGAGAACTTTAGGTTATCCCTAAACTAAGGAATGTGACGCCAGTGTTTGTTTGTAGGGTCCCTTTCCTCACAGTCCTAAGAAGCTGGGATGGGATGAACTCAAAGCAGAAGCTGTTGGTGGTGTTTTGCTCAGGGCAGATCTAGCAGAACAGGGAATTGGATAGATCGCCACCTTCTAGATATTTCCAGATATTTCTTCCCCAACCTCTGTCAGGATTCAATCTGCCAAACAACCCAGTGTGCTTCTCTAGTTCCCCTCCTCCCCCTTCCCTTTCCCCTCCTCCCCCTTCTTCTGAAACTTGGCTCTGCAGTGAAATCTTACATCCACTAGCCCACAGTAGCTTGCCCTTCCATTCCCTGCCCTGGGGTGGCCACCTTCTGTTCAGATAAACTTTGAGGAGACACTGTAGCAGCTGGGATGGAAGTCTATGCTACTCTGTCCCTGTCATATTGTTCTCGTCGTCAAGTCCAAGCCACCTCCTCCCCTTTCTCGTGGGACCTTGGCACATACTGTTCCCTCTGTCCAAAGCACCTCTACTCACATCAGCATCCCAGCCCTGGTTATCACTCAGCCTTTTCCAACCCACCTGATTGGAGCAGATCTCTCTGCTTTAGGTCTTTAGAAGACCGTCTTTTTTCCTTTGTAGCAGCTCTCAAAATATTCATGATTTGAGTAATTATCTGTTGAATTTCCATCTCCCAGTAAAGATAGGGGCTGTGTCTGTCTCGTTCACCACCTAACCCCAAAACTTAGGACCCTGCCTGTAGTTGCTCAAAAGATGTTTGTTACACTATAGTGAACCGCTAGGATGAATGGGATCATTTTCGTTAGGGATCTGGAGGGAGGGAAAGTCCTTACTATTTCTCATGGCTCTTTAGTCTTTCCTTTCTAGGACTCAATGAGGCTAACCTGCTCCTTTGTCTCCATTTCATTGTTGGAGAAGGAGAGAAGGAAGGGTTAAAGTGGACTCCCATCAGCTAGGTGCTTCCGGTGCCTCTTCCCAGGGCCGGCGAGTCATCACTTTTTCCTTCAGCCTTGCTGACACCACCAACTGCTGGAGAACCCGCAATCATTTGTCCTCGGACAATGCAAAGGATGTGGCTCTGCCTTGTGGGTACATTTTAGAGAGGCGGGACCTTCATTTATTTGTCTGCACAGCTGCTTCCTCTGGGCTTTGTGGTTGCCCATGTGCTGCCTTCTCATCCGATCGCATTACCCTTAATAACCATCGCCATGGCAGGAGAGGGGTGCCGAATTCGGCATCCTGCGTGCATGTGTGTGTAACGTGCTGGGCAAGCGATCCTAATGAGGCGTTCAGCACACCACTCCCCCAAGAGCCAGCTTCCAGCTTCTCCAGATCCATTTATATTCCCACTCCGACCTTTGGGATCAACGTTTCTGACCCTTTTGTGAAAAGCCAAAACACCTTTTGAAAAGAATTGAAGAGGGAGGTGAAATTCCCTGAGCTTTCATTTCCCTTCATGGTTGAACTTCGATGACTCAAGCCATTTGCAGTCAATCTATTTAGCTGCCTTGTCCTGCTGACTTGCCAGGAGGTCAGCGTTTCAGGATCTGCCCCTCCAGGGGCAGCATGTGGTCCCAGCTGGTTGTGCCGTGGTGGGAATGGGGGTTGGGAGGTGTGGAAGCTATGTCGGGGTCCCTTCTGGGTTCTGCAGAGATGATTCTTCTAGGGGAAGAGCTTTTGTTTGCTGTTTGTTTGTGTTGGTGGGATTAACTCTGATTACATAGTAATAACTTAGAGCACCATCTAGTAATTAGATGTTATCTTCCAGATGTTTAAAAGAAACCTTTAATATTTTAAGCTGCTTGGAGGTCTCTTGGCACTTTATTAAAATGGATGGAATTTAAAATGGGGGCTGGTAGGTAGCTTCTTCTGGATTCTTGTGCTGGTCTAAGGCCTCAGAGCCCAGGGTACCCGTGAAAGGACCCCAAGCATTTATCGTGGGAACAACTGGGGCAGCCACCCATTGAATGGGTGGTAGAGGGAATGTCGCGGCGCTTCTGGCCCCCGTCAATCGGCCAGAGCGGCTCATTGATTCCTTTGAACCACTTGAGTGAATCTCTCAGAAGTTCCCCCTTCTCGGAATCCCATACAATCGCCTGTTCTCTCTTTATTAGGCGCTTTGAGGGACAGCCTGGTCTACACCTGCCTTTGAAGGGGCCCCCATCATGGTTTTAATGACCTCCATCCGTCAAAGGAAAAGTTCAGAGTTCATTCTTTTGTCCAAGTCCCAGTGACCGAGGAGTCCAGGGTGCTGGCTGGTCCGGCCTCCTTAAATCACCAGCCCAAAAACTTTCCCTGTGACCCCGCTCATGTCAAAACAGCGAGCTGGCGGCTCTGGCCATTGTCATTGGAATAAGGGCTAAGTGATGCTGCTTGGTCATTACGTGTGCCCTGATTGGCAATCAGGGTACAATAGGGGGTCATTAAAGGCCATAAAACTGCCACAGCTCTGAAAAGAGGATTTTGAATGGAGCCAGAGGGCTCTGGGAGCCTGCCTTTGCCCCGCCTTCAAGGAAAGGCGCTCTGAGCTGATCTGGGAGGGGAAAAGTCAGCGCGGTCTGGATTAAGAAGTTTCTCTCCTGTGACACCAGGAAAAGCAGCTCTCCTAATGCCCTCTTTCCTGAACGCTTGTTCCTCCATCCTCAAAAAAGATGCACGTGGAGCAACCACCCAATTAACGCTGCAGGAAATGAAGCCTGCAGGGCTTTATATGTGGAAGTAAAAGTTATTCATAAATATATAAATGCTTATTGAATTAAAGAGTCAGCACGCACGTGTGTCTGCACATAGCTCTCCATAATGAAAGAGGCAGCTCTTACTTAATGCTTGCTTTATATCAGCACCTGTTAAAGGTGCTTTACAGGTGTTAATTTAGCACCGCACCAACCCATGGAGGTGGGTTAACGTTATTATAGCTCTAAAAGGCATTCTTGTAAAGCTTCCCCATACCGCCGGTCTCGGAAAGGAATCATCAAAGAAGAAGGGGAATATTTTTCTTTTTTTGAATGATAACTCATTTTTTAAATTAATTTTATTTATTTTTTCTGCGTTGCGTCTTCATCACTGCACACGGGCTTTCTCTAGTTGTGGCGAGTGGTGGCTTCTCTTGTTGTGGAGCACGGGCTCTAGGCGCGTAGGCTTCAGTAGTTGTGGCGTGCGGGCTCGGTAGTTGTGGCGCACGGGCTTAGTTGCTCTGCGGCAGGTGGGATCTTCCCCACTAGGAATGGAACCCGTGTCCCTGCACTGGCAGGCGGATTCTTAACCACTGTGCCCCCAGGGAAGTCCCGGGGAATCCTTTTTCTTAGATAAAGATGCGGGCAGCATTAAAAGTTACATTTTGTTGAGTTCCTACTAAATGCCAGGCATTTGCTGTATCAGTTAATCCTCATGTCAAAACCCTGGAGTTGATACTATTATTATGGAAACTGAAGCGCATAAAGGGGTGATGTGGCTGCCCTGTAGGCACTGCCGACCCCGAGAAGTGCCGAACACATCAGTTCTGTGAGGAGCGCCGCCCCTACAGTTGTGCAACTCCACACTGCAACTCCAGTCCATACTGGGACTCTCACCCATCCTTGCCGGTTCCACTGCCTGGGCTCTTGACTGTCGTGTGGGATGGATGTGGTGTCGGAATCCTGGGTTAGGCTTCAGCAGTTCTGGGTCCGAGACTCTGCCCTGCTGTGCAGCCTTGGGCAAATCACTTCACCTCTCTGGGCCTCCGCCTTCTCTGCTGAAACATGGTAGGCGTGAGGTAAGATCTGGACTAGCTCTGAGCTTCTCAAACTCGACCCTTCTCTGCTTTGGAATAAAGCTGGGGGATGTGTGGGCATCGATCTTATTCCAAGACAAGTTGTTAAAAACATTATTTCTCTGTTTTCTCAGATACAGATATATTCTGCAGTCAAAGGAAAAACCCCCATGACATCTTCAGATTCCAAAGGAACTTTTATAGAAGCGTGGAGCTAGCACTCTACGTGTTTGAGTTCCGTCCACTACCCACTCTCATCCCCCAAACCTCCCAGGGCTACCTGCTTCCTCTCCTGTGCCTGTAGGAGAGCTTGGAAGAAAAGTGTAGGATCCACCTGACATGGAGACAGCTTGAGACCCTCTTGAAGTAGCCCACTAGTTAGTACAGGGTCCTCTTGGTCTGCAAAAATGGAGCCTTCAAACCCTATTGGGGGAATCAACTGAGATTTTGGATGAGGAAATGCGCTGTCATCTATAAATGTAGGTGCGAAGGGGGAGGATGAACCCACTTTGAGGTGACTGGGGATTCCCAAGGCTGTGTTCCAAGTTCCAGCTGGGGGAAGGAGGAGGGACCCTGGGGACCAGGGACAGACATCCCCATAGCTCTCGGCTTCGCACAGCACTAACTCTGAGACCCTGGGCAGATGACAACTTCTCTGAACGTTTGTGTCCTCCCCTGTAAGAGGGGAATCATCCCAGCTCCCAGAGCCTAGGGTGGTGAGGATTCAATCAGGAAATCCATGCAAGGCGCTCGGAACGGGAGTTGATGTCATAAACTCTCTGGAAATATCGGGCACTGATAGTGTTCCTACAGGGCTTTATTTCTGCGATGAAGCCCGCTCCTGCCAAGACCTGAACCACTCACCTGGGATCCCCGTGAACTCTGCCTCAGAAGGAAGAAAGAGAGAAGGAAGGAAAAGAGGGAAGGAGAGAGCAAAGTAATGTGTGTTTTTTGTGGTCTTTCCCTTTTTCGAGGTTTTCTTGGAGTGAATTTTTCTTTCTCTGTTTGTATGCTGAAAGCCATTGGGTGTTTGTCTCCCTTGCTATCGCTTCACTTTGGGTCAATTAGACTCTCTTTGTCCGTCTGTCTCTCTTGGAATCCAGCTTTCTCTTTCTGAATCTCTGAGAATCTCCCTCCCTCTCTCGGTTGAGGATGGAGGTTTTTTTGAGTCCCTGGAGACAGCTTTTGTTGGAGGGAGCGGAGCTTCAAGGTAAGGGAGGGGAGAGACATTTGGGGATGAAGCCATTCTCTGGTGGGTGAGAGCCCAAAACCTCTCTTACCATCCCAACTGCCCCTTGTCCCATTCTCCATTTGGAACGCCCATTCCGCCACACTGACTTGTCCCGGGGAACTTCTGGGATGTGAAGGAACCATCCTGGACCCCTTTCTTATGTCTGACTTAGGCCAGATTTGCCCGTGTGTAGATGGCGATTCCCCGTGATGCCCTCCTTCCCTCCGGGAATTTTCCAGAGCACATTTGTCTCCCTCTGTGAGACAAGCAGGATTTCCTGCACTCCAGTCCAAGTTACGAATGCCCAGGATACAACACCATTTAAAGTCTCATCAATCTTGCATCCCAGTTTCTCGAATAAACGGCAGTGGACCAGGCACGGACATTCGTTTAAGGTTGCATGATCCCAATGGTGCCTTGGGTAAAGGACCTATTGGCTTCCCGCTCAGGTAATCTGAAGACGGACTGGAGTTTGCCAGTTTTCTCCTAGTCCTTTTTTTTTTTTTTTTTTGCGGTACGCGGGCCTCTCACTGTTGTGGCCTCTCCCGTTGTGGAGCACAGGCTCCGGACGCGCAGGCTCAGCGGCCATGGCTCACGGGCCCAGCCGCTTCACGGCATGTGGGATCTTCCCGGACCGGGGCACGAACCCGTGTCCCCTGCATCGGCAGGCGGACTCTCAACCACTGCGCCACCAGGGAAACCCTCTCCTAGTCCTTTTGTATCTATAGGTTCTAGCCTGGCCTGGCCACTGTCTTGTCCTATGACCTTGGACCATTCTCTTTCCTTGGCTCAGCGTTAGTTTGTACATCTGTAAAATGAGGAACAAAAAGTCCATTGGGGGTTGGTGGCATTGGCAGAGGCCTTTAACACACAGATTAAATATTTGCTTTTAAGAGCAGTTGAGCTTAGTGCATGGTCTGCAGCTGCCTTTTAAGAGAGTAACTTAGCAATGTTTTTTCCTTGGACTAAAT
Source organism: Orcinus orca (assembly GCF_937001465.1). NCBI lineage: Eukaryota > Metazoa > Chordata > Mammalia > Artiodactyla > Delphinidae > Orcinus > Orcinus orca. Next base: position 30,220,124 of record NC_064578.1, on the reverse strand, counting down.
ATCTGTCTTGATGAGCATAAAGGGAGTAGCTGCATTGAACATCAAAGCCCTCATTACTAACCAGAGAGAGGCCCTTCCCTCCTCTCTCCCTCTCTCATAAGTCCAACCTTATCTGGAGGGACCTCTGTCCCCAGAGCTGTAAAACAAGCTCTTTTTCTAAGCTAACGGTGCACAATAGTGTCAAATTATGTATAATGATTTTGTAATGTGAACCAATGCCACCAGGGACCTCGTGGAAAGTACCACTTTCATTAAACTTATCCAGCAACAGGGTCTGAATACGAATTTAGAGGTGCCCGTAAATTGCAAGGCGCATTTATTTTAAGCATTTGCGGGCTGCTCCTATAACGCAGAGACCCGCGGGGGCAGAAATCAACAGGACCGGTGCGTTTTGGCTTCTTGGTGTGTCAGTGGGAGGAGGTGAGAGTGATGTGTTTGCTGCATCTCTTCACCCCGGGAACCCTAAGCCCAGTGAGGTTCTTTGCCAGCAGATGTGAGGGCTGTCTGCCCTTCTTTGTTTCAGACATGCTCGCATCACCTGGAGAGTTCTACCGCCCTCCTGATGGAGCAGAGAGGGCACCTGGGCATCGCCTCAGAATTAATGAGACCTCCAATTACATTCATTTGCTTCAAGGAGTTGTACCCCACAATGACCCTCACGTTTCAGAGTTTTCCCACCTCCTTCGTGTTCCTTTAGAAAACGTAGCTAATTATAAGAAAATCATCCTCAAGAAGGACAAATGGAAGAGACCTCAGAAGAAAATCACAAAGAAATGCCACCTCTCCACCCCAGGGTCTGGTCCACAAACCCCACTTTGGAAGCCTGCCTCGCTTTCCCTGTGACCTGACAGAGCTAAACTCTGCCTGTGTTCTGGACACCACCACGAGATGAGAGACAAGACATCACTAATCAAAACTAACCCATGCCATTTTTTCGACTCTGCTAATCTTAATTGAATCAATCTCCCAGCCACTCTTGACAGTGAAAGATTGCTCAAATCTGGGAGGCCAGGCTGGACACGACTCCTGGAAGCAAAAAATCTTCCTTAATCATTAATTTGTCCATTCCCTCCCATTTGGCCCCATCCTTCACTGTCTTGACGGTGCACCCCCCCCCCGACAACCTTCCTCTCTTGGTAATCACTCCTAAGTGTTCTTCCCAATATGCTCACGTGACTAGAAGCCAATTTGCGGGAAGAGGATGTGGGAGAGTTGCTCCCACCCTCTCCCTTTCTTTGGTGTTCCTTCTCTCCCTTCTTTCTATGAAGTCTAGTTTGGCTTTAATTAAGTCCAACGACGTCTCTAGTACTATCTTCTTGACACAGTGGTAAACAGGTTTAGAGCAGACTTTTCCCAGGAGCCTGAACTACTGTGCAACAAATTGGTCTTAGGTAAAGCATCAGAAAGAATGCTATCGTCCAAGGATGCACCCTGATCCTAGTGAAATCCTATAATGAATGGAACTGCAATATCCTCAATATGTCTCAAAAGGAAAAGGACTCGTTATGTCCCCTGGATTTAACACTTAGTTTTCAGAATCTGCTCTTTTTCCAAATTATTCAGAGCTCTCAGACTCTGGCTTTAACCGTGATTTTGTCTTTCTTAAAATGGGTCCAGTGGTTAGTGAGAAATATGCATGAGGTGCAAGTCGAGGTGAAAATAGAGTAAGGGGATGTGTCGCACTTTGCGTTACCTGTGGCTTGGACTGTTGCAGTAGTATGCTAACTGGTCTCCCGGTTTCTACCCTTGCCTCCCAATGCTCTGACCTCCAATAAGAGAGTGATACGTTAAAAAAAAAACAAACATAGGTCACATCATGTTACTCCTTTGCTCAAACTTTCTTAAGTTTCCCATCTCACTCAGAGGTAAAGCCCAAATCTTTCCATGGGTTTGACACCCAGTGACCTCTCTGATCTCATCGGATATTACAGGCATCCCCCACTTTTTGAAAGTTTGCTATACACCACTTTGCTTTTACGAAAGAGCTACATTAGTACCTGTTTTTGATGAGCGAAGGAAATCTGAAGAGGATTTTCGCTTTTACAAAAAAAAAGTGAAAATCGTTTTCAGCATTTGCTTGGCAGGATCCATTAGAGACAGCGCGTACTCAGGATGGAGAGATTGGCACCACCAAGCTCCTTCCCCAGGAACTACACTCAGCATCCAGCCGCCAGAGCTTTGATCAAGCATCTGTGCTTGATCTAGATTTATTTTGTGCATCTCTTAGCAAGATGTGTCCTAAGGGAATTGCTTCTTCACCTTACACTGTTTGAACTTAAGAAAAGTTTCGTAGGAACACTCTCCTTTATGACAGCAGGGAAACATCCTACTCGTTCCTTGCCAGGCACCCTGGTCTCCCTGGTGTTCCTTGAAGATGTCAACCTTGCTCCCACCTCCAGCCTTTTCACTGGCTGGATGTTCTTACCTCTGTTATCACAGTGGCTTTTTCCTTCACTTCTTTCAGGTCTCTAATGAAATGTCCACTTATCAAGGAGATATTCCCTGACCATCCTGTCTGATAAAGCACTCCCTTCACTCTCTGCTTTATTTTTCTCTGGAGCGACTATTCTCATCTGACCTATTATTTTTTTATTTTCTGTATCCCCCACTAGATGGTAAACTCTGCAAGAGAATATACCTGCCACATAGTAGATGTTTAATAAACGAATGTTATCCCAGAGACAAGTTTCACTGAGAGGCCTTTAAAGACTCAGGACTCTTGGGGCTTCCCTGGTGGCGCAGTGGTTGAGAGTCCGCCTGCCGATGCAGGGGACACGGGTTCGTGCCCCGGTCCGGGAAGATCCCACATGCCGCGGAGCGGCTGGGCCCGTGGGCCATGGCTGCTGAGCCTGCGCGTCCGGAGCCTGTGCTCCGCAACGGGAGAGGCCACAACAGTGAGAGGCCCGCATACCGCAAAAAAAAAAAAGAAAAAAAAAGACTCAGGACTCTTGAAGGCAAATTTTCATAATTTCAAAATTCACAAAATGTCCCTTAAAATAGCACATATTAATCTTGAATTTCCCAGTAACAAAGATGGAAAAAGTCTCTCTTAACAACAATAATTAGCAGTGTTTGAAGCTAGGCAAGACAGTTGTCACCCTGGACTCCCGATCCAACACTGTTTCTACTCAGGATCAAGAATCTTGCACCAGACAGCATATCTTTGTGGTTATTTGATCCCAAGTTCTTAACCCAAAGTGGGTTGCCAGTCATAGTTGGATTTATTGTAGCCCTGTGGACTGTTCCCTGGCTCGCACAGGCCAGCTCCCCCCAGGCTCCTCTGCGCGTAAATGCCAGGTGGTAAAACAAATAAAACACAGTGTTCCTCTCTTGTGCCTCATCATAAATCGGTCCCAGCTTCGCTCCTGGGGCTGGCGTCAAGTCTGATTTATGCAGTTGCTGAGATTTACGGTGTAGTCATTTAACATAAAAAAAACCTTTCAAACATGAGTTCTTACACATAAATTCCAGAGCTAGCAAACGTTTGGAAACTTTTGTTTTCTTTAGATGATGGTGAACCTGCCAGCCTCATCTTAGGGATCATTTCAGGTAGAAGCCTTCACAACTGAAATGTCAATGGAAGAACAGAGGCTGATGAGTGAAGCCAACATTGTGCTTTGTGCAAAGTACCCAGTAAGGGTCAATTGATTTGTTGTTCAAATTGGGGTCTGTACTGAGGGTGGTGAAGGGTAATTTCAGCTTGGCCCCCAAGGTACCCCAGCCCTGCCTCAGTGGAGGAGGAGGTGCAGATTCCACATGGAAACAGTTGACGTCATCAGCGGACACTGCATCTTCATTGGTTGCCCTGATGAACTTGGTTCGAGGGGTGAGGGGTGGTGGTGGAAATTTCCCTGCCTTCGAAGTAAGGAGATGTAGCTTTGCGTGAGTTTGCCATTTTTAGGCCTTGGTTTCCTTTTTTTCTTAATTAAGGGAATAGATTAGACAGTTCATTGCTGAGATCCCTTTTCATATTTGATTTTATGATTATCTGCTCTGGAAGGAAAGGAATGCTTCCAGATTTTTCTTTGTATTTTCACAAGGTTTGGTGAAAGGAGGGATGCCCATACATTTGTTGAATAAAAATTGATTTTTACTTCAGAAGTTTGGGGTGAAGGGAGAGGTAGAGAAGGAGCTTCTGTTCAATTTTGAAAGGTCTTTGATGGCTCATGAAGATGAAAATAATTCTTTATTTCATTTAGTTTGTATATGCCATTTGGAAATCACTGAGGAGTTCATCCTCAGAAATGCTTAGACTGAAAAAATTGCCTAAAATTTGGTAGATTTTTGTGATATTTGGCTATTATAAAATTTCTTATTTACTTCTTCAGCGTTGATAATTGTCATTTTGAAAGCAGTTGGGTGTTTTGGGTGTTTCCAGCCTTTCAAAAAATGATATATCTCACCATATACATGCTTATGTGGAATATATATATTTTTTTCCTGTTTAGGTGACAGTTTTAGGATCCTTCTAAGCAGTGATAAAAAACTCGCAGTTATAATGTGTGATCATTTTGCCTTTCATTATAATGCAGAATTTCTCCATGCAAAATCAGGCCAAGATATAAGCCTAAACCCAGCGGCAAAATTCATTCATTATGCATGTACATTATTCCCCCAAATATTGATAATACTTTTCACAATAATTATTTTACATGTATTAGCTCTTGCTGCTATATTAGTATTAAAGATACCTTTACTAATCTTGAATATTTTGTTGAATAATAAATTGGATCTCAGAGGCTTGAGTTAAAAGCTGCTCTTAGCTAGAATGCTGTAAATCACTTGTTTTATGAATAAAATTGGCTTCCTTATTTTTTTCCTCAGGATTGCTTATTTAAATAATTTTCCCATTTATTGAATGTGGTTTTTTTTTTTTTTTTGCTAGAGATACATCCCCCTGCTGCCACCTTCCCTCCTGGCTCTCTCTCCCTGTTGGCGAAAAATGCAAAATCACATAAACCTCCTCCTAAACCTTCACAGTCTGAAAGGACAAACAGTTTGCATTATTTAGCAGGCAAGAGGCATTTTTGTCCAGTGATGACACTCTCTTGCAGAATTTTTTTCTTTCTTTCTTTCTCTCTTTTATCCTTCCTTCTTCCCTCCCTCCCTCCCTCCCTCCCTCTCTCTCTCTCTTTCTTTCTCCTTCCTCCCTCCCTCCCTCCCTTCCTTTCTTTCTTTCTTGTTAACATAACTACAATAATAAGGATAATGGTACATACCATTTGTTGACAGCTAACAATGTATAAGGCGTTGAAAGTACTAGCTCACTTAATGCTCACCCTGTTAGTTGAATACTGTCATTTCCATTTTACGTGTGATGAAGCTAAGGCTTAGACAGGTTAAGGTCACATAGCTGGCAAAGGATGGAGACGGGATTTAATCTCAGGTTGGTCTAACTCCAAAGCCCATCCAATGCTGCCTCTGAGGTAAAAGTTCAGAGAGGGGTGTTTGTGTGGTACTGAGGAAGGGGCCAGGCCACAGTGTTCAGCCTTGCAGGTCCCTGAGGGCTCCAGCTGGGGAGCCCTATCCTGCCATTGGTGGGTAAGGATGTCCATGGAAAAAGGATTGGCTATTGTAAGGATATGACACATGCCATCATATAGCGGTCTCTCCCTTTTTTGTGTAATGTAGTAACTGCATCTTCTGATTGTGTCAATGAGCAGGGAAAGCATATATCTTCTTAGACTTCCATAATTTCATCCATGGTAGAGGCCAAGGGCTAGCCCACTAGTGCCCACTCTGACTGATTGATAGGGTCCGCCTGGAGTTAGGCTGTGTCTGAGGCAGTATCACAATGGATTGGTGATGCCTGCCATGGGCTCAGGATGGAGAACTGGGCGGCAGACATACTGGGTGCTTGCTAAACCTGGGCTGGATTATGTAACTGTTGGATGACCTGCCTTTCAAAGGATTCCATGCTGGGCACTTGGAGCTATGGGTCTCACGTTCTAAAGAGGTGAAGGGTGTGATTTTTCCAAAGTCTTACAGGAGAGAAAAGAGGACAGTGCCATCCAGGCTCCTCACATGCCTTTGAGAGGCTTCCCTGTGCTCTGAGAGACAGGAGCATGGCTGGCTCCGTTTGCCTCATCGTATTTATGCCTGGCCGAAATGACCTGATTTATATTTGCTTGTCCTGTCTGTTCTCTCTGCTGGGATGTAAACCTCATGAAAGAAGAAACTAGGTCTGATCTGTTTACTACATTATCCCAACACCTGGCACTCAGTAAATATTTGTTGAATGAATGAATGTCTGAATGAATGAGTGATTCGAATGACTTTCCCAGGACCTACACTCTCCTTTGAGAAATTCCCCCACTCCCAACTCAGGCTCATCCTTCCCAAACTCCATCTTGTGGAGTTGACCACTGTGTGTGGTTCCGGATTCTCTTTCTTAATTCCCCAGTATCTTCCAGTCTTGCCATTTAATCACGACCTACGTGTGTTCCTTGGGAGCAGTCCAGGGTGCAGAAACATATTCCCGAAGTCATTTGTATTCCTAAATATGGCCTTCTCAGCTCCCACAGCTACGGGCAGCCTGGCTTAGTCAGGTTTTAGATATGCATATTATTATGTAAATGCACTTGAATTGAACATAATTTCTTTAAATATATTTTCCAGTGGAAATAGGTCTCCTTTCAGGAGGGACTTAGCCAGACAGTACCTGAAGAAAACCTTACCTCATTGTTTGCAGAGAGTGTGCATGAGACATGTACGAAAATGAGACATTTCAACAAGCTATTTTTAGAATTAATGATGACAATAACAATAGCGAGAATCTATTGAATTCTTGCTAAGTGCTGGGCACTGAACAAAGCACGTGAAGAATGTTTCCTCATTTAAGCTTGCCAGCAACCTGAAGGGTACTTACAATGATTATCCCCAGGTTCCAGATGAGTAAACTGAGGCATGAGAGGATTTGGAACGTGACCCAATGTCACCCAGTTTAAGGAAAATTTGAGATGTAAGGCAGTTCAGGCTGGCTTCAGAGTCATTGTTTCACCTCTTCGTTATCTTTGAATCATCTTCCAAGGCACCTCAGCTGAAGTGTTGAAATAAATCTGGACGATTAAGAAAACAATGTACAATATCTAACTCTTCTTTTTGTGCATAATTCCAGCTGGTTCCAGTGCCTCTCTAAGGGATAACTTGGAGAAGCCAGATATTTCTGGTTAACAAATGTGTGAAATAAATCAGAATAGGTCCCAACTCCAATACAACATGCAGGATTAGACCTGCTTGGTTTTCAAAATGGGAGGGATATTTACATGAAAAGACAGAGTGTGTCATTGTTCCCTGGCGGAGCAATTCCAGGGGAGAGTCTGCTTTTTAATTTAAAGGGACATTTGACATTCCCCCCCCCACCATACAAAAGCACCCCATAGACTTTCCACATGACTAATCCAGTCTCCTGTGACCTCTCTTTAGCATGACGGGGACACAGGAACAGAGCCTGCAGCTTCTTCCGACCTCAAACATTTAGTTACATTAATCACAGCGTGTTTTTGGACTTGGAGCTTCCAGAATGAAAGACACTTTCTTGGGGAGACATTGATCAAACAGTCTACAGGTATCTGTACATCGAGGGACATTAATCATCTCTGCATTATCTCACCCACCAGTAGAATATGTAAATGTGATTCCTGTCAATGATAAGGGGAAGTGAAATTATTCTTAGAGATTGGTCCATCTGGAGCTGTTGATACAATCTTACCTAAGACAATAGGTTGTAAAGATAAATTTTTTAGCATTACTAATCCAGGGTTGTCAATGCCAATGGAGGATGGAGAAATTTAAAACCAAGCTAAGGATGTACAGTTAAGGGAAGAGAGGAAAACTAAAGTTTTGCTTTAGTCCCTGCAATATTATTTGGCAACCTAGCAAGAAAGATGCTTTCTGCATAATTATAAGGAGGACATTTTTGCAAGAGTCTCACTAGGCAGTTGGAGGGTGTGTTCTGAAATGGTTCACATCTGGCCAAAGGTTTAACTCTTGACACACACAAGACAAAGACCTCAAAACACAGCAGGAGAGTTCCATTGTTTCTACAGACTGGGAGTCCCGGGATTCCATCTTCACTAGAGGAATCTTCCTAGACCCTCTGACCCATCAACTGCCCCTTGTAAGAGGGGGCAAAAGTGTTCAGTGTAAGAGGAATAGGAGAAAATGGGTAGAGCTCTCCGCTGAAGGAGACCCAGGCTTCTAATCCCAGCCATACTCCTCAATAACTTTGCAACTTGGGGCTAATCCCTTCCTATCTCTGGTTCGTTTCTTGAATTAATAAAGCAAAGTGGTTTGGGTAAGTGATGTCTTCTCCGTGATAAAATGACAGCCCTTTCTAGATGCTCCATCTTCTCTGTCAAGGTTGAGAAAATTAGCAAGTTCAGTAGAGGGCCTTGAGATGCTGACCTCCAGAAAGAAGGCTCCGACATTATCTATTGTGCGGCCAAAGAGCCCAGAAGCTTTGGGCTGTTTGGTGCTGGTGATCTTATGAGATGCCCTGTTATGGAGGAGACCGCTGGAGAGAGGACCTACGAGCTTGAAAAAAAAAAAAATATATCATCTTTATAAAACGTATATTACTCAGGAACCACTGAAAGCAGGAGGGTGTCTTGGGGACCTACGCCCTTTTAAAGCGTGAATTCTAAACGCGTTTTGCTGAAAGTTCCAAAGTTCAAAAGTACTGTGGGAAGATGACTGAAAATCAATATTGAGTGAGTTTTCGGGGTCTTCCCCACACTCTACCTGTCCTTCCCTCCCTTTTCATTAATAAATAAAAGAAGTAAGGAATTCTAAATTATTCTCTTTAAGTTCCAGGCAGGAAAGAAACTGAAGGGCTTCGACGGGCACGAGGATGATTTTTCTTAGCAGTTAATGATGGGATACATGAGATGGGTTATTAAGGGATGCAAGGAGCTCTTCCTTTGGAGACCTTTATGAAAAGCACTAAGTGATGACTGGCAGACTCCAAGAAGGAACACTGTAATTTCCTTCTCTGATGTCAGCTTCCAAAGGTCAGAGGTGTTTTCTTCCTCCAAATCCTTAGCTTTCCTCAAGTAACCCATTTTGAACCTGACATCCACGAATTTGCCTGAATATTCCTTGAACTTAATGGGGTAACGAGTTCCTCGACTTTGTTGTCTCCTGTGAAGGCTAAATGATGTCCTTCATGCTCTATAGGCTGCCAAAGTCATATTTCAGAATATAGAAAGCCCCTTTCCCATTCAGTTATGTCCCCTTCATCATCCCTCTTTTCAGAATTAGTAGTCTTCATTTTTTAAAGCTTGTCCTCATATGAAAGTTTTTCTATTACTTGCTAATGATCTTAATTCCTTGTTTGTTTTATGTTGATGGCGAGGTTATTGGGTGTGAAGACTGTGCTATTGTACAATGATAGGGTTACGCTTTTTGGACACACGTTAGATCAGATTCTCCAAACTTGTTCAGGAGACTTAGTCGTTTGAGCCTCCATAAGACATTACTTGAAGAATGGATTTTGTTTGGGAAACTCTAGATTAAAGAGGTAAATGGTTCAGAATGGAATGTATGCCTTTTCAGTGCTTGTATTTGTGTTGGTGAGCTCTGGGACTCTCAGAAAGAGGGATGACAGTACTAACATCTCCTACATTTATTTGACCACAGAATTCTCTTTTCTAAGCATAAGTGCTGCAGTGAGTGTCCATGGAGCCCACGTTGAGAAGGCTAAGTTGAAGGTTGCATGCCTGGGATGTGTTACAAGAGTTTATTCTATGCACCATTCAGGAGGGAGGCTAGATTACATTGGTCCTGCATATTACTTATGAGTTTAAGAATTCAGGATCACTTGTGAAATTTACTTATTAAAAAGATCCTTTGTAGAAAAGAGAAACTCTCATATTCTGCCAGTAGGATTAAAAATTGTTATAGCCTTTCTGGAATTTGATTTTACAATGCTTGTCAAAAATGTCAAAAATGTTAATACTTAGTAAGTAGCAAGTCCTTTTCTAGGAATTTATCCTAAGTGAATAATTATTACATTGAACTAAGAGTTCTGATGATAGCTACTCCCATATTGTTTATAAGGTTGATATTCAAAGTATTTTATGACTGTCATGCCCAGGGCACCAACTAATCAGAACAGATGCCTCTTATAGAGCATTAGTGTGGCTAGATTCATGCCCAACAATTAAATATCAGCCCTGATTCTTTGTAGGAAAGATGAAAATTGAAAAAAAAAAGTCATGCAATAAAGGGATGGGCATATAAATTGTGATATATCTATTTAATGGAATATTTCATAGCTATTAGAAGTAATATTATTGAAGACGATTTAATGGCAGAAACGTTCTTGAAATATTAAGTGGGAAAACCAGATTATAACTGTATATAGATAACGATTCTCTTTTGAAAATGAAATAAATATGCATGGAGAAAAAATCAGAAAGATACACACTCAAATACTGAAATCAGGTATCTTTGGGTGGTAGGATGTCAGGTAATTTAGTTTCCTTCTTTTTTTTTTTTTGCGGAACGCAGCCCTCTCACTGCTGTGGCTTCTCCTGTTGCGGAGCACAGGCTCCGGACGCGTAGGCTCAGCGGCCATGGCTCACGGGCCCAGCTGCTCCACTGCATGTAGGATCCTCCCGGACCGGGGCACGAACCCACGTCCCCTGCACCGGCAGGCGGACTCTCAACCACTGCGCCACCAGGGAAGCCCTCTCCTTTATTTTATTAGTCTAGATTCTCCAGGTTAGGGGTCAGCCAGCTATGGCTTGAATGCCAAGTCTGGACCACCATCTGTTTTTATAGATAAAGTTTTAGTGGAACATAGCCAGGTCTACTTGTTGATGTTTTGTCTATGGCTATATTCATAATACAACAGCAGAATTGAGTAGGTGCAACAAATACTATAAGGTCCCCCAAACCTAGGATATTTTCTAGCTGTTTCTTTACAGAAAAAGTTTGCCAACTCCTGGTCTAGATGATCTACTAGGAACACCTTTTACTTGAATAATAGAAAAGCTTACTACTCAAACAGAAAACAATAAATTATGGGGTTTAAATATCAAAACTGTGCCATTTGAAAGATAGAAATATTAAAAAAAAAAAAAACCTTCAAACATTTAGTTATATTATTCCCAGTATTAGTACCTCTCAAAAACAGTTTCAAGGGGAAAATGTAACAGAAATATAACAACCTACTAGACGCCATCTGACATGGAAACAACAACATAGGTTGTATAGATCAAAGGGCTGGAGTTTTCAGACAAGAATAAGCTTTAACCAAGACATCAGTAAGATGCTACTTCCTGCCTACGCATTTTTTCCTTTGCCCTGTTCCCAATGTCTTCCCAGCAAATCCCAATAACACATCACATTTAGAACATTGAATGGTCGATCCTCTCTCCTCCTTGAATTCCATCTGCTTGTTTTATGATCATCCCTCCCTTTCTCCCACTGCCACCCTGCAGGAGATAAGAGATTCTTCTCTGGAGAATATGAGTGGCCCCCAGGGAAAGACTACTAACAATTGAAGGTCTCTAAAAGCAAAATATGGCCTCTGTCCAATCATCAAAACTCATCGAGCTTCCCAGTCACTTCTTAGAGCCTAGAAAATATAAACAAACAAACAAGGATCTTCAGATATTTGAGAAAAGTCTTCAATATGAAAAAGCAAAGACACCCACCCTCCTCCAAGAAAAATGCAGACAGGAGATAAAGACAATATAGGAACCAGAAGCATTGAAACAAACAACTATATTATCTCCAGAGTGATATTATCTATGAAAATCAACATGTTCTTGGAAAGAGTTCTTAAAAACTAAAAATACGATAGTTAAAAATGAAAAAAAAATTAATAGAAGAGATGGAAGATAAAGTTGAGACAATCTTTCAGAAGATTACATTTTAAAAAAAACCTAAAAAGATAGCTATTAGGAGGAAAAGATTTTTAAGAAACTAGAGGCCAAACCCATGTGTCCTTTATCCCACTATCAGGAAGCTTAGGAACAATGCACACAGAAAAGAGACACAAAGAAAAAAGTGCAAGAACACTGCCCAGAAATCTTCAGATTAAATGGCCTATTGACTTTCCAGTGCAATGAATGAACAAAGATTGACACAAAGATTGAACTAAAGGTTCACTATGATGACATTTCAGATCATTAAAAGTAAAGAGAAGGTCTTAAAGACTTCCAGAGAGAAAAAAACATATCACACTGGGGGATAAGGATAGCAAGAGACTTCTCAACAGCAACAGTGGAAGTTAGAAGATGATGGAATATTGCCTTCAAACCCTGAGAAGATCCTTCTTATCCCAGAATTCAATACCCAACAAGTTCTTTATCCAATTTTCTTTTTCAGAGATGAAACACACCCACACACAAACACAAAAACTCCCATATACCCACTGAAATATTATAAATAATAATTCTATTGCAGCATTTCCTAGTTGAGTAAGTTAAACTTTCTGAGCCTCAATTGCTTTATCTGTAAAATGGGCATAATAATAGGACTTGTCTCCTAAGGTTGTTCCTAGGATTAAATAAGATAACAGCTATCAACCACTTAAGACATCAGTTCTGGCTGGTGGTGCTCACTAAATGTTCATGATTATTATGACTATTATGACTGGGGAGGAACATGTGGAAATGGCAAATGCCCAGTCAGGCTTTTCAGTGTTGGGTAGGATGGGAAAGTAGGATGGGAAAGAGACGACTGATCTAGCACCAACTGAGCACTCGCTCCGTGCCAGACCCTGTGCTTTCCCTGAGTTCCTCACGGCGCCATTGGTGTCCCCATTTTACAGATGAGGAAACTGAACCTCAGGAAGGTAACATCACTTGTGCAGACAGGAGCTGGCAGAGGCAGGTTTGGAAGCTTGATTTTCTGCCTCCAGGGTTCTTGTTCCAGGCTCTGGGAGGTGGGGGTCATGGGGGCTTCCGTCCTGCCCCTTCTCACCCCCCTAGTGCCTACTTCTCCTCCACTCAGGCCTCTGGAGCCAAGCAGGGGACCTTTCGGGCCAAGCCGAGGGCGGGAAGTTAGATCATCAGCCATCTTTAAGGGGGTAATTAGCTGACTATGAAAACAGCTTTGCTCACCGCAGCGATTCGCCCCACCAGGGGAGAGGGGAAGTCCATGTTTTTATTATAAATGGAATCATAGAAGGGTTTAAGGCTTAGCAGTGTTTGGTTTGGTTTTGTTTTCTAAAGGCCTGAGGTGGAACTTGGCATCTACTACCCCAGCCTAGAAGAAAGGAAGTTTATTTTCTGGGTCCGATGAAAAGACTTTGGGTTTCTTGATTTGTATTTTCATGGAAAAGGAGCAACTTACTGCCTTTGCTGAATCTCCCAGACCCTCAGGTCTTCTGCTGCTTTTCCAGGTCAGGGATGGGAAGGCAGGTCAGACAGTCTAAGGAGAGCGAGAGCAAGAGAGAGAGAGAGAGAGAGAGAGGCACCTCCAGGGTGATGGGCGGCTGCTCAGAAGCCAGAGGGCAGCCTGAGGGTCTTGAGATCAGGTGGGAACATGGTGGAGCCCAAGGGAAGTGCTTCAGAGGCCACTTACTGCTTGCATGACCTTGACCAAGTTACTTAACCTCTCTGGGACTAGTTTTCACATCTGTACAGTGAGGGCACTACTGCATCTTGTCCAGGGGACCAGTCTACCAGCATGATGTCGTGGCTTAGGGCATGGGCTGCCTGGTTTTGAACTGTAGCCCCAGCCCTTACTCGCTATTTGAGCATGTGACTTAAGCCCTTACGTCCTCATCTGTAAAATGGGAATGATTTTATTAGGATTGTTGTGAGGGACAAATGGAAACGCTTCTTAAAGCAGTGCCTGGCACATAAGTACTCAAGAAACACCAGCGATTTTATATGATTATTAATAGCATTGTTAATGTGGTCTGTCTGGTTTCTGTATGGGGAGTGATGGAAAATAAAGTTGAGTTTAGGGTGTATGGAAAGATTTAAAAGTCGAGCTAAGAAATTTGGATTCAAGGAACCAACTTTTGAGTGAAAGGTCCCAAGAGGCCATTTTATTCAACCCACTCAAGTAACAGAAGGAAAATCAGGGGCTCAGGAAAATGATGTAGCTCGTTCAAGGTCCTGCTGTGGCTGAACTGTAACCAGGAAGAAATCTTGGACATAAGTCAACAGACTCTCAGTGAGAACGGTTCCCTTCCAGAAATCTCCCAGATTACATCTCCATTGACGGTGTTGAGAATCCTTCCAAAGGATCTTAAAAGACACCTTTCATATTCATAAGCAAACACCTGAAGCCCACGTAGAACTATTCACACTTTAGTATGAATTAGTTTATTGGAAGATTTTCAGTGTGCTAGCTAGCTGAGAGCAGGGAACTGCTGGGTAGGTCAAGGGGCAGATAAATTGTGATTCAGGGTAGAGGTAGAACCTGGAGCCCTTCTAAGTCATCTCCAGGGTGCCTGGAGGTGGGGTTGCTGGGGAGCCAGATGGTAGACTGAAGACCCAACCATTCCATTTCCCAGGGACATCAAATATATACCTCTCTAAGAGCCAAGGTTTTCATAATTTAGAACCTACTCAGCTTTGGGCAGAGATTCCTCATCCTTCCTGACCACTCAGAACCAAAAACTGCTCAAAAAGCTTGGCCAGTGGTATTTTGACCTCAGGGGCCCATTTACAGATAGACCCAGTGCATTGGGTTCAACCATTTCCCCCACCCACAGTATCTCTGGGTTACAGCAGTATTACATTCATTTTTTCAGATCTGCCTCCGACCGGAAAGGACCTTGGGCAATGTATAAGGATGTGTTAAACCAAACAAGATGGTCTCCCCACCACTCTCTCCCTCCCCCGCCGCCCCTTGAAGGAGCAAAGGAAGGAAAGGAAACAAGGGTGGGGTAGAATGTTCAATTAGAACTCAGGCTACAGAGTGCGGACCATCAGTTCATTCAGCTTGTTTAACAGTGGGCTGTATCTGACTCCCATCCAGGGGTTGATTTTGGCCTTTCTGGAAGCTTAGATGGAATCTGCTTCTTTAACCCTCTAAACACCATCATTGCTCTTTCTAATAATAAAGAAGCAGTGAGACAGAGGTCTATCTGTTTCCTCAATCAACTCAACAGTCATCACGGAACCTCCCCTGCTCCCACCCCTTTGAGGGGGCTGCCTCCAAACGGGCTCTTTCTTTGGACCATTTAGTGCATATTTATAAGATACCTACTATGTGTCAGTACTCTTCTGGGCTTTGGGGGATGCATGGCTCAACCAAACAGTCCCAGGTCTTCCCCTCATAGAGCTTGCCATTGAGTGGGTGACGGGCACAATATCTATTAAAATTCAAAATGCTGAGAAGTTCTCCAGGACCCTGCCGTCTCTGAATGCAACAAAGACACTTTGGAGAGGGGAGTGGATCAGTCAGGGTCCAGCCAGGAAAACACGACCTCAAGTGTTTTCAACAGAGGGGGATGAAGGCAGGGAATTGATTACAGCTAGAGGAAGAGTCGAGATGCCAAGCAGGGAACGGTGAGGTAACTTGGATAACTTGTGTTTCCCGAGCCCTGGGACCAGGGTCACCCGGTTGGAAGCTGCAGCCGTGCCAGGCTGTCTGGAGGGAGCCTGAGTCACAGAGAAGATGCAGTTTCTCCTGAAAGCCACTTGAGGCAGAGAGAGAACACTCTGGGTGAAATACCCTGGCTTTTCCCTTCCCCCACCCTCCAGACCCCCACCAGGACCTCCTTGCAGCTAACTGAAGCCGGTTTTTACAGGAGTCTGAGACCACAGACGGCCTGCAGAGTTAGTACTGCCCACACCCCATTATGGAGCAGAGCAGAGGAAGGGCAAACAATAGATGTGTTAACAAAGCAGGCCTCTGGCCACGGAAGGAGCCCCCTGGCAACATTTTATATGAGAGCCCAGAATATAACTCACCCTCATGGTCGGGGTAATAACAAAATTCAATGCCAGGTTCTCCTGGAATCATCATCCTCATCATCATCTATCACCACCGCAGATAGAGAGCCTTCTATGGGTAGAATCCTTCCCCAGCTTTCAATATGTATGTATATATGCTTACCCAAAGAGATTCTATTTGGGGCCATTTTATAGATGAGAAAACTGAGGCTGAGAGAAAGCAGCTCACTTGCCCAGGGTCATGTAGTGAGCAAGAGGTAGGACCAGAATTTGAACTGCAGTCTGTCTGAATCCATGTCCTATACTCTTGACCACGGAGCCCTGACCCACCGAGGCTCCTGGGGCAGCGGGCTCTGGAGCTAAGCCCGTCTCAGGGCATGGGGAATCCTTGGGAAGAAAAGGCAGTTCTCTGAGGGTTCAGGGTTCAGACCCAGCCCTGGAGGAAGAAGCCTCCTCTGGACCCTTCCATCCCCCCCACACACACACCAAGTAAGATCTGAATGTCAGGGGCCGGCAAAAGGCCCGGAGAACAGGCCAACAAGCAGTTGGCAAGACCACAGCCCTATAGCCCAGAAGGTTGGAGCCAGTGACTCAAAGGTCAGTGCATGCTCATTTCAAGATGTGTAGTGTGTGTCCCAGGGCCAGAAAATGCTCACCATGCCCTCGTGCTCTGCCCAGCGATATCAGATGGGGTTGGCGCTACCTGGGACTTTCCTAGCTGGTCCTGCCTGTGGGGTCTCTAGCTCTTGCTCTGAGGCTGCCTGGTGCCAACGGAATGCCTGGCACTGGTGGGCCGAGAACGGCCCCTCGCCCCGCTTTTGGTGCTCTAGGCGACCCCCTGTGTCTGTGTATCGTCCAAATTGGGAAGGGGCTGGGAACAGCCAGCGAGCATCCAGCCATAGCCGGTCAGACACTTCTTTGAGGACACGTTCCCCTGGCCCTGCATGGCAGTCCTCAGCCATTCCTGGATGCCGGGTGTAAGCTGCATCTTCTTGAGAATGTCAGATTGTCAAAAGGAGAAAAGCCTAATAAAGATGGCGAGTCAGCCAAATAAGTGAGGCACTGGGGTGACTGGGAGAGTCTTCTTCGAGGGCCATGTCACTGAGCTTCTGATGTGGCTTTCACACTTTGTAATAGTCAGGCCTCCGTATGTTACAGCGCTGGTGGCCTGGGATTCGGGCTTTATCACTCCCTAATCTCAGTTTAATTGCTGTGGTCAATTTACCCTGCACATAATAACCTGCAGCTTGGTATATTGTGTAATATGGTTGACACACACTTTGCTTTAAATGTCAGCGCTGGCTGGGCCTGGGGACTTGGCAGGCTCCCTGGGAGAGATGGCAGAGGAGTAGCGTCATCTGCTTGGTGTCTGGGATGCTGGTATGTTGGCTGCAACTTCTCTTGGCTTGAAGGCTCAGCCAGTGCCCAGCGCTGGGCTGTTGGATGGCAGTTACCATCTCCAGACTGTATCTGAGGCCCACCCAGCCCTGATCTGCTTTTCTCCTGCTGTGTCCCACCTAGGGCTCCATGGAGAAGGCGTGTCTGTAAGGCAGCCATCCTCAGCTTGGAAAGCGCGTTGCCCCCAGGCACAAATGGGAGTCCTGTAGCCCCAGTGCTTTGTGCAGGCTGGCCCTGGTCATGTGTTTGTGACCAAGACCCCAAGGGCGGCTGTTGGGTAAATATATCACGCTCTGGTTGAAGGATTGCAAGCAACAGCAATGATGACAGCTGTGCCAAGATGGCTCTGCCCATCACTCTCCTGTGGTTGGACTCAACCAGCAAACTGGATACATTTTTGCTACCCGCTCGACTTCCATTCCTTCTGCTTCTAACGGACTAAATGATTAAATTGGATGGACTAAAACTGATGGAACTCCCGAGGTGGCCTCCCAGCTCACCCTCCACTGCAACTTTTTATGGAAGTTGCACTTTCATCCACAGGACAAAGGCCCCCAGAAGTGTCGTTTGTCCTGGGTGTTCCTGCCTCGTTGGCAGGACCCCTGACCTAAGCTGGGCCAATCAGCTTCTCTCTCCTGGAGAAATTCAAGATGAAGAGACAGCACAGTGGTGTCTGAAGGTGTCTAAAATGATAACTCATGGACCTGGGAGCCATGGGGCAGCCATACTTTGCCTCTGGACCAGATGGCAAAGGAAGCAGAGTGAAATGTACGGAGATACAGATGCTCCTCCGGACGTCTCTATAGCTCCACTCCCAAAGGAGCCGTGTTTTCCCGCCTTTGGCTTCCCTGAGACTCCCTGAATCCTTATGATAAATGCCCCCTTTTGGCTGAAGCAATTTGGGTTGGGTTTGTCATTGCAACCAAGAGCTCTGCCTAAAGAAATCCAGTGAGTGCTCGCCATGGAGCCGGCCAGGTAGAAGGCTCACCTGTTATTATTAAGATGTATTTAGGGCATGGTTTTGGGGGGAATGTAAACTTCTTGGGAAGGAGTCTGGTGAGGGTCACGGTGGCTTTTAGTACAGGAGATTTGTCCCTAGGGTTGGCATGTCCCCCAAGCGCCTCACTTGGTTGGGTTCCTCCTTCCATCCTTGACATGGAAGGTGCAGCTGGAATCTGGGGTCTGTGCCCCAGACTCAGCCTGGGGCATTTGCCCCGGTCTTAGGTCTGGTCCCGCTATCCAGGGGAGGCCAGCCCCTTCCGGGCTGTTTGGGAAAGTCCTGCTTACCCAGGAGTACCTGACAGCCAATCTGGGAGCATCTTCTCCACGGGCATCTTCCCTTTGGGTTCAGCCCTGGGGACCACCTCTGGGATGCTATCAGCCTGATCCCCTGCACCCCGAGACAGCCTATCTATCCTTCAGGTAGGCAGGCACGGTGTCTGGGCCCATGGTACTTCTAGGGGTGCACGAAAAGGTCTTAATATCAGTTTCATTTTAAAATCAGAGGGAAATTGAAAATAGTGGTAATAAATATATAATAATGACTCCAGACTCATTTCAATCAGTCTTTATACCAACATCATTATAAAATATGTTTTAATTTTTTTTTTTATGGAGGAAGAGGCTCACAAGGGCTAGAGTGTCTAAAGACACCAACAGCATCATAACGCGGCCCCGCCCACAACACTATTCCTAAGCGTGTGTGGAGGTTCCAGCTTCCTGAGAACCCCAGGTGGAGCCCACAACCAAAGTGAGTAGATGCACCCTGGATTGTTTAGGGGGGTCCACAGGGAGGGCAATGACCCCAAGTGTCTCTGCTGCTCTGGCTCACGTTTCCCAGTCTTGCCTTCCCTGTACAGCTGAGCCGGGCTGAGGGGACGGGCCACCTGCTCTGGGGTCATTACTTTTCCCACCTGGATTGAGCTCCAAGTTTAGCCAAGCAGAGGCCTGAGCCCAGGGCAGAGGCTCAGCCTTGTCCGAAGACTCTGCATTCTTAACCTGGAGGGACAGTCACCCCAAAGGTATGAACACTGGCCCTTGTAGACAGTCAGGAACTTGAACTCTGCTGTGGCCTTTTGCAGGCAGGAACCAGGCAGCATCCTGCTTCCTCTCCTTCCCAAAGACAACAGAACATCGTGAGAGCTACCAAGTGCCAGGCCCATCCCACGCATTATCTCATTGAGTTACGCCAGAAGCCCTACGAGGAGGCTACTATTCTAAGCCCTATTTTATAGACCTGGAAACTGAGGCTCAGAGAGACTAAGAAGTTTAGCCAAGTTCAGAAAGCTAGTAAAGTGGCAAGGTCAGGATTTGAATTCAGATCTGCCTGACCCCAGAGCTATATAATACTTCCCTTATACCCCTGCCCCCAACCAGAAGACTGGCCTCCTAGGTGGAGGGTCACGTGTTACTAAGGAAGCAGTGAGGTATCAAGAGGTGTTTCCAAGGTGAGGCACAAATATGGTGTCCTGGCCGTACACAGGAGACTTTGGGGTGGTACACAGAATGAACTTTTTCTGTGTATTCCATAGCTATGTGGGCATATAAGCAAACATATATAGTTGATACATCAAAATCACGGTTACCTGAATAGTCCTCCTAGAGTAAGGTATATAAGTTTTTCCAAGCGAGTAGATTTAAAGAAAATTATTAAGTAAATCATGGTGCAGCTGACATGGAAAAAGCAAAAAACAAAATAAAACAAGAAATGCTAAATTCTAGTACATGGGAGAGAGACCTGTAGATCGTACAATGTAACCTCTGGGTTGAGTCATTGCATGAGCGTCCTTGAGAAAGATTCTTCTAAGACTCAGTTTCCTCATCTCTAAAATGGGAGGGGCCCCAAAGAGTTGTTTAAAGATTCAAAGGAGGTGACACACAGTGGATGGGTTGCCAAGCTCTGTACAGACATAGGGCTGTCAGGCAGGGAGCCACACGGTCTGGGGCTCCTTTGGATGTGAGCTCTCAGGCCGGCGGCAAGAAAGCCATTTTTGGACAGAAAAGGCAGGGGAGAGGTTGGGCTTGGGACTTGGGGTTCTCCATGCTTAATTCTATTTGGACTCATCCCAGATTGCTGGGCCTCCCAAGTAACATTCTACACATCTGTTTAATTGAACGTGAGTCTTAACTGCCAAAATTACCTGTAACATTAGCTTCTTTCATGGCTGTGCCTTCTCCTGGGGCTGGTGCCAGTTCTCCAGGGTTGATTGGGTCCGGGAGGGCTGGGCCCTAATGCAGCAGGCTGTTGGCGGGCCTGAGAGCTCAGCATAGGGCCCTGGAGTGGTGCAGACGGACCAGGACTGGGAACCCAGCCTTTGGTCTTCCCAGGATGGTCCTGGACCCTCAACACAGCCAGGCTAGCTTCTCCCCTCAAGACGCCTTCCCTGATTGAAGATGGCAGAGAAGGCTCTCATTTTCCTGGAATCTCCTCAGATCCCGGAAGTCAGACCCATGTCCAGTGTTTCTATTATAACTCAACCACAGAACTCGTGATGCTCAACCAATGGGACCCCTGGGCATCACTGAAGGTTTATAGCAACCAGATGGAACAAGAGGCATGAAATGAACCCTGGGGAGGTAGCGGCTGCCACAGGCTCTGTGTCTTTGTCTCAGATGTCCTCATCTTCATTGAATAATGTGAGACAATAAAAATGGTCAAAAGAAAGGAAGAAAGAAAAGATAACTCAGACTCACAAGTTATCAGGGAAACGCAAATTAAAATTTAAATCACATATATTTGTTCACCCATTGCATTGCAAATCATTTTCTTTTTAATTTTATTTATTTATTTATTTTTATTTTTGGCTGCGTTGGGTCTTCGTTGCTGCGCACAGGCTTTCTCTAGTTGTGGTGAGCAGGGGCTACTCTTCGTTGCGGTGCATGGGCTTCTCATTGCAGTGGCTTCTCTTGTTGTGGAGCATGGGCTCTAGGCGTGCAGGCTTCAGTAGCTGTGGCACATGGACTCACTAGTTGTGGCTTGCAGGCTCTAGAGCGCAGGCTCAATAGTTGTGGCACGTGGGCTTAGTTGCTCCGCGGCATATGGGATCTTCCTGGACCAGGGCTCGAACCCGTGTCTCCTGAATTGCCAGGTGGTTTCTTAACCACTGCGCCACCAAGGAAGTCTGCAAATAATTTTTAAGTTTAATAATTTCAGTATTGTGTAATGTGGGGAAATGGACATTTTTAAAATTCCAGTGAGAGTTTAACTTGGTTGAGGAAATTTGGCAGGATTTACTAAAATTAAAAATGTGGGGCTTCCCTTGTGGCGCAGTGGTTGAGAATCTGCCTGCCAATGCAAGGGACCCAGGTTCGAGCCCTGGTCCGGGAAGATCCCACATGCCACCCGCAGAGCAACTAAGCCCACGCACACAATTACTGAGCCCATGCTCTAGAGCCCGTGAACCACAACTACTGAGCCCACGTGCTGCAACTACTGAAGCCTGTGCTCCACAGCAAGAGAAGACACAGCAATGAGAAGCCCGTGCACGGCAACAAAGAGTAGCCCCTGCTCTCCACAACTAGAAAAAGCCCGCGTGCAGCAGTGAAGACCGAACACAGCCAAAAAAAATAAATAAAATGAATAAATTTATTAAAAAAATAATTGTGTATGGCCATGCCCCTTGACCTAACAATTCTACCTCTAGGTGTCCATCTACCCTAGGAAAGTACTAGCACGTGAACTAAGGACACTTTGCACAAAGATGTTCATTGCAGCATTGTTTAGTAGGCAATTAGAAACAACCTAAATGTCCATCCTGAGGCAATGGTTAAATGACGCTTTGTGGCAGCCATCACCTCCCCTGGATTTCCTTCATGTCCCTTGTCCCCTCTGGTCAGCAAGAGTTCTCAGCGATGGCCAAAGTGTAGAACTCTATGTACAGATTTAGAAAATTCCCTAAGGCTTTCTGTTGGTGAAAAAAACAAGATGCAGAAAGATCCAAACATATGAAATAAATTATGTGAAAGCAACATTTCATCAACAAACAAAACTATAGAACTGACCCAAAGCAATACCATGTATTTCCACAGATGCATGAAATCTATAGAAAAAGGTCTGGAAGGGAAACCACCAAAGGAATGATAGTAGTCACCTCTGGCCAGGGGCATGGGACTGGGGGAGGTGCTTAAGGAGATCCTGAGCTTTATATCCACTGTTTGAAAATAATTTTTACAAGTGAGTGTATTCATGTACTATTTATGTAATTAAAAGTAAATTTATTGATGGGATTGGGTGAAGGATATGTGGAGGTCTGTGATATTCTGTCAACTTTTATATTTGCCCAAATTCTCCATCATAAAAATTTAAGAATTACAAAAATAAATCTGACATTATAAAAGTGATTACCTTACAGAAATATTGCTCCTTCTAAGAGATCCATTTTATGTGCCTGGCTCTGCCTTCAAGATGGACCCGGCCAACTTTGATCCCTCCCTATCATGGGCAGTGTTGACCGATGGTCTGACTCACTGAATGACTGAATGAATGGACTATTCCACTGAAAGGGAGCAAAATCTACCAAACTGGAGACCTGTCTCTTAATGACCCATTTCTGGTGTTCCCGGAAGCTCTAGAGGTGACTTATATGGGCTCAGTAGGAAATGTGGTTCCTACTCTTCCTCAGGACTGGAGAGCTGGGTATCCTGGGGCACTGGGTATTTCTGACAAAGAGGAAGCTTCACTACCCCTGCCCCACCCTAGTCAGCAATGTGAGATTTCTTTATCGTGGCCCAGCTGCTCCTTCACTGGGGCTAAGCCCTGGCTTATAGAAGAGGTTCCCTGGATGGTTTCTAGACTATTGAACAAGATGAGAAAAGCTCATGTGTCTGAAATCCACACTGGACCCTGTTGGGAAACATTTCACACATCCCCATCATTCTCCAGTTGGGCTCAGGGCAGACACTGGTCATCCACAATGGTGGTCTTTCCCATGGATGCATTACTTGGTCTCAGACTCTTGTCCCTGTGCCCTGGGGCAGCTACATTAATTGACAAGATTTAGCACGATGATTAGAATATATGTGCCACTCCCACCTGACCTTGTCAATAATGAGAACCGCTTTTCTCTACAGCAAGCATGTGAAAACGGAAAGGAAAGGAGGGAAGTGTGTGTGGAGTGGTCTGTGGGTGTTGGGGTGATGGTGGTGGGGAACTTGGAGGGAAGGAGGTGGGGGAACAGATGCGGAAAGGGGGATGTGGGGCGCTGGAGGCACATTGTGTGTGCACCCCAATGCTGGGTGTCCTGGGGCACTGGGTGTTTCTGACAAAGACAGAAGCTTCACTACATTTGTCCTATAACTGGTACAAATGTCCAGTTATAACACGGTGGATGGTAGAGCTGTAAGAGAGACAGAGGTCCTTGAGTATTCATTTTTGGATAATCCCATATTGTAAGCATCTTAACACACATGACTTAATACAACTCAAATTAACTGCGAACTGAAATCAACAGTCTTGTAAAAGACAGAGGGTCTCACGAAGCTGATGAAAGTGAACTTGGAGAACTTCTTGGAGTCATTCTCAAAGCCAGAGTTCAAAGAGGACCTGGCAGCAGAGGTGGAGCAGTTGGCAAAAGAAAAAGGAAAATGAACAGGGATGACGACGTGGTAAGGGCTTTGCGAGAGGATGAGTTGAATATCAAGGTGTTGAGTGTTTCTTGAGAAAATGAATGAAATCCTCTGATGTGTTCACAAGATGGACTTTTAAAATAATCATGCTGTCAAAGTCAAACATGGAGAGAAAACATTCGGATTGACGCCTTGTATAATTTTATAGGAACTGTGGCTAAGCACATGAGTGGCTTTTTTTAGTTCTCAAAATGAACGCACAGTTGTAATTATAGCCTAGATGTGGTTAAACATCAAATAAATGTATTGGAAATCTTTCATTTATCTCAAGGTAAATTCTAAATGAAACCCTGTTGCATTATTAACACATGATTTTGTTTGTGATTTTTTTTTAAAAAAGATGTTTTCATTGTGAATATTTTTAGCTTTGTTATTTTATTTATTTATTTTTTGATGTGGACCATTTTTAAAGTCCTTACTGAATTTGATACAACATTGCTTCTGCTTTATGTTTTGGCTTTTTGGTCCCGAGGCCTGTGGGATCCCAACTCCCTGACCAGGGATTGAACCTGCACCCCCTGCATTGGAAGGCGAAGTCTTAACCACTGGACCGCCAGGGAAGTCCCTGTTTGTGATTTTAAATGAAGTTGCTTTTGACATTTTTTTTTTTTCCGATGTTTCAGAGTGTCTAACCCTGTCTGGGGAAGATGTGGGAAGGAAGGTCCCTTGAGGAAATGAAACATGAGGAGGAGAAGTTTGCCCAATGGACAAGATGAGAGAAGGGCATGTCTGGCAGAAGGCACAGCATGTACAGAGGCTCAGAGGCATGAACGAATGAGGTGCACTTGCGGGGCAGTAAGGAGTTTGACATTGCAGGGTCCCTGAGTACAGATGACAGCAGAGGAAGGAGATAGACCGTGGAAGATCAGGGGCCATGGTGAGAGGTTCGGACTTTATCCTGCAGGCAACGGGAAGGGATTTCGGTAGGGATGTGACATGCTCTGATTCAGCTTCTAGAAGCAGGAGGCACAGAGGAGCCTTCTGCACTAGTCCGGACTTCCCCAGTGAAGATGCAGCACCACTGCATGTCACTCATCCTGTGTAAGGTAAGCAGTAACTCATTTGATGGTCACCATAATCCTGAGAGGAACAGAGAGGTTAAAGAATTGCCCAAGGTCACACAGCGAGGAAACTGCAAGAGCTGGGTTTCGGACTCAGGCGTGTGCTCTTAACCTGTTTGCTCAATCTACCCACCAGGTAGGCGGGCTCTCCTATATACATTTTCAAAGTGTATATGGACTTGCTTCTGTAGTAGATATATTTATTCAGAAAGACAACCCTCATTGTTATAAATGAAAAAGCAATTTATTTTCTATTGCACATTTTATATATATATATATATATATATATATATATATATATATATATATCTGTCTATTAAAAATAAAGCATTTGCCCATGCTGGGGTCTAATGAGAGGTGAGTGTGTGAATTAAGGCAGTGTCCCTAGCCAGAGAAGGAGGGGGCCCACGGGAACACATTTAGGATGTTGTGGTGACAGGACGATGTACTGAGTGGCTGGAATGGGGTGAGGGGTCACCTCGACACACCTGAGGTCTGGGTGACTAGTGGTACCATTCGTTACCTGGGGGTGTGAGCGTTACAAGAAGTTCTCCCGGGCGCGTTAAAATTAAAATCCTAAATACAGTGCTTTGAGGGCTAGGTTACATCAAACATAGTAGGATGGGATGGGGTAGAGGACTTGGTCACTGGGGGACTTCCTGGACGAGGCAGGAAGGGCTCTGGCTCAAGACACTGAGCCCTGGGCCAGGACTGTGCCATTAACATTGCGGGGAAATGGAAATTCCCAGTGAAGGAGGCAGGAGAGCAGAGGGCAGGCGGGACAGGCGGCTCTCCACGGGGCCAAGTGCGCGGTCCCGGCACAGCCCGTAACCGGAGCCCTGGAAGAGCATTAGGAACGTGACATCAGGGTAGCATTTGCAGCCTCGCCCCGACAGGTGGGTGGAGCACTTATGACTTGAATAGTTTCAGTTGAGGGTGAGAGGTGAGCCAGGGTTAACAGGAGTCCCCGCTCCTCTCCCAGGGCACCTGGCCCTTTCCCATTTCCCTCCTAACTCTCCCCACTCCAAGTAAAGCAAGGCCTTTCTCCCCTCCTGTTGTCTTTTGTTTCTGCGGCGGAAAATGTGAAAGCCCGGCATATTGGATTTCTTTTTAGCACACCGATAAGGCAGAGGAAACATCTGTGGCTTGAGACAAAATGTGTGAAAGATGGGGGGCCGGGGTGGGGACAGAAATTTTCTGTCTTGAAGAACGTTTTATCTCCTTGCTAGACACCTCCTTTATTCCAACGAAATTTATAGGTTGACATGTGAACATGAACGTAGAGGAGACAGAAGGTTTAAATCCAAGAGGAGGGAATTCAAAATAAATACAAAAGGAAATCCTGAAAAGTCACACTTCCAGAAGCAAATGCAGACACATTTGTTTCGGTTTCCTAGACTTTTTCTCCACCATCCGGCTCAAAGAGCTCCACCACCTGTGATCCACACCTCGGATTTACTATCAGTTTCCAGGGAGCAGCCCAACAGCTTCACCACAAGCCTCTTAATAAATCAGGCACTGAAAGCGGTTCCGATGAGAAACTGATAGAAAAGGCCTGAACCCCAGCGGCATCGAGCTCTCAAGTCCCCGAGTCTCGCCATTTGCCCTTTTGCATAATCCCAAAGAGAGAAAAGATCTGGGAGAGGATGGGATGTGGTGCTGTCTGGAGTCAGCCCAGGAGTCAGAGACAGCGGTGTTCTGCAGCATCCTTCCCCTGCCCCCCTCCCGGCTTGCTGTGGTCCAGGCCCTGGGATTAGGTTGAATCCAAGGAGCGGTAACCCAGTGGTGCCAGGCTGCTGGGTTGGACGGGAGCCTCCCGCTTCAGGAGGGAAATGCCCCGCTTCAAAATAACCACAGCACACTCTGTAAGTGGGCCATTTGTTGTTGATATGTTAGAAGTTTCATCAAACCTCTGGGCATATTTATACAATTAGAGCAGCGAGCGAAAGAAAACAGCACAGTGACAAATTGGGCTCGTGCACTCTGATTAGGAGACGCGCGTAGAAGACGCGCCCCGTTTGAATTTGTGAAATTGCTTCTCATCAAGATAGATGCCTGCTGGGCCAGTGGGGTGGGGGGGAGGGCAGCTGGTACACGCTTTGGCTGGAATTCGACGCACGTCCAGAAGGAAAGGCGAAACCATCCCCTGACTCCAAACCAAATGACAAATCTCCTTCGCCGTGGCCAGGCAGGGCTGCTTTGTCCAAAGCCTGGACCATATTATCAAGTCCTGTTGACCCAGAACCCAGGCAGCAAGCTGTGACTCCTGTCACCCAAGGTTCTTTGGGTTCTCGGTTTTTATGAGTAAGATGCCGGGTAGGAAAACAAGAGGGCGTGGAGTTTTAGTTTAAAAACCCTGTAGATCCAGTTTTCATCTTCCACGTCTTCAGCCGCTGTGGGTGGACCCCATGCCTTGCAGAGTTGAATCCTGTCCAACCCTAACAACTAGAAGCAAACATTTATTACATACTTACTCTGCGCTGAGATAAATGCTAAATGCTTTTGAGTCAATTATGTTATTAAAGCCTCACGATGACTCTATGGCAAAGGTGCTAGTATTATTCCCATTTTCCAAATGAGGTCAGACAAAGGTCCGTGGTAGGGCACAGTGAAGCCGGCAAAGGGCAGGGCTGGGACTTGAACCTGGTGAGTCTGGTTCCCGAGCCTGCGATGTTCATCTCACACTGTGTTGCCTGCATCAGGGCTATGGGAACCCTCAGGCCCTTCAGAGGACTCCCAGGCCCTTCAAAGACCCTCTAGGGTCTGAAACATCCTTTTGACCCATCAAAGAGGTTGAGCCAACTTGCAAATTATTTATAAAATACAAATAGCACGATGTTTGAAAATTGGTGTGTACAGAGATTGTCTCCCAGTCTAGAAAACTGGATTAACCAATTCGCCTTATGCCTTGACCATTCTGATGCTTAAGGGGAGAATGGAATTTACAACATGTCAACTCCACCAGTAATAGTAATAGCTGATAATAATGGTAATAGTTCATCTTACAGCAACTGTAGCACCCGTGCTATGTGTCTGGGCCCCCTACTTTGCCAGTGTCAACTCAATCTTCACAGCAACTCTATGAGATAGGTGCTATTTTTTATTTATTTTAATTTTTTTAATTTATTTTTTGTAGGTGCTATTTTTTAAACCCATTTTCCAGATGAGGAAACCGAAGCACTGGAGGTTAAATCAATTCTGAAGGTCACACCACTGCAATAGGATGCAGACAGCAGCCATCTTCAGTCCATATCCAGACAACCGTGGAAACGCTGTGTCCTGACAACAGCGCCGTCTCGTGCACCAGGTAAAGCCCTCCCCTTTTCACTGCTGGGAGGTGGTCCTTGGGGTCTGATCAGGCTGTGTCTTGCATTCTGGGAAGGTGACGCATCCTCCTTGGTTCTGGAGGAACCCGCTGCCTTTTCTAACCGGTGACCTCACTGCCCGCTCCTTTTCCGCTGCTGGGTGAGCTGGGGCAGCGGGTGTGGTCCCTCAGGCGCTGCCCAGCCAAAGCAGGACATGGCCCTTTGGCTCCTACCCGCTTTGGAGCATGGCTCTACAGCAGGTGGAGCTAGAATGACAGGAACCTGGTTAATGGGGGCACAGCACTGTGCTTGTCCACTGGGACTGGGGACTCCTGTGAACAGGGCCTCTGAGGATGGGCTGGGGCTAGTGCTCTGGTTGGCACATAGGATGGCAAGAGTCACATCATTTTCTTGCAGGGTGACAGGCCCAGGCCTGCCTAGGCTGGGACAGATATGTGTGCGTCGTAGAAGGCGGGGCCCGACTTTTTCAAGAGACTTCTGAAAGAGAGGTGATTCATCTTCTCTTGAAGGAGATAAAGGACCTCTTGGAGGTCATCATTTGCCACTGGCGATCTAGGACTTCAGCAGGTCACTCATTCATTCATTCACTCATTCAACAAGTCTACAGTGGCAGCTGTGTGATGCATGGGGGACACAGAGGTAAAGAGCACAGTTAAAGTCCCTTAGGAGTGAATGATCTAGGCTAAGATAAGGCAGAAGGTTATATTATCACATGAATAAATGCAAATTTGTTCATCTGGGATGAGAGCTACAGAGGAAAGCAACCTAGTGCTTTGGGACCCCATAGGGAAGAAAGACCTGGTCAGAAAAGTCAGGAGAACTTCTGCGAGGAAGACAAACTGGCTCTGAGATATGGATCATGAGAAGAACTCGCTGCGTGAGGGAGAGATGGGAAAGGAGAAACGCTCCTGGTGGAGGGAACTGCAGGTGCAAAGGCCCTGTGGCAGAGAGAACGTGGCAGAGGCAAGGGCCTCAAGAGGCTGGGGTGGCTGGAGTACACAGTGTGGGAATGGGTCTGGAGAATCAGCAGGGGCCTCACTAGACTGGGCCTTGCTGGCCCTGTTAAGGCCATGGAAGGGATTGGTTTTCGTGCTGGTGTGCACTGGGAATTTAATGTGCTAGTGTGCACTGGGAATCCCTGAGAGGGGAATGTGGTAGGCAACATTTCTCAGATGTGTTTCTCTATTGGGCTACTGAGAAACTATTGAATGGTTTTAAGCGTGCAGATGGGAGAGGAAGGTAAACATGGAGAGAGGTCTGTGACACACCCATTTGTGTTTGGCAAAGATCACAGTGACCCAAACTCATCTCTTCGTGTCAGAGCTTTGAGAAAGGGCTGGGTGTTTCCAACATGGAAGTCACAAGGGTGAGACTCTGGGTACATGGAGCCTAGGAGGAAACCCAAGTAGGAAAACAATCAATTATCTAAGCAGTTTTGGGGGTGCCTTCATGTTTAGGCACAAAATCTAGCAGACTGGGAACACAGTGGTGGTGTACGCAGGACCGCACTTAATAGCCTTTAGGGTAGAGCCTTGCTCTCCTGCAGCAACAGAAGTTCACCCTAATGACCCCAAGGCTACCCAGAAAAGATAAAATTACAGTGAGTATTATTTGTTTTGGAAAATAATGAACAACGTATTACATTGCAGGTGTATCCCCCCCACTCCCAGTGATGGTTAAAATAAGAGAGAAATTGGTGCTAAAGGAATACATCACATGACCTCTAAAACGTTCCATCATGACCTGTCCTTTGAGCAGATAGCCAAGCCTGATTGTACTACAAGCATATTGATTAACTCAAGAGATTCTTAACTAGCAGCAAGGAAGTAGAATGCTCCTGTAACAAAGATCTGAACAGGTGGAAGTGGCTTCGGCATTGAATCACGGATAAAAGCTGGAAGAATTTTGAGGCACAGGAGAGAAAAAGCCCACATCGTCTTAATCGGACTGTTGGTAGAAATATGGACATTCGAATCCCTTCTGGTGAGGGTTCAGAAGAGGAGAAACATACAAAGGAGAAGGCCGTATGAAAACAAAGATTGGAGAGATGCAGCCACAAGCCAAGGAATGCTGGCAGCCTCCAGAGCTGGAAGAGGCAAGGAAAGGATTCTCCCCTAGAGCCTCCGGAGGGAGTAGGGTCCTGCCCACACTTTAATCTCAGCCTAATGATACTAGGTTTAGACTCTGGCCTCCAAAACTTGAGAGAATAAATTTCTGTTGTTTTTGAGCCAGCAACTTTGTGGTAATTTGTTACACCAGCCAAAGGGAACGAATACATTCTGAGTAACATTTACTTCATATTCCACAAACATCCGTGATTTCACATTGCTGGTGCATTCTCATCCTTCTTAGCTCAGACCGATAGGTACCTCCTGAACTGGGGCTCCCCAGCGCCCCCTAGCCCGATCAGTTAACCTGTTTGTTAACCTCCAACACACTTAAACTCTCAAGCCTAAATTCTTTCCTTAGTTTGTGTACTTGTATTTTGTCTGCCTTCCACCCATTAAAATATGAGCTCCAGGCAATCAGGGACCGTGGCATCCTGTTCCCCGCTAAACCCTCAACACCTAGCAGAAGCCTGGAGCGGAGTGAACATTCCTTGAAAAGTTTGCTGAATGAATAAACGACCTTTCGCAGTGTCCTGGAGGCCCCCTGAGTTTGACTGGTATTAATAAGACTGGTCCTCTCGCTTGCCTCCATCAACAGGTATTGATGGTTATTTAAATTCTTATTCTGGATCCTTAGTCCATCCCAGGATGTGAAGCTGTTTAATATTCATTCATTCATTCACTCATTCAATAAATATTTATTTATTCGGGCTTATTATGTGTGAGGCAGTCCACTGATGATTCCTAATTGGGCTATTTTTTCCCCTGTTGAATTTCAATTGAGAAAGAAAAGCAATTGCAGCATTTTTCAAGGCAAAACAAGCCATAAAACAACCACAAACCGCAAACAACAAAACAATCTTTCATGAGGCTAATTAGTCCTAAGCCTTAAAAAAAATAATAATTGCCGATTCTGGAGCAGTCTTTGAAGGCTTTTTGCACTGAATAGTAATCAGGAAACTTCAGCCTTCACAAGGCAAGGGCTCAGAGCAAAACAAGGCACTTTAGGCTTGTGTACTTTCTGTAACTCTGATTTGGCTGAATTTTCTTCCGATAAGGAAATTTTAAGGACATTGATGGGCAAGGGAAGCACATTCATTGCACACACTGATTCTTTCAACAGACTTCATGATATACAACCAGTCTCATAATCAGAAGTGTTTCTTTCTGTTTAAAACCCAGAAGGGTAGCTGACATCTTTTATCAAAAAGACAGACAATTCTTATCCCCTGACAATTCCAGATTATGGATCCCAGGAGGCTCTCCTTACACTGGTATTTTATCACTGGAATCAGAGCGACTGCTGTTTATTTGCTGAACTTCCACGTAGTTTTCAAGGTGTTGCCAGCAGGGCCTGGGCTGACAGTGACACGTGTTATTGTCACATTGCTAGATCTGAAAGAAAACACCAGATAAATAAATATCAGTGTTTCCTTGGATCTCTTTTTGCTATCATGGGCACCGGAGGCACTGGCATTTGTTAATTCACATATCTTCCCTGTTTGGTGAGGCAATGTTTCCTTTCATCTACTGGAGTCGGGGAGGAAGGTGGCGGCCCAGGCTCGCAGCCTGGCATGGACCGGCACAGCCATTTGATCTGGGCGAGGGGCAGAGGGGAAGATGGCCTCTGGATAAAGTTCCATCCACCGAGAGGGGCGGAGTCTGGCTGTAGGATTGTCTTCTTATGCCTCCCTCACGTGGGTAGGTTACCTTGCAGTGCGCTCAGAATCAGGTGACGTGAGCTGGGGTCCCAGTCGGACAGGCTGCTTAACCTCCAAGCCTCTGCTTCTCTGTCTGTAGAACTGGATACTGGGACCCTCTGCTGTCCCTCCTAGGTTGCTGAGACACCCACAGAAGAGGGAGGTACCCACCTCCAGCCAGGCAGACTCCTCATTTCCCCCAGACCCTCTGCTTCCTCCCCACTCTGCCCTGTTCTCTCCTCTGGGTCACATCTCCCTCTGCCTTTTGCCTTTTTTTAGATCTCCTTATCCTAGATCAAGGGATGACGTCAACAACCTACAGCCCGTGGGCCACATCTGGCCTGCTGCCTGATTTTGGAAATACAGTTTTCCTGGAACGCAGCCATGCCTGTTCATTTACATATTGTCTGTGGCTGCCTTTGTGCTGGCACTGGCAGAGCTGAGTAGTTGCAACACAGAGCGTATGGCCCACAAAGCCTAAAATCTGTACTATCTGGCCCTTCACAGAAGTTTGTCTGTTCTCTGTGCTCTCCTAGACTTCAATCACTCTGATCCCACTCATCCTTGAAGACCCAGCTTGAGCTCTTGATCTGCTTGGCATCCCGTGGCTTGTTCATCGGTTTTCTATGCAAAAAGTTTCCCATGATCAAATACATTTGGGAAATCCTAAGTTAAAGAACCGTAAGCAGCCTTCTTTACGAACTGCGGAACTTATCAGTTCATTTAATGTGCTGGTGTGCGCTGGGAATCCCTGAGAGGGGAATGTGGTAGGCAACATTTCTCAGATGTGTTTCTCTATTGGGCTACTGAGTGTTGAAGAGCTTGACCCATCTTCTCTAATTATTCTGTCTCTCTGGGTGATGCGATCTGCTAGTATATCTTTAGAATATATTGTGTTTTTATCTGAAATGTACATTTTTAGCCTGGATCTCTCCCCTGGACTCCAGACACTGCACTCCCTTTACAACTGTCTAACAGACACCTTAGACTTACAATGTTCCAAATGCACCTGTTCTTCTCCCATCATTATCCTTCTTAGGAAGTGGCAACTCCATTCAGCAGTTACTGGGGCCAAAAATCTAGCACTCTTCTTGACTCCCTTCATATTCTCACACTCTTTCTCTAATCCATCAGCATGACTGCCCTCTGTAACGTCAAAAGGCATCCTGTATAGGACCACTTCTCACCAACTGCACAGTGACCAGCCAGCCCCAAGCCACCAACATCTGTTGGCTGGATTCCTGCAACAGCCTACAAATTGGGCTCTCTGCTTCTGTTCTTGCCCTCTCTGGTTCATCCTCTGCACAGCAGACAGAGTGATCCTTCTGAAACTCTAGTCCAATCACTTATTTCCCTGGCTTAAAATACTTTAAGGGAAATATTTCTGTTCCAACTAGAATAAAATACAAACTTCTCCAGTGGCTTTCCAGGTCCTGGATAACCAGGCCTTCACCTACGTCTCCTTCTGGCCTAATTTACCCGCAAACCCAGTAACCCCAGGGCCTTTGCACATGTTAATCTTTCTTCTAAGAAAGCTCATTGTCATTCCACTTCCCTCCCCCATCTTTTCAAGGCCTCTTCTGACTCTTCATTGTCATCTAGGTCATTAGACCCTCAGAAAGGCCCTTACTGATCAAACCAAAGAATACCCAATTTCATTGTATCAAGTTATTCTAGCTTATCATCTTCATAGCTCTTACGGAAACCCCAGATTATCTTATCTATTGTTTTCATGATTATTTTCTGTCTTCCACTGAGTACAAGCTTCATGAGGGGGAGAACCAAGCCTGTGTTTCCTTTTCCACCACTAGGGATCCAGAGCCTAAGACAGTCCAAGGCACACAGTGGCTGTTTGACAATCACCGCTTGTTGACAGACTGACCCGTAATCTCCTTAATCCTCAGAGCACCCTGTGTATTAGCATTCAGATTATTGTTATAACAACAAGCTAGAACATCTGACATTCGTTGAGGGCTACTTGCCAGGCACTGCGCTAAATGCTTTTCTCTGGTTATTTCATGCTGTTCTTCCAATTAACCTATAGAGCCTATGAGCAGGTACCATTTTTATTTCCATTTCACAGGTGAGGAAACTGAGGCACAGAGCAACTAAGTTGCTTGCCTAAGATTGCACATCTGGTCATTGACGGGGCCTGGACACTGACCTGGATCTGATTCCAGATCTGTGACTATGGGCAACATTGGGGTTGCAGCTGCCACGTTACAGGGGTTGGCATTTGAGCCTCTAGGAATAAGGTTTACAGGGGGCTGAGAGCATCACAACCAGGTTCATCTCTGACTGTGGCTTCTGATTTGAGCAGGGGCTTCACTGTCTTACTTGGAATGTTACTTAGTTGGGTCAAGAAACTGTATAGCACAGGGAACTATATTTAATATCCTGTGGTAAACCATAATGGAAAAGAATATGAAAAAGAATGTCTATATGTATAACTGAATCGCTTTGCTATACAGCAGAAATTAACACAGCATTGTAAATCAACTATACTTCAATAAAATAAATCTTTAAAAAAACCCTTAATCTCATCAGGAACAGCCAGGTGTGTGTTTCACCTCGCATAAAAATTAGTTCTACCCTACCTATCATTCATGAGCTAATAGTTATAAAGCGCTTACAACAGTTCTGGCCCATAATAAACGCTTTATAATTTTTTGTTAAATAAATAGCTATATGTAGCTGAAGGGCTTTGTCCTTGACCACAGGGGTGAGCAAAATCACTGACTCTCTGTGTCATCCCTCTTTCCTGCTCAGGTGGTGATTACAGGTGGCGCACCTGCGTGACATTAAGTACTGTGGAATCACAGAGTCGTTCCCTCCCTCGCAGTTAACCTGGCCCGACTTTAACACCTCTCCAACACCTAGCAGAGAGTTCTCTGAGACTAACCCAAAGCCCAAAGCCTTTGGCAGGAGAGAGGATATCTCAGGCACGTAAGAGCCTTGCTTTGTATAAGGTTGCAGACGCAGTATTTGCAAACGAAACACAATACCATTGTGTCTGTTTAAATCTTGAGATTTTTATTATTATGGTAAAGTTTGCCTTATAGCAAGGGATACTGCCTTTTCATTATAGTAGTGACTTCAAGTTTTCTTTCAAAATGAATAGAAGTTAAAATTTAGTTTAAAGCACACATTTACCATATGACTCAGCAATTCCATTCCTAGGTATTTACCCAACAGAAGTGAAAGTCTGTGTTACATGCAAATGTTCTTAGCAGTAACTGTTCATAATAGCCTCAAATTGGAAACAATCCAAACGTCCATCAACAGGTGAACAGATAAAGGAACGGTGGCAACTCCATACAAAGAAGAACTACTCAATAATAAAAAGGAACAAGATATCAAGGCACACAACAGCATGATGAGTTTCAAAAGCATTGTGTTAAGTGAGAGAAGTCAGAAACAAAAGACTGTGTACTCTGTGCTTCCACTTCTAAAATTTTCTCAGAAAAGGCAAATTGTTGAAGCGGTAAACCAGCGCTAGAGCCCTGGAATGGGGGAGAGGATGGACGTGAAGGGGCCCGAGAGCACTTTTAGGATGATGGAAAAGGTCTGTATCTTGACCTAGAGATGGTTCCATGAGTATCTAAGTTTGTCAGAACTCATGGCATGGGCACAAAGGGGGTGCATTTTATTGTCCATAAAGCATTCCTCACTTAAGTTGATTAAGAGTATAAAGGAAAAAGAGGCAAATAATAAAATAGGTCTTGTATGAAAAGGTAGAACTTGTGAAGGTGGCCAAGGGTTCGGAACTCCTGGACTAGTGCTCTGCTGCCCCGAGCAGGAGATCTATTATTCTTCTTTTGTTCTTCTCCTGACTGTCATTAAAACATTTGTCAGTCATCTTTGTCACTTAGTGCAATTGTAATTTTAACTCTATCAACCTTTTCTTTTTTGGATTCTGGATTTCATATCTTGCTTAAGACACTGAAAAGGACTTCCTCACCCTAAAGGTATGAAGACTATTATCTCATAGTATTCTCTAATGCTCCTGTAATTTCACAAAATATGACATTTAAAAATTTTTATTTTTAATTGTGGTAAAATACACGTAGCATCAAATTGACCATTTTTAAAGGTACAGTTCAGAAGCATTAAGTACACATGACTGTGAAATCATCACCACCAGCTAGCCATCTCCAGAATGCTTTCATCTTCCCAAACTGAAACTCTGTCCTCATTAAACAACTCCCCATTCCCCCCTCCTCCCAAACCCTGGCTACCACCATTGTATTCAATACTTTCTGACCCTATGAACTGGACTATTCTAGGTGCCTCACTCAAGTGGAATTGTTCAGCGTTTGTCCTTTTCTGACTGGCTTGTCTCCCTTAACACAATGTTCATACCATTTATAAAACCGTGAGATTTTTAGTCGATCTGGAATGTAAGCTTGTGTGTATATGGTGTAGGTAATGATTTAATTTTATTCCTCCCAACAAATGGTTAACCAGTTTTCCCAGCACCATTTATGGAAGAGATCTTTCTTTGTCACAATCAGTTGATAGCCACCTGCACTTTAACTGTATTCTAGGCATAAATGCCTCTCTTTGGGGACCCTCTTTTCTGTCCCCATGGTCTGTTTATTCCTAACACCATTGTGACTACTTCAGCTAAGAGCTCCCCCATCCCAAGTCCAGGGACCAGCTCAGGCTTAATGTCTTCCTGTCAGCCTTTCAGGTACTTCCAAGGATTTGGGGCACCCTACTGTCTCCCTAATGCTCTCCCATGTCTCCCTTTCCCAAGGGAGCCTAGTGTGCAGGGTTATCAGTCCAGGTATGGGTGAGGAAGCCTTTGGCCATGCTTGTCAGAGGTCACAGACCCCCCCACCCACCCAGAGACTTAAGCACCCCTATCTGCTGCAGGGCTGGGGTCACAAGGAGGTCGGCCACTGCCCTTGCCTCAGAAGGATCTGGTGGGGGACATAGGTGCTCGGGATGGTTTAATTGCTCTGCCTGCACTGGAACTTTACCATGACCCAGTTGACTGTCAGGCAGACTTCAAGATAAGGCAAGTTAATCTTGGGTCCCCTCCAAGGACATTTGGTGCTACATGCAAAACCGAATCCTTTCGAAGTTCATTTCTGAGGAGACCCCGGAGGCGGTGGTAGAATGCTCCCTGAATTTCTACAAAGAGAGTGTGGCAATCCTGCCGGGGTCACCTCTCTGAGGCGGTGAGAGGACACGGAGGGAGCAGAGCCCAGGTCCATCCGGGCAGGGCTGGTTAGCAGGTGTGCGGGCCCACAGACTTTCCGTGACTACCTGTTGGGCTGTGTCAAGCCCTTGGACTGTGTTAAGTCCTTGGCCCACGGGATCCGGGCACTTCAGACTGCTTTCTTGGGGCCAGAGGTGTGGGCAGAGAGTGGGAAAGGCTAATGTTTCTATGAATCTCTTGCTGTCTAATGTCAAATGAGTCAGGTCATGCCTGCCAACGAGCTCCCTCTAGGTCTCTGGTAGGAGGCAAGAAGCTGGGCCAAGGGAGCAGAGACAAGCTGGGGCAGCATCCTCTTTCCCCACCCCTGCCTACCTCTGAGCACCAGGGAGGCCACCTGGAGAGCCTGGCTGAATTTCATAAAAGCCCCTTGGGCACCAGAATGGGCTGCGTTAGAGGAGATGCTGGGATCGTGGGCACAGCAGGCCAGCTCTGCCAGGAGACAGCAGGAAGGCAGACTGACAAAATCAGCTAGAAGTTCTGTGTTCCCCAAGCTACAAGCATTCTCATGCCACCTTCCCAGGTTTCCTGTATCTTCCATTCCCTGCACGGGTCTTAACATTTTACACACACACACACACACACACACACACACACACACACACACACACACGTTCATAAATACCTAGAGACAAATGACAAGGAAAACACGATGATCCAAAACCTATGGGATGCAGCAAAAGCAGTTCTAAGAGGGAAGTTTATAGTGATACAAGCCGACCTCAGGAAACCAGAAAGATCTCAAATAAGCAACCTAACCTTACACCTAAAGGAACTAGAGAAAGAAGAACAAACAAAACCCAAAGTTAGTAGAAGGAAAGGAATCATAAAGAATCAGGGCAGAAATAAATGAAATGGAAACTAAAAACAAAAACAATAGAAAAGATCAATGAAACTAAAAGCTGGTTCTTTGAAAAGATAAACAAACTTGATAAACTTTTAGCCGGGCTCATCAAAAAAAAAAAAAAAAAAGGGAGAGGGCCCAAATCAGTTAAATCAGAAATGAAAAAGGAGAAGTTACAAGTGACACCACAGAAATACAAAGGATCATAAGAGATTACTATGAGCAACTGTATGCCAACATAGGAGAAATGGACAAATTCTTAGAAAGGTACAATCTCCCAAGACTGAACCAGGAAGAAATAGAAAAGAGGAATATATTCAAATTTTTTTTTTTTTCTTGCGGTACGCGGGCCTCTCACTGCTGTGGCCTCTCCCGTTGCGGAGCACAGGCTCCGGATGCGCAGGCTCAGCGGCCATGGCTCACAGGCCCAGCCGCTCCGCGGCATGTGGGATCTTCCCGGCCCGGGGCACGAACCCACGTCCCCTGCATCGGCAGGCAGACTCTCAACCACTGTGCCGCCAGGGAAGCCCTCAAGTGCTTTTTTAACATAAGTAAGTTTAACATTTTTATAAGCAATCATATCTGTGATATAGTAATAATCAGTATCACTCAGAGAACACTTACGATATGCCAGGCATGGCTGGGAGTGCTTTAACTATATCGACCTAGTCAATATCAACTTTCATTTCCCCCCATTTAGCACACGAGGTTGCTGAAGCACAGAGAGGTAAGTCTAGTCACTTGCCCAAGGTCATGCTCATAGGCTGCCTCTCAAATCATGGACCAAATATGGGCCACGCTGATTTTTTTCCCCAAGTCACATTAATGAATCCCCAAGAATATATATATGTATGTATATCTCGAAGTAAGAAATGTTCATCGTTATATCAGCTGGTTCTTTCTGCAAACCCCCAGTTCATGGACATCCACTAAAGCACGGCTCTTCTGGGAGGGATAATGCCTGTTCCCAGTCAGTGCTGGAGCTGGGATGGCTCCTTCCCGTGGACGAGGAGACCAGCAAGACCACCATCCTCCTGCCACACCCTGCCCACCCTGGCTCTGTCAGCTCCATATACGCTTATACCCAGTGGCTACTTCCCAGCCACCACAGGGATCTGGGCTGAGTGTGTTGGGCGGGAGGCTAGGAGGAAAGAAAAGTCTGAGGTCCATTCGCCACGGAGAATCCTGCAGAGCCTAGCAACTCACTCCCCATTGTTTAGGTGCAAAAAGCACCCAATTCTGTCATGGTCACTTTCCTGCTGTCTGGTTCGAAATCAAGCACCTGGCCTTGCTTACTCCTGAGTGTGTCTCCATTAAGCTGGCGAGTAGGAAGTTCAAAGTCAGGCTCCAGGGCAGCCCACATGGCGGGAGAGTGTGGTCTTCAGCTCCAGGCACAGAGATTTATGGCCTGTTTAGTGGTTTTCATGGCAAGTTACAGCATCATCTGTGGCATCATGACCACCTTGGGGCATCTTCTGGGAGAGCCGGACAGCTCTTGGGGAAGACCCGGGGCATGTCCCCATGTCCTCAGCTGTGCCCTGAGATCCTTCAGCATGTTAGAGTGGATACGTTTGGGAAATGGTTTCAGCATCTCCTGAAAGTGGCAGGTCCCGTGGAAAAAGAATGAGCTTTTTCTCCAGGCCTTGGCCTGTGGCCGCCATCCTCTCTGAGAGCTTGGGCACCCGGGCCAATGTTCCTGAGGCTGAGACACTGCCGTGGAGCCAGCTGTGGAACATTCCCCGGTTCTGCCCTCTCCCTCAGCTCTGGATAACTATACTCTTTTGAACAAGTGGCTCTGGATTCAAATCCTGCTGCTTCTCCTAACCAGCTGGGTGGCCTGGGCAAGTCTCTTCACCTCCTTAAAGGCCAGTTTCCTAATCTGTAAAACAGGGATAACAGTTCCTATTTGCAGCAACACTGGGAGGATGGAATGGGTTAAGGGATGAAAAGTGCTTTTCCCCTAGAAGCTGCCCAGGAGATGCTGGCTGGTGATGCTGTGGGCGTGCCTCTTTGTTGGTTGCTTCCTTGTTTTCACTCCAATATTTCCAGAACCTCTTCTCCGTGACGGGCTCCATGTTACATGGAATTCGGTGGCAACTGAGATGGATGCAGTTCCAGCTCTCGTGGACCTAAATGCCTGTTTTCCCTGGTTCTGAATTACTCATTTTTACATCTCCTAGAGACAGCATCTTCTAAACCTTTGGAGGGAAGGTCACAATCCCCTGCAAAAGTCAGGTATAAGCTACCCCCATTTGGCAGACAAATCAGGGGGTCTTTGTGTCCCCAGCCACTCTCTCCATTCTCCTTAGTGCCTCTTAGCGTCCCCTAAAGATGGAGTGGAAAAGAGAAAGGTACCCTCAGCGAGTTATGCCCATCCTAATTTCCCCTTCCCAGCTCCCACGGATGCCCTTGAAATGGTGTGAAACACTTCCTTTAAAAGCCCAGTTATTTACACTGACAGTATTTACTTTTAACCTCCCGTGGCTGAGTCAATATCATTTTTCCTCCTCTCCTTCATTCCCTTGGCTCCAAAAGCCACCATCTTGATGAAACCCACCTATCTCTTTATCACACTGTGGCCTTTTAAATTTCACCTGCTCCGGGAATTAAATTACAGAGGCCGTGGAGCTCCAGGAGAGGCCATTGTTTAGGTCTATGTATTTGCTTCTGCCTCCCATGGACGCCCATCTTCTCTCTTGGCATAGTTTCAGCCTCCAGTGTTCTAGGTGGGCCCCAACTGCAACCCTTGCCCTTTTTTTCCTAAGTACTCCTCCCTACCTGTGACCTGAAGCATTGACCCAACCGACGTGGGAGGGTGGGAATTTTTATCAAACCTGTGACCACCAGGGAGTTTCTGGACTGACTGTGATTGCAGGAAACAACTCTCTTATCTGCTCTCCTAATCACTACCCAGGTGAGTCTTTTGGGCTACGCCCTGCCACAGGGCACCCTGTACCCAGAAGTGAGCTTCCAGGCATGGGCTGCGTTCAACAAACCGATTCGTTCATTCCTATCTCTAGTCAGATGCCGTGGGCAGAGGAGAGTGATAACACCTTCTCTGTTTTGCAATCGTGGACATGGCCGAAACGGGAGGTAAATCAAGGGGGAGGTATGGGGCAGACTTGAACCTGCTCCCCAGACACCAGTGAGGACATACGACGGATTTTTCTTGTTGAATTACGTGTATCTCCATCCCTTGGCTTTGCTGATCCTCCCGTAATTCTCTGAGCTGCCCCGGCCCCCTCAGGAGCAACACCCAGCATTTAGCAGCCAACTGGGTGATGAAGATCTGGCTGGATGGTGATGGCCCTCATATACCAGCTCAGGGCCTTCCTGATTCTGCAGAACTTCCCTTGGGTCCCTGGCCTGTCCTGGAGTGGAGGGAACCTACCGTTCCCCTTTGGGCAGTTCCTTCTGCCAAGAAATATGGTCTCGGCAAACTGGTTTTTGTTGGCACACCCTTCTCTCCCTCTCTCTCTTTCTCTTTTCCTCCCCCACAGAGCTTCTCAAAGCCTCAGTCCTTGTCTGGCCAGTTCATCACTGGGTCTGCAGAGCCTGGCATTGTGGCCACCCAGCATATTCTTGGCCTGAGACCAATGTCGAATGAATCAATGCTGAAGAACGAGTGCACCCAGCACCCACCCCCCGGGAAATGACAGTTCGATTTGCAAGGCTACTTTTTATCTTACCTGCCTCCTCACTAGACCTAAGAAAAAGGTACAATGTATAAGCTGGAAGGAAATGGACCAGTTTGATCCTGAAGTGTGGGTACAACTGTTGCCGTGAGTGGAGGCCATGGGGCCATGAGTGCTGGTACCTGTAGATGCTTACAGGAAGCTCTGTAGAGCACAGTGCATTTAATGCCAGTCTGTAGAATTAAAGGGGCAGCAGTGTCGGTGAGAGGGGAAGGGGCACAGCTGTAAGGCTGGGCCATGGGTGAGGGGATGATCTCTTTAGGGTTATGTCAAAAGTTCAGCCAGAGTGACTTTTCTAAATACTAGGAGGGAGGGGAGGGGAGTAGATATAAAATAGTATGTATATATGGTATATATCTAACCATACCAATATGCATTGTTTTTTTACAATATATGTGACTGCTATGTTCTGAGTGTTGTGTCCTCCTTAAAATTCATATGCTGAAATCCCAACTCCCAATGTTATGGTATTAGGAGATAAGACCTTTGGAGGTGCATGGGTCACGAGGGTGGAGCCCTCATGAATGAGATTAGTGCCCTTATAAAAGAGAACCCACCATATGAGAACACAGTGAGAAGTCTGCCATACAGAAGAGGGCCTTCACCTGATCATGCTGGCACTCTGATCTCAGACTTCCAGGCTCCAGGACTATGAGAAATACATTTCTGTTGTTTTTAAGCACTGCCCCCCATCAAGTCTACAGTATTTTGTTATGGCAGTTTTGTTATGAAACAATGGACATTTTCTGAACTATTAATTGCTATGGTGGGTCTACTGGTCAGAGTCCCAGTAGGACATAGATAGCAACTCTGATGGTTCAAGGGTCCTCAATGAAGGGCCTGCATTCAGGGACATTAAGGGTATGATCAGGGGATGACAAGCCCCAGAGGCTAGCT
Organism: Orcinus orca; assembly: GCF_937001465.1. Lineage (NCBI taxonomy): Eukaryota > Metazoa > Chordata > Mammalia > Artiodactyla > Delphinidae > Orcinus > Orcinus orca. The sequence continues at coordinate 30,177,378 of NC_064578.1, read as the reverse complement.
GGGGAGCAGGATGCTGTTACTAACTCTAGACCTGAAAGAGCAGGGGAGGCATGGGGACATCGGAGCTCTGCTAAGGCGGGGTCCACTGAGCAGACTGGTGCTGCCTGCCAGAGCTGTAGCCTTGGAGTGACATGGCCACAGCCAGAAATCACACCCCAAAGCAAGAAGAGAGCAGGGAATAGATATTCTGTCCTCTTCTCTTCCCGATCTTTTGTCATGGCCTCACATTGGCCAGCTGGGAGCCAGAGAGCATGGACACCTGAGGTCAGCCCCATGGAACACAGGGCAGGGCAAAGAAGGAGGAAAATGGATGTGGGGGTGGGGAAAGTGGGGGTAACAGAACAGTTGGGTCGGCAGTCAAGACCTTGCCTGGCCTTGGAACCAAAGTCCACATTGGCTGTGTGAGTGATGCTGCCGGCTGCCCTCTTTTGTGGGCATCTCTCCAGGTGACATTTGTACCACATAACAGGTGCCTGATTAGTTCTTCTAACCTATTACCTATTAAGTCTAACCAATTCTCTATTACATCTACTTGGATTCATCATCTAATTTAATTTTAATGCAGTGCCTGGTATATAGAAGATGCTCAATAAATATCTCTTAGACAATGAGTGAATGAATAAACTAATAAATAAGTAAGCTGATGAATGAATATGAATCGCGTGGGTACTATGAAGTCAGACAGGAAAAGAAACTTAGCACAGGGAACTATATTCAATATCCTATAATAAATCATAATGGAAAGAAACATGAAAAAGAATAATAAATAAAATAGAAAATGTTTTTAAAAAGAGAGAGAGAAACTTGGGTTCTGAGAGGTTAATGGTTCAGCCCAGTGTGCTCGGCCACTCAACGTATTCCCCAAATGTTTACTGAATACTCACTATGTCCTGGGCATGTTTATCTTTGACTGGAGGGGACAAACACATCACCATGTGTTTGCTGTGTAATAGCTAAGTGCTACAGAGACAAATACAACAACAGAGAGGATGGGGGGCTCTGGGGATGGGGTGTGCTTTTATAGCGTGTGGTCAGTGATGGCCTCTCTGGTATGGAGAGATATTGGAGGCTGGATCTGAAGGAGGTCTCTCTGGAGCTCTCTGGGATAACAGCATTCCTGGAGGAGGAAAGTGAGTGCAAAGGCTCCGAGGCAGGAATGTGTTTGGGGCATTTGGGGAAAAGTGAGACCAGTGTGGCTGGGGCAGAATGTAACTGCCACCCATCCAGCCAGATAGATGGATGTTCTAAAACGTCAGTCTGACCCCACCCTTCCTCCAGTGGCTTCCCGCAGTACTTGGGAATGGGAATACCCTACCCATCTCCCTCCATGGCTCCTTCCCACGATGTACTCCAGTCACCTTTGTAACCTGGTTCCTCCCACCTCCAGGCCTTTTCTCTTGCTGTTTCCTCTGCCTGGAACACTTATCCTGGCTCTTTGGCTGTCACTCCAAAGAAGGCCATTCCCGGGTACCCTTGTCTATCATGTCACCCTTTTTATTTCCTTCATAATTGACGTTATTATCTCCCATCATCAAACTTATATGTGTGTCTGCCAAGTTTTTGTGTCAACCCGTGAGCCTCTTACGTGTGCTCCAGCATGTGCCCCACTGTGAGCTTCCTGAAGGCAGGCACCTCGTCAGCTTGTTCTTCATAGGGTCTCCTGTGCCTGGAACAGTGCCTGGCGCATGGTGGGTCCTCAGTAAATAGTTGTTGAATAATGAATGAATGAATGAATGAATCAGTGAGTAAACTTTGTTTGAGACCCCAGAGTGGGACTCAGAAAAACATAATCTGGGGCTTCCCTGGTGACGCAGTGGTTAAGAATCCGCCTGCCAACGCAGGGGACACGGGTTCGAGCCCTGATCCGGGAAGATCCCACATGCCGCGGAGGAACTAAGCCCAAGCGCCACAACTACCGAGCCTGTGCTCTAGAGCTGCGAGCCACAACTACTGAAGCTTGCGCGCCTGAGCCTGTGCTCTGCAACAAGAGAAGCCACCACAATGAGAAGTCCTCACACTGCAACAAAGAGTAGCCCCTGCTCCCCACAACTAGAGAAAGCCCGTGCACAGGAATGAAGGCCCAACACAGCCAAAAAAAAAAAAAAAAGTAATAAAAATAAATAAATTAAATAAATCTACTTAAAAAAAAAGAAGAATATAATCTTTCTTTCCTCAATCTTCTGACCCTGTAGGCTTTCTTGTGAGACCCTAGGTTTCCCTGGGGAGGGTTTAGAGAAAATATCCACACTGCCATCAGTGACCAGTAGAGAAGAGCTGTGGGGGTCCCAAGGAGAGTTCGGGGAAAGATTTCTTTTGCACTTGCCCCTTTCCTTCAAAAATACTTTCTGTGCAAGTTCTCCACAGTGCCAGGAGTTCCTGGAGTCCTGGCGGCAGCCCCCAAGGACCCAGTGTATCAGCTACACCATGGGATCTCCTGCCAGCACCCCACCCCTTGCTGAGTCATTTTCCCTTTTTCCTTTTGTGGTACGCGGGCTTCTCACTGTTGTGGCCTCTCCCATTGTGGAGCACAGGCTCCGGATGCGCAGGCCCAGTGGCCATGGCTCACGGGCCCAGCCTCTCCGCGGCATGTGGGATCTTCCCGGACCGGGGCACGAACCCGTGTCCCCTGAATCGGCAGGCAGACTCTCAACCACTGCACCACCAGGGAAGCCCTCATTTTCCCTTTGAATAAATGAATTAATGAACAGAAAACCACCTGCTTATAGAGCCTGGCTGACGTCAAAGTTGTGTTCTCAGCCTGGAGAGATTTGAGAAATACAGATTCTCTCACCTCCAGAGTTCTCAGATTCAAACATCTATGGACCCTTGTATGATTTTTACCAATTTCTTCTCTCCCGATCTAATTACTTAGGCAATACTTTGAAATGACTCCTGTTTTCTTTCTTATATGCCTAGTTTTGTACCCACTTACTCTGTGAAATAATATAAGCTTGTTGTGCTGTCATGTTTGCTATAATACTCTTTAAAATACATAGACAGCTATAAAAATGATGGGTAGTCCCTCCTGCATTACCCAGTGCCACCCTTGTACCACCAATAATGGAAGCATCTCATTGAGCAAACGCTAAACCGGAAATTTGGTTCTTGAGAACCTGCCTTTGGAAAAAGCATTTCCAGTGATTTTAATGTATATGGTCTGTGGACCATACTATGAGGAAATTATCCTGGGCCCCAGACTTAGCTTTTGGTGTGATGAGTAGTGTGTGTGTGTGTGTGTGTGTGTGTGTGTGTGTGTGCACGCAGTCCATATCCAGGTAGGTGTTTAATGTCTAATAAAACAAAGTCCTATCAGAATGCTGGTATAAAATGTAAAATAGATAGCTAGTGGGAAGGAGCTGCATTGCACAGGGAGATCAGCTCGGTGTTTTGTGACCACTTAGAGGGGTGGGATAGGGAGGGTGGGAGGGAGATGCAAGAGGGAGGGGATACAGGGATATATGTATACATATAGCTGATTCACTTTGTTATACAGCAGAAACTAGCACAACATTGTAAAGCAATTATACTCCAATAAAGATGTTAAAAAAAAGAATGCTGGTATCTGCCATGATCACCATTATCTTATTGCTTTCTATTATGATGGCTTTTCTTTCCTTTAAATCTTCTAACCAGGTGTGCTTATAGATGGGGCAAGCATATTCCTTATCCTCATTTTACAGAGGAGGAAGGACACTGAGGCTGAAATTAAATGACTTGGCGGGGATCATTTCACAAAGACTCTGCAGTCCATCAGTTTCCCCTCTACTCAAAGTAGCCAATATAATAATCTGCTGGTAGTGGAGGGAGGAGAGAGTTGAAAGGGAGAAACTCAGAAAATTTGCCCCACGTGGAAGTGTATGAGAAAGAGAGAAAGATGGGAGATGAGAGAAATCATACATAAGGCTTTTGACCAAGTAGGGTCCAGCTTGTGTATTCCAGGGAAGGTGAAATGCCAAGAAAGCACACATGCTGAGAAAAAAGTACTGAGATGAAGATGGGCCTACGTCAGCTTCTCTATGCTGGCCCCCAACTCTCTGCCTTTGGCAGCACATCTCAGCCTGGGGCCAAGCAAATACTCTCGAGGAGGCTAGGCCTTGGTATTTACACACAGTCTCTGTTTTGGAAGTAATTAATCTTCGAATGTACGAGCCTCTTTGTGGTGGAAAGCGCGCGCTGACACTTTTGTGTAAACACCCAGCTTAGCATATTGACAAACTGGTGGCTGTTACTTTGATCCTAGGCTGTTGGCTCTGAAAAGGCAAGCCGGCTTTGGGCCACCCCACCAGGCACAAAGGCGGCTCTAATCCCTTCTACACTCGTCTCAGATCCATATTTAGAATTCGGAGTCTTTATTTTCTATATCCACTTAAGCTCTGCTTGGCGTTTGTTTAGTAACCTTCCTCCTTCTTTGCATTGGACGGTGACTCATAAGTTCGTTTTCTTAGCAAGGCATGCAGCAAAATTCCAAAGTAGCAAATGACCTGAATGAAAACCCTTAAACTCACATAGATTTAATCACTGCGGCAAATTGGAACCATTTGTGGTCAGGTTTTGATGGCGATCTATAAAGATTTCCCCCATGCCCCCCTCCACTTTCTTTTTAAGTGGCTTAGTTAAGGTTAGTGAGAAAAGGAGTCATCAATGCCAAGGTCCAGGGAGTGGGGGGAAGTGACTTCAGCCTTTTTTTTTTTTTTTTCCAGCTTTTGGGGACATCTACAGTCACCCAAGGATCTTCGACGGCAAGGAGCAAACTCTGGCGGTAGCCAGCCATTCTCCCACACGTCCCGGTGGTCAGGGCTCTGCTAATCCAGAAAACAAGGAAGTCCGGCCACTTTCAGTGCTGTGAGTTTCCGCTGGAGGTTTGGGACCCTTTTAAGAAAATATTGTGTTTTGTGACTTTTGTCACCTCTAGTTATCCTAATAAGGCAAGGGAAAGGTCAGTACATTTTTTCACGAGCAGAGAGGCCATCGAACCTGATCTGCTATGATTTCTCCCTAAGCAAACCAAACAGATGAGCTTTAATGAGGACACGGGTCCACGACTGAGATTGACCCAGGGAGCACCACAAGGGCGTCAGATCTGTTTCTGATAAAATCGCCGTTGAGGTTTTGAAGAATGAATCAGAAAGGAAGTTCAATTCCATTTCATGACGGGGGCTGAACTAAATAGAAAGCTCGTCTGTAATTAAAGGGAAGCTTTAATTTTTTTGTAGTTGTTCTGCAACATTTTTAGAAATTTCTAGAATTGGGATTGCTCTCAAGAATCAGTTTGTGGGGTTCCGTTTGCCTTCTCGAGAGCAGATGAGAAAGTGAATTTGCAGACTGTGGCAACACATTTTACTGCACAAATCACGGAAAAAGTTACCCAAGAGTGTCCTCCCCTCACCTATTTTTTTTCCTCCATCTCTAGCTTCTATGATTACAGTTGGAGAGAAAATTCCGGCTGAAAGAAATTTGATATTTATTTTCTGTGAACTTTAATAAAGAAAGTGGTGGGTTTGGGACCTTTTTGTAAGGCCCTTTGGACGAGTCAATTAAAAAAAATTTTTTAATAGCACCTTTTGGCATAAAGCTGCCGGTGTATGATTTATGCGGCTGCTAAGAGGTTGTGCTGAGAGCCGTCCCCAGCAGGTTGGCGAGAAACTTTGAAGAGGTTTGGACTCTAGGAACCCACTCTTCACAGGACCCGTGTTCACCCAGGCAGGCCTTTTAAAATGTTTAGTGCCCGAGACTTCGCTTGAAGTCCGTGTTTGTTTGGATTTGCGGAATCCCTTTCCTTTCTTCAACATTCTCAGATGTCCCTGGTTTAGGCCGAGTGATCAGCCGTAATCCACTCCAGCCCAGACCAGGAATAGTCCACTTTGCTCATAAGTATATAACGTAACTTCGACCCCAGGGCCTCCATCGTGAAATGGAATCCCAGACACTCTAAGATGTCTTGGGAGATAAGCGTGGCCCTAATCCCAGGGTCGCCCCAGCCCTGGCGGAGCGGGAGTTCACCTATACATCACGACATCATTATCAGCTGGGGACCCGAAACAGCCACAGCCCACCACATTTTCCACAGGGCTTGGTGGTGTTAAGAAAATACCCTCCGGCTTCGTGTTATTTTAGGCTGAAACAAAAGTCGACATGAATGGCTGGGGAAGGGGGGGGAACAGAGGGGGCATTGTTCTCCCCGTGGCTGGGTGCTCAGAACTGGCCAGAAACTGGAATCCGACAAACGGAGAAGTAAATGCCATCCCGTACAAATGGGCTATCGCGTGTCCGGCAGGATCAATGGAGCACAGAGGGCGGCCAGGCCGGGGATTTTGCCAGTCCCTGGGTCATGGGAAGTTTGGTTTCCAGACGAGAGGCCAAAGGTGCCACTTAATTGGTGGTGGTGTGATGACTGACTCAGAGAGGAAGCCACCTGCTTGGGAGAGATGGAGAGGGGACCCCAAATACCACGCTGGGCTGGCTTTGTGGAGCGTGGGCGCAGGCGGGGCCAGGCACTCTTCTAAGCCCCTCTAAAGAATTGTCCCATTTAATCTTCCCGGCAGCCCTAGGAGGCAGGTACTCTTCTCTGCCCCTTTTGCAGATGAGGAAACTGAGGCAGAGAGCCGCGACTTGCCCGAGGTGCCACGTGTAAGAGCCGGGATTGAAAGCCATGCTGTCTGGCTCCAGAGCCCACCAGCCCACCACCCCTGCAGCTATGCCTGATCGTCTTATTCTCACTGTTGTTGCCCCTGTATTTTTATCCATGGCACCTGGGCGGTGTAACAGATGCAGGCAGTACCCAACCCAGAACCCTTAGACCTTACCATGTCAGTGTAAGCTGGTGGCCCAACGTCTTCTGACTGCCAGCATCCACACCTTTCTTTGGCTGTGGGAGTCTGCACTGCCAATTGGCAAGATGGGCTGGAAGTGCCAGGAAATTAGCCTCCCCCAAGGCTGATGGCAGTGGGTGTATAAATACCCCAGCTCCCTTGCTGCTCTAAAGGGAACACTCAGACATGCGTGTTCTGCATGGCTGCCCAGAGCTCCCTAGTGGGAATAAGCTCCAGCTGCCACAGTGGTACCTGGCTGGAAGATGCATGCCTTATTGGCTTCCTTCCCCTCCTTGACTCACTTCCCCACTGGTGTTTCCCGGGGTCACTTTCCTAATACCACCTTCAGTCAAATCCTTGTCTCTAGGGCTGCTTTTGGAAGAACCCAAACCAAGACAGGGGATCATACCTCTATGCGATTACTTGGCTAAAGTCTATCTCCCTCATAAAACGTGAGCTCCATGACAGCTTAACATTATATTTCAGGGATTAGCTGAAAGTTCAGCTTGTTGTAGGTATCAAGCACATACTTATTAAATGAAAAGATTTTGAAGTGGAAAATCCCTTTCCATTTAACATGAGTTTGTATTTTGATAGTTTGTCCTCTTCTTAGGTCAATGTATTACATTTAGAGTAGTTTTTACAATTCATTCTTTACTGAAGAGTTACTTTTTCTAGATACTATACAGGGAGGTGGAGACATGGCCTCTTCTCCCCATCTGCCATCTTGCCTCGAGTTGGGAATAAACCAGCATCTCCATTAGACCCAGATTAAGACTTTTGGAGGTTGTTTTAGAGACTGGCCAGCTGTTTACCAAACCTATGATCTCCTAGACTGTATTTCCCAGTCTCGCTTGCAGTTTGGTGTGTCACGTGATGGAGTTTTAGCGCTAGAATTTGAGCAGCTGTGTACCGCTTTCAGCCCAGCCTGTGAACACCTCCCATATGCAGTCCTCCATGCTTTCCACTTCTACAGCTTGATGCCAATGAGCTTGGTAACCTTGGGGGCCAAATGTTGAATACAGCAGAGCACACCGTACAAAAAGCCTGGGTCTCCAAGTCACCACTGCGAGGACAGCTACGCGCTGACCAGGAACACCCATTTCAGACTTTACTAGTGAGAAATAATTTTCTGTTGTGTTTGGACCATCATACATTTTGGGGATTTACTTGTTACAGCAGCTAATATGACCCTAACTGATACTGAGGTCCTATACTGATAAGAGTAGTATCCTCTGCTAAGTGTAAAACACATGCTAAACATGTCCAACGAAAGTCCACATGATAGCTACTTTCATTAAAAGAATCAAATAGCAAAGACTAAATTTTGCGGGGAGGGGTAGTTAGTGCCTTGCTTTACTGGTGCCCTGAATATGCGTTTATTCTACCTCTTAGGTAACCCCATAGGTGCTCTTTCTGGAAAGAATTTGTCTAACAGGCTAGTGCATGGACACCTGCTCCATCCAAGGACCCTGAGAAGAGCGAGTAGATGGGTTTATCAAAGTTCAAGAGCATTGCTGTTTTTTTTTTTCAGAGCTTCAGGCAGCTGCTCCTGCCTGCCCTGGGCTCCAGTAACAATGGAGATGGGTCCTTGAGTTAAGAGTAGAGACTACACTGATCCCTCGGACCTGCCTTTCAGCTTTAAACCTTTGGGAATGTTCTTCTAAACTTCCCTAGGGACTGCTCTGGTGGTCCAGTGGGTAAGACTCCACGCTCCCAATGCAGAGGGGGCCTGGGTTCTATCCCTGGTGGGGGAACTAGATCCCGCATGCAGGGTGCAACTGAGAGTTTGCATGCCGCAACTAAGAAGTTCACATGCTGCAACTAAAGATCCTGCGTGCCACAACTAAGACCCGGCGTAGCCAAAATAAATAAATAAATACATACATACATAATTTTTAAAAATGTACAGAGGACCATTTAAAAAAAAAAACAAAAAAAAACTTCCCTAAACCCCAAAGGGAAACACAGACAAGCAACCACTGGAAGTTTCCTCGGCCACCCTCCCCACCAGCCACTTCCTTCCTTGAGAGGAGCTTAAAGTGCTGGAAGGGTCATGGTTTCTGGAACCAGCAGATCAAGGTTTGACTCGGGTCTACTTCTCCTTGTTATTACTCCCATTTTACAGATAAGAGCTGGAGACTGATTCCGGAACCTGCATCTTGGTCCCTAATCAAGCTGTCGTGGCGTGGTGAGATGTGGCCCCTTCCAAAGTAATGGTCTAAGCAGACAGTACCAGGCAGTGCAAAAGAACGTGGGCTTAAAGTACAGCTCTGCCTCCACGGGCAAGTTATTCAGCCTCTCTGTGCCCTTTTCTTTATGTGTGAATTGGGATTGCATAGTATCTACATCATGGGCCCATTGTGAGGCTGAAATGAGACAGTACTTGTGGAACACTTGGGACAGTGCCTGCCCACAGCATTATTCTTCCTGTACTTATACTGGAAGTCGGTGGGGCTGAGTGGACCCCACCCCTTGAGGTCAACATCACTTTTTGTTAGTTTCCCCACAGAAGGGGTAGAAGGCAGTGGTTGAAGATTCTCTGGTGTCTGGCCTGTGAGGAGAACAGTCACCCGGGGGACTCACCAGAGCCTTTGCTGTCTTAGGGGACCACAAGTCAGCATCATGGCCTTCTGGGCAGATCTGTGATGCCCTGTCCTCCGATGAGTCTCCATCAGAGGGGGACCTTGGTCCTTGATTGGACCCTCCTTCCAAGGGCAAAGCGAGTACTGAGCAAGAGAGAGGAACCCTTTGCTGATTGTTGGATTACAGAGGCTGTTTTGGGAGGGGAACTGGGGCAGAACCCAGGAGATTCTGACCTGAGTTGGTCAGCCACGTGGGAGGAAACACGGCATTCCTCATGGTCAAGGAGTTGGCCTTTGGAGCCAGACTCACCACCTATGCATTCCACTGAGCCACTTCAGAAAGTCTCCATGTTCTGCCTCAGTTTCCTCATCTGTAAAATGGGATTGTTGGTGGTACTTACCTCGCAGGAGTGTTCTTAGGCCTGTGCAGGATAACAGGGTACATATATCTTGCACCGTAGAAGCATTCAGTAGATTTCTGAGAACATTTTTTCCCCCCATATAAAATAGGTATAGGACTTAAAAGATTCTGGTGCTAGAAAAGTTTATGAACTGAAAAGTAATTCTCTGTCCCATTCTTGACCCCTAGTTCCGTATGGTGTCTCCCAGGGAATCCATGGTTATCAGTGTCTTGTGTAAACTGCCAAAAATATTCTCCTTATACACCAGGATGGAAGTTATATATACATATATATGACAGATATACACCAGTATTTTTTACAAAAGTGAAACTGTCATATGGTTCAACCTAAATGGTGTGTATAAACAATGATAGCCTATTAGACACACTGTTCTACATTTTGTTTGTTTTTATTTTTTTAACCTAACAATATTTTTTGGAAACCATTCTGTGCCTGTCCTTACAGACATATCTCATTCTTTTTAACGGTCATGAAGTACCCCAGCTTGAAGATAGACTTCATTTTTATTATTTTTTGCAGTACGCGGGCCTCTCACTGTCATGGCCTCTCCCGTTGCGGAGCACAGGCTCCGGACGCGCAGGCTCAGCGGCCATGGCTCACGGGCCCATCCGCTCCGCGGCATTTGGGATCTTCCCGGACCGGGGCACGAACCCGCGTCCCCTGCATCGGCAGGGGGACTCTCAACCACTGTGCCACCAGGGAAGCCCGAAGATAGACTTTAAATGTATCTTAATTTATTTAACCAGCTGTCCCTTGATGGCTAGTGCCTGGTTTTTCATACCATTTATGGAGAAGAAAGGGAAAGCCCTGCGCCTCGTGTTCTCCATCCTCCAGACCCCCAGGCCAGCCTCCCAGCCTCCAACACCTGTTATTTCCTTTCTGTTTGCTAACTCCCTGGAGGGCACATTTTCCCACCGCAACTGTGCTAGACCAAGTTTGGGGCCCCTGCTCTGGCCTAAACATGCCTTAGATCTCTTCATAACTCAGCTTGTAAGTCGAGGCCCCTTAATTTGGCCCACAGGACTCTTTAACGCCTTTTAAACCCCGTTAAACCCATGTAATGAGTTTCCCCTTGCTGTGCTCCTGACCGTGAAAGCTGAGAGCCGGGGTCCAGGCCTCCCACCTGTTGCAGAGATTAGGCTGCGCTGCAGAGGCAGCGAGGCTGAAGGGGAGGGAGCTCTGTGGTCAGCCCTGCCTGCCTCTCCTGCTGGAGAGGGCGAGCGTGTGCTTCCAGGCCTTGGGCGGGCATTCTACCAGGGGTGTCAGGGCCCTGGGGTGGCTCTAGCAGTTGCAGCTCTCAGACCTCCAGTGACATACGGAGGAGTTGGGGGCCCCTTTGCTAGGGTAAGGGGAGTGGGCCAAAGCTGGCAGTGGCTTGCTGTGGTGGGAATCACATGCTCCAGGTGGGGCAGAAGGGGCTTCTTCTCTTTAGGGAGCATAGAAGCACAGGCTGGCTGTCTGAGATTACTGCCCTCAGCATGTCAGCGAGTGCTCCAGAATCTTCTTTCCATGCCTGCCTATTACGTAAGCGTTTATGTGCATTCTTTTGGAGAGATCTGCCTTTCCCTCTTCCACACACAGTCCATGTGGGTCCAAGGGACTGACTCCACACTTCTTACTTCCTGGTCTGGCCACGTGACCCAGGGCTAACCAATCAAGGTTGCTGCCCATAGTGATTGGTTCAGGGGTAGCCCCTGTCCAGCCCAGTGATTGGTTAAGGGGTGGGCATGTGACTGAGGTCTGACAAATCAGAATATTTAATCCCTTGCCTACAGTAACTGTTTAGAGATGGTCACATGACCCAATGGTAATCCAAAGAGATTCAATCCCAGAACTCTCCATGGGAATAACTAGAGGAAAGAGATGTACTCTCTCCATCGGGGATACGGGAGGAGAGCCTGGCAGCTTGAGTGCCATAGGCCAACTTGTCATCATGAGGGAAAAGCCTGCTTGAGATGTGCTAAGATGGAAGAAAGCAGGGCTGAGAGGGAGAAAGGGTAAGGTTGAGGCCTGATGACATCATTTAGCTTCTAGATCCAGCCACACCTGAAGACTTTATAGTTACACAAACAAATAAATTCTGTTTTCAACTTATGTCATCTTGAGGTGAATCTGTGGATTTCTTTCAGCCCAGAGTCCTAACTAAAATATGTAACCCACCCTGAAAGTGGCCTCAACCTACACTTCTTTGCTCTTCCCTGGTCAATGTCCCTTCACCCAGCCCTAGAATTTGCCTTTGATATACCCTACTTCCGCTTCATTGCTTAGTCCTTTCTCTCTACCTGGTAAACCATTTCCCACCCCCTCTCAACATGTCCTCGTCAGCTCATATATGACTCTGTACATAGAGCTCTTGGTTCAGGGAGGGTGCTATACTCCTATTAACACCAAGCTTGACACTTCCAAGGAGCTTGTAATCCAGCGTGGGTTGCTTAGCACAAAGGGGATGCTCAGTAAAGAACAAATGAGTGAACTGAACCAACAAATGTGTGAGTGAGAAGAGAAGAGACAGGGCTCATAGTAAACATTCATATCAATTCATGGCAGCATTTGCTAGTTGCATGTAAGAGGCAGGGGCAATCCAGGGTTCTCAGAGAGATCAGGACTATGTACAGCAGCACAAGGGAAGTTTGGGAGGAAGCTGTGGGTTGAATGCCAGGCTTTACACGCTTTCTTTGCGCAATGGAGAGCCATGAACGTTTAAAGCAGGCGTGCAGCCTGCAAAGCTGTTTTTCAGGGATGCTAAACAGACAACGGTGTGAGGGCTAGATTGGACAGGAAAGGACCACTGGCATTTGAATTAACAAAGAGAATATTTTAAATCCATTCTCTGTCGGGGGGGATGTGAGCCTGGCATATGGGGTGGTAGGGGACAGATCGAGAGTGGCTTTGGGGAGATTCCTGAGTTCCACGCTTGAAACGTCTTTTTCAGTAGGTCTGAAATGGGGTGTGATCATCTTCATTTCTAAAACAGCCCTCAGGCAATTCTGATGCACGGTTCACACAGTTGTGGCCTAGGGTCTGAGTCCATTGGATGACGGCAGAAATAGGAGTGTGTGGAAAAGTCATTGGTTAGGAATGAAAAGGGCAAGCCCCTTCCCTCTTTGAAAACAACTGTGGCATTTAAGGAACTGGCAGGCTGTCCATGTGTAGGTTCTCAGCTCACCCTAGAACAGAGACATGTAACTAGAAGTCAGTGATACTGGAAAATAGAGTGGGAAGCTGTTCTCATAGAGCTGGTGAACTCACACGAATTAGTTGCCAATAGGTTAAAATAGGAAGATATCACACAAAATGGTGGGTTTCTGGATTCTCACAAAAGGTTAGAAGATCTGCCATGTTAGCGCCACACACTAGGTAGGAGCTGAGAAGTGGCAGCTTCTGAGAGCAGGTGCCTTGCTCTCAGTTTGCCGCAGTTTCCACCATTCCCTAATGCCTCCCACCCAACCCACTGGGCCCTCTGATATTACCTGCTTGGGGTCTGTAGGTGTTTGCATTAGTGACCCTCAGTGCTCCCACATACACGGATATGGAAGCGTGCGGATCAGGAGGCAACAAAGGAGACAACAGAATACGGCCTTGAGAAGTAGGCTGAGACAGAGTCCTAGATGCCTTGCAAACGAGAATATAAAGACAGAGAGTTAACAGTGTTGAAGGAGCAGTTCTGACCATGGCTACGTTGCTAACTTCATGGATCTTGATTTCTCATTTCTAAAAAATGGAGTTCATAATATCTGTTAAAAGGGCTGTTGCGTGCTTCTAAGTCTTCATGCAGGTGAGACTAATCCATGGCCTTGAAGGGGCCACAGAGCAGTGAGCTGTGGCTGTGAGATTCAGGGAGGTGGAACCAATAGCGAGAGGGGCTCGAATCTCACTTCTGCAACTTACTAGCCGCGCGGCATTGAATTAGATAGTTTATCTCCTTGAGGTAAAGTGCCCTTGACCATGAACTGGGACAACGATGCCCACACACTAGGGCTGTTGGGAAGATAAAATGAGACACTGGGTTTCATCCTAAGTGAGGATTAGTTTCTGAAAGCCAGCACATAAGGCACAAATTGTGTCCATTTAAAATGGCCATTGAGGGCTTCCCTGGTGGCGCAGTGGTTGAGAGTCCGCCTGCCGATGCAGGGGACGCGGGTTCGTGCCCCGGTCTGGGAAGATCCCACATGCCGTGGAGCGGCTGGGCCCGTGAGCCATGGCCGCTGAGCCTGCGCGTCCGGAGTCTGTGCTCCGCAAAGGGAGAGGCTGCAAGAGTGAGAGGCCCGCGTACCGCAAAATAAATAAATAAATAAATAAATAAAATAAAATGACCATTGAAAAATCCTTTTAAGTTATCCTGGGCAGTCAGCTGTGAGTATAGCTCTCACATGTGTACGGTGACGTATAGTACATAAAGAGAGTGTAGGCAAAATACGATTTCACAGAATGCCAAATGCTTGAAAATAAACTATTTTGGCTGAGCTCACACTGAAGAATTCAGATATGTGTGCTTGTGGCTCCCCTATATAGTGAGCAACACTTGAAAACTCCCTGCAGGGCTTTTGGGTCTCTGACTGAACACTCTGTACGCTGTCACCAGGTGATGGTTTTAGGAGGCCATTAGCAGGCTTGAGAGTTGCAAACAAAATCTTTGAAAGCAAGCATTTGAGTTGTGTGATGCTATTCGATAGTTTGACTACTCAAGGATAGTTGATTTCATTGACAATGTTTCATTTTAAGGAATATCACTTTGAATGCATAAAGCATAGTTCAGTGGAGTGCTTACTATATACCAGGTACTTTTCTAAACGCTTTACTTGTGCCACTCCACTTAATCTTCACAATCTTCACAATGCCTCTGTCATGTAGAGACTTTAACCATCCCCATGAGGACTTTGAGGGCTGGAATAGTTAAGTAAGGTCACGCAGCTGGGAGATAGCCAAGAGCTCCATTTGAGCCATCCGGCTCCCAACTCCTGATCTCAGCCATATACTACTGGCTTGCAGCTTAAAGCCTGTGCAGAGGGATGATTTAAATGTGTGAAGTATTTGGGGTGCATTGGGTGGAAGGGTGTGTATTTAAAATAAGTAAAAGAGATTGCTCCCTCTGTAGATCCCGAATACATCATCTGTTACCAAGGGGCAGATAAGGCGTTGGTTCACATACCAGCCTCAGTAAGAGGGGTTCCTTTGTCCGTCAAGAATTTGGTTACTACCTATTCAAGCTAGTAATAGGGGCCCAAAGAGAAATCCCAAGGGCATTGAATCAGATAGTTTGAATCAAGGGGTAGAGGTCTCCCTGGAGGTGCAGATGCTCCAGAAAAGAAGTATCTCTAAGATGACAGTGACCCTGAGTGACGGCTTCATTGGTTGCCGCCCACTCTCGAGCCATGAACATTATGACTTCACGGGATGTCTCTGGGGATGGTGCAACCTTAGGAAAGACCCCCAAATGAGCGTGTCCCAGCTGAGCCCTTTCCCAATTCCTGACCCTCAACATTGTGAGCAAAGTAAAATGGTTGTTTCAAGCTGCTGGGTTTGCAGGGAACGTGTTATGTGACAATAGTAACTGGAACAGAACTCAAAGCTTTTTGAGAACCTTCTGGAAAGATTTAGATGGCATGTAGGTGAGGGGAAAGGACTCCAGGTACAGGAGGTACCTACATGTCCAGGTGAGCCTGTCAGGGGGCTGAGGATGCTGAAGGGCACAGGGCTGAGGCCACCCTAGGTGTGCTCAGGGCGTATCTCCTGGCTCGCTGGCAGGACAGATTAAGAAGGCATGACAGAGGGCGTCAGAGGGAAGACTGGCTGGCCACACACAGCCTCCTGAGTCCTTCTGAGCTTTGGCCTCAGCCAGACCAAGTTCAAGTGCCAACTCCGCCACGGCCACCTGTGAGCCTCTAGTTGCATAATTTCCTCTCTCTGTGTTTTACTTTCTTCATGTATAAAATGGGACTCAGCGATTTGCCTACCAAGTATATGTCTGGTTGGAGGATTCAATTCGATTAGGAATATGAAGAGCTTGGGACATAGAATAAGTGCTAGAACTAAGTGTTGTGATTCAAGTTGCCACGTTAAATTCAGGGCTCCTGTTCTCAACCTTTCAGGATTAGGAGCTCAGGGTAAAACAGACTCACATTAACCAGCGCAGAGTCTGATGTATACGCCAGGAAGCGTACGGACTAAATGACCATCAGAAATACGGCTAACCAAAAGCATGGTGTGGTCATATGGGCAAAGCTGTGAACCGCTTTCTAGATAAGTACTCACGGGAGTCCATATTCTAATGGGAAGGTGGCTTCGGGGACTATATAGTGGGAAGAGAGGGGCTTAAAATCATGTTATAGCTAATCTGAGATCTTCTACCTCTCCAGGTAGAGCCTTCCACAGGGAAACACAGTGTTAAGTCTGCCAGGCCATGGTGTCCTCTCCCTTATACTCCTTGACTTGTGACTGCCTAGGTCTTTCTTTTTTTGTCATCTAAGCCAAGGTGACCCAGATTTTGGTCACTCCTGTTGGGAGATTATTCTCCAGGGGTCTCTCACATTTCTGCACATCCATCTTGGAAAGGAGTTTTGGAAGATGGATTTAGAGTCACCCCCAAAACAAAGGGCAGCCATGCTTACTGCCCATTAGAAAAAATTCCACTTTCCTAGGTGTGGGATTCCTCTCCTACAGTGCAACCCCCTGCCTGGACAGGTGTCTAGTTGGCTAATCTGTGTCACCCGCGTGGGATTGGGGACAAAGGGAATTTTTGTAAATATGCTGCTGGCTATGCCATAAGTGATAACGTTCTTTGTCTCTGATCCAGATGTCTTGTGCCTTCTGCCAGCATCCGTGAAATTGGCAAGCTAACTTGTTAGCTTGCAAGTAGGATAACAGCCTTGATGAGAACGTTGGATGTTCCCAAATTCTCCTGCCCTGTGACGCCTTGACAGTCCTTAGCTGTTTGCAAAGAGACCCTTACTTACCCCCAGCCTATAGATTGCACTATTTAACTCTGGGGCACCTGGTCTTCGTCAGTGCCAAGTTCTTGGGGACGTTTTGCTGTCACTCGAATGAACCGTTAATGCAATGAAATGACATCTGTCTGAGCGTCTGTCTGTCCCTTGATCTCAGTGCACCACTTTCCCCTCCCCATCTGCCTGGGCTTCCCCCTCCCCACACGCCGGCCTCCGCCACAATCCATCTACCCAGCAGCAACGCCCCACCGGGCCCTTCAGTCAGTCTCCAAGACCACAGTGGGGAAAATGGTGGCTGCCTTTCACCAGAGGGTGGGATCGATGCTACTATGTTTTTTTTGACTGCTTCTCTATTTTTCCTGGCACAGGTCCGGAGCAGGGAGTGCTTTGTGGCTGTGTCAGTGCCAGTTATTAACGTGAACATCATCATCATTGTTGGCTGTTCTTGTACCTGGTGTTGCAAGCTAAGCTCAGCGGGCTTTGCACGGCTCTGCAGCGATCTCTGTAATTAACTCCGATGATTCACTGTGTACACCCATTGTGCTCTTTTCAAGGCTGGCGACATCCATTTACATGAGGAGCTAAAACCAAGCATTTCTGAGGCTTCCCTTTGGAGGAGTTTCTCAAGTGCTCACCCACCCATCCTCTCCTAACGAAACAGCCTGACCTCACCCGGCCCTCGCCTCCTATTGGAAACCCTGGCCCTTGAAACTTGGTCATTGAGAAAGAACTAAGGGTTTGGTTCCCCCTTCTTTCAGGAGACATGCTTGGGGCCGTGTACACCCCTTATTTTTTGACTATATCCAATGCCTAGCACGGCATCTAGCATATAGTAGACCCTCAAGAAATGTCTCTTTGGAATTGGTGACTTTTCCTCCAAAATTTCAGCTGTCCAGATGGATGGAAGCTTAAAAGAGTGTTTCTCAACCTCGGGCTATTTTGCCCCCCGGGGAACATTTGGCAACATCTGGGGACATTTGGAGTTGTCACAAACAGGGCAATGCTACTGGCATATAGTGGGTACCAGGGATCTTCTAAACATCCTACAAAACACAGGACAGCCCCCATAAGAAAGAATTACCTGGCCTCAGATGGTGCCAAGGTGGAGAAACCTTAGCTTAGAAGATGCCGCCTGAAGTTCATCTCGCCCTGGATTTATTCGTGTTGGCGTTTGGTTGTACTTGAGGAAGCCTGGAGACGGGTTTTGAAGCCCCAGCATGATTGATGTTTCACTGCCTGGATTTTACGTGAACGGCTGCTAATGAACACGGCCTGCCTTGGTGACTGCAGAGGGCACCATTCAAACGAACCAATTATGAAGGATTTTTTAATGTCAACTTTTAACCAGGTAGCCTGAGGGCTTGCTGAGCATAAAAGTACAATTTAGAAAACATGAGGTTTCCTGAGGTTCCTGGAGGCCCCAGCAGAATCGGTGCAGGCGCTAACGCACCAGGGCTGAGAACACAGTGTTCTGCAAGTCGATGAGAAGCTTTGGCCGTTGCGTTACCCCCAAAAGTCATCCCCAGCAAAGAGGGTCAGAGGGCTGCTTCTTCCATAGGAGCTGGCTGCCAGGGGCAGGCTGGGCTGTGGGGGGAGATCCCTGGCACACACTCCCCGGGCTCCTTGGCTGGCTGCCTGCTACCCAAGCTGATCCACTTAACTCGCTGATTCCCAGGGACTTGCTGACTCATGGCTCTCCTGCCTTTAGCCCTGGGGGGTTAAGTAATGTAATGACTCAGGCACTCCTGCCCTTGACAATTGTCTGCTCTGACACCTGTGTACAACCCATGAGGAGCTGGACTCATGGGCAATCAGGGTGACAGAAGGACCCAAGGATTCTCTTGCATGTCTCGTTTCTATTCTTCCTCGTGCCCTGACTCTCCCTGACTAGGAAAGGAGCTTCCTCTTGGGGATTTGCTAGAGACCCTCTCTTACTCCTGCTTTCTATATCGTCGTTTGTCTCCCTGCTCCACACTTCTAGGGTTTTCCTGGAGAGCTACCCATTCCTGACTTCGTTTTCTCTCTACCTCTCGGCGCTATATGATGCTTCCCCAGGGCCTTTGCTTTGCAAATCAATGTCAATACAAACGGGAAGCCGACGCTGGTGATGACCTAACTGGATGTGAGACCCAGCACTAAACTCACTGCCTTAGATGTTTTCTTTTCTAGATCGATGACTTTAAACATCTTTTTATTTATTTATTTTGTTCTTGGCAGTAGAACCGTTTGTTAATTCAACAAATACTGAACATACAGGATATGCCAAGCATTGTTCTAGCCTCAGAGGGTAGAGCCATGAACAAAAAAGCGCAAGATCCCTGTTCTTCTGGAACTTACATTCTAATGAGGGGAAGCCAAGAATAAACAAAGAAAAACATGTCATAATGTTTCAGATGGTGATAAGCGCCTTGAAAAGAAAAGAAGCAAGATAAAGAATTAGAGAGGGATAGTGCTGTAGGTATTATTTCAGATGGCGCGCACAGGGGAACCTCTCTGACAAGGAGAGCAGAGGTTATTTTTGAGTTAAACCTTCCTATTACCCCAATATTTAAAATAGTTCAAAGTGGAGCTGCTTTGGTGACGGATTAAAAAAATAGGAGAGACTGACCTAGATGGGGTGGCCCAGAAGACTTTGCTGGAAAGGTAGCATTTCATATGAGAGCTGAAAGTAGAGAGGGAGCCAGGCTATGAAAATAATAACTTTATTTTTAAATTGAAAATAAAAGAATTGAACAAGGCAAAAAAGAATCCAAACAGTACAGAAGGTATAAAAGAGAGCATCGTAATTCCTCAGAAACTAATCTCCTGGTTCAACTGCCCCAAAGGCAATCCTGTGTCAACTTTTGTGTGTCTCCTTCCATGAATACTTTGTATTTCTGTAAGCTTTTAGGGTATCACGGTCTCCATCACGCTTTTAAAATACCGATAATAGCATATTATACCCAGCATTCTGCACCTTATTTTTTTAAATTTAAAATTATACCTTGGAGATTTTCTCTACTAGCTTAGACAGATTTCTTTCCTTCTTACAACAGTTAAGTGGTATTCCACTGTGGAACTTAGTTTCACTTATGCAGCACTCTCTTATTGCTAATATTAGCTGGTTTTCATTTGCGAATGCGACTCTACCTATTGGATAAATATTAATAGAAATAAGTTTATTAAGTATATTTACTATATCTGTTGGATAAATTTCTAGAAGTAGAATTGCTGGGTCAAAGAGGATGTGTATTTTTCATTTGGATGGATATGGACAATTTGCTCTGCAGAGGACTCATCCCCATTTATATTACCTGCCAACTTACAAAGGTACCTCTTTCCTCGAATCCTTGTCGACAGTGTGTTTTAAAATATTTTGATCTTTCTTTGCCAAACTTATCGGTGAAAAATATCTCAGTTTGTTTTAATTTGCATTTTATTAACTCTACATGAGTTTGAACGTCTTCGTAGGTCTAAAAGGCCTGTTGTCTTTCTGGTTCTTTTAACTGCCTAGTCAAGGAATGTCATGTTGAGAGGCCTACTGGATGTCTAAGTGGAGACGGCAGGAAGGCATCCAGATATACATTTTCGAGCTCAGGCAGACTTTCTGGGCTGGGGTTAACATTTTGAAAGTCAGTAGTACACAGATAGTACTATAGTACTTAAAACCATGGAATGAGTGAGCTCACCTAAAGAGGGAATGAACAAAACATTGAGAAGAGATCGGAGGACTCAACCTAGGGGCACTCGTACATCCAGAGGTTGGGTGCAAAAGCTGGGTCAACATAAGATTGAGGAGCAGCTGGGAGGGAGGGGAGCAGGTGGGAAGCAGAAGCTGCCAAAAGGAGAGAGTGGTTCAGGAGGGACCAAGGGGTCAACCATGAAGCCAAGGAAGGGAAGAAGCTAAGTACTCATTTCATTTGATGACATGGGGTTACTGATAAACTTGAGGTCAGGCTCGGTGGAGTGATGGCAAAGTCAACTTGGACTTGATTGAAGAGGTAGAGTTGGGGCTTGGAGGTAACACTTGCAAGATATTTTGCCAAGATGGGAATTAGGGAAACAGGACATGGTTGGGTAGAGATGAGAGATCAAGGTAGATCTTTTGGGTTGGTTCGGTTTGGTTTGTTTTTTTGGGATGGGGGATATTGAGGAGGTGTCATTGCAGGTGGGAATGATCCAGGAGAGAGGGGTTGTTGATGTGTGTGAGTATGTGTAGCTGGAAGGGCAGACTCTTAGATGGGGAGGGATTCTGGACACGAGTGGAAGTGGCCCCCGGTGGGAGGAAAGACATGTCTTCCACTCTATCTTGAAGTAAGACAGAGAATGGGTTTCAAACGTAGGCAAGTTTGTGGATTGTGGGTGGTGGGAGATGAGAGAGCATGAATCTGGTTGTTTCCATTTCCTCCATAAAGAAGGAGGCAGGGTCTTCAGCCCAGGGTGAGGGGAGAGGGAGGGATACGAAAATCTACGATCAAGAAGCAAGCATGAAGCAGGCATCCCACCAGGCAGAGCAGGGACTCCTCCCGGGAGCAGGGGTGGAAATGCCAGGCTTGTTTTAATGCCTTGGAGCCTTGCCTAACTCCAGGCAGCTCTGCAGCTGAGAATAAATCCAGCGGCTTTGTGCTGTACAGGGTGGTTAATTTTGAGGTGTCCGATCTCGACACTGTTCATGGAGTTATTTATGTCCGAGATGATGAAAATTCCCTCCTCCCACTTCTAGGCCCATAAAAAGTGTGGAGAAGTGGCCAAAATACCAGCCTGCGTTCCTGGGTCGTGTGGATTACCGCTGTCACGGGCGTGTTTCGCGCCCCCATCCATCTTCAGCCCAGACTCCCCAGCTCACGCCTGTCAGGACGGGACATTGACCCCTGCTGAGGCCGGGTTCCCGGCTTTGGGCACCATGTGGAACTGAACACAGCTTGTGAGCAAGTGCTTTTAATAAGCGTCAAGTTCCCCCCAGTTTCTTCCCTTTCCTGGCCTCCTTCTTATCGTCTAAAGACAGCAGACCCCAGCCCCCACCGAGCATGGGATATGGTTTCCTACCTAAGCACACACTCGCCACGGGATGGGGTATGTCCCAAATCCACGGGGGTCCTGGGCGTGTGGTTTTGTGTTACTCCATTCTGCATTGACGAGATTCAGGATCCTATTTTCTGGAAAATCCTATTCAAGGAAAAGTATGGGAGGAGACTTGTGTGAGACCTCCCCACGCGCACCCCGCCGTCCTGGCTCTTTTCAGCTTTGCCGTTTTGACAAAGTCCCCTAACCTCACTGGATCTCTCTGCTCATCTCTATAATGGAAGCGATTATATCTGCCTTGACTATCTACTGTAGGTTTGTGTGTGCGTGTGAAATTTAAATGAAAAAGGAGTGCAAAATCACGCTTCCATCAGAGATGATTTTTATTAAGTATCTCTCCCTCCCCTGCTATCTCCCTCATCCCAAATACAGAGTGTCTAGCAGAGCCTGGCACATCCTAAACGCTCAATATATGTTTGGGGGAATTGATGAATGAACAGAAGGGGTGAATGTGTTGGCAAGTAGACCTACATACATCATAACGGTTGTAATTAATCAGCACTTAATAGATGCAGGCATCTGGTAAGCATTTTACAACATGAGGTCATTTATTCCTCACTGGAGGTAGATGTCATGATCCCATTCTACAGATGAGAAAACAGAGGCTCAGCAAGGTTGAATTACTTAAGGGAGGTCTCCCACCATGTAAGAGCTGGAGCAGAGACTTGAACCTAGGACTTTCTGGTTCCAGAGGCCGTGCTCTTGACCATTGTGGTGTCATACTGTGTGTGACAGCGGAGGCGCCCACTTAGAAAACGCCACTGATGCCCTGTGCTGAATTCATTCACACTCTCGTGGGGCTCAAAGAGTGTTACCTCTATGTCAAAGGTTGGCTCCCGAGAGCATTCATAAGCGTGGCTTGAGTGAGTAAATAAACTGCTTTCTGTTCAAAGGAAGAGGAAACGGAGTTTTGTGTGGCTGTACCTGGGGCCACCATGCTGGTTTGGACACGGCCCAGCCAGGTGCGCTCAGCCGTCCCGTGTCTCTAGCTGTGTCAGTTCAGCTGGCTGGCATAGAGAATGCAGCAGGCTGAGCCACCAGAATGGATTCCCTGCTGCCCATCCCAGAACAAGCGGAACTGGGATTGAGTAGGGATCCTTGGCTTTTGTATGGTTTTCTCCTCTGTCTTGGTTGGGAGTGGGATGGGATATAGGAACAGTGGCCTTTGTATCTCCTGTCCTTCTGACTCTTGGCTCCTTGGGGCTGTTAGCTACCCGAGGTGGCCCATCAGATGAGGCAGTAGGACGTGCCTGTCTCACTGAGGCCTGAGGTTCTGGGCATTGGCCCCTACTGGCTGGCTGGTCTCTGCTCCCATTCAGCCACTACTCTCCAGCGGATGGGGCAGGGGAAGCAGGCAGGGGTTTGCCTTCCTCAACCTTCCTCTGGCCTTTAGAGGATAAAGGGCTTTACCCCGTGAAGATGGGGTGTTGGCTCCAAAGAGAGCCCGGGGAGCTGAGATCTGAACTTGGGCATAGCCGTGCAGTGGGGCTGGATTCAGGGGAGATGGGACAATTTTTCTCCATCCCGGAATGACGGCCCCACTCAGCCGGTGGCGGGCGTGCACTCTTGTGTACTCTGCTGGCTGGCTGCTGTCTCGTTCTAATAAATTAAATCTGTTATATCATCACTGTTATATTCCTGAGACAAGCACTTCCAAGGCAGATTAGAAAGGAACTTAAGGGGATTAAAAGCTTCTCTTAGTGAAAAACAATGTTTCAGATGGGAAATCCATTTACCAATATGAATTTCAGCAGAAATGCATGTTTTCTTTAATGCACTGCTACTGCTCAGAGAAAGCGGCATTTCTCCCCACGTCTCCATCCTCTGTTTTGCATAAGTTATAATGTGGATTCTGTTGAGCGTAGCAAGCCTCTCAGGGAGATTGATGGCTTCCATAAAGTTGCACAAAAACATTTCTCCTTTGTTCATGAGGGAAAAGAAAAGTGTCTAATGGATTTGGAGTATTAAAAGAGTATCGGTTTATACTGGAAACCGGGGGAAGTCTAGGAGTAAATACAGACACCAGAGGAAATAGATTAATTGGAGGTGGAAACAGTCAATTCTCAGATATCTGCATGTGACTTATCTGCAAGAAGTTTAAAACAGGAGGGGAAAGCATCCAGTGCTTCAGCAACCCTGTCCGGCTGTCTATCACTGTGTCTACTCAGGGAATTGAAAGCCATTTTAATAACCTGGGCCCAATATAATTTGGAAGGTAATTCTGCTGCCGTAGCTATAAAAAAAAAAACACGGAAGGCGATCCAAAGGATATGCAATTAATTTTTTTTCTATTACTCACAAGTTGGGATTCTCTATACAATTAGAAAGTTGACTTCACTTAAAATCATGAGCTGGTTCTCAAAAGCCAATGTGGAAATCTTACCTCAGGGGGTTAGAAAACTTAGGGCAACTGCTGGGTCAGGCCCCAGCACTCAGTGGCAGAGAGATGATCTCTCCGGGAGGCTGGTGGGCCCTGCCTGCAGAGCTGCTGTCTGGATCCATTATAAGTCGGGGCCTGGACCAAGTGCTGCCTGTTGGGTTTGGCGCGTTCTTGAGTGCTGGTCTGTTCTAGGTGATTCTCAGGAATCCCTGGGGGTGCTACGTGCGAACCCTGCTCCCACTGTGCCCCATGGAGCTGGGTATCTGTGACCATGGCCATGCACGGAAAACCCCTCCCTGTCATCTAATGAGACTGTTCAGAGTGATGGAGAGATCTCTTTGGGTGGCCAAGGAATAGAAACCCATTCACGCCAGCTCAAGTCAGAGGAAGGTTTGCTGTAAGGATGCAACTCTCAAGCATCTAAGGCAACGGAGAGCAGCTGGGGCCAGAAAGTGTCACGGACCAAAGCTGCTTCTTCCCTCCCTTCCTCCCTCCCTCCCTTCCTGCTTTCCTACCTTCCTTCCAGGTCCTCTTTCCTTTTCTCTCGCCTCCTTTTTCTCTTGCTGAAAGTGAGGCTGAGCCAGAGTCTCTCCGAGGTCCAGGCCTCAGCCGCACATCTCCCTGCTGCTCCCCATAAGAGGTGAACACTATCTCTTCTTCCCAAAGCCAGGACCTTCCTCGTGCAAAGCTCCTCAGGGGTCCCGCATTTCACCACACAGACACTCATTTTGTCCGTACCATGCTGGTGCCACATCTGGTAGAAGACTTTGCCTCTTAAAAGGAGAAGCTGAACTTCTGGAGTTCACTTTCCTAATTTTCGGCTTTAATAAATACCAATGTTTGCTCACTGTTATTGCTTGCTAACTAGGTGTCAGGCACTGCGTTAAGCACTTGACATGGACTAGCCTGTGAAGCCTCTCAACAGCTCCGAGAGCTGGGTGCTACCACCAGCCCACTTCAAAGCTGGGAAAATGAGGCTCAGAGACGTTTAGTAACTTGTCTAAGGTCACACAGCTGTATATGGAAAAGCAAGATCTGAACCCAGGATCTAGAGTCCATGCTTTAACTGCAACATTATGGGGCCTTAATGATCTTCTAACTGGAGTCCCTGTGTGTGACTTCATCAAAGGCTGTTTCCAGGTTGAAAATGTCAGCCTCCAGCCCAAGAAGCCAGTTTTCTACAACCACATGGATGGAGGTGAAAAGAGTAGATTAAAAATGATGTATTGTAGGGGCTTCCCTGGTGGCGCCGCGGTTAAGAATCCACCTGCCAATGCAGGGGACACGGATTCTAGCCCTGGTCCGGGAAGATCCCACATGCCGCGGAGCAGCTAAGCCCATGCGCCGCAACTACTGAGCCTGCGCTCTAGAGCCTGCGAGCCACAACTACTGAAGTCTGCGAGCCACAACTACTGAAGCCCACACGCCTAGAGCCTGTGCTCCGCAACAAGAGAAGCCACCGCAATGAGAAGCCCGTGCACCGCAGCGAAGAGTAGCCCCCGCTCGCCGCAACTAGAGAAATCCCGCGCACAGCAACAAAGACCCAACGCAGCCAAAAATAATAAATTAATTAAATAAATAAAATTTTTTAAAAATTATGTATTGTGAGCGGTTGCCTGGGATTTCTTACCTGTGTTGCTGAGAATCCTCACCCAGCCTCACAGAACCCCTCACCCCCAGGGTTCCCCTCCCCGGGCTACCACACATCCTCAGGATCCTGCTGGAAAGCCTGGTGCTAAAATATTGCTCAATTTTAATTACACTTCCAAGTGCCTTGCTGTCAGCTGCCTTTCTGAAATTGTTTTAATTGAAGTTCCATGAATCCTGGCGAGTTCAGATGGAGTTCATCTCTAAAGCCCATCCTGATTTCATTAAAGATTTGATCTTTCTTTTTTCACCAATAAAACATTTATTATCGTTATCTGTTTCGTAACCATTTTCTTTCTCCAAAGAATTGGGGTGGGGAGGGGGGAAATCAACCTCGTCTTCATGCCAATAAAACAGAGGAATCATCCGTAGATTTTTCTGTCACACAAGAGCAGTAACTTTTTTTTTTGTAATTAATTATTTTCCTTTTAAATGAAGGTACTCCTCATTCAGGAGGATTTTTAAGCCTATGGGAGAGGATATTTATGAATTAACTACACACCGGGCTTAGGAAAGAATCATCATCCTAAATATAGGTGTTTCCACCCCTGGCCCCCGGTTGAGGAGGTGTCAGTGCTGTTTTAATAGCAGCAGAAGCAGAGATGGCTTTCTAGCTCGGTCTCCCCACCTTCCACTCACGGGAGGTAAATTTTAGGAAACGAAGTTATGGAGGAACCAAATGGTGTAAAAATAAAACCATACCGCAAAGTACCTTGTTGACCCCTGAGTGTTTATAATTAACAGTTAATTACTATTTAATCATCGTTGCCCAGTCTTGGCCGGGATCACAGTTTACACCCAGGAGTCCGTTCACAGTCTTCTGTGTTTGTGATTATCTGCTCCACGATGTTCTTAGCAAACCCAATACCTGTCTCCTGTTAGGCGGATTTGAGTCACAATGTTTTTGTTAAGATTTCAGCTGCAGCTCCTTCTAGATCTTTGTTTCATGTATGTAATATACTTAAAATGCACTAAATGACAGTTTATAATATCATTATCTACAGTTAAAGATATTATAACTTCAAAACTGAACAGAAAGTGTAGCCATATGTGGAAATGGTCTATTTTGTGCCCTTTTAACCTCGCTCCCTCGTAGCTTCGGCTGGACCAGACAGGCAACAGGACGAAAATCATAGGTCTGCAAAACCATTTTGCTATTTTAGCCCACAGTTGTCATGAAAGGAAACTGGGTTATTTGGACAGTAAATAACAACTGAGGACTAATTTATTTGGCTTTTTTCTCTTTTTATCCCTCTCGCTTTTATTTTGGTACCGGGTTCCAATATGTTCTTTATTACATGGTTTGATAATTCAAGGATGGCTCAGCAGCCCCGCTGCCCTGCCACCGCCCCTCCCCCCCACCCCCACCCCCAATGACATGGGAGTTGATTTAAAACTTCACTCTGAACAGCCCTGGGGTTATTAGGAACAGTGTGGATGGAGTATGGATTAGGTTTAAAAGTAATAAAAAAGTGGACCTGTTGGTTAGGTGAAAAATTCACTATCAGATTCCTGAGTGCAGGGTTCCTTTTCATGTGCAAACGGTACTAAATGAAGCATTTAATTCAACAAATCCAGAGTTCTGATCCGCCAGAAATAGAGACTGGGTTAGTTCAATTTGTAACAAACGATCTCCGTATGATCAAAGTTCTGAGCGCTGATTTCAACATGCTGCTTAAATTAGCCTAACACCAAAGTCTTTGGCTCGGAGACAGTATTTGGAATGTCTTACCAGAGGAGAAATTCCTTCTCACACATGGTTCTAATATGCCATGCCAGCTTTGCTTTTTAATGGGCTGACAAGGAGGCGCGGTGCTAACTTTTCTGACTCCAGAAAGTTCTTGTGCTGTCACCCGCAAACCAGCTAGGATAATTTTTCCTTGGCTTCCTTATTAAAGGCTGAATGAAGGGATTGTGTGGCTTTCTTAATGTCACTTGGTCTGTTTGCCATAAATTCAGGCGTTCATGATGAAAAGCTGCACTTAGATTTCGCTGGGAAGTGGAATCAAGGAGAAGGCACCCAGGTTCACAATAAATAACTAAGCGTGAGTTATTAAGTGAATTTCATATACCAGGGCCTTATTACATCAGCAGTTTAGATAATGCCTTCTGAAAAAATCCATCCATGTATTTCACGGCCAAAGTGCAGAGGGGCGCGGTATTCAGAGGGCGCCGAGGTGGACAGACAGAGCCAGCTGGGGTGAGAATGGAATAGGCGGTATTTGAAAAATAATATAATATTTACATTTTTGCATGCTGTTTGCCTTTTTAGCTCAGCAGGGAGACCAGCAGGCCTGTTGGCCAACATGACCTGCATCGCTGCAGGCTTCCTGCCTGCGATTGTTTGTTTTTTTGCAGAAGGAAGACTGGGGCTTGTTTAGACTATGAACCTAATTTTAGAGGATGATAATTATGTTGCTTCTAAACCACATATTTTCCAGAATTTGCTGCCCCATGAAAATAACTTGCATGTGTATCCAGCCTGGCTGGCAGCCAGCCTGATGTCCAGGGCCTGGTTCTCCGTGTCATCCTGGGGGGGACTCCCAGGGACCAGGATAGGGTGGCCTGGTGGTGGAAAGGGCTTAGTTTGGGGAAGCAGGAGAGCTGGGTTTGGGCTCCACCACCCCTTCGGGTCTTGGGTCGGTCGTATCACTTGCAGGGTAGCATTTTGCAGAATATCAACCCCTTGACACGCTCTGCAGGATGCCTAGATCACACAGGCTTGGGACTCTCTGCTAGCTACCTGCTTTTCCTTGTGATCCACCATGCACATGGACTCATCTTCCATGTCGTCTTTAATTTAGCTCCATCCTACCTACCCTTCAGGTCTCTGATTCTCAAATACACTCTTTCTTTACGGTATAGGCCATGATCGTAGTCAATCTGCCAATTACTTGGGAAGTCACTTGATGACGTGAGTGTCCACTCAAGGCTAACCTCTTGAGAGCGGGCGCTATCTGTTCTGCGATGAATTGATGCTTAGCCCACGTGCTGCTTGATGATTTGAGAAATTACTGAATGAAGACAGTGCTCTTACACGTTCATGAACATTTAACGCAGCTTGGAGGATCCCATTAAAATGGAGGTTCTGATTCCGGTTGTAGGTCTGGAGGGGGGCCTGAGAGTCTGTATTTCTAACATGTTACCATGTGAGGCTGAGCTTGTTGCCTTTTGAGTAGCAAGGAATTTAAAAGTTTGTGTTGAATCCTAAATATAACAAACTCTGTTTAACCTTTCCTGGTGGAGCACCTAGTGACATCTATGGGCTGAGTGTTAGTTTATTCGTCTATAAAATGAACTAAATGCTCTTTAAGGATCCTTGCAGCTTAAAACGTTACAGTCTTTGGTTGTGTTGCTGCGAAATTGTTGCTGAGTCTGTTCTGGGACGGCGGAGGGGGCTTCCCCTAGCACATGATCTTATGAGGTGCATGCAAAGTTCAGTGGGGGACCCATGGTCGTCAAGAGGGGTCTGGGCTCAGCCTGGCTGAGCTCTTTCAGACTCAGTCATGGCTCCAAGGGAGGCAGCTAAGTATCTGCTGGTCACAGTTGGAGAGCCGCCCCTTCCTATTTCTCTGAGTTGGGAGTGAGAGGTTGGGGGGATGGAACATTCCATATGTTCTACGCTCAGGATGATACAGATGCAGGGAAGTAGGGGAAACAAGGATGGAGCTGGCCCAGAGTGTATGACAAAGAAAAGAGAAGAGAACTCTGAAAATTCAATAATAAGCGAACACAAATCACCCTGTTTAAACAGGAGCAAAAGATTTGAACAGACGGCCTCACCAAAGAAGATAAACGCGTAGCAAGTGAACGTATGAAAAGATACTCAACGTTATTTGGTATTAAGGGTTTGCAAATTAAAATAACAGTGAGGTATCACTACACAGCTATTAGATTAACTAAAATTCAAAAAACTGACAATACCTACAGCTGGACGTAAGCAACAGAAACTCTCATCTATTGCTGGTGGGAATGCAAAGTGCTACAGTCACTTTGGAAGACAGGTTGGTAGTTTCTTACAAAATTAAATGTACTCTAACCATACAATCTAGCAATTGAACCTCTAGGTGTCCACCCAACTGATTTGAAAACTGATACAAAAACCTGCATGTGAATGTTTATTGCAACTCTATTCAAAATCACCAAAACCTGGAGGCAACCAAGATATGACGGGATAAACAAACGGTGGTACATCCGTAAGTGGGCTATTATTCAGCAATGAAAAGAAATGAGCAATCAAGGCATGAAAAGATATGAATGAATCTTCAATGAATTGTTAAGTGAAAGAAGCCAATCTGAAAAATCTGCATACTGTATGATTCCAATTATGTGACATTTGGGAAAAGCAAAACTAAAGAGACAGTAAAAAAATGAAGGGTTGCCAGGGATTTGACGTGGGGTGGAGGAGGGCTGAATAGATGAAGCACAGTCGATTTTCTAGGTCGATGAAACTATTTTGAACACTATAGTGATGGTCAAGAGAGGCTATTATGCATTTGTCAAAACCCATAGAACTTTGCAGCACAAAGAGTAAACCTTGATGTACATATTTTTAAAAAAATAATTTAGGAGGTTGAGGGATCCCAAGATAGAACGCAGAATATGACACTACAATCTATCTGTATTATGAAGGTATGAAACAATCTCACTGAAGGGGATGGAGGAATAAGATGCTGACCTAAATAACTTTGGAAATGAGCGGAATTGTAAGACTGCAGGTGAAGGAAGTGTATGTAATCACTCCACTCTAGCTGATAAAGTTGTCTCCCACCAAGGTATGAGTTAAGAATTCTGAAACCACTATACATGTACACCAGAACTGAATAATGAAGTTAATGGATGGAAGATGGCAGGAGCCTGGTTTTTCACAGTTGGAGTGAGTTACAGATAAGGAATCTAGAAGAGGCTAGAGTGAGCCATAGCGTGATAGATCAGAGTTGGACACATCAGAATGAACTCGTGTTTAGCTTAATATTGAAACATATAGTTGGATGCAGAAGTTTTAATACATATATATGTATATTCATGGGTTAGTATACATACATTTATCTCCTTGCTCTGTCAGCTGAGAGGGCTTAGGAGTAATGACATCTCAATTGTAATGTCCATAGCTGGTGCCCAGATCTTGATTTTTAATATCCTCCTCCAATAAAAAGAACCAGAGTGTGGAGAAATGGCTGATTCTGGGACTCCAGGACTAGGGCATGAAATATACCACGTGAACCTAGAGCATGTTGTAGTGCCAGAAAGTAAGAAAGTGCTGAAAAACAAAACATAACCAGAAAACCAAACCCATAATGATGGGACTTTGTCAAAAGGATACATGATCCAAGTGAAGGAACTCCCAATGGCCAGAGCTAGAAGAATTTAAGCCACAAAATCAAGTAGTATTGGATTATAACCTAAGGTATAAAATTAATATCCATGAGTCCATGCTGATGTAAATAAATGAGTGAATAAGTAAATAAATGGGGGAAAACAGGCCAATCTTCCGTGCAGAAGAACTCAAATGGTTTACGTGGATATTCTGCCCTCAAAGAGGTGAAGCATAACCTCTCACTCCTTAAGTATCTTTCTTCCAGGGAAGACACGATGGAAAAGGAGCGTGCGACTTCGCAGTGGAGAAACCTGACAAATGCCACCTCAAGCCCAGTGAGCGAGGTCAACATCAACTGTGATGCCGTGTTGGTAGCTGTACCCTTGATACGATGGGACAAGAACAGCTCTTTACCTCTGTGGTCTTCTTACCCCAAACACATGACCTCGGTCTAATCATGAGAAAAACATCAGACAATTCCCAGTGGAGGGACATTCTGCAAAAATACCTGATCGGTACTGCTCAAAACTGTCAAGGTCATCAAAAACAGGTATTCTAACAAACCGTCATAGCCAAGAGGAGCCTAAGGAGACATGATGAGTAAATGTAATATGGTGCCCTGGATGGGATCCTGGAACAGAAAAAGGACACCAGGAAAAGAGTGAGAAAATCTGAATACAGTATGAACTTCAGTTAATAATAACGTATCTGTATCAGTTCATTAGCTATGACAAATGGACATACTAATATAAGATGGTAAT
Source organism: Orcinus orca (assembly GCF_937001465.1). Taxonomy (NCBI): domain Eukaryota; kingdom Metazoa; phylum Chordata; class Mammalia; order Artiodactyla; family Delphinidae; genus Orcinus; species Orcinus orca. The sequence goes on along the minus strand of NC_064578.1, from coordinate 30,145,452 downwards.
AATAGGGGAAAGTGGGTGTGGAGTAGATAGGAACTCTGTCCTACCTTCAGAAGAACTCTGTAAATCTAAAATTAAAATTTGTTTAAAAATTTATCATCATAAAAACAATAATACCTACCAGTTGGAACAGACTTGGGAAGAGTGGGGTTAGCCTAACTTGAGCTCCTACTAGGTGTCAGCCACTGTCCTAGGTTCCCTTTGCCCCATGAACTCTTAATTTTTGCCATAGCCCTGTGAAAAATGTAGTAGGATCCAAGATTTCCAGATGTGGAAAGGGATGGGCAGGGCAGGCAGGGAAATGGTCTAGGTCATTTAGCTATGGTGGGGAAGGGTAGAGTTCTACAAAGACTAGCGTTTTCCTCTTTCCACCGAAATGCCCAAGAGTTTGCCATGGGCCCTCTGGCCTCCACCCCCTTCACCAATTTGGTTGTGTACGGGATTATTATAGGGTATTTCTGCCCAGTGTCTAGACGTTTTCGTCATGGCCTTCAGCTGAACACTCTCGATGTGGAGGGCTCATGGTTGGACAGGGTGTGTCTGGAGCCCTTGGCTTCACGGAAATGGCCAAGGTTGGGGAGATTCCACATGGGAAGGCCTTTCTGGATCTACGCTCCTGTCTGGTCAGCATGGAGACGCTGCGTAGGCCGGGCTCTTTGTGCAGAGGCCCTTTGACAGCCACCTACAGGTAGGTGCGGGCCCCACGTGCTCTGTCACTCTGTTGCTCACAAACTTTCACTAAGTCTTTAGTGTGTTCAAGACCTTCCTGAATGGAAACCCTACCTCCACCCTTTGCTGCCATTTCTCTCACTAAGTGCTGTGCTCCTGCAGAGAACGGGGACACTGTGGGTGCACTCCAGTGCTCTGTCCACTGAAGAGGCCTCGTAACGAATGTTGTCTGCTGCTCATCCCGGTGCCCATACTCCTCCTCCAGACTTGCTTTCTAGTAGTAAGACTGGGTTCATATCCCCGCTGTGCAGTTTACCAGCTGGGTGACCTAGGGAAAGTGATGTGACCTCTCTGGGCCTTAATTTGCTCATCTGTAAAATGGGGCTAAACAGCTCTTCCTACCTCATAGCTTGTGGGGCAAGTTCAATGACACCATGCATCAGTTCTTGGCCAGAATAGACATTTGACAAATGCAAACATGACCATATTATCATTATTGTTCCTGAATATTTCTACCTTATTCATCCCACTCTCCCCCCATTTTGAGGTGCCGTTGCCTCTCATCTTTACTCAACCAAATCCTTTCCTAAATTGTACCTTTATCGTACCTGTGCCCCTCACTTTGTCTGCACTTAGCTGGGGCTTCAGGGATCATGAATGGCTACACTGAGAAGGAGGGTAAGTTTCGGGATGTAAATGAGATGATGGGGGATATGCCCCTGGGGGGTTGAGGGAACGGTGGAGGGCTATTTTTCACTGCTGAGTTGGAGAGCTGCCTGCCCCCTGATTTCCAGGTTGCTCCCCACAGGGGGCTGCCTTGGGTGTCAACATGGCTGTCACGGTCAGGGAAGATGCTTCCCTTCGCTGCCAGCCATGCCTCCCTGCACTGGAGCTTCTTCCTACCTGGGTAGGGGCTACCCTCGTAGCTTCCCCACCCCAGACCGCTGTCCTACCTTCCTTGGTGGGACTGAAAACTGCCATTTCTCTAAGTGCTGTGAACCTGCAGAGAGTAGGGACTCTGCGGCAGAGTCAGACTGGGGCAGAAGGTCACCTACGTGATATTCCAGAATTGGAGTAGGCAGAGCCCTCGAGCCCTCTGTCTGAAAATGGGCTGCCACTACTCCAAAGGGGCCGTACTGCTCCCTTCAGCCTTGACTGCCCATCTGAACCACAACTTGACCCGCATCTCCAGGTTTCAGATCCTGTGTTCTGACAACTGTATCCTTTTTTTTCCTGAAAGAATGGTAAAGAGAGTGGTCATTTTCCTTCTAAAAATACTCTTACATCAAAAAAGGGAAAAGATGGTAACTTTAGGGTAGCCACCCCAGTGAATGCAAATGGCCAGTGAAATCTAAACTTTTGGGCTTCCCCCCACCAGGTCACACAGAATTTTACTTCTATGGCGTATATTCCACGGATCTAAATGTAGAAATTCAGAAGCCCAAGACAAGGGAGATATCCCTTTATCAATTTGAACCCGGTTGGATAGGTATTCGTGTTTCTGTGGCTTCTATAATAAAAATAATAGTAATAATAAAAAGAAAGCCCTTTCCTCTATTCCATTTTTTTTTAATAGTGGAGAAAGATTCCAGAGCAACCAATTTATTTGCTGTTCTATCTGCTCTCAGGAGAAAGAATTCAGAGACACTCCGGGTCAGATAAAGCTTCTCATCTCCTTAAAAAGGCCACTTGGATGGGACTTAAGCATCTTTGTTCCTTCTCCTCAAGTTGCGAGAGATACATGTCATTTCGAGAAGTATGGAACTAATTGAGGGCTATGTCCAGCCCTTGTAGAGGTGAACAAGGCAGATAAATAAAAACTCCATCGCACATAAATCTTTGCTCCCAACATCAAAGAAGCAGGATCCTGCTAAGTGTATTTGTATAATGCGGTAATTTATGCAAAAAGCAGCTTTGATAAATGTCCCCTAATTTATTGTCATGTATCTCAAATCAAAGTCAAACATTTACAGCCTGAGCCTGAAGGAAGCCAGGCCTCAGAGAGCCAAAGGGGTTTGAAGTAAAGTAAAGCTACATTGGGCAAAAGGTTAAACGGGATCTGGTTTGAATATTAAGAACTTTCTACAAATGATGGTGAAAGAAAGAGGGGACTAGTTTGGCTTCTAAAAATAAAGCGAGGCAGAATTTTTCCCAGAGATTTTTCTTCCAAGGACAGACACGATCCAGGCACTGAAATGGTCTTCAGGGAACAGCATTGCGGGGCTGCCGTCGACCCTTTATATATAATCACAGTAAGACAAAAGAAGAAGAGCGAACAATGATTGGATGCTTAATATATGCCAAGCACTGTTTTAAGTATTTTGCATTTCTTACCTTGTTGCTTCTATGAACCACTGTGAAGAGATGTTCTTACCATTCTCGTTTTATATTTGGGGAAACTGAGGCAGCAAATTGAGTGAGGAGGCAGAAGACCAAGAGGTACAGACTGTCTTTCTTAGTGGACTGGCTCATCCCCACACGATTGTTTATTCCAAGGGCAGGTAGGAGTCACTGAGTAGGGAGAGTTTCCCTAAAGGTGAGGGTCCAGGCTTTGTAACCCGTCCGTACCACTTTTCATCTGTGTAATTCTGGGCAAATCCTTAACCTCTCTGAGCCTCAAAATACCCGTCTATTGAATAGACGAAATTAGTAGTGCCTACTAAATGCGGTTGTCATGAGGGTTAAAAGAAATAACACCTGCTGAATGCAGGGCGAGTGTTGCACCCATGAATGTCATAGTTGCTGTATTATTCTCTCTTACTGGTAAGGAAGGGTTCCACATTCCGGCCCCAGAACATAGAAGAGCCTAGGATTGCCCCAACTAAACTCTAGGAAGCTGTCACAATCCCAAGAGGCTGGGAAGATGACCCAGGCTTCATAAACTAGTATTTTTAATTTTCAGTCTGAAGGGCTCTGCACACCCATGATCCCTATCAAATAAACTCACAACCCCAGTAGTAGCATAGCCGTAGACAGCAGCTGTTTAAAAGATTTTACTGCCCATCTGGTGGCTTGGTGTAGTCTTCAGGCTGGTTCCAGGAGAAAGGGCTTTGCTCTGTGATTCCACCAGCTGGTAACGGGTATTGCAAACCCATATTTGGATCTCAGCCTTCTGTTAATAAAACCGAGAGAGGGAATGGACTTGTAAAGGGCAGGATGTTTTCCCCATCTGAGGGTTTAGCCTCCAAGGCCTGGATCATGATGCTGGGCTGGTTTCTGTCCAAGGCGAGGCCCTTGGCAGTTGTAAATCTCATGGTTCAGGGCATGTGTGGGTTTAGAGGGGGGTTGGGAGCATGTTTGTCATTGACTTGTTGGCTTTGTTCAGTGCCTGTGGCTGTGGACCGGGCGGGAGGGCAAGGCTCTTCCCACCCAGATGGTAGCTGCGAAGTTTCACCACTTGACTTTTGAAACATGCAAATGAAGAACTTTCCTTTCACTTCCATTTTTATCCAGAGCCCGGGGGAAAGGGTTCCTACGCTTTAGCATGGAAACTGGATCACAGTGGAATAGCCCAGACATCCACTTTAAGACGTCCTCACTTTGAGAGGGAAACAGAACCAAAAGGATCTGTGCTTGGGTTCGAATCCCAGGAATACTACTTCTTGGTTATACAAACCTGAGTCTATTCCTGACTACTCAGAACGCTACTTTCCTCATCTGTAAAATGGGAATTAATGCTAATACCCATCTCACAGGGATGTTTACACATGAGATATGCAAGTTATTATATTGCCCAGAGGAGAGTTGGCCCTTGATACATGGTCTCTTCCTTGGCCTCAGTTTACATATCTGTAAAAGGGGTTCACTCTGCACCTGACAATGCTGCTGTACGAACTAGCTGATACCACGAATGCAAAATACCTAACTCAAATACTAGCTCACTCCCCAGTTCCCCATCATCTCCCTACTCAGTTGTAAACTGGTGGTACAGGGCACTTGAAAATCAAATCAAATACAAAAGTCCACTTGGCTTCTCCTGCAGTTCTGGCTATCTGAGTACAAGTCCCATTTAAAAACCAGGGACTTTTTAAAGGTAGTTAAAGGAAGGGCGGGCGCAGGGTCTCCTCAAGAGCACTGAAGAGATGTTATAGAGGCTTCGGTTGGAACCAGACATGCCCTGTAAGGTGCCCGGAATCCTGCAAGGTCCTGAGAAGCCCTCACTGGGCTGCCAGCCGCCATATTGACTGCAGAGCCCCTGTGCCAGGTTTCCAAAGGGAACAGAGTGAGGACTTGTTTGTCACTCTTTGCTCCTAATCCTGGGAGGATTCCAGACAAGAAGAGAGCACAGAACTCTTCCAGCAAGTGCTCCAGGGCTTAAAGAATCCTTTGAAGCTACACAGAGGTAAGTGGCAGTGAAAACTGGCTCGCCCCCTGCAAACAGCCCAGAACATCAGCTTTCCATCTCACTCTGCACCACAGCTCTCTGACACCTTCTTCCTTCTAATCCCACCTCCAAGCACATCCCAGAAAGTTGCCATCCCTGGGGCCCCCGCCACGTTCTAAGGAATACGTACTGCATCCTGCAGGCCAGCAGGCGGAAGGCCTCTTGCCTATTACATTCCCACGTCCATGTCATATCCCGATAACTACCGTTTGTGCATTTTGCTGACAATCTTCATGTCTGTGTCTCCTCCTGCCTCTGGGCACTGAGCAGGCCAGCCTAATTGAGAGCGGAAGAGGATCCAGGGTTTTTTGGGTTTGTTTTTGGCTTTTGGTTACACTGTCAAGTTCTCTCAGCTGCTCAGAAAGCTGCTTTTGTCTGGTCTTGGGCAGGGATATTGCTAAATTTTATGGTGCTTTTGAGCAAATTGGAAAATGACACCCCCTCCAGGCAGTCACATGGCTCGTCAAGTGGGCGGTGTCTTTGTGCAAAGAAAATGGTGCCCCTTCTCTCTGGGCAGGTGCAGCCCCGCATCAGGCACCTGGCTGGGTAACTGTAGCATGGGCTGGGCTTCAGTCCTCACTCACCCCTCGGAAGGGCCTTTTGCAGTGAGCAACCTGCACAGCTGTATGTGGCAGCCCTGCTCCTGGGCGTCCCGTATTCTCTGCCATCCAGAGCTTTTGAAGCTGTTGTCCTCTGGGTGGAATGAATTTCTCACTGTTTGTCCTTCAGAAGCCCATTATGTTGAGTATATTCTGAAGCAATACTCCCAAAGAGGGGCCGGAAAATGGGAAGAGCCCCACAGAGGGGCTTGGGAGCAGGAGTGAAACCAATGGGCACTAGCCTTCTGGAGTGAGGAGAAAGTGCTGGAAGACGTCGGGGAGAAAGGCCAGGCCTGAACTGTGTCTGCTGGGGCCAGCCACACGGTGTGATCTGAAAACTCTCCAGGGGCCTTGCCTATCGGTAAAGGCCTCCAGCTGTCTGCCATGGCCTTCCGGGCACGGCCAGCTCCATGGGTGTGTGATCTGTGCAGTTGCTTGGCAGTGTTCTGAGCTTGGTTTAACGCTCTGCAGCGCTGTCTTTTGGATAAGGCGCCCCACATTTCATTCTGCACTGGACTCTGCAAGTTGTATAGTTGGTCCCCCGCTCTGTTCTCTGGGCTTTCTGGGGGGTCGTTTTCATGGAGATGCATTTGTTTATCTATGCCGTCATTCAGCCAGTACTTATTGTGTACCTACTACGTGTCAGGGGCTTGAGGTGCAGCAGAGAAAAAAGCAGGCAGGGTCCTAGGGAGCCCACAGACTGCGGGTGCTGATGGGGAAGAGGGTAAACGACGGAGTGAGTAGCAAGGGCAGTTTCAGAGGAGGAGGGAGTGAGGGTGTGAATCAGGGTAACACCACGAAGAGGGGTTAGATTAGGCCATTGGAGAAGGCATCTTGGAGGAATGACATTTGAGCTGAGATCTGCAGGATGGAAAAAGAACAAGCCATGCCATGGGAGTTGGAGGTGGGAGCAGGGTTCCAAGTCCAAGGAAGAGCAAGTGCAATGGCCCTGAGGTAGGACAGAGCTCAGGTTATATGGAGCCTGTAGGCATGGAAATGGGTTTGGGTTTTAAATCCAAGAGACAGTATGGGGAAGTAACAGTGGTCGTGAGAGTAGTAATAACTGCCCTTTGTTAAGTGGCTACTTTGCTCCAGGCCCCCCATAAACACTTACCCTTTTGATCAACCATGTAAGTGATATACCATTCCCATTTTCCAGATGAGGAAACTGAGGTCCAGTGGCCCAAGATCAACCAGCCTATAAATAAGAGAGCTGTGGTTAGAACTCAGATCCATCCGATTCCAAGGACACTGCTCGCTGCTCTTCATTGGTGGCCTTGGTCAGCACTGCCTTCTGACTGCCTCCGGGTGGCGCTTTCTGCTGGGATGAAGCTTCCCCCAATGTCTTATGTCCCTTCTTGGGCTGAGGGACCTCTGAGCACCAGCCCTGGAGATGAGAAATGAAGCAATCTTTCATCACATCACTGGAGGTTGTGATGAAATTTTATCCTATGATCACTTAAATAAAGCCAGCTGGGAGAAGCTGTTTAGGAGACACAAACAAGAACTCGGTCCAGATAGGTTTGTTTAACACTGTTTTGGCTGTGTCCAGATTCAAGTCCAGAAGAGAGGAAGAGACCAAAATGTATTAATTAGTTGCAATGGAAGCTCTCTCTTTAAATGCATGCCTTCCTTTAGCTCAATGGTCCAGAAATGGTGGATTGACTTTTATTTCTGGATGGGCTCCAAAGGCTCTTGATCTATGTGCCTGTCTCAATTAAATTTTAGAACCAACATGGTCAGGACATGGTCCTAAACACTGCTGCAGATACAACATAAATATATCTTCCTTCAAAGGCCTTCCAACCTGATAGAGGGGGCTACATGGGGTGGGGTGGGTCTTTCAAGGCAGAATACAGGTGCCATAAGATTAAAAAGGATTATTAAGCAATTATTAAAATTAATTAACATTATTTTAATTATTAATTGAAATATTTAATCAATTAATTATTAATTAAAACCTCCATGTATTAGAATGGATGCATGGAGGGGTTTTTTTTTTGCGGTACGCGGGCCTCTCACTGTTGTGGCCTCTCCCGTTGCGGAGCACAGGCTCCGGACGCGCAGGCTCAGCGGCCATGGCTCACGGGCGCAGCCGCTCCGCGGCACGTGGGATCCTCCCGGACCGGGGCACGAACCCGCGTCCCCTGCATCGGCAGGCGGACTCCCAACCACTGCGCCACCAGGGAAGCCCGAATGGCGGTTTTAAGGATGGGAAAGTTGCGTCCACTTAGTGGAATTTATTCATGCATTTTGTCATGCGTGCAGACAAATACATGGAACATCTACTACGGGCCAGGCACTGGGCATATGGCATTGAGCAAAATGGGAATCCCTGCCCTCACGGATCTCACATTCTAAAAAGAGAAAAAGACAAGAAGTGAGGAAACAGCTGAACAGACAGGATTAATTTCAGTGAAAGAAACAAACAAGGAAGATGCTAGAAGATGAGTGGTGGAGGGTCGACAACTTGGGTTTGGGAGGTTAGGGAGAGTCTCTCTCATTGGTGACCTTCAAGCTGACACCCCCAAACATGAACAAAATAAAAAGAGACGAGACTTCAGAAAGGAGGCGGCAATTGCAGGCTGCGGGATCTCCATTAATACTTTAATTGTTCTATTCATGTTCTTGGTCTATGGCGCGGTGCTTTGATGTATGAGCACATACTATGACAACCTCTCAGAATTAGAGCGATACCCAGACCAAGTATGTCGCTTAAGTAGAGGTGATGTGTGGTCCAACTTATCTCCTTGGCCACATTGATTGCAAAACAGCTATTAATATCTAGGGGCTGGTCTTGCTTCTGCTACAGATTCACTGTGTGAACTTGGGTAAGTTACTTAACCTCTCTGGGTTACTTCTTTGAGAAAGGACCAGGCAAAACTTAAAAATCTCAGAACTTTAAAGGTCAATGATTCCATGATCTAATAGATCAAAACAAAACCTCCTGATGTGTCATTGGGAACACATGGATTCCCCCATTCTGGCAGAAAATTACATTAGCAGATTCTGACCTGGGATCACAACAGAGGTTGTGAGCTGGAGTTGAACTCTCAGCCTTGATCCCCGGTTCGGCTGCGCGGGAGCTCTGGGGATGTGTCCCGGCCAGCACCCACATGTGTCTTGTATTAGTGTTATTTTCTTAATGGCAACAGCCCTAAACCCTGCCCATTTTACTATTGAGTTACCCAGCTTAGTTTTAGTATCACTTACACATAAACACCGTCTCTGGCCAATGAATCCGCTGTTTTGTTTTTACTTTCTCCACCTCCCCCTTCCTTGCCCAGGTGTTTATTGCAGCCATCCAAAATAAAGTGGATCAATAATGGTGCTGTTTTTAGACCGAGATATGTTTTTGAACCTTTGCTTTAAGAAAGAAGAAAGGAAGAAAAACACGGGTTGTATGCCTTCCCTAATCTCCGTCTCTTTTCCACGTGGGATTCAGGAAGAAAAATGGGAGGCTAGAGGGTAGTGTTTTGGATGAGTGTGGAAAAATAGTTGGAAAGAAAATGAGCAGAGGGGATGGCTGTCTTTGGTTAATGGCTGCTTGGTCTATACTTGGAGTTCAGAAGGATCCATCATTTCAACTAAATTCTGCCTTTGGCGAGCACCCTCTCCTGGACACCGGCGACAGTGGCCCTCAGTGCCCAGGAGTGGAATGGACGACCTTTGACTTCTGGTTGAAAGAGTGTCTTTCCTGATCCATACCAGCTTCTGGAAATATTTTATCACAATTCAGGGTAATGAGAAAATTGATACCCCTTGAAAATCTGCCCTCTCAGTGCCTTGCCTCAATTCCCCCAATTTTCAGTCCTAAGTGCTATTTTCAGAAGCAGGCATCCTGTAGTTTTCTCAACACACACTGCACCTTCTCCCACCTGCCCGCATACTTACAAAATATTATCCCAGACGATCTCCTGTGGGTTTGTCTCAGGCTTTGTCTACCCAACTCTAAGCCAGCCAGTCACTGTCAACTCCCCCAGTTAATTCGTGAGTTGAGCAGAACACCAAATATACTGACCCATTTTTTAAAATTTTGCCTATCTTTGACAAAGTATTCTGTATGGTCATAACAACCCTCAAAGGCCAACTGAATAACCCAAGTCAATTAGTTTTTGTTTGTTTGTTTTTAAATTTACAATCATTAATTTTTTGAATAGTCCCATAACTCAAAAATCCAAACGTACAAAATATTTGGTGAAAAGTCTCCCTCAACACCCCTCCAAAAGTTTCCTTTCTGCAAATATAAATACAAACAAACGGTCTTGTGTCTCTCCTTTGTTACACACAATTAGCGGCTTACACACTGTTCTCCTTTCTGCCACGTCTCAGGAAGAATGGCTCTTGTTTGAAATGATAGCTACCAGGCTGCAACCGATGTTTCTAGAATCAACGAAACAGTCAGTAGAAAAAAAAAGACTTTGGAAAAGGATAAAAAAGGTCATAACCATTCAGGAGAAGAGGGTGGAGTCTGGACCACCCTTTGGGAATTAAAAAAATGCAATGTTTATCAAAAAAATAAAATCAAAAAGGGAGAAAATTCTAGAATCATAGCAACTCAAACATAGAAGGACCCTTAGACCCCAGTCAAGGTTATATTAAGCAAATCTCTGAAAATGATTATGAAATTGGAAAGAAAACCAATGGGTAGGTTAAAAAAAATTTTTTGTTGTTGTTTTGTTTTGAGAGAAAGATGGAGAGAGGAGGTGGGGAAGAGAGAAGAAAGAGTATGAGAAAGAGATCGATCCAGACTTTGCTCACATGGAGGGGCCTGTTTGGGGAAGCTGAACAGCTGTTTGATCTCTGTAGAGAGATAACTGTAGTTTCTGGCAAAGGCTGAACTGGGAAACCACGGAACATACGTCTCATGTCACACCCAGTCACAGACCTTGAGATGACACTCACTCTTCTGTCCACAACCGTGTATAAAGTGGTGTGGAACCAGCTGTGGATCTGAGATGTTTGAATACTCCGTGTGTAGACGTGCATGTATATACTCCCCTAGACCTTTAGCTGCACATAAACTCACATGTCTGAACAGTCAGCCCCAATAGTGGGACATACAGAGCTACCTGCCTGAATACAAATCATCCTGTGAGTGAGAACCCCAAATCCATTCATGCTCGCCCAGAACAGATGCTCCCACTCTCTTAGTATATGGGGCACCCCGATTTACAGATCCCCTCTGCTTCAGAAACTCGCTATTTATTATATCGCTAATGAAATAATTAGCGAGCTATAGAGTCGAATATTATGGTGAATTACTCACAAAACATTTACAGACAACCTCTCCTCATGAAGACTCTGTCTGTCATTCATTAAGAGCCAGGAATCCCAGGAAGATGTATCACCTTGTCCCAAAATGAGAGAGTATTTCTAACAAGGGAATCAAGAAGAGTGAGCTGAATTCTTTATACAATGAACACAACCGTGAGGCAATTAAAATAAATGTGAATTTCCTGATCAAGAAAACTGGGGGTGTTAATCACTCCATGGTACTTCTCCTTGTGTCCTAATTTTCCTTGCAGCTGTTTTTGTTTTGTGGTCCAGTGACATCCCTGGGGTTTTCCCCAGGGATGGGATTGGACGTGGAGTCTGGGATTGGACGTGGAGACTGCCTCACTCAGAATCAAGCTGCTTGCCCAATGTTTATTCTATGCACAGATGAACTTCACCAGCAGGCATCCCGGCCACGTGCTATCAGCAATGTGTTTCTAATGAGGAAGGTGTACTTTGCTTCCTCTTCATGGAGAAGTCTGAGCCCTGGTTTTCATATGTTAGAGCATCCCGGAGACCTCAGAACCCCGTGTTCCTTTGGAACTCATGACCCAAATTCAGAGCAAAGAACTAACCTCCTCTGGGGATGACAAATGCTACCAGTTACAAGAGGCTAAAAGGCCTCTTAATATGACTGAAGACAGCTTTTTAATTCTTTCTCTTTTAGAAAAATCAGTGGATGTGGAATCTAAAATATGACACAAATGAACTTATCTATGAAACAGAAACAGACTCACAGACATAGAGAACAGACTTGTGGTTGCCAAGGGGAGGGGTGGGGGAGGGATGGATTGCGAGTTTGGGATTAGCACATGCAAACTATTATATATAGGATGGATAAACAACAAGGTCCCACTGTATAGCACAGGGAACAATATTCAGCATCCTGTGATAAACCATAATGGAAAAGAATATGAAAAACAACGTGTACATATATATAACTGGATCACTTTGCTGTATAGCAGAAATTAACACAACACTGTAAATTAACTATACTTTAATAAAATAAATTTTTTTAAGAAAAGAGAAATCAATGGAGAAACAGCTTCTCTTCGCCTGGCCGTTGGTTGTCTCTCACATTCTATAATCACTTCCTGAGCTTGCTTAAAACAACATTGATTGGGGGTGTTCAACTGGCATCTGGGGGCTCTATAACTAGGAAGTGTCATATATTTGCAACCTCGTATTTCACGTTATGTGAGTGGAAAACATATTTTTTAAGATATGTATTATTAATGACACAATAAAATCTCATTAGTGCGTGGGGTTGATAGATGTGGTTTATCTAACATTAAGCAGAAATTGGCATCTTGAGGGAAGTATCCAGATTCTGTGAACTCACACACTGATATTGAACAAGCAGGAACCAGGAGCAATCCGCTATTGATTAGATGGTGCAAGTAATTATATTTACTGAGCCACTTTACTGGGTGGGGCAGAAGGTGAGCTGATTCTTCTTCGGAGTAGAGAAAGAGCAATCAACAAAGATGATGTCAGCCGGAGCCCCCGAGCCAGGGTGATTTTCTTGGGCGTTACTCTGGCCTTGCCCTAGTCCTAATCATGATTTACAGACGCAACATATGCTGCAAGTTTCCTAGTGTCTTCCTGGGTCCAAATGCTTATGTTTCATGGCAGTTCCCTGGTATGTCTTTTAGTAGAGCTAACCTCTTGCATTTTATTCAGTCTTCACCTCTATCCTCCTCCACTACTGCCATCACCACCACCACCACCACCATCACCACCACCACCACCATCGCCATCACCACCACCACTGTTACCAATACCACCACTGGTACCACTGCACCACTATGACCACCACCACTACCATCATCACCACTATGACCACTGCCATCACCACCATCACCGACCACCACCACCACTATTACCAATACCACCACTGGTACCACTGCACCACTATGACCACCACCACCACAACCACCATCTCCACCATCATCACCATCACCAAACCACTATTAATAATACCACCATGGATACCACTGAACCACTATGACCACCACCACCATTGCCATTACCATTATCACCACCATAACTACCACCACCATCACTAATATCACTAACATTAATAGCATGGCAACCACCACCCTACCCATGAGGAGGGAGTATGCTTTTGAGTTTGACAGTCATGGGTTTGAACTCCTGTCAGCCACTGTGTTCTCCTTATTAGTATTGTCATCTGACCGAGAGGGTTTTGATAAGGTACAAATGAGTTAAAATGAGCTCATGTCTGTAGAACACTTGCCACATAGCAGGCATTCAGTGAACAGAAGATACTGTGCTATGTCTTTGATGAAATATTGTGAATTCTTAGCTTTTTTGTTCCTAATGCGATTTTCTATCTCAAGGGAGGCTTTGACTTTCCTTCCTCCCTCCCTTCCTCCCTCCTTCCCTCCCTCCCTCCCTCTCTTCCTTTCATCCTCTAGATTCTTTAGTTCTGTGACTGAATTGTTTGTGAAAACCTTTCATTCATCAGAAATGCCATTATCCCAATCTTACCTTTATCCGCAGAGGTAAGTCATCCCAGCCAAAGCTGTCCTTAGATCAGCCAGCCCCAGCCAATCTGCCAGTTGATTGCATTTGCATGGTCAAGTCCAGGCAAGATCAGCCTAGATAAATCATATTTCATCCCCCACAAAAATAACATTGTTTTAAGGCACTAAGTTGGAGAGTAGTTTGTTACACAGCAAAATGATAGCACTAGATAACTGATACACTCTCCCCAAACCATTCTCTACCCAACATTCAGCATAATCTTAACACATAAGTCAGATCATGACTCTGCCCTGCTTTACATTATCCTTCAGTACCTTCCATTGCACTTGGATAGAACCCCAACTGGAACACAGCATAAGGCTGGGGTACGCGGCCTCTGCCTGGGTCACTGGCCTTATTTCAAACACATTTCTGCCAACTTCTCCACCTGTCACTCTGGCTTTTCCCACTCTTTGAATTACCAAAGTGCTCTCCTGCCTCCGGGTGATGTAAATGCTGTTCTTTCTGCCCCAGTGTTCTCTCCATCTTCCCCACACCTTCACGCTTCTCACAGCTCATTCCTTCCCTTCCTTCAGGTCTTAGAGGGGTTCTCTTTGACCTCCTGTCTCAGGTGGATCCCCCATGTCTGTCTCAATCCCTCACTTGTTTCCTTTATAATAATGATCACAGCTCACAATTATTTACTCTTTTCTATTTGTGGGGGGAATCTACCTCTCTCACTAGAATCTAAGCCCCATGAAGGCAAGAATTTTATTTTTTCTGGGCATCATGGACTTATCAGCATTTAACTTAGAATCTGAATCAGAGTAGGCATTCAGTAACCAATTTTTCTATCCCCACCAAAATAATAACCATGTCACGCACTGCCCTAAATGCTTTAAATGCATTCATCTGGTTAATCTTCACGACAGCTATGAGTAGGAACCATTATAATCTCATTCTGTAAATGAGAAAATGAGGCATAAAGAGGTTAAGGAAATCATCCAAAGACACTCAGCTAGAATTTGGCATTGTCAGGATGTGAACCGGGCAGTCTGGCATCAGCATCTGAGCCCTTAACTGCCCTGTACCTGTGAGCTGACACCATTGTACGTCCAATGCACACATGGAAACGAAAGTTCTCAAGGCTGAGGTAACATGTGCTAGGACCTCCCAGGCAGTAATTACAAAGATGTGGTTAAAGCATGGAAAGCTTGATTCTTCACCACTATGGTTTTGTCAGCACCCATGCTAGTGTGTCAGGACTCCGTGTCTGGCCAATGCTGTTCCCTCTTCTTAGAAATCTCTTTCTCAACAGCTCCCTTATTGACCTGGCAAACACCTACCCATTCTTCAGGGTTTGGCTCAACTATTTCCTTCACCATGGAGCAGGATTAGTTTCCACTCCCCTCTCTGGGTGCCCATATCAGTAGTTCCACGCTACTGATAGTAGTTCTACTGACCACTATGTACTGTGTTTATCCTTTTCCTACCCAACTAGATGGTGAGCTCTTAGAGGCAAGACTCATGTCTACCTTACCACAGTATCCTCATCACGGTGACTGGCTACTGGAAGGGGGCTTAATACATGTGATTTGATTGACTAAATGGGCTTCCACTTATGTTGTTTCTGTATTTCCATCCCTGGAGAGCAGAGTTTATTTTTTCCTATTAAAAGTAAATTCCATAAGCAGACAAATGCTCAAAGATATGTATATAGAGAATTTCATCACAGCATTGTGCATAATAAAAAAACAACAAAAAGAAGAAAACAAGGTTCCTTAGTCTTTTTAGGCTGCTATAATAAAAAATACCATTTCATACCATAAACTGGGTGGCTTAAACACCAATTTCTCACAATTTCTGGCAGCTGGGAAGTCCAAGATCAAGAAGAGGGAGAATTCAGTGTCTGGTGAGGGTCTGCTTGCTGGTTCATAGATGACCATCGTCTCACTGTGTCTTCACATGGTGGAAGGGATAAGGGAGCTCCCTGGGGTCTCCTTTATAAGGACACTAATCTCATTCATGAGGGCTCCACCCTGATGACCTAATCACCTCCCCAAAGACCCCGTCTCCTAATACAATCACATGGGGAGTAAGATTTCAACATATCAATGAATTTGAGAGGGACATAAACATTCAATCTATTGAATAACTTAAATGCCCATCCATCACGGTTGATTAAATGCATGACCTTTCATTCATATAACTAAGTACTATTCAGGAATTTTGAAACATAAGGTAAAAATATTGACAAGAAAATTGTTTACAATATATTATTAAATTTAAAAAGCATATTACATAAACAATACTATGGTATGGATTTTTTTTTTTTTTTTAACTATCTTAATGGATAATGCCTAAGGGAACAGAGGTGTCCATGGACAAATTCCATAGGAAGACTCTGAAGGGACAGGGACCAATTTATCAGTATGTTAATCTCTGATGGGGGCAAGGTAGGATTACAAGTAGTTTCCTTCTTTAGAGTGTTCTGTTCTTTTTTGAATTAGTTTTCACTACGAACAATCATTTGTTTCGTAATCACCAAATAAAGCACTAATACAATAATAATTATGTTTTAACATTGCCCAATTATCCTGCCTCCATGGCTGACTGCATGGTCATGATCACAAATGTTCCAGAGCCCATGAGAAATGTAGCCGAGTGCTCCCAGGGTTTCCAAAGAGGACGTTCAAAGGGGACGGAAGTGCCTGGTGGTCACAGGACTTGGTGCTTCCCAGACAGGAGAAGAAGCAGGCATTGGGGTTGTCTGTCCCTGATAGGAATTCCACGTCGACTGTCTGAGGGGAGTTGATCTTAAAATCCTCAGCGTGGAGTTTCAGCACGGTCACTGAGTTTACCACTTGTAAAGTGTGTCATTTCTGTTCCCTAACACACTTCCCATACTTTAAGAAAATGTGTGCCAGTATCCTAAGACAGGACTAGGAAACATTTGTCCATAGTCTGTCACCACCATCCCCTGGGTTGTGGCTGTCTCCTCCTTCCCCACTGACCCCTGAAACATCTTTGGATAACCTCTTAGCATCAGGTTGTAAGAGAAAAATCAAAGCGCTCCTCCATTTTTAATACCCTCGCGCTCTATTTGGCAAATAGAGAGGTTTCCAAAACCTAGGTGGAATCAGTTTGGTTCAAAAAAATTCATTTTTAAACTGCTATGTGGTAGACATTGTATATGGGTTGAAGGATATAGAATTTCATTCATTCATTCTTTCAACAAGCAAGTATTGGGCGCTTTCACAAGCCAGGCACTGGGCTCTGTGCTGAGGTTACAAGGATAGACAAGGAGATCCTCATGGGAGGAGACAGACCCATGAACAGATCATCTCATTATAACAAATTTCCTCCCTGACACGTAGAAAGAGAGCCACGAAATAAGTGGCCATGTGGGTTTCAGGGATAAGAAGTGTGTCCCTTGAGGCAGGACTGCCACTATCCCTCGTGGTGACTTTGTGTCAATTAAAGACAGGTTGCCTTTCTCAAGATACTTCTATCTATCAAAAATTGTACTGATTTGCTTAAACAAAGCACATTATTGTCATCTGCCAGAAAATTGTCGTGACAAATATAGAAATCTACAAAGAATATGCGAACGGCATCCCCTGAGATCTGAGCTCTTGTGCAGTACACAACCCGCACAGCTGTACATATGCTGGCTCTGTCTAAGTGTGTTCA
The DNA here is from genome assembly GCF_937001465.1 of Orcinus orca. Lineage (NCBI taxonomy): Eukaryota > Metazoa > Chordata > Mammalia > Artiodactyla > Delphinidae > Orcinus > Orcinus orca. The sequence goes on along the minus strand of NC_064578.1, from coordinate 30,128,343 downwards.
GGGGCCCAAGTTGGAGGTGGGAGCATTTCATGTCCTGGCCTGATTAAGAGTCAGGACTGACATTGTTCCATCTGGCCTTTTCCTCCCTATATGTCAAGTAGTTTCTTATGAAAGTAATCATATTTTTACCTCTGTCCCAAAGCCTGGTCTTATTCGTCTAGACAGATTCCACTTATGAATGTACAGTCCTGAATTTTGCAGCTCAGATGGTGGTCATGTGGGCATGGCTGGCATACCAGCCTCAGGAGGGGATCAGAATGGGGCTACTGGAAAGGGAATCACCAGCATCAAGAAAATGGCAGATACTGGACCAAGCATGGGCTGGGCGGGGAAAGAGCAACAATCCAAACGCTTCTGGCCACAGGATAAAATCAAAGACATCTAGTTCTTAACAGGCCCACAATTTACGGCCTCCCCAGGCTAATCTAGAAATTACCTAGGCATTGATTAACCCTGACTTGCCTAGTCAGTAAATCTCCACGGGGACCTGAAAACGAAGCCTGGGTTTGAAAGGCACCTGCCAGGAAGAACTGATTTAAGGTGTGACTTAAGCCATGGCAGAAGTGGCTGTGAACAGAAAGCCCTCTTTTCCGGAGAACATGCCTCTTCTCCTCCCAGAGAACCAGACCTTTACCCCAACTCCAGCAGGGTCTGGGAGGGGGGATGGTCCTCCTTTCCAGGCTATGGAAGCGTCACACTGGAAACGTGTTCCCCTCGCATCGCCCCTGATGGGAAGAGGAACTCAGATAAAGGAAACAGATACATATCTGTTGTTGCGGAGCTTTGTTTCCACACATGATATATGGTTCCGGAGGAGGAGCTGCAAAACAAATTATTGTGTCTCCTCGCCACCGACAGGTCTTTAGTGGGGCTGCTGGGGGAGGAGAGATGCTGGCGATTAGCAGTTACCTCACAATAGGTCCCTGGTACAGGAAAAGTGTCTGAAGTTTATCTATTGTTGAGTGAGATAATTTATCGTTGCCCAGGGTTAAGGAGCAATTCCAGTCCTTTCCTACTTCGGGAACAGAGATTTATAAGATGACACCCAAATTTAGACATTGAGACGCTGCCGGCAGAACGTCCCCAAAGGCTGATGATGGCCCCTGTGCGTTTGAAGCCAAGTCACTCACAGAGCTAATTTGAGGCTCTCCTCGGAAACTATATTTGCTTTCTGAGTGCATGGTGAGTTTTCATTTGGGCTCTGACCAGCTGACAGCTATGCAAGTTTGTAGATACCAGTAATTGAATATAGATAACCTTGATGGTTGACCTCATCAGAGCCAGGCCTGGCTGCTTCCCATTGTTCCTGGTTTTGCCAGTTGATACTGCTGCCGGATGAATTTATATATTAAGAATTCGCTGCGGTGGGAATTGCTTATCATTCCCCCGTCTATCCCGTAAGCTTCTATTTACTGGACATGGCGAGCTGGGAATAAAAGCTGTGATTTGACTGTTCGCTATTAGGGATGGCAAGCAGCGTGTTAGAAAAGCTTTATTAATTTCTAAAAACAAAGGAGGGTAGGGGTCATGCTTTTGATTTATACAAACTGTGGAGAGAGGCTCTTGTCTCACAGAGCTGCTCGGGGCTGTCTGAAGTTGGTCGCCAGCCATCTTTTCGGTGTTCAATTTCACTTAAAAGCAGAGTTTGAAGTGTGCTCAGCACTGTCGCCAGCGATGCTCTTGTATTTTAAGGGAAGTATTGGAAGAGGTTCAGAACTGATGGCTTATTAGGAGAGAGGCTTTAAGAAGTCTCTAAGAGGGCAAGGTGGCCACGCTCCTCGGAAGGGGACAGCAGGTCACAGGGCCACGTAAACTGGGGGGTACAAGTTAGGATAAGTGTTTGCATGAGGCTTCTTGGCTATTTAAGCCAACCACTGTCAGCAGCAGGTAACGGTGGGACTCCCTCCACGGTGGGCTCTGCAGCCATGACTACTTTCCTCTTTAAGCTTTTCTGAATTGTTGAAACGTCAACAGTGAACATGAATCATTTTTGCCCTCAGAAAATAAAAAAGATGAAACTGTCGAGACTTTTTTTTTTTCTAGAAACTGTGTTATCCAGCCATCTGGAAGCTGGTCTGTATTTCTCCAAGCTCTCCTTCCATGGCCTTTGAACTTCACGGCCAGCGCAGGGGGTGTTAGGAAAGGCCAGAGTCTGTGTCCTCTTTAGAGGCGGGGGTCAGAGGGTGACACCATGGACGGGGGAGGAGGGACGGATGTGGCCCAGGTAGCCCTTGTCTGACGCGTGGCATCTTGGCTGCTAATGACGCAGCGTGGAGTCAGGGGGTCTGGGATTTGGAAACGGTGCGGGTGGGAACTCCCGAGGCCTCTCTGACGAGCAGCTGTGTGTCACCGCTCAGCTGAGGGGATCCGCCTTTGATGCTTTGAACATCAGAGCATCAGAGCTGTTCTTCATCCTGAGAAGGAAGGTTTGGGTTAGTCAGCCAGGGCAAATAGCTCAAGGGAAATTTCACTTTCCCTTTGTCGGGCCCCCTGCTTTCATGTGCTGGGACTGTACATCCCAACTACCACATGGGGAGAAGTCTCGCCGGACGCCGGCGTGCGCAGCCCAATTTGGGGACTGAGTGGGGAGGAGGTGACCACCCCAGTGCTGGAGGCCCATATGGGGAGCTGCGACACAGATCAAGCCTGGAGGAAGGGTGGCTGCAGGCCTGAAATAACCTCTCCGTGAGGCGACCTGCTGTCCCTGTAGTCACCGTCACCGTGGGGACCGGCTGGGGGATTTTCTACCTGGGCCAGTCCAACCGGTCTGGCCTCCCTTCCCAACAAGGACAGCCCTGTTTGTGTCTCTGCTGCTCTGAGCACGTTTACCTTGGAAAGAAGGGAACGAGGGCATGCGAGGATGCGACAGCCTCCACCGTCACCTGTGGTGCATGGAGCCAGATGTGTGGGTTTGAGCCCAACTCTGCTCCCTATTAGCTATCCTACCCTGAGCAATGATTGCATCACTCTCTGGCTTAGTTTCCTCCTCTGTTAAATGGGTTTGGTATCCATATCGAACCTCTGGGATTGTTGCAAAGAACCAGTGGAGTCAGTACACCCTCAACGCTCCCCGCTCCGCCTGGCGCTGGAAGGCGCTCCACAAACATCAGCTCTCGCTGAAAACATCCATTTGATATTCATTTGAACCCAGTCCAGAGATCCTCAGTATGTTAAAAAGCACCTTCAAGAGAGGACCGCTTCTTCCAACACTGGGAATAATGTTTATTAAGCAACATCGTGATTTCAAAAGAATTAATGCAGCCCAGCCAACATCCATCCTCAAATGTGTCTGGAGCACTTTATAGTTTGGAGGACTCTGCTCCTTTCATTAGAATGACCTACACTGGGACTCAGTCCTTGGGAGCCCCAAATCCCCCAAATAAGGCAGGGTCTGGGGGGAGCTGGGAGTGTTGGTTCAGGCTGGATATGGAGAAGGGGCAGCAGGAGTGATGGCAGTGATGAAAACCAAGCCAGAGACCAGAGGTCCTTCAGCGCAGGGAGAAAGTGATTGTCAGTGGAGGATGCTGGCAAGGCGGCAGGAGGCTCAGGCAGCCCACAGTGTGCAGTCGAAGAGGTCTGGGGAGGACAGGGGAAGTGATGGAGCGGCTGCTGAGATGCGCTTGACCTTGGGCTCAAAACGATTTACCCTAGAGCTTGCTTAATGGTACCCGTGAAATCTGGAGGTCCCAGGTATTTGCAGGAAGTCATTTCAGTGTGCTGGGTGACAGCAGATGGCCTTAGGCTAGCTGGAAGAGCAGTAGCAGAGGTAAGATTGCCACAGGGGACCTTGGCCTCTTCCTCTTTTGAGCCCAACATGGTATCGGGATGTGGGCTCTGAGACCCACACCACAAGAACCGTGGTTGAAAGGGTCTAAAAAGCCTCCATCTCTGGGAGCTCTAGAGATTTTCACACGAGTGAGAAAATCCTCTAATTACCACCTGAGACGTTTAATTCATGCATCAACAATATTTATCGAATAGCAACTATATGGAAGGAACTGTACCAGGAGCTGGAAATAATTTTCTCTAGAGCCGGGATTATCTCCAGTCTTATACCCAAAGGTTTAGTATGTCAGAATTATGGGGGAAGCCGGTCAAAATGCAGATTCCAGGGCCCCACCCAAGAGATTCTGATCCAGTGAGTCTAGCCTGGGGCCTGGGCATTTGCATTTTGAACAAGTACAGATTTTGCCTACTGAGGCCAATGAACCATGGTGTGTCTGTCTGTCTGTCCATCCGTTTAGCTATCATTTACTAAACACCTGCTAGCTACCAAGCACTGGGTTGGGGACTGGGGAATGGAAAAAGGCATGGCCATTGTTGGCAAGTGGCTCGTGGCTATTAGAAAGAGTTGAGCTCCATAACCATAATAGTTCCTACCATTTCAAACGCTATAATCTTAAACAAGATGCTTTTAATAGGCTAGTGAACAGAGAATATATCACTCTCTCTCAAACAAGAGAGAGTAATATTTTCTCTGTTCACTAGCTCATTAGGTCCAGTTGTTAGATAGAGTTTATAGTGGACAAAACAACACTTACTATAAACCGGGCAGCTTTCTCAGCGCTGTGCATATTTTATTTAAATGTTAGTCTTCGCAACAACTTTACGAGGCTGGTGTTACAGGCATTCCCATTTTACAGATGAGAAAACTGAGATATAGGATCGCTTAGCAAGGCCTTACAGGTAGGAAGTGGTAAGCTACATAATCTGACCGCAGGCAGTCTAAGTCCAGAGCCTGGACACTTAATTATCACACTGCTTCCTAGCAACACGCTATTTGTGAAGTTTTGAGGCTGAAAAATGCCGCAGTACAACTAGTTATTCTGATATTGCATCTATACAACCAGAGGAGAAAAGATTTTGTGTCTTGACTGAAAGAACCTAGAGCATCTTTATTTATCTGGATGCGAAGGTGGGAGTGAGGATGGTGGCGGCTGAGAGACAGAGGCTGAACTTCACAGATAGCAAGTCTGAAGGTTTAGTTTCACAAACAGCCGAAAATCTCAACCTTGAAAAGTGCATCTGGATTGGCAAAGCTAGAAGACTTTGATAATATCCAAATGTTGGCAAGGGTATGGGAAACAGCTCCTCCCCATACACTGCTGGTAGGTGTGTAAATTGGTTTGACCATTTGGAGGGTGAGTTGGCAACACCTAGCAAAAATTCAAGTGTGCATGACCTATAATTGTGCAAATCCACTTCTAAATAAGTCCATGTGTGCCCAAGGAGATGGAAAAGATGTTATTAAAATATTGGAAAAACTGGGACAACCTAAATATCTACCAATAAGGGGTATGGGTGAAAAAAGAGTTTCAACCCACGCAACTCTTCCAGCAAGATCTCAGCTTGCTATTTCAAACCCATGGCTTGAGAAACTCGTTCTCATGCTAAGTGGCTGTGTAGCCTAATGGTTAGAAACATAGTTTTTGTTTGTTTGTTTTGGCCCCGACTGCCTGCCATGAATCTTGTCTCCTTCCTTTACTCATAGTGTGATCTTAGGCAATTTTCTTGATCTCTTTTCGCCTTAGTTTCCTCATCTGTGAAATGGGAGTGACAATAATATCACCTTGCTCATAGGGCTGTTATGAAGACTTAAAGCATTAATGCAAGTGAATCTCCTAAAACCGTATGTGTTACATAGTGTTCATTGCATAGATTTTTCTCATATGACCAGTAAATGTGGGACGGGATGAGATGCTGAGGATTACCAATGGCTTGGATCTGCCTCAGGGACTCATTGGAAAAGTAAAAACAAACAACAAAGAATAAAGCTCAAAGAAATGAACTTGGCTGGTGTGAACCAAGTGGAAGACTGGATCCTTACTTACAAACTAGATAAGCTCATCTCATAGTCAGGAAAATGGTAAAAGAAACAAATCATTGCTGGTGGCCTCTGATAGAGAGGAAAGGGTAATAAAGAAACAGGGTCTTTCCATAGAAACCGGATTTTAAGGGTTCAGCACAGAGGCACTGATGCTTATGAGGGGTAAAATATGGTAGCCATACATTCACATGGCCAGAGTGAAACTAACAAAAGCTTACTCCCTCGGGGGCAGAGATGGTGTCATGGCCAGCACTTCCATTCTGGCTGCAATGCCAATCTCTTTTGTCATCCTGAAAGTCGGAAACATTGTTCAGGATTTTCCCACAGTGAGGGAAATGTTTTTATTCCAGTCCCCAGTGAACCTGTTGGATCCAACATAAATGTTGCTGCTTCCACAAACATCGGAGAACTCTAGGAGCCAAAGGAGACCTTTTTCTCAGTGACCTGGCGACTGCTCTCAGCAGCCTGGCTTATTGACCCTTGGGGCTCCTGGGGACCCACCAAGGGGACTTCTAGATATTTAGCAACTAGCTATGTCTCTCCTAAAACACACGAGCACTTAGCAGTGAGGAGATTGCATTTGATTTTGCTGAAATTTGCCCCGGTTTCCTCCTCCACTGTAAATGACAGATTCTTCGGAATATTAAAGTAATACCACACCTCCAGTTCCAGCACCGAGGCCTCTGCTCTGCCAGGAAGCAATTTTCATTTCAGTGGAAGATGTAAGAGTCACGTTCCAAACTGCTGAGGAATAATTCCGAGGCATCTGCAGAGATTCCAAAGCAGCCACTGGGCTCTGTTTACCAACACAATTAAACCTCGACCATTCCCAGCTGCGGTACAAATATAATCTTATCTACTTCACGTCAGCCGATTAAGTCATCGGGACTGCAAAACGGCAAACAGATATTAATAACCAACCTCTAAGTGAGTCATTTGAGTTGAGTGGAATTTCGTGGCAGGTTCTTAGGCCTTAAAGGCGGAAAAGTTCACACCTTCCTGACACCGCTATAAAACACTGCAACATTACAACTTTTCAACCATATCTAAAAGGCCAATTTAGGTTTATTCCCATCCGCATTTATGGCCATGGTTCAGCAGGTGTAAACCGGTAATAGCTGCAGTCCAGCTCTGGGTGGATGCCAGCACAGATGTGTTCAGTCAAATGACTAATTGAAAACCTCAGACAAAATCCAGCAGCTTGGCCATTTTGCTTGCATAATAAAACAGAGCTGATAAAGGCAGCGGAGAAAAAAAATCCACCCATCTCATCATCAGTGCCATTAACAATCATGAGGAAAGATGAAAACAACGCATGGTTTATTCTGCAAATGAAGGCATAGAACTAGATGGTTTCCCAGGGGCCCATTACCCATTTTAATAATACATCAAGGAGCCTGAATAAACAGTTTGTCTGTGCAAAGCAAACAGAGTAAACTATTTACAGTTACCGCATACAGAGACAACTCCCAGCACTCGGAATTTAACAAATTTATAAAGGTACCTAACATGATAGCTATTAGCAAAATTAAAAGAGAACCATTATAGACTTACAGTCTGCCATGCTCACTCACCAGTCAAGAAGGAATGCCAAGACCAACTTCCAATTCACAAGAATTGCAACCCCCCTCCTCTTTTTTTTTTTTTTTTTCTTTCCTCCAAGAGAGCAGCCCGACTTGGAATCAAATTATGTGCATGAATAATAAAATACCATCTAATTAAAAACTGTAGTTAAATATGCAAAAATTAATGGTAATGAGACCGTGCAATGCCTCTGAGTATAGGCGCTCTCTGAATTACAAGAGCTCCTTTGCTTGACCTAAACAGGGGATAACAGAGGCAACTTTGAACTCTGTGGGTCCTGGCACTCCATGGTGCCCCATTATGTCTCAACGGTGAATGGCCAACCTGGATGGAACGCGGACAGCTCGGTCAAAGCATTGTCTTCCGGTTCTTGGGCATGGCAGGAATGGAAAGGACTGGGGTGGGCACTGTGCAAAAGGCTGGGTGGAGGAGGGGACCAGGACACGAGCTTTTTATCTCAAAGTAAGAAGGGTCTTCTCACAAAATGACGATGGCTGGACAAACAGATGCTTGGTGATAAGAGACAGGTGGAAAAAGTCTATTTGGGTGCTCATTTAAGGGTGTTTCCCTAAAGCTGTCCAGAGTCTTCTGACCTTCCCAGTCACCAGTGCAAGGTTCCACCCACACTCTGGATTTGTACCACATCCTTCTAGGAGAGCATGCACATGCCAGCACTGGGGTCTCGGACAGGGCTGCTACCAGAAACTTCTCCCCAGGGCAACCCACTTTCCTCCCTTGCACTCTTAGGAGTCTTCGCTATGTTGTCAGCACAAGCTCCGGGCCACGCTCTCCTGAGCCCCGTTTCAAGAGGCCACTGGTCTCTTTTTGGCTTTTAAGCCCTCTTGGCACTTGACTGTGCTTTTGGGACGGAGTCAGCTTCTTGAGCACGTGTCCTAACATTTGTTTTAGACACAGGAGACTAATTTCACCCATCACCTCTGCTTAGAGCTTCTCAATCTCGACTCCCCCAGTCTCCGACTTCCCGCTGCTTCGAGGCTGGTGATTTTGCTTGAGGACAGTTGATGACACACTGAATGACAACAACCCTTTAAGAAGAGAACGTGACCTTGGTGTGGTAGACAATTTCAGACTCACTCAATATAATTCCTCCTTTTGCCTTTTCATCTGTCGAAATGAAGTCTGACAAGCATTTCTTTGGGGAGGGATTTCTCATTCAGATGAGTCTGATGGAAAACTTCTCTCTCAGCACCTTCTTGAAGATGCCCATGTCATCCTGCTTATGATAAGGATTTCTTGTCAAGCCACTAAATACCTGAGCTAACTGATACATTCTCGACAGCCCTCTACACCAGGTGGGTTCATCAACCATGCAAAAGAAGTATGGTTGTGATGTCAGCATAGTGAGAATTTTGTTCACCACTAACTGACCTTAACCAGTTCTGAGATTTGTACTGTAATGTTTGGGACTTGTGAGAAAATGGTGAACCCGATTTGCCTTTCCCACCCCTGCACCCTTTTTATTTTCTTTGTCTTGTTGCAAAAGTCTGCATTTCTCCCTTCCTGTCTCACAGATTCTACCTGACCTGCTCAGTTGGCTGCCAAGTTTTAATGGCGGAAACTGGGTGGTAAGAAATTCTAGTGTTTAACATGGCAGAGGTGCAAAGGTGGGCAGGCTGAGCCTTCCTGAAATCCTTGGACAAATCACGCTTGGGTTTGGTGTTATAAAAGGGCTTGGTTATAACTGATTCACTTTGTTATAAAGCAGAAACTAACACACCATTGTAAAGCAATGATGCTCCAATAAAGATGTTAAAAAAGAAAAAAAAAGGCTTGGTGTCTAAGATGTAGGTTCCTTATTGATAGATGGATTGGTTTGTCACTTTCACCTCCCAAATGAGTGATATTTGAGAATTTGGTTAAGTATACAACCTCTAACATCATTCAGACTGGATCTTTGTCGCTTGCTGGTTGTGTGACCTTGGTCAAGTTCCCTCACCTCTGTGAGCTTCAATTTCCTCATCTATAAATGGAGACGATTATAATGTCTCCCTCCTAGGGTTCTTGTGTTGATTAAATGAGATAGTGTACATAAAGCACTCAGCACAATACTAACCTCACGATTAATTGTCGATGAGTAGTAGCTCTACTATATAACATCAACAGCAATAACAAATAACAATAAGGATTACTAGAGCTGACTTTCCATAAAATCACTTAAACCAGTATAGGGAAAACAAATAAAAAGTGAGGCGTCAAGAAGCTTGTAGATAAAAGCAGAAATAGATGCACTGGGAATAAACATAATAATTATCATAACATTTTATAGTTTTTCAAAATGTTTTGATGTATAATTATTCAAAGTAACAGGTAAGATACTTAGGATGACTAGAAGTAGAATGCCCAACTATTAAGCAGTCTCAGAGAAAGGAGGCTGGGATTACCATAGTTGGCAATGACCAATGAGGACTCACTCACTAGAACTGGGTCCGCCTTTCCTGAGCACATTTCCATTGGGAACTCAGAATAATACAGGACTTCTGCTATCAAGAGAAAAAGTGGGGGGTGACCGGTAAGTAGGCAACCAAGAAGGTCTGCAAAACCCTAGGGGGGCAGATATTACTATTATCATTGGACAGATATGGAAACTGAGGCTCAGGCAACTTAAGTAAATTTTTCAAGGCACGTGCCACTTACAAGTGATAGAACTAGGTCTAGAAGGCAGATCTTTAGGCTCCAGATTTAGTGTTCATTTTATTGCATTCAACTGCAAGGTGATATGAAATTTGAAACTCCAGGCTTACTGGCAGATGGCAAAAGAACCAAGAAGATGAACTTTGTAGTTCATCTCAGGATCTGATCGAAAGGAGCCCTATAAGTTTATCTGGAGAAAAACATTTTTCTTGACATTAAATTCTTGGAGAAATTTATTGCATAGATTCTAACATAAGAGACATGATAACATAATGGGTAATGTAAAAATGATAACTGGCAAATGCTCTGCCATTATGAAAAAGAGCAGTGGTATTTAACATTTTATTTTCTGTTAAGACATGTATGAAATCATGCTTCCATGGAAAGACCCAGGTTTTTTGTTTTGTTTTGTTTTTTGGGGTTTTTTGGGCTGCTTTGGGTCTTTGTTGCTGCGTGTGGGCTTTCTCTAGTTGCGGCGAGCGTCATTGCGGTGCGTGGGCGTCTCATTGCGGTGGCTTCTCTTGTTGCAGAGCACAGTCTCTAGGCACACGGGTTTCAGTAGTTGTGGCTCGCGGGCTCTAGAGCGCAGGCTCAGTAGTTGTGGCGCACGGGCTTAGTTGCTCTGTGGCATGTGGGATCTTCCCAGACCAAGGCTCGATCCCGTGTCCCCTGCATTGGCAAGTGGATTCTTAACCACTGTTCCACCATGGAAGCCCCTGGACCCAGGTTTTGACTAACCTTAAAAAATTGGGGGCAGAGAAGTTAATTTCTATAGTAATGGAACAGATCAAGTCTAAGAATAGTACATTGGGAACAATTACTCAGTACATTTTTTGGCAATGATAACCTGGATTTTGGGTTATGTGAAATTCCTGATATATGATAACCACATCTTTTTCTCTCCTGCTCAAAAAGGCAAATGAGTCAGTGACGCTGTTCTATGGATTACTAAGAACCAACTCTTCTTTTTATATGAAAGGGTCAATCACTTGCAAAATTTCATCAGCTATTATTAGTTTGTTATGTCTTATTGCACATACTACAATCGCAAAGTAGACACAAGCTCAGTATTCAGAACAGTGAGCAAATTCGCCTCCATAAGGAGGTGCTTAATTAAAGAGAAGACTCTGACATTTCCTGATGTTTGCCAAGTCATTTTTCTTTAAAATTACCTTAAATAAATTTGCACACTGTCTCGATAGCTGGAGATTATTCTACAGGAGAAGGATAGTGGCTCACTTTCTCACTGGCTAATGTTCAAAAAAAGCCCTGTAATCACCTGCAGTTTTTCCCACTGACCCACATCTTCAAGCCCATATGACCTTCTACTCACTCACTCAGAGAGAGGTTGGCCTGTGTGGCGGGAGCACATACAGAACCCAGAGCCCCCTGCAGTCACCGTGGAAATGCCATTGTTTGGCCAGCTCTCTTCATTACCTGGGAGAGCCTCTGACCTCCAGATGCAGCGTGATCTAGCGATCTGGCCTCTGAGTGAGCACAGGCACTTACCTTATTTTAGAGAATATGTTTCTATGTTTGTTCATTGGAGAGGAAATAAAGTCCTTTCTGCATTGAAAATGGCATCCTCTGAGGTAAAGTGTTTGTCAGCCTGGTTACGGCAACACAGAGTAATGGTTTCAATTTTGGGTTTTTTAAATAATGTCTATTTTATTTCTGGTTGAAGATGTTATTTATAAACAAGTTTAGAGAGATGTCTTATTGATTAAGGGGAACCCCCTTAGGCTGAGAAAATGGAAATTTTCATAAAGGTACCAATGCATGAGAGTCAGTAGATTGATTGCAAAGAGGGAAAATACAAGGAACTTTACCAAACTATCCTACAATTATTGAGCACTGCCTGTGTACCTGGTACTTAGTTCCATCTTGTAGGGGACGTGGAGAGGAGTAAGACCGAGCACTTAGCACTTGCCCTGATACAGACCAGGTGAGGGGTGTGGCAAACTCGAGATGCCATGCCCCACCCAAATGGGTGGGCAGTACTCAGCTTCCATGATGATATCCAGACGATGGAATCTGGCCAATGCACTTACATCACCCCGTTTGATAAGACTAACTGGAAATCAAAAATTTTATGTAAACTCTCTCTACTTTTCACTGTAAACTTTATTGAAAGAAAATAAAAACTGTGAGAGGGAAAAAAGAAAACATGTTATTTGGCTGTTTTCCCTGAATTGATTTGTTGGTTTGACAGCCTAAAAACTCAGCTCTTAATGGTATTCATTTTCTGTCCATTTTGTCTTGTGAAAAAATTAATTACACTTATGTCAGCCAAAAATACCTTTGGGTCTTTAAAGTCCTTTTTTTCTCCCTTTCTTAAGATGAAAGTATTTCTGCCTAATTGACCAGCATCTGCCATTGTGAGATGTTGGCCCTCATGAGAGACATTGAGAGGTGTTGGGAAAGCTGTCAGCCCATTTCAACTTGGTTTTAGCCACCGTTTTAAAATGACTTCTCTTCCCATCACATGGGAGTGAGCCTAGTGGTTGAAACCTGATGACAGAGGAGAAGGATGAGAGAAGAGAAGAAAGAGGCAGGGAGAGAAAAAGTAGGACTGTTGGAGGGTTGAGAATGTGCAAAAGACTAAGAGTGAATCGTAACTCGGTTCTTGTTTTTTTTATGCCTGCATTTATTCAATTCATAGATATTTATTGAGCATCTACTATGTGTCCATCTTTATTTTAGGCATGGATATATTGGGTGAATGGGGCAGACAACTCTGTGCTCTCGTGACACATTCCAGCAGTGGTGTGGAAGGGACAGAATATGAACAAGTAAACAGATAGAGTCATTTGAAATAGCAATGTGTTAATAAATCAAAGAAAACAGGGTAGTGAGATATGTCTAGAGGTTATATTAGTGGGAGTAGTCAGGGGAGACTCTCCGAGAAGTTTGAGCTGAAATTTGAACAATGACAAGAAAGCTATGCAGAGATCTGTAAGGGAGTGGTAAGGGACACAGTGTTAAATAAACTTGAACTAGGGACTGGGTCAGTTATTCCCATTTTGGGTTTTGTTTTTTCTGGTCTGTTTGGTTAACAAAAGGATAATGTCTCCATTTGGTATTAGCATCTCTTTCTTATTTATTTTTGTTTTTAATTGAAGTAGAGTCGATTTACAATGTGTTCGTTTCAGGTGTACAGCAAAGTGATTCAGCTATATATATTTATTTTTTCAGATTCTTTTCCATTATAGGTTATTACAAGATATTGAATATAGTTCCCTGTGTTATACAGTGGGACCCTGCTGTTTATGTTACATATAGTAGTGTGTATCTGTTGATCCCATACTCTTAATTTATCCCTCCCCTGCCCTCTTTCCTCTTTGGTAGCCATAAATTTGTTTTCTATGTCTGTGAGTTTATTTCTGTTTTGTAAATAAGTTTATTTGTATAATTTCTTTAGATTCCACATGTAAGTGATATCATACGATATTTGTCTTTCTCTGTCATGTTACTTCACTTAGTATGATAATCTCTAGGTCCATCCATGTTGCTGCAAATGGCATTATTTTATTCTTTTTTGTGGTGTTATGGTATTAGTATCTCTTTCGAATTCATATGTCTTTCTATTGGTAACATCTTTCTAATACTTGCTAGCCTGCCTCTTTAACAAAGCCCAAAACCTTCAGCAAGCAATAGTACCTTGCTAGAATTAATAGTGTTATTTTATTTGTTCTTTATTTTATTTTATTTTTTTAATTTTTTAAATTAATTAATTTATTTATGGCTGTGTTGGGTCTTCGTTCCTGTGCGAGGGCTTTCTCTAGTTGTGGCAAGCAGGGGCCACTCTGCATCGTGGTGCGCGGGCCTCTCACTATCGCGGCCTCTCTTGTTGCGGAGCACAGACTCCAGACGCGCAGGCTCAGTAGTTGTGGCTCACGGGCCCAGTTGCTCCGCGGCATGTGGGATCTTCCCAGACCAGGGCGCGAACCCACGTCCCCTGCATTGGCAGGCAGACTCCCAACCACTGCGCCACCAGGGAAGCCCTGTTCTTTATTTTTATAGTTTCTTTCCAGTTGGCCATTTTGCAATAGCGATATAAATTTCCCTTTTGAGTGACCGTCGTTAAGTGAAAAGAATGAATCAAGTACAGAGACAAATATAAATTAAACAATAACATAGTACTTTCCAGAATGAAGGTAATAGGTACTTTCCTTCCCCCTTCTCTTCTCACGTGAATCTGCAAGAATGTCTGCAAGAATGAGAAACCCAAGTAGTCTCCATCTCTACTGAAACTTGAAGCCATCTGTGATGCTTACTCATAACATGTTAAAACAGAAAGCTGATATAGAAGAGATAACCGAGTTAGAATGAGCATAAGGTGCTGTAAGAGAAAGATGTGGATTAAGTGAAAGCCAGTTTGACTGTACAGTGCAGCCTCGCCGTGCACTTTCTTTGCCCAGAATGTACTATCAGGCTGATAACCCAAAAGTAGGAGGTGAAGGGGTGGACAGTTCCTCTCGGGAGAACCTGGAACCAGAGGAAATACATAGGAACACACTAAAAAGCTGGTTTGCCATCTAATCACCTGTCAACACGCTCTCTCAGGTACAGGAACCCTTCAGTTAATAATTTTGTCAGCACTGCATTCTTAAACTCAAAATGACTGCAAAGGGTTCACAGATGTTAAAAGAACACCCCAACCAAGAAAGACAGAGACTAAACAAGAAATCAGAAGGAAAGAAATTCTGAGGTATGAGAAATAATGCAAGGAATAAAAGAAAATGTCACAATATTATAATTAATATTCACAGAGAGATGAAAATATATTGTATCCTTGAAACAAGAACAGGATACTATTGCTTTTAAGGTTCAAAGAAGAAAGAACTCTATGAACTCAAAGCAATAAGAAATACAATTTATGGGTTGGAAGGTACAGTTGATGAAATATTTCAGTAAGAAACGAGACTAAAAATGGAAAGAAAATATTTTAAAAATTATAAAACCTAACTGTGAGGTCTGACATCTGACTATCGGACCTCCTAGAAAGAAAGAATAGTGAACACAAAATGGAGGAGTGAAATTTATCAAGGAAATAACATAAGAAAGTATTGCAGAACTGAAGGACATGAGTTTTCTTGTGTGGGTTGAGAGGAGCCACTCAGAGTTCAGCACATTTTCTTTTCTTTGGCCGCACCGTGCCGCATGCAGGATCTTAGTTGTTTGATCAGGCATTGAACCCGTGCCCTCTGCAGTAGACGTGTGTGGTCTTAACCACTGGACTGCCAGGGAAGTCTCTCTCAGCACAGTGAATTTTAAAAGGTCCACCCAAGGCTCATCAGCATGGTATTCCATAACACCAATGAGAGATACTCTAAGACTTTTAGAGAGAAGAAAAGAAACCATGGTACACTCACAAGACTGGGAGGAATAACGGAATCAGATTGTTAACACCAAGAGAGAGGAGATACAGTCTTCAACACACTGAATGACAATGAGTTTTCAACCTAGGATTCTGTTTCCAGCTCAAATACCAAGTGTTGGGGTAGCATCAAAGCATCTCACAGACAGAGCATTAACCTTGCATGGACGCCTTCCTAGGAAGTGACTAGAGGATATACCTCATCAAAGAAAGCAGCTTGGGATCCAGGAAATGAATATAACACATGAAAGAAGCAAAGAGGATTCTGGGACAAGGTAATATCGACAGCCACATACCAGTATGCTGTAACTGGTCCAGATTGGATCAGGAAGACAGAGGGCTCCAGAAGGAGAATCTCTAAGAAAAGAAAAATAGATGATCTGATATATTGATACATGGATAATTTTATTAATCAGCTAATGGAGGCAATGGGAGGGATTTAAAACAGTTTTTTGTGGGGAGTTCCCTGGTGGCCCAGTGGTTAGGATTCTGGGCGTTCACAGCCGTGGTCTGGGTTCAATACCTGGTCGGGAACTGAGATCCCACAAGCTGGGGAGGCAAAAAAAATAGTTTTTTTAAACTATGAAAATGAAAAAAAAATAGATGATTATTGATTCCAAGAAGAGATACATTTTCCAAAAAGGAAACATAATTATGGCAGCTCCATTAGGCTCAACACTGAATGATATTTGCACTGTCAAAATAAGAAAAACATTGGATGTTGATTTAACTGGAAAATTTTATATCATCCCGTTGGGAAGATCTCGGGGAGAGGAGGCTGGGCAGGAGAGTGTGTGTGTGTGTGTGTGTGTGTGTGTGTGTGTGTGTGTGTGTGTGTGTGTGTGTGTGTTTGAGAGAAAGAAAGACAAATCCTTATTTACCAAAGAAAGTCAATATAAAAAGCCTAAAATTAATGAATCAAGAGATATCTATATCATCATATTATGTAAGAAATGCGGAGGTTAATGCCTGAAGAAACCTCTAAAAGAATTAAAATTGATGCTTCTGGAGAGGTGGATTGGGGTGAGTAGCGAAAAATGTTATCTTTCCATTATAAACCTTTTAGCATTATTTGACTGTTTCAGTTACATGCCTGTATTACTTTGATAAACTTATAACAAGCTTAAAGTAAAAGAAATAACACTACAGGTATTTCACAATAGGGTGGAAGCTTCTCACTGTCCCAGTTACCATTCTCACTTTCTTCCTCTGAAAGAGAGCCCCAGTTTTTCACTGGACGTTTGTCCATCTAGAATAAACCCTAGGTAATCCTGGGTCCCCCGCAGCTAAATAGAGCCATGTGGTTCTGGCCAACCAATTACAAACAGCGGTAGTATATACAATTTCTGAGCTGTGTCCTTAAAGGAAGTGGCCCTGTTTTTTGTCCCCTCCTACTTCTCGCTGTAGCTCCAGGATCCATGATGATTCTGGAATGGCAGCCACCCAGGGAGGAGTTGCAAGATAGAAGGGGCCTGCCTTTCTGCCACCACACTATGCCCTGGATTGATTATTTCCACACTTCTGGAAAGGAGGGAGACATTCATTCTCTCCTTTTATAAATTTATTTATTTATTTATTTATATTTTGGGCTGCATTGGGTCTTCGTTGCTGTGCACGGGCTTTCTCTAGTTGTGGCGAGTGGGGGCTACTCTTTGTTACAGTGCGCGGGCTTCTCATTGCGGTGGCTTCTCTTGTTGTGGGGCATGGGCTATAGGTGCACAGGCTTCAGTAGTTGTGGCGTGTGGGCTCAGTAGTTGTGGCTCATGGGCTCTAGAGTGCAGGCTCAGTAGTTGTGGCGCACGGGCTTAGTTGCTCCACAGCATGTGGGATCTTCCCGGACCAGGACTCGAACCCGTGTCCGCTGCATCGGCAGGTGGACGCTCAACCACTGCGCCACCGGGGAGTTCCCATTCTCTCTCTCTTTTTTTTTTTTTTTTTGCGGTACGCGGGCCTGTCACTGCTGTGGCCTCTCCCGTTGCGGAGCACAGGCTCCAGACGCACAGGCTCAGTGGCCATGACTCACGGGCCCAGCCGCTCCTCGGCATGTGGGATCTTCCCGGACCGGGGCACGAACCCGCGTCCCCTGCATCGGCAGGCAGACTCCCAACCACTGCGCCACCAGGGAAGCCCCATTCTTTCTTTTTAAAAACCACTGTTATTTGGGGGCTGTTGAATGCAGATACATTTAAACCCAAATAATGCATTTGAATATGTCAAAAATCCTAGCAGAGACATGCAAATTAGATTTGGGAAATACTGCCCTAGAATGCAGGAGTGAGGAGAAAGGAGAGAGTTGGCGAGGTAGCAGAGCAGAACCCTTTCTTGCGGAGCAAGAGGACTCGTATTAGTGGAAGGACCCATGCCTTGTCATCTGGTAAGGCTTATCCAAAAGGGTCCATCAATGTGACTCACCTACAAGGTGCATTAGGCTCTGTCCTCACCCTAAAGTTGCCTGCGGTCCAGGGAATCCTGGTAGGTACCCGTCTAACTCTACTAATGATGGTGGCTGATGACTGACTGAGCCAGATAGGATGACTCCTCTCCCTGAATCCTCAGACAACATGTGATGCTAGCAGCTCTAGCAACATTCCAATTTTACAGAGGAGGAAACTAAAATTCTGAGAGGCCGTACAGGTCCCCAAGGTCACACAGTTAGAATCACTGTCTGGTTTAACTGCCAGACCTAAGGCAGATGATGGAGTGCTGACCCTGAGGTTCAAACAAAGGAAGAAGAGATGAAATCCTTGTTTGATGAGCAAACTGGGACCTAGAGGTTCTGAAAGGTGAAGTTGAAAATAGGAGGAATTCTAAGAGGTTCGGATGGTATGAACAAAGGGACGGAGGCTGGAAAACACCAGGCTGTCTTGGGAAACTGTCAGTGGATGAATCCAGGTGGAGGAGAGTATGGTGACCCCATGGAAGATGAGGCTGGAGATGCAGGATTGGCGCCAGGTCACAGAGGCCTCGAGTGCAGGCTAGAGGTGTGCTCTGGATTCTACAGGACCTGGGTGGCACGGGAAGTTTGCTTGTTTGATTGCTTTTGTTTTTTAGTAAACGCATCAGGTACCTGCACTGTATTTGTGCGATGTGGACCCTCTTCCATGAGTGTGTATTAAGGCCACCTTTCTGGTGGCCTGCTTGGCCCCGTCCCATCATGGCGTCTACACTGTTTACACTGGCTCTGGTGGCAGGAAGGCCAAGGGGACCACTGGGATGTTTCCACTCCTGCCTTTGCGCTGTGTGTGTCTGGTCCACAGAGCACTTCACTCCGTGAAGCAGGGATCCGTCTCTGGAGCAGTTTTAGAGATGCATCTTCCCTCTTCATTGCCAGCTTCTGTCTGGGCAAAGGTTGGCCGTTGGGCAGAAGCTTTAATCGCACTTAAAGAATTAAAAGATGAGCTAGGCAGAAAAGGATGGAACGGGCCCAGAGAGAGCTCCATGGTGGTGCTGGGCGTGGGGAGCGAAGCTTCTGACTGCATCTCACTAGACTTGCAGCCGGCCAGCTGCAGATGGGCAGCCCCAGATGAGGATGCTGAGAACCCGAGGATCCTCCGGGAGCCCCGAGTGTGCCCACATCAGTTAGTGCTCCCCCTTTCTTCAATATTGAAATAAAAAGGCTTAAGCACCCGTCCCTGAGGAAGGGCCAGCCACTCACCAAGAGGTCTGAGGACTCCTGAGGATGGCCCCCTCTTTCTGTCTCTCTGAAGCCCTGTGCCAAGCTGGCACCTGCCACCATGCCCCCCTCCCTGCTCAGCGCCGTTCCTATCATCCTTCAAAGCGCTACTACCCCATCTGCTCTGAGAAGCAGACCCTAGTGCAGAATGACAGGGGGTGGGCCCACTCTTACCCTTTACACAGCCTGGGACACAAATAGAGGGAAGTCCACTTACTGGAAGTCCCATGACTTAAAAGTTTTAAATATTCTAAATATCAACATATTTGCAAATGTTCTATCCATCTACCTTGACAAAGAGAACTTGGCAACCACCTGGAAGGAGGCTTTGAATTGAGAACTTTAGCTCCCCGGACTTAGGTCTGCAGCTCACCTCCTTCCTCTACCTGCCGTAGTCCCTGAACCCCCTGGGGGTTGAGGGAGGAATGGGGGTGGGTGGGAGAGGCTCTCCCTTACTTTTCCGGACTCACGTCCGGTCTCCATCCGTCATCTCCACACACAGCCTAGGGCTGTGGCACACTTAGCCCTTGGGGAGCAGGTCTGAGCAGCCCTGGAAATGGGCTTGGGCATGGAAAATTCTAGGGTCCTGGGTGCCAGGAGTAGAGTCCAGACAAGCGGTTGGCATGACCTTTGGGCAAACCCAGCCCTGTTTTGGTACGGCCTGCCATGCCGAGAATGGTTCTTACATTTACATTTTTAAATGATTGAAAAAAATCACAAAAGAATAATATTTTGTAACTTGTGACAATAATGTGAAATTCAAATTTCAGTGTCCATAAATAAAGTCTTATTGGAATCCAACTATACTCATTTACGAATGCATTATCTTTACCTGCTTTTGTGTTTCTACAGCAGAGGTGAGTATTTGCAACAGATCTGATTGTCAAAGTCTGAGATACAGACTAACTGGTCCTTTACAGAGACCAAAGTTAGTGTTCCTTGTGTGACTTTACTATGCAGAGTCATTAGCTCCAGAGTAGCCCAGGCAGCCTCACTTTTAACATTTAAAAACACTGTGGTGAAATAAACATAGCAAAATTGACCATCTTAGCCACTTTTTAAGTCTACAATTCAGTAGCATTAAGTACATTCACGCTGTTATGCCATTAGCATCACCATCCGTCTCCACAGCGTTTCATCTTCTCGAACCGAAACACTGTCCCCATTAAACAATAACTCCCTCATCCCCCTTCCCCACAGCCCCTGGTAACCACCGTTCCACTTTTTGTCGCTGTGAATTTAGCTACTCTAGGCACCTCAGACAAGTGGAGCCACACAGTACTTGCCTTTCTGTGACCGGCTTTTCTCACTCAGCATAACGTCCTCGAGTTCCTTCCATGTTGTATCAATAACATGTGTCAGAAGTTCCTTCCTTTCTAACGCTGACTAATATGCCATTGTATGGACAGACCACCTTTTGTTTATCCATCCATCCACCGATAGGCACTGGATTGCTTCTACTGTGAATAATGTTGCCGTGAACATCGGTGTACCAACACCTTCTCAGGACCCTGCTTTCCATTCTATCCCAAAGTAGAATTACTGGATCATACGTTAATTTTATGTTTAATGTTTTGAGGAACCACCACACTGTTGTCTACAGCACCGTTTAATATTTAACATTCCCACTTACCTCAGGGAGCCTCACTTTCCAAAACGAAAAAGAGCTTATGGAGGTGTTGGCCTCATGAAAATGCCACCCATCTTTTAAAAAATCCTATCTCCCTAAAGCAGGAGTTTTTGACCCTGGATACACATGAGAATGTATGGGGGGGTGCTTTAAAAAATTATCAAGGCGTGTGAGTGTGTGTGTGTGTGCGCGCGCGTGTGTGTGTGCACGCGTGTGTTGCTGGGGAAGGCGTCTTAGACCAATGGAACCGAACCCCTGGGGTTAGAGTCTGGTACAGGTTATTTGCCCAGGTTATTCCCCAGAGCAGCCTGGGTCGAGAGCCACTGTCCTTGGACAACCAGCCTGCCCTGCGGCTAGCTTTTAAAATAACTCCTCTTTCCTCTTGCTACATCGTATGCCTTTCTGAGGACCCAGCTCCAGGAAGCAATAGACTTGTCCCTGGACTCATGAGTGGTGTTGGGCATGGAAGTGGTGACACACGGCTTCCTGGTGTGATAACGGGTGTGTGGAAGACAGACGCCATCTGGAGCAGAGGGCGGAGGGGCTGGGATTGGACTGGCCACACCCTGTCCCTTCAGCACCTTCCTGCCTTCGGGGACATCTCTAGGGCCACTGTGTCCCT
Source organism: Orcinus orca (assembly GCF_937001465.1). Classification (NCBI taxonomy): domain Eukaryota; kingdom Metazoa; phylum Chordata; class Mammalia; order Artiodactyla; family Delphinidae; genus Orcinus; species Orcinus orca. The sequence goes on along the minus strand of NC_064578.1, from coordinate 30,106,975 downwards.
GGCTCCTGGCATCTCTGCCTCTGGGGGAGTACTTCTCTGCCCCTGCCTCACACACACACACACACACACACACACACACACACACACACACACTCACACACACACGCTAAGCCTGGGGGGCGGGGCATAGGGTCATCCTCTTTATCCGCAACTAGGCCCAGGTTCCAAAGCTTCTTCCCTCAGGTAACATGAAAATAAGCTCCCAAGTCAGAGTCAGACAAGAGACAGGCAGAAACGACTTACTTTTTTACACTTTTCTTCTTGAATCCAAATAGGTGTTTCATTCTGCAGTGGTGATTTCTGGAGTCCTATTCTGCTTGGTTATCTTCCTGGAGAGGCAAAAAATGCCAAGGGAGATTTTAAACATTGCTTTTGTGAAATATATCGAGGCAAGGAAGGCTACAATATGTGCTTAAATGACCTTGAATGATGAAGACCGGGCAGGATTGTTTTTTTTCCAGAGTGGCCCTTGTAGGTTTAATTGTAAAGTATAATTACTTCAAGACATCATAATTTGTTGTGTACAATATAAATCAGTAGAACTCCACGGAATCATGTTTTTAATGTAGACCCCCAATAAAATGTCCTTTTATGACATAGCAGATGTTTCTTAATTCACTAGCGCCATGCATTGGGGTATTAAGATTATTCCTTGGCATTTTATTATGAATAACATACTTGCTCCAACATTAAGTGGGCCATTAAAGACATAAACAAGCTTTTATGCCCTGGTTTTCAACAGCTGCTGGTGGTCTACCAAGTGATAATCCAGCTTTCAGCAAATATTCTTCAGCTCTGAGAAATAAATACATTTAATAGGGTAACCCCAGGTCAGTCCACAGCTTCTGGGATCCTGGCTCAGGAAAATTTGTGAAGCAGGAAAATGAACTGAAGAGGTTTGCTTTGGGTGAGTTGTTTTGAGAGCCCCTGTTTCCTTGAGCGTGTGTGTGTGTGTGTGTGTGTGTTTAAAATAGAAAACTAACAATTGTAAAAGGAAAATAAAATAAGGCGAAATGCAAGGGAAAGACAGTGCCTTGCAGAGGGTGTGCGGGCTCTTGCCTTCCTGATCGAATGAGAAGACATTTGCACAAATTCTATAACCTGTGCTTTGAAGGAAATCAGCTGAGTCGGTCTTATGCCTCGAACAAAGGGAGGTGAAGGACGGTGTAGGTCACGGTCCCATTCAGTCACTGGCATCGAATCTGAGCGGATGTGACCCCTCTGTGACAATGTTCCCAAGGTGTACAGGGAGGAGTTTCATGTCTGTAACTAGGATGGGAGCCAGATAAGCCCTCCCTCTCCCCCACCTTGGACTTCCTAAAGATAACAACTCCGGGCGGTCCAGGAGCAGAGCGAGGGAGGTGCTGAGATAGGAAATACCGAGGCCTGTATTATCGTTGGCTCACCAGTCCTGGCTTCCTGTGCCAGAGGTAGCCCCGAAGGGTGCGAAACTTTGCAGTGCTAATGTACACAACGACATCCTCCTACGAGCAGATGTTAGGAGAAGAAGAAAAAGGAGCCGGGGCAAAGACCTGATGGAAATTTGCATTAAGCCTATGTTGCCCTCCCCCGCGACCCCCTCCCCCTCACTGCAGCCCCCCGGGGACACTTGGGACACAGAATGAAAGAAGGGGAAAGGTGGAACTGATCTCCCAGTCTGGTCAATTCCAAATCTATTACACGATGTGTCATCAACAGGAGGTGGGAGAAAGAGTTACAATTTATGTAGCAAATCAGGTACCGTGGACCTACCTTTAATGGATATAATTCGCGGGTATCACTATCACAATATTCTAACTTTAAATATTCTGCGCGGGGCGGGGGGGCGGGGACAGGGGATGAACACTTGGACGAAATGTTAAGCACCTTGTCCTAAAATGACTGGAGATATAGCGGAGAATGTCTGTAGGAAGGCTTTTTGTCTTATGTGCCTTTTCTTTAAATAGAGTTTAGTAATAAATTTTCTCTTCCTTTTTTTTTTGGGTTGCTGAGGAGGGTTTATTTTCTTTTTGTGTTCTATTTCATTTTGCAGTTGGATGTACTATTGTTCTGGAGCTGGTGAAAAAAGGGGAGGGGAGCAGGAGGCAGGAACCACATTGTGAGTGAACTTGGCAGAAAGGAGAGTCAGGAGGTAACTTTCCTGTCCGGCACAGTATCTGAGGCTTGCACTGCTCTTGGCCTCATCAGTTCTTCCATGGTCACAACTAAAACATTCCTGTGCCCTGACGGAACCACGAAGGGACCCGAGGTGGGCTTTTCATTTTTTTCACGCACACCTGATTGGAAAGTGACGTTTGATATTACTTTTCCACTATGTTAATTACAACTTGAATAGGATTTTACCGTGCCCTGGATGACATCACTTTGGAAACAACATTCAATTGGGTGGCTCGAGTTCTTCTGGATGGTTGTACCAAATAAACACGCAAGCCTTCTTTTTATAGCCAGAGCCTGTGTCTCTAAACAAACACACACACACACACACACACATACACATTTCTAACCACATCAGAAAGCAAACAGGACTGCCAACTTCACAGCATTCTACATGATTTTGAATTAATATTAGTCTATTAAAAAGCTGTAACCAGAAGAAAAAACTTAGCCCGATGCGCACAGCAAATACATTTCACAGTTGTTTTGGACAAATGCCCTCAGTGAATATGTTTAAAGTCATGTACAACAGAAATATGTTATCACAAGTAACCATGTTTTAATAAACACTTTGTCTTTTTGTACTGCTTTCTTTTTCATCACAATAATAGAAATATAACACCATATATCACTGTAAAACACATTTCCACATAAATGCTGATAAGCACAAAATATTTTTCATCATTTACATTTTAACTGTAATAATATATGGCAGGATTAAAGTGGCATCCATCATGTGTCTAACTAACCTTGCTGTAATGAATTTTTAAATGTAATGGTTTCTGTCGCAAAGTAAAATCGTACATAATGTCTAGTGACACAGTATGCTGGTGGATGGGTGGTTTTTTAAAATGGAAATGCAACTTCATTTTTAATTAGATGTATAAACTTCCCCACCTCCACTCCCACCCAGCTCCCTGACCCCCACCCCCGATTTCTGGTAAAGCAAGAAATACCAGAGGTGTGAATATGTGAAGTACTGCCAGACGGCTCACTCCTCCAGTTACATAAAATCACTTGCTTGTTGGAAATTCTGTGAATTTGACGTGTGTGTCTGTGCGTATGTTTGAGAAGAACCAGGCACCAAATAGAAACAAAAGCTGATGAAAATCACGGTGAGGAAAGCTTTCTACGGTGTCTGGAGGGGCTTCGATGCTGGGAGGGGTCCCCTCTTCCTGACAGTGTCCTGGGATCCGATTTGGGATGGGGTGGGGCACGAGGGGTGTGTACTGGGGGGATCTGGGTTCTCTCTCTCCCTCTCTCTCTCTCTTCCTTTCTCTCTCTCTCTGCTTGAAATAACAAATAAGCCGACTCACCAGAGAAGAATCATTAAAAATAATTTGCACAAGCTTTCGGTTGTGTGAGCTCTTTTTTGATACAATATTTCCTTCCGTGATTATCACTGAGGACATGTTCCAGCCATATGGAAGCGAGCTGGGCTGGGAGCTTCCCCAATACCTGAGTGGTTAATTAAGAGCCGTTGCCCGGCCACAAGAAGCAGGTTTGAAATCCCTCTTCAGTCTCCGACAATGAGTAGCTTTTTTAGCAGCAGAAGTCACCAGGGACAGCCAGAAGCGAGGGTAATTATTTGAGATAACATACAGCTGAAAAGAGTGTGTGTGAGTGCAGAGGGGGGCGGGGGGAGGGGGGCCGCGATGCGCCGCTGAAAGAAGGGCAACAGTAGAGAAAAGTCTATAATAAAAAGGTCAACATCTCCTATTTTTCTGTACAGTGTCGACAGTCTGTAATGCCTTTTTAGCATGAATGACAACGGATTCTGTCCTTTTTTTTTTCTGAAAAAAAAAAAGGGGGAATATCTTATTTTGTATTCAAACTTTGCAATTGTGAGTTCAGGCCTGCCAGCTCATCTGAATAAGCTATTCTCACTTTATCAGGGTTTGCTGAACTGACTTTGATTGCATTGTTGCAAAATAACAGTAATTTTTCCATTAACCCATACAAACCCTCAGCGAGCTGGAGAACAAAGAAATATCAGAGGGATGAAAGCTGTGAGCACGGGGAAGGAAGCCAGGGGTTTCCTAAATGGCTCCAAATGCGTCCGCGCACACCAGCTTCTCAGGCTGGCTGAGGCCGTTCCGGGATGCCATTTGGGGCTCCCTTTGGGGTTCCTCGGGGTGTGAATCTCAGGGGGCATCTTTCACCCTCTCTGCCAAATTCTATTGTTTCCTCTGTGTTCACAGCATCTGGGAAGCAGGGGGCTGGGTTTCCCTCCCTTCAGAGGGATGGTGTTTTATCCTTTATCTTTTTGGTGCCTAGGACCTCAGTCTACAACTAGAACTCAACTCAGAAACGCTCACAGCCCTTCAGAACCCAAGACTATCTGAACACAGAGGCACCTTCCTTTCCCCCTAGCTAGAAGCCAGCAGGCAAGGGGAAAAGCCAGTTCCTTTGGCAACTGGAACTGAGTGGAACCCCAAAACCCTGAGATCTGACATGTTCAGCATCACGTCCACTGGTTCTGGGGTGGCAGGTGCACTGGTAGATTCCTAGTTTCTATGTAGCTCTGTGAGGCTGTCGTTTGACATTCACGCATCCGCGTTTGCCAGTTGTTTTAAGGCCAGGAGGAAACTGAGGGCAAGCAGGGGCTCCGACTCTCTCGTCCATCCGCTGGGTATCCGCATCTGGAAGCATCCTGCTCGGCTGAGGTACGATGTTCCCGCGGAAGATCCCGAAGTGAGGCTGTTGCCGGTTCAGTGGATCAACATGGAAGCAAGAGTTTCTGTTTTTGTTTCCTAAAGCTGAAATGTCGAGAAGTTAAGCTCATCTGTGGCCTGTGGCTCTCTGCAATGGGAGCGGGCCAGGAGTTGAGGTCGACAATGGCTTTGATCTCCTGGCCTCCCAAACGACCCGGCTCAGGCAGTGGTGGTGGCACCCGCATCCGCGCCTTGGCTTTGTTTAGGAGCTGCCCGATATGTTAATTATCTCCTTTACCTCCTCGGCACGGTACTGTCAAAGCGCACACCAGTCTTTAGAAAATAAAAGTGAACGTGGCGAGCCCACTGTACCCTGCTCTCCTAATCTCAGTTCTTGACAACGCCGGAGCTGTCAGATGAGAAGCAGCGTCACTGGAATAAAGGTGGGCAGATGTGTGATAATGAGACAGAAGCATGCAGATGCTAACAGAACTCACCAGAGCAGGCCTGCTTGAGTTAGACGGATCCAGGTAGCAGCTGCAGAGTGTCAGGTCGCCAGGATGCTACCTTCTCTTGATTCTCATTTAAGAACCGCTCCGCGCGTGGCTGTCTGTCAGTGAACTTTTCCCTCTCAGGAGCTCCAACCCCTAGGTGATCAGTCACATTTCGACATAACTAGATGTCAAAAGAAGTTTAAGTTGTGTGACGAACTGTGATGCAGTCAGCGCCAGCCTCTGGCCTCCAAGGCGGTTTCTTAATCATCAGCCTGGAAACTCTGGCGCCTTTTCTGGCGTTTTGTTTTCTTATTAAAATACTGGCTAAGTCTTTGTCAATATCCATGGCAGCAACGGTGAGCTCAAGACAATATTATCCCAAGCATAATTTAATTTGAAATGTGGAATTCAGACCCAAGACGGCCAGAGAGCAAGAGGTTTGCGTTGAGCAAACAGGCGTTCTCTCCAAAAGGCCCATTTTAGCATCCGTAATTAAAACAAGAGCGTTTGGGGATTTCTTGTTAGCCCCGGTTGGGATGCTGGTGATGAGAAGGGAAAATTCAGGGCTACGTGGAGGGTGTCACTGTGGGCTGTTTCTGAATCAGGGGAGTGGGAGTGAAGCTGAGAATAATAGATTTGGGCGGATGAGAAAGTGATTCCAACCTAAGAAAGGCAGGAAACAGAAATAACCCGAGAATTGTCGTCTTGAATACCAGCAAAACTTTGAACTAGAGTAGGAACTTTATGGGGTCTTTATCGGTCTCTGTGAGCCGTGGGCTCCCCCAGAAAGTGCTTGGTGGGGAGCTGGAGGGGCGTCTGGGGTGTGGGCAGGCAGGTATATGTGACACGTGTTGTCACATTTGCAAGGAAGCCCGCCAGCCCTGGCCCGTCCTCGTAGGGCCGGCATTTCTTGAAGCATTTAATTGGGTCTGGTCAGTTTCTTCTCTAAATATTTTCATCTTCTCCTGCCACTGTTTACCTTTCCATTGGGAAAATAAATACTGCATGGCAGCTCTGCCTGCTATATTTTGCTAGAGATTTTAATCCCGATTCCTGATGAAAGGTTTACATACACACACACACACACACACACACACACACACACACACACACCCTCCAACCTTGGTGTGAATGCACCGCGGTTCATAAACTGCTTTTCTTTCTTCAGAGAGTGAAAGGATGTGCTACGGAAACCTAATTCTGCATTGACATAATGAAGTGTTTGAAGGAATCTCAGAGAGCCAGCCAGTCTCATCTGGAATGTTCTAAACCACCCCTCTGAACCTTCACCCCACACCCATTGCCACTCCCCCACCCCCCGATATAGAAAGATTTTCACAGAGTGGCTGTTATGCCCTCATCGCTCTCACATAAAACAAGGCTTCTCCCCCTAGATCTTGGTATTTAGCTGCCTGAAGCTCATTCGTCCTTCACTGCTTTACCCTGGAGTTTTAAATTTTTAAGCAGCTAGGATTCGTCTAAGAGGTCTTAACCTTATAATTTGTAATAACTTAGAGATCACGTTTCTAAAGTGTGAGTTATTTTTTTTTTAAATGCTCCTTTCCCTTCACCAGCCATTGATTTGCTTCCTCTTGCAGTCAGAATCAGCGCTATTAAATCAGGTGATGGAAAATGCTCATTTATTTCTCAGTGGTAAAACACAAACAATTATGAGACATTTCTTAACGTGGATTGATCTTGCCTTAAATGAATGCCCAGAGCGTCAGAAGCAACCAGAGGGGCAGTAGAGATGAAAAAAGTGGGGAGGAGAAGGACCGGCCAGACCAAGGTCCTGGACAGGATAGAACCTTTGTCAGCTCAAACCTTAGCCACCCAAGTACTGACTGATTTTTTTACTGTGCCGGCCACTGCAATAATAGAGGCAGCGTGGTGGGAAGCACATCGTATTTGGATTCAGGCGTGTGAGCTGTTTAATTCTGCCCAAGTTGCTTGACCTCTCTGGGCTTCAGACCTTTTTCTCTATGAAATAGTAATAGCATCTGCCTCATAAGTTTGCTATGAACGTTAAAGGAGATACTATATAAGTAAATTACCCAAAATCGTGCTGGAGAAACTATAGCTAACAAGAGAAATACCAGCCTCCAGGGAGGGTGGGTACACACCTGGCCCCAGACCGCAAGAACTTTACGGTCTTGAGGGGGCAAGAAAGAAACCCACACAGATCGGGCTAATCATAATGTTGAAGGAGCCAACGCGAGAAGATGTTTTTCCTTTTATGTCTGCTGCTTACAACAGGGTTGGGTTCCTGCTACACCGACTAAACTTTGTATAAAAATTATCTAAGGACCACCTAATGTGTGTCGATGCCACACATGTCACATGTGTCAGCCTCTCCCAGTAATGACTCTCTGACATAAACAGTAAGGAAGAAATATTACAATTACCGAGGGTGCCGGAGCCCGCATGCATTTTCATGAGGGTCCTGGTGAATGGCAGCCTGGGCTCTGTAATCAGCTCCCCCTGCCAGCAGAGCTGGCCAAAGAAAGCTCTCGTCCCCCCAAAGACAATTAAAATGAGTTAAATGAATTAAAAAGGCCCTTCCCAGTTAAAGTACAGTCAGAGGTTAGAAACAGTAGTGTTTGGATTTATGGAAACTCAGAGGCTGCCAAGCCTTAGAAATTGTGGCTCACGGGGGAGTTGTTTCCGTGGGAGCCTAAACAGCTTATGAAATTGGAGGCAATATGCATAATTTTAAATTTCTGGGGTGCCGGTTTCAATCCCCTGTTTATTTTGGCTTCTTAGGTCAATAGGAATATATTTTTACCCAAAATTAAATTGAGAGGGGGCCCGGGCGCGGGGAGGGAGGGAGAGAGAGAGAGCCTGCGTTGTGGTAGCTATTAAAACAATGGGACAACTGAACAGGAACTTTCCTGTTTCGAGACAATGGGAAGACCAGTTCTAGAGACTGGTTAGCAGAAGGAGAAAGAATGATCCAAGCCCCATTTCACTACTCAGCAGCTGTGACTCTCTTACAAGTGGCTCAGCCATGCCGTGCCTCAGTTTCCTCATCTGCAAAATGGGCTTCATTGTTTCCACCTTGCAGAGTGGTTACTTGGATTCCGTAAGATAAGTGATATACGGTGCTTAGCAGGATACCCGCCATGGTCAGTTATCCATATTGTTGTCCTTGTTCTCATTTCAGGAGGAAGTGAAAACCGAGGAGGTAGGAGGAAACGAGGGCCTCTGGGACCACACCCCAAACTTTCCAGAACACCGGATGTTGAGAAGCCGTAGGGGCCACCCAAGACCATTACAGGCATCACTGCTGCTGTCCCCAACATTTCTCTTCACCTGCACGTCCAGATATGGGCCCCGGAACCCCTGCCCCATCACATCCATTTCATCAGAAATTCTATCGAGACTTCTGTCTGCAGCATAAGAAGGAAGCCTCGTGCTGTCCTCAGCCGGCCCCCTGCCCCCGCCCCCAAGTCCCCAAAGTCCCTGAGTGTGTGTGTACGCTCTTGCCTATTACATGCACAAACTCCATCAGAAAGCATTTGTCTACACCCTCTTTATTCACTTTCAAAGGGTTAAACAGCCTATTTACTGGGCTGTCAACAATCCCAGGCCCAAATGGGAAAGAAAGCCCCGTCCAGTTTTGTGCGGCCGGGAGCCTTGTCTTTGCTGGCCTGTTCTTGTCCCTGTCATGTAATATCCATGACAATCGTGTTGGGCTTTTTTTTTTTCGGGGCTCTGTGGGGCTCAATCTGAGGGGCCACTTTAAGCCAGGAAAGGCCTTTATTTCTGTGAATTTGAAAGAGCCTTGAGAAGGTCCTTCCCCTCAGAACCCTCTTCAGCAGGTCACCGCGGTTTCAAAAGGATTTAAATGCGGAGGCTGCGATCAGTACTTCCATCACGTTCTAATAGACTGACATGAGCATTTGTGCCTGAAAGACAGGGGGAAAAGTGATGCAGATTTTCCCTAAATTGGACTGACGCACAAAGCAGGGAGAGCAGTTGAGTGACGTGGTAACCCCTCACACCCTCTTTTACACTTCTAACCAGCGCTGCACAAAGAGAGCCGTGGGAAGCTGCCCGGGAGCCCGGCCGGGCCATTTCCATGGGCCATATGGAAATTTTGTTTTGTGTACAGAGAAAGTGTCTGATAACAGTGACCTTAACTGCCATATGTGGGCAGTGAATAGGCCAGAGGAAAACCACTCCACAATCTGACCCTCGACATATGGACCAGCCGCCCAAGGAGATTTCATTGCCATCTCGTTGGCAACCCGGGGGATTTCATTAGATTTGTTAATGAATTGCTCTATTGACTTATATCTGAGCTTGCCTCATTAGAGGAGAAGAACACAATTTTTATCTATGTTTTCGTGAAGGGGACCAGAGCGTTCCCTCCTTTGTGGGGCGGTAGGTAATCTGCAGGGCTGTCATCGGCTTTGAACTAATTTATTGTGTCAGTTTAAGGAGGCCCTTCCGCGCTTGTTGAGGCCGGAGCCCCACTCCAGGCCTCTTCAAATCAGTGTTTTCCTTGTGAGCGGGGTGTTTCCTTGGCTCCTGCTTGGTTTACAAATAGCCAAACATGACGTGGTCCTGATGCCGTGTGTTGTCGGGGTGCTAGCAGCGAGTGACGTCACCTGCCAAGAAGGGGCTTTTCTAGGCAGTGACACACTGTGCGCGGAGGCTGCGCCTTTATACATCCTCGAAGGAACTTTGCGTTGGGACATCTCTGTGCATAGCACACCCCACTTCTGCCCTGCCAACTTTGGAGTCATATGATTCTCCCCACATCCAAGCCCTATTGGTGATGGCTCGATCGTTTGGGCTTCTCAACGTGGGAAAGCTTGGGTTTGAAAGCAATAAGAGCTATCAATTAACATACTTTTAGGGGTAAACCAATAAAGAACCCATTATGGCTAATAGCGAGTGTGGAATCATGAGGAATTAGCAAAATGAGATTCAATAAAATGGAAACCATAAAGATAAGCTTCCGAAGATTGGACCTGGCTTTCTGAGTTTAAGTCTCAAATAAACAAATGAATGATACCCACCGAAGCCTCCCTTTGGTTCCTCTTTCTAAGGACAGGGGGAACTTTCCGAGTGGGAGCTATGAGGAAAGTTGGTCAGCCCTGCAACTCAAACGTGGTTTATTCCACAGGGGAGAAAGGGTGGAAGAAGACAGGTAAATTCTTAGAATACACACAAGTTGGGCTCAGTGCTACCTGTATGAGCCCCCGTAATAGGATGTGGCATAAAAGTCTCCAAGACTGTGCATTGGCCACTTTGGCACTTATTCTTGGCACATGGAAAAGCCAAAAAGTTGGATGAAGCAGAAAACGTCCTACTGATGTCATAGTGAAAATCTGGGACTCACAGAGGTCCTGCAGCAGCAGCAATATTGGGGCAGAGATGTTACAAATGAGGGCGTATCTCCTTGAAGCGGTGGTGTGAAGTGTGGCCGGGATCACTGTCTATCCTTAGCTGAGTCTGAAGATGGAAACTAGGCTCTCCCGTGAGGTGCTGCTCTCTTCCAGTGTCCCACAGCAGTGCTCCTCAGTAGCATGAGGAGAAGCTCATCAGGGCTGTTGGTACCCACGGAAGGCTCAAAGAAAGAGGAACCCCCCCACAGTGGGAGAGAAATTTCCACAACATTAGTTCTGGGTAAGAGAGTATCCTTGGAATGGGGGCCTGTAAGATCTGAAAACATCTATATATGAGAATTGGGTCTGGGGGTCGTAAGGAAGTTATATAAGCTGTAATAGTTTATGGAGGTACTTGGGTAGTTTTACCAAGCATACTGTTTTGATCAAGACAGGTCCATTCGGTTGTTTGCCTTGAGTTCATTCACGCTTGATGTTGACTGTTGCCTTTACAATGGAAGTACCACTTGGCTGGGTATAAAATTTACCCCTCTCTTTCTGAACTTCACAGATGTTGTTCCACTGTCTTTTGACACTGAATGTCACACTAGTTCTTTACCATTTGCTTCTTGGTTGGTTGCATTTCGTCACTGAACAGTTTTATTTTTTTAATAAAATTTTGAAAAGGATAGGGGTGCTATATTTCATGATATATTTTGTGTTTGAAAATATCTCCCTCTTGCTTTAATACTGGCATGACAGCCTGACTGGTATGATTTACTTAGGTCACCTGTTCTTGTCCTCAGAACTCTGTAGATGTTCCCCAGTCACCTTTTGGCAGCAAACACCCCTCACTGGGATGACTTCTCAACGGCCAGCGCCTTCATGTGGTTTCTGGGTGCCTGAAGAAATATTTCTTTCCTCTTGAAATCTAAGAACTTGACCAGGAAGTGTCTCCCTGTCTGTCACCCTCCATCAGTATATCCTGGAACCCAATATTTCCAGACATATCCTTGTGAACAAGATTCAGTTCTTTCTTCATTTCAAGGAAATTCGGTGCTATTATATCTTTGCATTTTTTTTGGTTTCTGTTTGTGGGATTATCTACTTCAGAGTCACTAATTATTTTTATCTTGCAAAGATCCAATAGGCTTTTAATCCACTAATGACTAACGTCCGTTATCAGCATATTATCTCCCCCGTACCCTCAGACTATAAGGACCTCAAAGAAAGAAAAGCATTTTATTTATCTCCGTTTCCTCTGAGCCCAGTACATAATAGATGCTTAACTTGCACGTGACCTTGTCGGTTAGGGTTTAAACTTTATTTTTGAGAGAAGTTGCGAGTCGTCGAAGGATAGCCGTAGTTGACGTGACCTCACGTAGCTTCAAAGTGAGGTGGGCTGGAGGTTAAGGAAGAAGCTCCCAGTGAATGGTGGTGGCCAGAGTTGCTGGTTTAGTAGGAAAAGCAGATGTAGTAGATAAACATGAGTATTTTGGACTCCCCCAAGGAGAACAGTCAGACTGGCACCTCTGCTCAGAGGTTAGGTGGCTAATGGAAATGGACTGGGCTTTGGTGCCAGGACCCTTTCCTTTTAGGATTTTTTCTTCTCAGATGTGTAATTATCAGTTGATCTCCAACACCAAACTTGCCCAAAAGGTTGGCATGTTAAAATTTTAAAGTATATTTTTTGCACCCATCAGAGTCCCGGCAGGAAAGGGATAGCACAGCCAAAGGGCTTGTTTGAAGAGATTTTGGTGATGACGTTCTGTACAGAGGTGTGGGCTAAGGGGACCCCAACGGATGCAGAGGTACCAGCGGGAAAGTACTAACTCCCTTTAGCTTAAAGGAGCAAGGGCAGAGAATGATGCTATAGACCTTGGTGAGAGCTGTGACCATGGAAGAGGGTCTCCACTGAGGTGCTGCACCTGTGGGCAGAGACCTGCACCCTGTGACCCCAGCGCTGAGCAGAAATCAGTGAGGCCAAGGCCGAGAAGGATGTGTCTCTTCCTTTCCTCCTCATCCTGCCCACAGGAAACCAGAGGTGAGAGAGCTGGAGTGATGCAATCATTCTTAGAGGTCAGCCCCCCGGGTCCAGAGCAGGGTGGAGAAGGGGCAGGGTGTGTATCTGCAGGGTCCCAATCTACCCCCATGGAGACAAACTCCCTCATGATAAAATAAACCAAACAATAAAAATCAAATAAATCAAATGAAATTCCATGTTTTCCTATCGGATTGGCAGGGATGAAAATGAAAAGAAATTGTGTGGGGGAGGGTGAGTGGAGAAAGAGCCTCCCTTGCACATTGTTGGTGGGAGGGTAACTTGGAACAGCCTCTAGAGAGGGCAATTTGACAGCATCTATCAAAATCACAAGTGCATATGCCCTTTGATGGAGAAATCCCTCTTCCAGGAATCCATCCATAGATATATTCGTACACGCACACAATGCTGTGTACATACTCATTACCATAGTGTTTGCAATAGCAGAACATCGGCAAAAAAACTAAATGCTCATCAGTAGAAGACTGGTCCAATAAATTGTGGTCCAACCACACCGTGGAATACTATGCAGCCACGGAAAAGAATAAGTAGGCTCTTTCTGTAATAATTTATTGTTAAATGTAAAAAGCAAGATGTTAACATTTGTACTAAGGGGCAGGGGGAGATGGAGATAGAGCTACATGATCTCTTTTGGACCATGGATACGCAAGAAATTAAGGACATGGGTTCGGTCTTGTGGGTGGTCGGGGGTGAGTGCAGCAGGGAGGTTTTCACTGTGAGACATTTGGGATTTTGTGCAATAAGAATAGGTTTTGCCTATTCAAAAAAAGAATGAAGTCTATATTTTTTACAAACCCTACTTAAAAGCTCAGACTTGATCACCACAGTGGAAAATTATCTTAAAAACTGGGTGTGCAAAGTAAAGGAGCCCAGGGTGCTAGGCTTCCAGACTCCCGAGGCATCTGCTGTAGCTTTCAGTAGCGATGCTGCTCCTCATGTAAGCCCCCACCTGAGGCCCTGCCCAGGGTGTCAGGGTCTATGAATCAGTGAAATAATGGAAAAGGCCAGATCACTATCCCCTAGCAGATTTCCGGCTTAAAGTAGAATAGAAACAGCTGACTACTCCCCAGCCCACCCCAATGAAACCCCGAGGATGTGCGCCATTGGTAAGGGGAGGTGGCCAAGGGGGGAAGAAACTCCAGGGGCTGCTGTTGGGACTGGGCTCCTGTCCTGTGTCCCCTTCATGTTCATCTGCCTCACCCTCTCCACCGAGTGGCAGCCTCTGACCTATTTGATTCTGACATGTCCCAAGAGCAGCTACTTACATTGCGAGAGCTTCCATCTCTCCCCTCTGTTGACCTGCAGGCTGCAATCTCCTTATCTCTGGATGAGGAAGCAGTGATAATGCATGTCGTCGTGGTAGCAAACATGAGAATACTTGTCTTTTGCTTATTTCATATCCACTTTTATCACATTCCTCCAGCTCCTGCCTCCCTACACCCGTGTCCTCTTGCCGGGAGCTCTCCCACTCTTGCTGGAGAACAGAAGCCAGTACAGCCTAGGGACAACACCAGTGCAACACGATGGGCAAGATGGAATAAGCAAAACTGGGGTGCTTTCTCCGCTCTGGCCACACTGGCCTCCTTGCTGTCCTGTGATCCCACAGAGCATACTTCCGCTGTGGGGCCTTGGTCCTGGTCATTGTCTCTGCTTGGGACATTCTTCCCTTGGAGAATACGCTACTTTTCTCGGCCTCCCTCAGGCTTCTGCTTAAATCACTCTCTCAGTGACGGCTTCCCTGATCACGCTAGAATGGCAACCCCCATCCCTGTCCCATGCTGGCTTTATGTTTCTCCAAAGATCTGATCACCTTCTAACATGGAATATAGTTTACTTATTTATTTGATAAACTGTACATTATCTAGAAGGTAAATCACATAACTGCAGGGATTTCTTTTCTTTCTTTTTCTTTTCCTGTTTTGTTTCCTAAAGAGCCCTCGGCCCCTCTGAGTGCCTGGCACATTTCAATATAGTATTTACTGAATGACTAAATAGATGAATTGTAGCCCTTGATCTATTTTTTGTCTGTTTATGTCTGTTTCTCACCCACTAGACTGAGAGCTCCTTCTGCTGTTATCACCCCAGCACCTGCCACCATACCTGCCGATGCTCAGAAAATGTGTTGTTTGAATGAATGAATCAGTGATGGGCTCTTCATTCCACCATCTCAATCTCAGGTGATTTTTGTTCTGAGGGTACAGGACTGACATCAACCACACTCAAACACAGCAAAGCTTACTGCACTTCCTCTATTTGATTCTCCTACTTTTAGTTTGTCAGACACATTTTGGTTCAAGCTGTGTGGAGGAGATGATGAACAAAGTTCTAGGAGTGGGGAATTGTGGGCAGCGCCTGGATGAAGGAATAGGATCTGGGAAGCTGACCTCAGGGACCTACCTCTTTGCTTTCGAAGTGTGAAGTGTAGTTTTCCTTTGAGACAAGCAGTTGCTATGACGGATCTTGTGCATATGAGAAAGAGAAGCCCCCATTTGTTGATTGTGGACCTTTGGTCCGGAACAGCATGAGGCACTTACATACATTCATTTAAACTTCATGGCAACACCATGAGATGGGGATTTCTTTTCTGTACTCTGTTTGCAGAAAAGGCAACTGAGAACTAGAGAGATAGAGTTAACTTGTTCAAGGCCCTAGAACTAGACAAAGGGGGAACTGGGATTTAAATCCAAGCTTGATAATCTCTAAATCTTCTGCTTCATCTAAAACGCCTCTCTGTCATCATCCTGCCAAGAGTAACGCATTGAGTGGGTTTGTCGTAAAGTGATAGTGTAGTGATAGCTAGCTGCTGTAACATACAACCACCCGGACTTCAGTGATGCAACAATTGTTTATTTCTTATTCATGACACAGTCCCCAAAAGGCCTGCTCTGTGTGTATGGGGGGGTGGCGGGGGTGGTGGTGGATGCCTGCACTCTGTTCCATATGGTCATTCAGGGATTCAGGCTGCTTCCATCTAATGGTTCCTCATCCCTTAGGGAGTCCTCTTCCACTGGATTCTCTTCATGTATCCAGCAGGTGGGGGGGACCAAGAATCAGCAGAGCTGATAGCACACGGCAGGGTTTCACGAGCCAGGCCTGGCAGTGGTGTACCTCCCTTCTGATCACCTTCCTTTGGTCAGCACTCATCCCACAGAGGCAGCTAACTGCAAAGGAGTCTGGGGAATGCAGTCTAACTGTGTGCCCAGGGGGAAAAAAATGTGGGATTTGATGAACACGAAATAACTTCTGCCACAGGAGAGAATGTAGGGAGTGTTCCAGAACTGAGTTATATAGCCAGGTTTTAGTTTCCATGTTATTAAAAGTAAAGGCAGAGGTATAAGTCAGCCAGAGTAGCAGATAATTAAACAACCATTTGCACAGTAGAATCTCACCTGATCAGAATTCTCTGTTAATGTGCTATTTTTGTTAACATGATATTTTAGTTAAATGAGGGCTGGCCAAAACATCTTTTGGTTTCAAATCTTATTGCTAAAAATCTTTCCAAGATGTGGTGTTTCACATTCCCGCCTCAGGAAGTTCAGTGTGGTAAATTCAGCGAATATTTTCTCAGTGAGTGAGG
The DNA here is from genome assembly GCF_937001465.1 of Orcinus orca. Classification (NCBI taxonomy): domain Eukaryota; kingdom Metazoa; phylum Chordata; class Mammalia; order Artiodactyla; family Delphinidae; genus Orcinus; species Orcinus orca. Next base: position 30,090,698 of record NC_064578.1, on the reverse strand, counting down.
CTCTCCCAAGGCTGCTGGGTTGCCATTCTGAATAAACATCAGTTTTCATGACATACTAGCTTGGGTGTGAAAGGGAGAGCTGACCTGAATCGGCAGTAATCGGAAAATGTCTTCTTTGATTTGATGGCTTTTTTTTCATTTTTCTGGTTATAAAAATCATTCACAGTCATTGTAGAAATGCTGGAAAATATAGAAAAGTAGAAATTACAAAACAAAGTAACTTCTAACTTTTACAGGCTAGAAATAGCCACTGTTAACATTTTAATTATATTTGCTTCTTTTTTCTCCCTGCCTTTCTTTCTCCTTCTGTCCCTCTTGTATATGTACATAATTGAGTTAATAGTATAAATGTAGTTTCATATCTTGCAATTTGTCTTATTATTAATTATATGATAATTTTACTGTATCATTAATATGGCTTTGGAAATATCATTTTATACTCAATAATTATAACATTCCACTATGGACAACCATGATAGTCCCAGATCTTTCTCTGCAGTTAAGCTAGCCTTTTTTTCATTAAATATTACAAATAACACAGCAATAAATACATCTATACATAAATCTGTATTTGATTGTCCGACTATTTTTAGGATAAATTTCTAGAAGTGGCATTACCAGGCCAGTGGGCATAAATATTTTATGCTTGGTACCCTGACAAACATGGAAGTTATTTTAATTTTTATTCATTTGCCAAGTGAAAAAATGGGTTTTGTCGATTTTAATTTACATTTTTTCATTACCAAAGTGACTTTTTATGTTTATTAGCCATTTGCATTCTCTGTACCTAATCTATTCCTGTCCTTTGACTATATTTTCTATTAACTCTTGATATTTTTTACTGATTTTTTATGATCTGTTTATTCATTAAGGATAATATCTTTGTCATTCTTATGGAAACTATTTTCCCATTTGTTTTAAAATTACTGTTATCAGCTTATTAATTTGTCATTTATCTATTTTTCCTCTCCAACGAAGAGTGAAGGGACAAGTTTCTGGTAAATTAAGAATTCTAATTAGTTGACTTCTGGTTGATTAAACAATCAAGATTTGGGGGTGGGGTTAACTTGGGGACATGTTGCAAAGTTGTATTACATTTGCAAATGAAATAATGAAGCTGAAAGGGAATTCGATCTGGTTTCCCTTCCCCTATCCTGTTCCATGGCCATTGACAACTCCCTCCATACCGTGGGCAGAGTTGTTTCTTCGGACTGAAGATAAGGTAAATAGAAGGCATTGAGATCTCAGCAGAGCTATAATTAACCCTTTTTGATGATGTCAGTAAAAAATCACCCGGGATTTCTGGGAAAGCTAGTAGAGCTTAAATAGATATACAGCCCCCCTCAAAAACAAAACAAACAAACAAAACCCTTGTTAAGTAGAAACAGACATATTTATAAATCATCAGTCTCTTGACCCAAATTCCTAAGGCCCATCCTCAGATAGGTTTTGCAGGCATAACTTTCAGATACATACTTTTCAACTGAGAACTCCTAAAGACAATATACATTACCCAGTGTGTAATAAAGTATATTAAATGGAACACTAGCTCCTTAGGCTATATTAATTAGGGGGTTCAAAAGTAAATAGATCTGAAGGCTTCCCTGGTGGCGCAGTGGTTGAGAGTCCGCCTGCCGATGCAGGGGACGCGGGTTCGTGCCCCGATCCGGGAAGATCCCACGCCGCAGAGCGGCTGGGCCCGTGAGCCATGGCCACTGAGCCTGCGCGTCCGGAGCCTGTGCTCCGCAAAGGGAGAGGCCACAGAGGTGCGAGACCCGCGTACCACAAAAAAAAAAAAAAAAAAAAAGAAGTAAATACATTTGAGAGTTGCAAGGTTAAACAGAATTAAATAGGTTTCTTCATTGCAGGGCTTATCAGAGCTTTTGATAGGCTAATATGCCTACGAATCTCTAAGACAAGATATTCGGCATTCCCACATTTATTTGACCATAGAGACCCCTTTTAAGGAATACCCTTTGAATGGGAACATATGTATATGTATAACTGATTCACTTTGTTATAAAGCAGAAACTAACACACCATTGTAAAGCAATTATACCCCAATAAAGATGTTAAAAAAAAAAAAAAGGAATACCCTTTGATAATAGACGTAAGCAGAACAGCCTTTGAAAAATTCTACCTTAACCCAAAACACTGATTCTAATTGTGTGCATCTCCTCCAGTCAGCTGATGGCAGATATATTTGGTGGCATAAATAAATAATTAAGTAGATAAATTAAGTGCTCATTAGTTGTCAAAATCTTTTTCTACTTATTATCCCATCTAATCCTCACAACAACTCAGTTAGATAGACATTATCATTAATGAGGCTATGGGGCTAGTGCCTGAGAGGTCTAGGATTGAATCCTGATTTCACTATAACCTGTGTGACCATAAGCAACTTACTTAACCTCTCTGTACCTCAGCTTCCCAAATTACATAGTTCAGGTAATAAGAGCACCTCCCTCATAGAGCTACAATGAGTATTAAAGGAACTTACATTTGTAGCACACTTAGAACACTATATAGCATCTTATGTACTCAATTCACTTTAGCTATTTTTTTTTTTTTTTGCAGTACGCGGGCCTCTCACTGTTGTGGCCTCTCCCGTTGCAGAGCACAGGCTCCGGACGCGCAGGCTCAGTGGCCATGGCTCATGGGCCTAGACGCTCCGCGGCATGTGGGATCTTCCCGGACCGGGGCACGAACCCGCGTCCCCTGCATCGGCAGGTGGACTCTCAACCACTGCGCCACCACGGAAGCCCACTTTAGCTATTTTTATTCCCATATTACAGCTGGGTACACTGAGGCTCAGAGTGGTTAAGTAACCTGAATAATAACGTAATGACAATAAAAGGAAAACGTTGGCTTTGAACACAGCTAGTCTGACTCTAGAATTTTTCTCTTAAATGTTATACTCATTATGCTCTGTTTCTGCGAAGAGCTTGGCATCTACATACGTCTATCCATATAGTCTGTATGAATGCTAACCGTGTCTTGTTCAGTGGCTTAGGGATGGATCAGCTACTCAACAAAATTCTTGCTTCCTCTTCCATAGAATACAGTTCTTGGAAGTGAGGCAGCTGCCATGCCTGGAACTAAAGGTCCCAGAACTCCTTGTGACTGGCTGTGGTTATGTGACTAGTTCTCACCAATTGAGTGCATCACTTCTGAGAAGGGGTTTTAAGTAAATGAATGCCCTCTTCCTTCTCTCTTTCTGCATTTAGCAAATGGATGCAGATTACTATGTGGCCCCGAGGGATGGTGGAATTTCAAGATGGAAGAAGCCTTGGTCTCTAAGTCACTACTTGGAGGAAAGACTCTCTCTGACCAGGTTCACGGGCACTTGACTAATAGGTAAGCCCCAAATAAACATCTATTGTGTTAAGTCATTGAAATGCAGGGGTTTAATTGTTATAGCAGCTAGCATACACACATCCATTTACTAGTGCACAGTCAGTACAGACTTGAGTATTCTTTTCAAATCGTTTTCCATACTCCTCTGGGCAAACTCAGAGAGCCCCATTAGTTCTCCTGAAATTATAGCCTAGATGGATCGTTTTGTAATAGTTCTGTGTCAGACCCAAAATGCAGAGGCTGACAGGGCTGAGCTTGGGGGTGGGCCTGGAGGGGCTGGCTAACAAATGACCTTGCCTTTGGAAACCTCTGGACAGGAGAGAGAAAGCAGGGGAGGAGGAGGGCACCAGGCTAGCAGGCATTTGGAGATGCTTCTCTGCCTTTTGATGGCATTGAGCACATTTTGCATTTGTCATCAAACGTTTACTACCAAAGTAATGAAGAGTGTTAATAAGGAAAGGGACACCAAACAGCCCAGCATAAAAGCCAACGGTGGCCATCAAGCTGCATTTGCCATTTATGGTGTTTCCATAGTTGGAAGAAACGCTTTTCCTGTACAAAAGATATAACTATATATCTTCTGATTTTATGGGCTGCAGATTACTCTAATTATCATAAAAAATTACTACCGCTAATAAAAATTCTATTATAAGTTACTTACGGTAATCTCCAGGGTACTACACGTAGCCAAGAAAAGGTTGTAATTACATTGCACTGCAGGGAGAGTTTGTTTCTAAAAAATCCCGAAACACTAGCTGCGTCTTTTAACACCTTGCCAGCGTGCCAATCCCTTTGCTTCTTCTCTCACCTCCTCCCCAGTTTTTGGTCAAAGGTCTCCTTGTTGTTTTCATTTTGCAGGATGTGGTTTGAACCTAGAATAATGACCCATCGTGGACGCAAATGACGCAAATGAACTTTCAGAGTTACAAATGTCTGGGTGGATTTGTCCTCCCCTGGGGCCTCCAGCATGTCAATGAAAGGATGTAATAGAAGGGAAGACTTGACAATCCCCGCCCAAAGGGAAACATGCTTAGCAAAATTGGTGGAAGCTACTGGGTGTTCATGCGAAACACAATGCTTAGTTTTTTGTTTGACAAGACAACAATTGGTATTTTCCCTTTTATAACTACTATTTTTTTTGGAATTGTCAGCCGTGAGGGTCGATGACTCTTCAATGACCTTAAAAACTCTTGCCAATGATACCAATTCTAACTGGTCATTTCACTACCCACCCCCTCCTTAACTCCTCTGCCTTTGAATTAAATATCAAAATAAGACGCCCTTTCGCCCTCCTGGAATGACGAAGCAGTAAATAACCTCAAAGTCCAAGGAGTTAAGCTAAAGTTGGCCCCGTGGCCACGCTCCCAAACAGGGCTTCAACTGCTTCTGCGAAGGGTGAACCAACATTGTAATGAATGGGCCTAGAAAATGAAATAGCCTATTTTGAGTTGCTTTAAAATAAGCAACTTATTTTGGCAATGACTTGTGGCATATTAATTGCTATCAGTAAGGGGAAAAATATGTCTTGGAGCGCTCCTTGCGCATTTCTAAGAGACACTTTGGAGCTGGGTCGGCTACACGGAAGGCTCTGAGTGAGGATTCCTATGGTCAGCTAGGCTGTCGGGGTGGGTGCAGAGGGCTTCTTAGTCAGGGTGCTCCAAATGGCCTTTCACCACAGCTTGGCCTCCTGATGGGGAGTGGTGTGGGCCAGTGGGTAAAAATCATTACACATTGAGATTTCATCCCAGATTAATTTGTTTGGATTTTAATAAATGGAAAAAGGAGACTGATGCTCCTTCCTTGCTTCTTCTGACCATCTTGGGCTTGTTTCTAATTTGAGAAAAGGGAGATTTGTTTAGCAGAAAACCGTGTAGGGTCTTTCTGCTCCACTAGAACACAGATCTCATGAGGCCAGGGATTTTGTGTTGTTCCTTAATGCATGTTGAGTAAGCAGAATAGCACTGAGACGAGGTGTGTGTTTAATCCAAACTGTCAAAGGAATGAATCAGTGAAGACCTTGTCAGGAAAACCTGAAAATAGAAATAGACAGAGATTACCGGGTATTCTCTCTAGCACACTCTTTCCGGTTATTTGATTGTATAGAGTCGTACACTTTCATTTCTTCCAGCTAGTTTACATACCAGCTTTATTCGCAGATTCAGGATCCTGGAGGGGCAGACGTAGCTGCTTGAGTGTTGATGGCCAAGCCTCATAGGAATGGAGCCAAGGGAAAATTCTCTTCGCCCGTGAAGATGGATATTCAGTTCCAGCCGGTCTTGGAAGAGGGGTTCGACGGCCCCACCCCTCTGACAGCTAGCCCAACTCATGGAAAAGGAATGTACTTTGGCACTGGCAACACTTGGATCTGAGCTTCTTCCTTGCCATATACTGTCTCTGTGACCTTGGGTGAGTTACTCAGCTTCTTTGAGGGTCAGAGTCCTCATCTCTAAAATAGGATGAATATACCTACTTCCTAGCACAGTGTCAAACAGAATGAAATCCCTAATAAACCTTGCCTTTCCTTCTTTGTTAAAAAACACTCCACTCACTTCCTGCCATCATTCTGCCTCACCCCAGCCCAGGTTCTTGACCATCCCAGCCCACACCTTGCTGTTCAGTTAGCTTTCTGCGTTTCGGGTACCTCATTTACAAATTATATTTCTGCTTTCAGAGCTCAGTGTGGCCAGGACAAGTGCAGTGTAGACGCTGAAAGGAGGCAAAATGAACAACATCCCTGCACACGTGTTACGTGACAACACGGAGGTTAACAGCATGCGTCCAAAGTCAGAAACACTGGGTTCTTATCCCAGGTTACCCTCCTTCGAGTTGAATGCCTTCAGCTAAGTGACATCCTTTCTGAGAGTCCCAGTTTTGTCATCTGCAAAGTGGGGATTTCAGGGGAATCAACTTTCAACTTTTAAAAGTTATCCGTGCAACATGACTGGCACTTAACAGCTGGGCAGTAGTGGCAGCTAAAAAGGAAAATGAACACGATAAAAAAAATTCTCTTTGGAATTTGGCAATGAGAGAGCACCAGTGCCATTTCTTCATCTCTCGTCCTCCACTCCTCATTTTTTCTTGGAAGTTAAAGAAGTAAGATGTCAGCCTGGCAAAGGACCCAGCCTGGCAGCATCTGGGTCCCTGCTGAGCTTCCCAGCATATATGTGGGGAGCTGTTGCAGGGCCTGTCAGGAAGTCAGGCTACTAATGAGGTGTGGGGTTCTGAGATGTCATTTCTGGCAGCTCAGCTTTGATTTGGAGTGAATTGAAAGCAATTCCATCACCTTAGTGTGAGCAAGCAGCTGAACAAACCCCTTGTTTCAGTTAGCCATTGCTGTGTAACAAATCACCCCCAAACTTAGTGGTTCAAAACAACCTTTTATGGCTCATGATTCTGTTGGTTGGCAATTTTGGCAGGTCTCCCCTCAGCAGGAATGGCTCATTTCTGCTCCTCATGGAGTTGGCTGGTTTGGCTTGACTGGGGCTGGAGATTCCAAGATGGCCTCATTCACAGGACATTGTGCCATCTGTCACATAGGGCACCTTGGTTCTCTTCCATGTGACTTCTCTCTCCATGTGGTCTCCCAACATTCAATAACCTAGACTGGGCCTCCTCCCATGGTGGCAAGAGATCTCCTTCTGGAAGTTTATCAGAAGGTGTCAGGGTTCTGGAGGTCTGACCTCAGAAGTGGGACATCACTTCTGCCACATTCTGGTGGTCAGAGGAACTCGCAGGGCCACCCAGATGCAAGACGAGGCGAAACAGGCTCCATCTCTTGATGGGAGAGGCTGCTCACACAATATAAAAGGGCATGAAGATGAGCGGGATTTCTGCAGCCATCTTTGAAACCATCTACCACAATCCTCCTTGTAGTCACAACAATCACATCCCTCCCACATGCAAAATACACTCCCTTCTCCTGCACAAATCACATACCATTACAACATTAGTTAGAAATTTCAAGATGTAGTCATTGAAATCAGGTCCAGATGCACATAAAACTCTTTACATGAAGTTCCTGAGAGAGCCATAAAGTAAAAGGACTAGTTATCTGCACTCCTGCACCCAACGTACAATGGTGAAACAGGGATAGAATAACTGCAATAGATACTCCCTTTCAAAAAGAAGAAGAATGGGAAACGCATAGCACTTGTTGGTCCATAGCAATTCTGAAATCTAAACTGGGCATACGTTGCTAGGGCCCTGTGCTCTGGGGAGAGGGGGTCATGAAATATTAGTTGCCCATGACCCAGTTCTTCTCCCTAGAAGAGTACCCCTGATTCACTTTTCTTCCCAGCTTTTTTTCTCAGCTCTCTGGGCTCTTAGCTTTGTCCTTTGAGAGGTTCTTCCATTTTCTTAAGAAATGGTTCACATTTGCAGCTGAGTGTACCTTACAGAATGTTGGGGGCCCCGAGGCCCTCTTTTCATTTTAAACGGCCCAAGTGCCTTTTGATGCAGGCCAGTGTGCTTTCACCAATACAATTCTCTTAAAATATTTGTTGGTTTTTTTTTTTTATCATTAAGATTCCAAAAAAAGAGTCACCTAAAACAACAACAGCTATTTATCTTGCTGGATTCAGCTGGGTAGCTCATTCCTGCTCACACGGTGTCATCTGGGGCAGCTCAGGCAGAGCACCAGGATCTAGCCTCAAGGAAGTCAAACTGGCTCTGTTCTAAGAGAGCTCTGTTCTAAGAGGTGGGCAATCCTAGGCGTGTTGAGATGGAAGCTCAGACTGGCACAGCATCTCCGCTGCTGCATTCCCTTGGTGGGGGAGGTGAAGTGTGTATTTGAACTTCCCCTCTCCCCCATTGCCATCGCCTTCTGTCTCCCTCCCATATCCCTCTGACCTCTACTGGTCAGGATACCTCAGTTCGAAGCAGCTAGAGGGTAGTTCAGGGTTTCTTAACCACCGCACTACTGACATTTTAAGCTGGGTAATTGTCTTGGAGGCTGTCCTATGCATTGGAAGATGTTTATCACCATCCCTAGCACCTACCCACTAGAAGCCAGTAGCATCTCCCCTCCCAGTTGTGACAAACAAACGAAAATGTCTCCAAACATAGTCAGATGTCCCCTAGCCGGCAAAATTGCCCCTGGTTGCAATCCACTGTGACAGTGGAAGGACCACTGGGCTTCATGATTTTAGACAGGCCTGGAGCCTCACCTTGCCAGGTATTAGCTGTGTGATCCCACAATATGTTTAATCAGCCCCCGTGATCTTCTCTGTAAAGTAGGGGAAACTATCCATTGTCCTCCTCCACGAATAAGATTTTGTGAGAACAGAAGGAGATTTTGACTCTGTAGAGCCTGTGTAACTATCCTGTTAGGATTTAGAGGCCTGCTTAGTATGGTCTTGCCCAGGCACTGCTCCATTGCACAAAGCCTTTCCTTCAGATCGAAATTACTCAGGGGCTCTGACAGCTATCCATGGTCACTATTAATATTTACCATCATAGCTATTATAGCTATTGTTTATCAGATGCTTCAAGCACGCCTGACAGAACACTGCAATTTATACTCACTATCTCAGTACTGCTCACCGCAGCCCCCCAAAGGTAAGGATTCTTGGCCCTGTTTTATGGAGACGAAATGGAGCTACAAGAAGACAAAGAGACCTGCCCCAAGCTAGGAGGTGGCAGAGCAGACGAGATACGTTACCTCTCCCAGGTGGCACCTGCGTCTGACTAGTCAGAGGATCAAGAGAACAGAGCCACCTTGACAGCTGGGACAAGGACACAGAGGGTCTGTTGAGGGTTTGGGGAGGCCTGCTCAGCCCCCATCATGCAGGCAGCTGCTCCACAGCCTGGACCCACAGCCCAGTGATCACTGTACCAATGATAACTTCCTTTACTGAGCACCCACTATGTTAAGAGCCCTATGTGAACAATCTCATTTAACTCTCACAGACAGTCTAGGAGTTCAGGACTACTATTGTCCCATTTTACAGATGAGAACCCAGAAGCCCAAAGAAGTTAAACAACTGAACCATAGTCACACAATCAGGAAGTGGTGGAGCCAGGCTTCCCACACAGACCTGCGGCTCTCAGGTCTCTTTGCATTTCACCCTCCAGTTGCTCTGTGCTACTCTCTCCCAGAAGTCAGGGTCCCAGGCACCTTGGATGTGTACGGTCCTTCCCTGGCACCCACATGAGTTAATTCCAGGATGCTTCTTTGGGGCCTGCTCTGGCATCAATCTCGACAGGCAAGCCCTTCAGTCCTTTCCTCCCAGCAGACAATGCTTTGGAGTCTCCTGTTGTTTTATTTCTTGCTCTGCAAGCTCCATGCTGGCCCAGGAGATGGCTGTCTGGCACATAAACTTGGTGTTGGGTAGACTCACGGTGCTCGTTCACTAAAAATTAATGGCAGCAGGCGTTCACCCTACCCTGGCTGGCCGCGTCTCCTGGGCAGTCACTGCACAGCCCAGCCTACACCCTACCACCCAGCGAGGACTCACGCTGCCACCAAGAAAAAAATAACTGTAAGACGCCCATTAGGAAGGAAGGAACTGCGGGGACTGAGTGGCCTGCTCAGGCGATGAATAGGTTTTCTCAGCACACAGATAAACAGTTTATACTTCTGAAATCCTGTGTTTGATTTTCACATCTGCTCGCACTCTAGAGATTGGCACCGAAGGCAACCAACCTCGCCCTTCAGAGTGGCAGCTGGATGGAACCTGAAATCAGCTTTTTCCCACCCGCCCCACCTCCCCACTGCCTGAGCTGCGGGGCTGCATTTTTGTGTTGTTGCTGTTGGAATGTGCTTTAACTCAGGGAAGGAAGGTTGTTGAAAAAGGGAGATTTCTATTTCTTGATTCAATAAATACCCATTGAGGGCCTACTACATGCCAAGTGGCTCCCCACTGCATTTATGTGATGACAGCAGTTTGGCGTGGTGGAAAGTCTGATTGGGCATGTACTATGGCAGCATAAGACAAAGGACAGCTGGGACAGGAGACAAGCCTGGTTAAGAACGCTGCTCTTCCAGATAATAGGTTCCCAAGTGGACCTCAGGCTGCTGTTTATTTTTTAAAAAACTCATACCTTTTGAAGTATATAAAAGGAAAAGTTTTCAGATGATCAAATCTAGGAAGTATATGGTGGGTTTCCATAAGGGTTTATGTGTGTGTGATCTTTGATTTTTTTGTACTTAGATTGTTTTGTACTTAGATTTTTTTTTTTTATTAAGGCTTTACTTTTTTCAGAGGAAAAAATTGTCTTTTTCATAGCAAAATTGAGGAGAGGGTACAGAGATTTCCCATATATCCTCCGCCTCCACATGTGCATGGTCTTACCCATTATCGACCTTCCCCACCCGCGTGGGACATGTATTACAGTTGATGATGTTACATTGATTCATAATCATCACCCGAACTTCACAGTTTACATGAGGGTTTCCTTCTTGGGGTTATACATTCTGTGATTTGGACAAATGTATAATGACATGTGGCCACCATTACAGTATCACACAGAATATTTTCCCTGCCCTAAAAGCCCTCTGTGCTTTGCCTATTCATTCCTCCCTTCCCCCCAAACCCTGACAACCACTGGCCTTTTTAACTGTCTCCGTAGTTTTGCTTTTCCAGAACGTCATAGAGTAGGAATCTCACAGATTCCTTTCAGATTGCCTTCTTTCACTTAGTAATACACATTTAAGATTCTTCCACAGCCCTTCGTAGCTTGATAGCACATTTATTTTTAGAGCTATATAATATTCCATTGTCTGGATGTACTACTGTTTTTTTATCCATTCATCTATTAAAGGACATCTTGGTCGCTTCCAAGTTTTGACAATTATGAATAAGGCTGCTGTAAACATCCAAGTGTAGGTTTTTGTGTGGACATAAGTTTTCAAGTCCATTGGGTAGATATCATGAAGCATGACCGCTAGATCATATGGTAAGAGTATATTTAGTCTGGCAAGAAACCACCAAATTGTTTTCCAAGTGGCTGTACCATTTTGCGTTCCCACCAGCAATGACTGAGAGACCCTGTTGCTTCAGATCCCCACTAGCATGTGGTGTTGTCAGTGTTCTGGATTTGGGCCATTCTCATAGGTATGTAGTGGTATCTCGTCGTTTCGCGTAGGCCCAGCGGCCGTGGCTCACGGGCCCAGCCGCTCCGCGGCATGTGGGATCTTCCTGGACCGGGGCACGAACCCGTGTCCCCTGCATCGGCAGGCAGACTCTCAACCACTGCTCCACCAGGGAAGCCCTCACTGTTGTTTTAATTTACATTTCCCTGATAATATAGGATATGGAACATCTTTTCATATGTTTATCTGCTGTCTGAATATCTTCTTTGCTGAGGTGTCTGTTAAGGTCTTTGGCCCATTTTTTAATCAGGTTGCTTGTTTCCATAAGGATTTTAGTCTCAGAATTGGTTATTTGACCTTGGGCAAGGCATTGCTTATCAACTTCCCCGTCTGTATAATGGGAGAAAGGCTACGTCAGTGTATTTGTTTGTTTTCCTTAAAATAGAACTCTTTTTTTTTTTCCAAATGAAATTGTTTCTGGAAACCCAAAATCTAAACAGAGTAACAGGTGCAGCTCTGGGAGCGGATCTGGGACCCCAGCACTTGAGGTCCTGCTCCTTCTTAAGAATCTCCAGGGAAACACAGGACTCTATAGCATTGTGTGACATCCCTTGGAAGACATGATTTCCCAGCTTTCTTCCAGCTCCGATTAGGAGAAGTGCAAAGTGAAAGAGAGAATTTAGGCTTGAGACCGATTCTTTGTACTTGTGGAACACGGTATAAAATCTATCCATTGCAATTTCCACTCCATTCAGAGTGACTTAGGTAAAAGGAGGACTTGACTGGTTCCCAGAATCCAAAGGGGCCCGTGAAGCCCAGCCAGACTGAACTACCAAACTGCAGGGGGAGCAGAAATATATCTGGGCCCCCAGGACCTTCTCATGCCTTTTTTTTCCCCCAGAATTCTGCTTCCCTTCTTTCTCTACATGCCTTCTTCTACCCATGGTGGAAAATGGTCACTGACAGATTGGGGCTTTTGATTCCATCCCTGGAGACAGTTTGCCTCTCTTTCCTGCTTCCAACTGTAAGTCCCCAGCAGGGTCTCTGACTCATCTAGTTTGGGTCAGGTGCCTACTTCTGGACCAAGCAACTCTGACCAGTGGGGTAAAGTCATATACCACTCCCTGTGTGGTAAGGGAAGTATTTCCCAGAGGAAGTGGAGGGGTCACTGGACACACAGAGCAAGTGGGTGTCCATGGCCCTTGTCTGAGGCTTTGAAAAGCTGTGGCACACAGATTCTTAACCTTCGGTCTGCATGAAAATCCCCAGGGGGTGGTTAATACCAGGACTCTCAGGTCACAAGGGTTTTGCTTCACTAGGTCGGATGTAGGGTTCAGGAATCTTCATTACTAACAATCTAAGTACATTCAAATCTTACTGATCCTCAGACTACAGCTTGAGAAAGGTGGCAGGGGAGAAAGCTGAGCTTTTCTTGTGCTGAAAAGAAGGCATTTATGCTTCAGCTAATCCTCACCCTTCAGAAAACAGAAATGAGGACAGGCGGAGCCAGTGTCCAGAGAGCCAAATCAGACACTTGTAGCTCTTGTGTCACCCCACATGTACCTCATTTAAAAAAAAAAAAAAACTGCTGCCAGAGTCCTCGAGAGGCAAATTTCTGGAAGCTCCAGGAGATGCTGATGAAGACGTTGGCAACATCTAATGAAAAAAGAGGGGTTGGTCGCAATGGAGCCCTCAGCCTCCATGTGTGGCTCTCAAAAGTAGTATCCCCAAGGGCTTCCCTGGTGGCGCAGTGGTTGAGAGTCCGCCTGCCGATGCAGGGGACGCGGGTTCGTGCCCCAGTCCGGGAGGATCCCACATGCCGCGGAGCGGCTGGGCCCGTGAGCCATGGCCGCTGAGCCTGCGCGTCCAAGAGCCTGTGCTCCGCAACGGGAGAGGCCACAACAGTGAGAGGCCCGCGTACCGCAAAAAAAAAAAAAAAGTAGTATCCCCAAATATAGCCCCATGAACCAAGGGCCCTGGCCCAAGTGTTTGGGGCCGAGAAGTCAAGGGGTGGACCATCTTCAGAAAGGGAGGCAAGCAGCCTGATGCGTGTCCAGTAGTCAGGGAGCCAAGATGAGTGCTTCAGTGACGAATGGTGACGGGGATTAACGAGGGCAGGTAAACAAGGCTGGTAGAGCATTCACTCGCAGGAACGGCCTGGGATGGATTCATGAATGTTTTTGGTGGTTTATGAGGGGCTGAGAGATTCGGTACACCACAGATCTCTTACGGCTCAGTCCTAGAGCTATCGAAGCTGATTTGCATTCACATCAGGGGTTAGTCAGGGACACAGAACCCGCATCAGATAGTTCAGTCAGGGGAAATTCACAGTGAACCAAAGGAGCTGGATGAGCCAAAAGAGCAACCCTAGCTCTTAGCACCAGCAGGAAGCTGCTGTTCCCTCGGCCATCCAGAGGGAGCTGGGACCGGGAAGGATGCGGCTGCCCAGAAGGAACCAGAACCAGCAGAGCCAGAGTTGAGACCATGGAAGGACAGCTGCCTCACAGGAGGCTGAGCCAGGCAGGAGATGGAGCCGCTGCCCGGAGGAACCACCAGAAGCAGAAAGGAAGGGCGAGGTGCTCTGGTCAACAGTTTCTTGTCAGCGAGTACCATGTTTCAGGCCAAAGTCTGTGTTCAACAATGAAGCAGATTGGTCATGAGTGCAAACAGTGGCGTGACAAGGTCACGTGACCCATTCCTTGAAGTTCATTTTGCCTAATCCCCAGCTACTTCAGCTGGGATACAGACCTTCCTGGTTGTGCCATGATATTATTCTCCACAATTATCCTGCTCAGATACATATAAAGCCTGACTCTTGAACGTAAAAACCCTTCAATCATGGGAGGCCGCACAGTGGTACCCATTCTCTTCCGAAAGGTCACACATCTTTTCTCAGTAGATTAACTTTTTATCTCTTAATGGTGTTAAGGAAAGGTCAAAGCATCCAACAGATGGAAGGTGGAAAGCTTCTAGTGCAGGAGATCAATGTTTCCAACATCAATCTAACTCCAGAAAGTTCTTAATGATCATGGGTGCAGTTCATGGGACACTGCAACTAAAATGATACATTAGCATGGTAGCAAAAAAAAAAAAAAAATTGTGTAGAGCAGGGTGTTATATCTGCTTTGCAAAAGGCCCCCGGCTTTCCTCCTGAAAGCGCTGAGCTGCACGGGCAGTCTGTGCTTGTGGGATTGAAGACTATAAGGTTTGACGGCTCCTACTTGGAAGAGAGGCGTTCCCGTGCTTCTCGTTATCAGTTGAACTGTGCTGTTTGTTGTAACCACCCCGGCGCACACAAGCGGAGGACAAATGGACAAATAAGGACAACTAGATTTTCAACCAGTGATTCTTGGGGGTCTTACAGGAAAGGGTGGGTGCTTAGATGCTCGGGCACTGAGGCATTCTGCTTGGGGAAGGAGGGAGGGTGACAGGCTGCGGTCCTCATCTGAGGTGGTTGATGCCCGGGAAGGGGAGGGTAGGCATAAGGGGGTTTGGCTGCCCAGAGGGGTGAGGGTGAGAGCCTTGGGGCTGCCATTTATTTATCGGATTATTTGCTTAATGCCTGCCTCCTTAACTGGACTATAAGTTCCATGAGGGCAGGAACTTAAATTATCTAATGTTATAGGGCCAGACATGTGGAAGGAGCTTAATAAATTATTCTTGAATGAATAAATGTGTGAACAACTGAATAAAGATTCCAGTGCCAAAGCTTTATTTTCCCAGTCCCCGTTTAGCCTTCATCTAAGGTGGGACATTTAAGTGCACTGATGGGCTTTGGGCATGGTAGGAAGTCTTTCTCAATCCCAGTCTCCCCATAATTCCATTTGAGTCCTGGGTTTTCATGCCTTGTGACTTCCAGACTAATCTATAAGCTCCCCGTGGGCCTCCTAACAACTCTTGCTTACCAAGCTGGCACAACACTGGGACCTGGGGAAGATGAGGCCAGGACCAGTGGAAATGTGACCTCCCATCCCTGTTACTGGGTGCCCAGCCCACTGGGTCCAATGACACCACGGGGTGGCCAGGGCTGCCAATCCTCTCACGGGGTGGTGAAATGATCTCTCTTCCAGAAACAGGATGGCTGGCTCCTGGGTCCTAAAACAGACCCAAGGGGGCCCAAAGCAGAGGCCTGGGATCTGCGCTGAGGGTAAGAATGAGGCTTATTTCCATAACTTCAGAAACAGGAGGCTCAGAAAATGACCGAAGATGAGACGTTAGGAAACAGATGGATGCACAAGTTTCCACTGGTAGGAAATGTAGGGCGGCCGCCAGCTGCTCACTCCACACCTGGGTGGTTTCTCCGAGAGCTGGGCCTCAGTCAGCCCAGGGACCCCTCAGAGCAGCAGCGGGAGGGGGCACGCAGGGAGGCAGGACCCCCGTGACTACAGACCTCCCTCTCCCAACCACAGTGTGAGTACCTCGAAAACTGGGGCTATAACCAACCTTGTGTTCCCAGCCAGCGACTGACACGGAGTTCCTTCTATGTAAATGCTGAATGAATGAATGGACCTCACAGGCCTTTCCTCCTGCTTCCAGGATCTAAGACAGAAGTACTCACATCAGCACCTGTCTTCCAATGCTGGCTTCCTGGCTTCCAACAGGTTAACATTTTTCCTAGTGGGGTTTGGTCAACCACACCTCTTTCCTGCCACCCCTTTGCTCTGCCGTTGAAGAAGGGGTCTGTGAGCTGTCTGCTCAGGAAGCTGGAGCCCTCGGCCTGATTCTACCCTCACTGACCGTGGGGTGTGGGTCAAGTGATTGAACTTCACTGAGTCTCAGTTTTCTCATCTGTAAAGTGGGATAATCATGACACTCGCCTTGTGCTATTGCTGTGAGGATTCAACGAACCATTTTAAGGGAAAGGATTTTTGTTACCATTTCCACCATTACCACCTGTGGGTATAGAGATGGGACAGACGATCGGCTGAAACTGGCAGGATGCTGAGAGAAGGGCGAGGGTGAGGGATGTGGGGTTTGGGGGGTGGTTTTTGCACCCAGGATGCAAAAGCTCATAAAATCAATCTACTCTGTGCAAATAGAGATGACACGTTCCCTCCCGAGGGGTGCTTCTTGGGCTCCTGGGAAGTCAGTGGTGACAAAGTACAGCCAGGGCAGGAGCGGAAGTCCCCAGGACCACCCCCCGCTGCCAGCGCTCTGCCCTGGTGGGGGGCATGGGCCAGGCTGCAGGTCTGGTCTTGGGAGGACCCAGAGTGAGACCAACTCGTCTTTTCTAGTACCCACTAGCATATTGACGCACTGCTTATCCTCTCAGAAAGCAAGCTGTCTTCTAGGAGAGCAGCATAGGGTAACCTGAGCTGACAGCATTTCCTCAGGTCCTTTGCTACTTACCTCTTAAAAAAGGAATGTCCTCTCCCAGCTGAGAGGGCATTTGCTTGGCAGACTTCCAGTTCAGGTTGGCTGGTTCCTCCAAACATCAGTCCTTCACCGGGTCCAGAAAGCAAACTGTCTCAACTCTTGACATTTAACCGAGGAAATCCACGAAGCTGGCTGCGGGTGCTTCAGAAATGACTTCCGGAGAGTTATTCTTTGCAGAATGACTAGGAAATGCTTTTCCGGGAAATCGTGGCATCTTCCTGGAAGAAGGCCTGGATAGGAAATGCTGGCCTCTGGGACACAACCTTTTCTCCCCCTGTAATCACAGGGCTTCTTGGCCTAGGAATGGTTCAGTCTTCTGATTTCGATTTCTTCTACCCTGCAGGGGACAGCATTGGGCAAAGAACTGTGGAATTCATGTGATAAAAGAAGAAACATTTGCTTCCAATTAGCCAAATTATTGTTTGCTAATTGAAGTACAAAAGGGGTATTTTTTTCTCTTTGGGTTGGTATAAGCATCCCTTCCCTTACATCTCTTTGATTGAGCAAAAAACGCTTTTGGAGTGTTTACTTTAATCCATACATCATTTTCCCGATTAGTAGTTGTTCAGTAATGTCCCTGCTCACTGACGTAAGCTTTAACCAGAGGGTGGTTTGTCATCAAAGCTGCAGAAATTGATATATGTTCTATAGGCACTGTTGGGTATCTCACGCTGGCTGGATTTTTAAAATATGGATATTTGTTTGGGGGACAAAAATGTATCTACCATTATATTATAATGATATATGCTTTCTATTAAAGATGAGTATTGTCTTAGGTCGGATTTCTGGAACTAGAGATGGAGATTTGCACACAGGACATGTTCTCAGAAACAATACTGTTAGGGAGTAAGGAGATCTTGGAGGCGTTGGGCAGTTGGGCAGTTGGGCAGATCTTGGAGAGCACATCTGATGTCGTGGGGAGCATTGTTGCTGGGATGACCCTTCAGAGATGTCCCAAATGGAGACAAAGAGGCTCGACTTTTATGCCCCAACAGTACCCAGTCTTGTATCTGAGCTGCCAGGGAGGGAGGTGTAACCTTGGGTGAACTAGGTCCGTCGTCCCCGAGAGGGGAGCCCCTGTGAGCGGCTAGCAGCCGTCACTCCAGGGTGGGATGGGAATGAAGGGTGGGGAATGACGGTCTCAGTCCTGAAGGGGCATCCAGGCAGCACACCCCAGCATCCACTACACCCGTATGTTACCAAGTCCAAGCTCGCTCTGCTCGCTGCATGACAGGCCAATGAATCGGAGACGAGGTGTTGAGGCAAGGAAGGCGACTTTATTCGGAAAGCCGGCAGACCGAGAAGATGGCAGACTAGTGTCTCCGGGGAACCATCTTATCGGGGTTTGGATGCCAGTTTCTTATAGAGCGCAGAGAGGCGGAGGAGATGGGGAAGTAAAGTAAAAAGGCCATAAGTTTTGCAGATATCCCCCGGAATGGCCAGCCTCGGGGAGGGGATGTGTTAATTTCTTCTCTCCTGCAGCCAGCCACAGGTGGGCGGGGTCAGATTGTCTCCCTGCGAGCTGATTGGAGGCACTTTAACATTCAGGCAGAAGGGAAGGGTTCCCTGAGGCAGGTCGTTGTGTACTATTATAATGACAACAAAAGCAACGAAAAGCAAAGGTTAAAGTCAAAGAAACAGATCCAACATGGAGTCCGATTTAGCTCTTCCCTGTTAGCACATACACACAAACATATTTTAAATGCAAAATGGAGATTGACACATGTTATTTCTGAAGACGCATCTGAAAAGCCAATGGAGACCCGTCTCAGCTTTAGCTACTTGGATGCTGTAGTCCTCAAACTCCTAGAAGGGAGCTCTGCAAAGCCTATGGTAGCTTTGTTTATTCTGGGCAGATGCAAAGAAGTTACCTCTGAACTTCTGCCAGCGATCAAAGGAACTGATGGTGTATAACAGTTCCACGGGCCATCTCCTGCCTGCCCATCATCTATCATCACAACCCTCAACCTCTTTTCTGAGTGATGATTGCACCCTAAACACATAAAATTAATCACCACTCGAGGCCAGCCAGGTGTCTTGCCTCCAGAAATTGTCTCACTGCAGCGAAAGAACAGCTCGGATCTGATCATGTCTCATAATTTCATATAAAGAGCACTGTGGAGTCAGATGGGAGCCCCTGACAGGTTTGCCAAGTTCCAGGAAGCAAAGAGCCAACTCTGGCTTCATGGAAAGATCAGGAGGTAGTTGTTTCAGGGAAAAGCCCTGTTTCAGGTAAAGGAGGCACCCCTTGACTCAAAGCAGTGCTAATTAAATCACGGGCATCCAACAAAGGAGAACGCTTGTAGGGCAGAATCAGGTGCCCATACAGAACAGCTCTGTTCCTTCTAGAAACTTTATGATGGCTTCGCAGAAGTCCAGCGCAGGCTGGGGAGAAGCCCTCCAATTCCACACTTAGCCGCAGATTATTATGTGATCCAAAAAGCTCTGATTTTGAAATTCCATATGACAAGCCTTGCTTAACTTAACGGTAGCTGAGAGCGGCCGTCTCTTGTCCCCTGTATGTATATTTTATTTTAACTATGCGGCCCTCTGGCAACGTCCTGTATGTTTCAATCAATCAGAAGCCCCATTTGCCAGCTCCGTGCAGAGTTCAGTGCTTCTGAGGATGTGGCAGAGAGAAAACAATCCGAGAGATAGATGTAGAAAATGGTCGCCTTCATCTCATCACGTGGCATTTGCAATATCTGAATCCGGGAAGGGGGCACCTTCTTGCAATACACGAAAAAGCAAGATCCGCGAAGACCAGGCAGATTTTTAGCCAATGAGCTTGGCCTCCGTTTTAGATTAGCAGCAAATCCTTATAACGTGGCTCTAATTGAGAGCTTAGCTGTTGCTATTAAATTCCTTTTCAGAAACAATACGGCCTATGCAATTCCCCTTACTGAGAACATTCTCTCGTTCTATCGGAAATTATCCAAATGGAGGAGAATTAAGGCAAACACTTTATAAAATAACACTCCCCCGAAGAAAGATTGGCATGTTTGAATAAGAGAAGCCTCAGATAGAGTCTGTGAGTAAAATAAAGCCATCCTTAAGTGTCTCCGAGCTTTGCCCTGCCCAAGTCTGCATTACCATCCCACTGCCCCCTTCTCTCTTGAAGCCCAATAAATATGTTCTTGTGCCGCTTGATGCAGAAGAAAAGGAAACTGAGTTTCAATGAAGTGACCTGGGTGCCTCTTCAATCTCTATCATCTTGTCTGCTTAAAGTCCTTTGGAAAAATCCATTCCCACACAGACAGCCGGTGGGTCCTGGGAGAGCAGGTTTGGCTGCATCTCGACT